>NC_089256.1:88741182-89941182 GCF_963930625.1 Muntiacus reevesi | reverse complement strand
TCATCTGGTATCTTCACATACAGGAAAGAGGACCAAAAAACTGATGTCCAAGCCTGCTCCCTGCTATGTCCAGCTGGCACAGTGACCCTGGGAAATTAAACACGCAAGTGAGGTCAAGACAGACACGTATGCCCTCTGCATGGAGTTCTGAGCTGGAAGATCTGGTGTAACTGTGAGAGCGTCCTTCTCCACCAGTAGTGAGCAGTAAAGGAGATTCAAGTAAGCCCAAGGCTGAAGGCCATTGTGAAATACTTCTTATGCTTTGAAAGTGGTAGGTAGCCCTGATGGTCTTCTGACCTCATTTGGGGGAAATGGAAAAGCGTGGTGCGTTTGAGGCCAGGGCCAAAGTTTTCTGTGGCTAATGAATTCATTGAATTCATTGACACTATAGCAGTAAAACAAAGCCCCACAGCTAAAGAGAAGTTAACATAAGCCTAACATATACAAGAAACCTAACATAAAGCAATAATTTTTTAAAAAAACAATGAAAACTCATATAGTCCTTATGTTGTGCAGTGTTAATATGCTTAATCCTCACAATGCCCCTATATAGTAGGCATTTCTATCACCCTCATTTTATAGATGAGGAAACTGAGGCATGGGCAGTTTAGGACTTGCCCAAGGATATGCAGCTAGTTAGTGAAAAACAATTTAAACCCACAGAGGCTAGACCTACGCTACACTGCCTTGCTACTCTACCAGGCATGATGCAGAGAAATCACAAATACAAATAGCCAGTAGATGTGTGTCGTAGTATTACTTACAAACCAACCAATGAGATGACTTGGGGAAAGATTACATCAACATAAAACTGTCACTGCTAGAAAAACGCAAACTAAAGAGATCATCATAAAAAAATCTATGGAACTCAAGAATATGTCTGGGAACTTGGAAGGGTCTGAAAACACTGCTCAGGCTCACGGTGCCGTGCACGAGGAGAAGTTTGGTGGACAGCCCGCCTTTCGTCTCTCTCCCGTGAATTCCATACCCTCAGTGAAGTCAAATCATATCTGATCAAACCACTTCCCTCCTTATAAAGCATCAGTGGCTCCATCGTAGTTACTACAGGATAAAGTTTAAATTCCTTGGTGTGACTCACTACTAGGCGCCTCCTAATCCAGTCTCCATTAAGGGAGGCCTTCAACGTTGCTCCCCTGCATCACAGATCTCTAGCCACAGAAAACTTTCGCCCTGGCCTCAAATGCACCACACATTTCCATTTCCCCCAAATGAGGTCAGAAGACCATCAGGGCTAGAATCAACTGAAGGCCTTTTTAGAAACATTGACTCCAGGATTCTACTGAAGTCTAAAGCCTTGGTATTTGGCTGAGGAAATGGTATTTTAACAAATTCTGCATGCAGTTTATTTTTCACATACATTAGTACTTGAGGTCCACGTCTCATTCCTTATGATGATTTCCTCTTCCCATCTGTCGCTCCACATTTCAAATATCATCAGGCCATCTCAGGGCGCCGAGCCGAGGTCCCTGCACTATATGGTAGCTCCCCACTAGCTGGGCTTTACCCATGGAAGCGCTGATTTTGTGACCTAGGCTGATCTGTGACCTAGATCTGAGATTACTTTCAGGACTGTAATCCGTTTGCCAACACGTTTGCACTGAATTCTGGAGCTCAGCTGATGGAGTGGGCAGCCCGGGGACCACGCAGCTTGGAGTCTGGCAGAGCACGGAGAAGCGCAATCAAAGGGGAGTGAGCCAAGGGCTCTGAAAGGCGGGCGGGCTGTGCGGGGCCACCGCGCGCTGAGACAGGGCCTGCGGGCCAGGAAGCTTCTCAGGGAACCGAGGCCTACGTGCATTCCTGTGACAGGAGTGAGTCACCCAAGGGGAGCAGGAGGGGCTATGCCAGCTGAAGGAAAAGTGTCCCAAGGCCCAGGGTGCATTTGTGTGTGTGTGAGAGAGAGGAAGAGATAGTCAGGGTATCCTCCACAATAACCGGATGCATGTTTCTACCTGGGCTTTTGTCCTCAGTTTTCCTCCTCATGATTAGTTTAAAGCCATATTCAACAGATTTGTCTGTTTTGGAGAAAACGGATTCTTCCCAGATCATGTCAGATGGACTCTTGAGCCTTAAATCCAATAATATCTTTAATCTCTCTCTCTTTCTCATCTTCCCACCCCTGTGTGCATATATGTGTGCTATCATGAATGAATGAATGATGGATACATACATTATATAATTAATTAGAACATCATGATACAGTTGATATAGTAGGCAAAAGCATAGTATTTCAGAAGAGCATGATCTTTAATAATCCTAGTTTCAAATTCCAGCTTTGTTAGTTCCAGGTAAGTGACTGAGGACAGGCTATTTATCTTTCTGAATATCTTTGTTTATATAATGGATATGGTAGTATTTATCTCATAAGAATATTATCACAACTAGATAACCCATGAGCTTCCCAGGTGGCGCTAGTGGTAAAGAACCTGCCTGCCAATTCAGGAGACATAAGACACACAGGTTCAATCCCTGGGTCAGGAAGATCTCCCTGCAGAAGGAAATGGCAACCCACTCCAGTATTCGTGCCTGGAGAATCCCATGGACAGAGGAGCCAGGGAGGCTACAGTCCATAGCGTTGCGAAGAGTCAGACGGGACTGAAGCAACGTACGTTGGTGTTAGATGACAAACAGAAAGTACCTAACATGATGCCTGGTATGATGCCTAGGCTTTTTAAAAAGAGTAACAGTAAATAATAAGAATGTGACTTTTAAATCCCAGATTCACCCCATAACTAAATCTGTGTAACCTTGGGGAACAAGCTGATGTAGTCTACCTTGGCCTCCCCAGGGCTCCCCCATACACTGAACAAATGTACACAGGAAATTCTGTACAAATGATTGTTATGGCAATTCTCATTATTACTTCCTGTTACAAATATATTTTACCTGGCACTTTTGCCACATAACTGCATTATTTATGTTTCACAGGTTAGCGTTTTAAAAGAAATCAGATGATTTTTCAGCTGTAAAACATCTTTATTGTGGATCATAGATAAACCATTACTTTAAAAACACTTCCAATTACTGGTGACTGCCACAAGATGGCTCCAGACCACTTCTATAATTTACCGAGTATTAAATCTCTTTTCTGAAAGTTGTTTTTCAAGAAATGCCATGAAAACAACCATGTTTTTGTTTTACAAAGAAATAGAGCATATAAAAACAAACATCATTTTCTGTTTGTCTTCCTTGTTAAAGTTAGGTCTAATTTTAATTGAGGAATATATATGTAACATTTCAGAATATATATTCAGATAATTTTATCATGGTTGATAGTCACTCATTTGTATCATTCTGTATATTAATAGTATTGTCTGAAATTATATTTCTATTCCTTGTTCATTTAAGTTTGCATGCTATAGAATTTTTATAAATAATACTAAAAATCTAGTTATTAGGGAGTATCAGAATAAAGAACTGACTTTTTTTTCTGTAAGTTTTTTTATTTAGAAGATTGATTTCAGGACACTTCAGCTTTTGAGTTTAATTTTTTAAAATAAATGAAATTTATGGGGCTTTTAATGATTTTTTTGTGGCATTCACTTTAGCAGTTCAAGATTCCAAGTGCTTCAAATAAATTGATTTAAGAATTAGTGTAGAAAGATACAGGTGTAGTCGAATCATTAATGCATCCGCTCTTAGTTCTGCCTTTGTGCTGCCTTTATTTACTCTGGAGCTTTTTCAGTTTGAAATGTTGAAACTATTAATTGTGAGATGAGATGCTTGCTTTCTCATTGATCTCCCTGGAAAGCGTGAGAGAGAGTCAGACACTGTTGTTAAACCTTCCTCCCAGCTGACTGCTGGGAGTTTAATTTTAGCATTTTGTTTCTGCTCGAAATCAGGAGTGGTGCTGTTTTTCTCTTCCTGGGAAAACTGCTGGCTTACACTTCCATAGCTTTCCTCCAGCGTGGACTTCTAGATAAACTGTTAAAAGGTTCCTTTCAGGACCCCGATTTTCATTTCTTAGGAGACTATGTTTTAGGTGCAAGTTTTGTAGTATATAATACTTTTTACATCAGCAGAGTCCACTCGAGGAGTAGGGCTTCTCTAATGGCTCAGATAGTAAAGAATCTTCCCACAATGCAGGAGACCTGGGTTTGATCCCTGGGTTGGGAAGATCCCCTAGCAAAGGGAGTGGCAATTCACTCCATTATTCTTGCCTGGAGAATCCCATAGGGAGAGGAGCCTGGCGGGCTACAGTCCATGGGATGGGGTTGCAAAGCGCCAGACGCGGCTGAGCGACTAACAGCTTTTGGAACATAGCACAGACTCAGACGCACGTGTGTAAGCACCACGCATTTGGAGAGTGTGTTTCATATCTACGGAATACATCATCTTATTTACATCTGGATTTGAACTCGGGACTGACGCAGGACCTCTGGGGAAGACCCATCAGCCGGTTTACCACAGTCCTACCTTCTCTTCTGCTACTGGCCAGCTTTGTTCACTCACACACTCTAACTGGACTCAGCCGTGTTTGAGCTTGTGACCCCTGCCTTCAGTGTTCTGAATCAGGGCAGGAAAGACGAACACATTTAGAGGCAGAGGGGGTGGAAGAAAGCTGTCTTGCAGTTGGATAATTAATTTATAAATTGGGGGCTAACTTGACTGTAACAGTATTAAACAGGACTCTGGAATCTCATGTTCAGAAGCATAAATGAGCTAAAGGATTCTCCCACCTGTATACTTCCGTGACTCACTCATTTTTTTCAATTGAAGTATAGTTGTTTTACAGTATTATGCAAGTTACAGGTGCACAATACAGTGATTCACCATTTTTAAGGTTACACTCCAATTATAATATTGTTATAATATACTCCAATATAATGTTATTATAAACTATTGGCTATATTCCCTGTATTGTACAATATATCCTTGTAGTTTATTTTATACCTAATAGTCTGTACCTCTTAATTTCCTAACCCTATACTGTTCCTCCCTTTTTTTTCTCCCCACTGGTAGGCATTAGTCCGTTTTCTACATCTGTGAGTTCACTTCTTCTTTGTTATATTCACTAGTTTGTTGCATTTTTTAGATTCCACATATAAATAATATCATAAAGCAAAGGAAATAAAATGGAAAGTAAACAAATGGGATCTAATTAAACTTAAAAGCTTTTGCACAGTGAAGGAAACCACTGACCAAATGAAAAAACCTACTGCATAGAAGAAAACAGTTGCAAACGATATGACCAATAAGGAATTAATGTCCAACATATATAAACAACTCATACAACTCAATGTCAAAAAACAAGCAAAGAATGACTGAAAACCTAAATAGACATTTTTCCAACTAGGAAATACAGACATCCAACAGGCACATGAAGAGATGCTCAGCATGGCTAATCATCAGGGAAATGCAAACCTCACTCATTTTCCACAGAACTTAGAATAGAAAAAGGGCACACATAGTGTGGAAAGCCTGTGTGATAATGAACATGAAATAGTTAAATATTTGACCCTCACTATGTGCTCCTCTATAGTACAACTCAGGAAGCACCAGGGAGCACAATCGTCTCTTCAGTGGAGGAGTTACTCAGGTTACAGCAAATCCAGAAGTTGTTCAGCCAAAATCTAGAACAGGGTGGATCATTCTCAACGGAGAGCCAAGCCAAGTTCTGGAATACTGCACAAACCCAGAAGCATCAATTCAGAAGAGTAAGTAGCTAGGTCGAATGTTTCATTAATAATGCTGTGAGGAGAGATTTAAGCTTTGCATAATTCTGAGCACAGGTAGCTGTAACCACAGACAGAAATTACTTACAGCCTAACTCTGAGTGACTGCAGATAGAGAGAGCAATCTCTATAACTAGTAATTAAGTCAATGATATAAAAAAGCAGCCTAGTGGGGATGATTTGAGGATATAAATCCACAGCAAAGAACAAACAAGAGGGTAGACTATATAGTTGATCAAGTTAGACATTTCTGTTCATAAGGGAGAGTGTGTGTGTAGTTAAAATACATGTATAAAGCACACTTCAGTTAATTAACCTAAAAGAGGCCTGGCATTCAGAACTCTCAACTAGGTTCTTATTTTAAGTCCCTTATCAAACATCTCCCAGTTACACCAATGGAAGGAAACTACACCTGCTCTGGGTTCCTCCTGTCACCTGACTTGTTCCTGGTTATAGATGACTTATAACGTGGAGACACTAACTGTGGAACAAAACTGGCAGATGAGGGTGAGACAGTGCAGGCGCAAATCTTAAGGTGACACTCACTCTCCCAGTGTTAAGGTACCAAATTTTTAAGGTGAGAAATGTAAGATACAGGGTCATCGCCCACCTTCACTTTTGCATCCTCGGTACCTCTCAAGGTCACCTTCACCCCAGTTCAACATTTAGTTACTCTCCTCATATTCATCTTTTTCATACAGTTCAAGGGGGGCATATTTGGAGATGTTGCCAGTATTTTGAGGAGAAAGCTTGGCAGGAAGGACTGGATTCTTTACCTGCATCACTGCCAACATGTCTCCTTCTACCCCCGGCTGTTCTATGAGGCAGACAGGCAACGTCAGCTGTCTCAATTCCACCCACCCCAGCAGCTGCCTGGACCTGCTCCAGGCACACACAACAGGTGTGTGTGTGTGTGTGTGTGTGTGTGTGTGTGGTGTATTAAGAGAGATGCTTTCAAGACGTGTCATGACCTAAGCTGTTCTTTAGACATTTTTCTGTAAATCTCTTTATAACATATCCTAGTGAGATGATGTAACACATATACTTTTCAAAGCAATTTAAAAAGTCTATCAGCTGTTTAATGCTGATGCAATCTGATATCCCACTCTTGAAAAAAAAATTAAGACCTAAAAAGATTATTTTACTAAATTATATATTTTTGGAGTTAAAACTTCAAACTTCCTTTTCACACCTTTAATGTTAGATACTTTAAAAAGGTGTATTCTACTGCAGAATAAAATTTTACTCTTTTATAGAAGTATTATGTGAAATCTTCAAATGTCCTTAATAATTCAATTAAACATAAATATATGGGTGTCTACAATGTACCCAGACAAATGAAATTAGAGTTAAGGGATATAGAGTTAGGGAAATAATATGTGTCTTTTGAGGGTGATAGTGTTTGAAAAAAATGACAATCCTAAAACCTAATGTGATTTGATCATACAGAAGATATTGAGAAATTAATGAGTCAATACCAGTTACAACAGAAAAATTGTACGAGCAAAAGACACTTTGACCTTATAAAGAATGAAAATTACTCTGAGTGTCTCTATTATCTGAAACAGGATAATGTGAGCACAGGGAAGTAAAGTAAAGATTTTTATCTGGGATGATTATGAATCTATTACCTAGTAGCATTTTCAACAGGATTCTTTCAAGTACTCAAAAGCAATAAAGTTAGAAGGGTAATATATATTTTCTACATTAAATGAGTTTCAGAAAGGGGGAGTGTCTCTTCAAGACCTAGATATTATCTCATAGCATTAGTAATTCAACATCCTATGATCAACCTGATAATATAAAATATACCATGAGGCAATAGTTCAGGGTAAGAGGCTTGCATGTTCATTCACTCAGTTGTGTCTGACTCTTTGCAACCCCATGGACTGTAGCCCACCAGGCTCCTCTGTCCACGGGATTGTCCAGGCCAGAATCCTGGAGTGGCTTGCCATTTCCTACTCCAGGGAATCTTCCTGACCCAGGGATTGAGCCTGCATTTCCTGAGTCTCCTGCATTAGTAGGTGCATTCTTTACTACTGAGCCACCTGGAAGCTAAATGGCTTGAGTTTCACTCAGTTGAAAGTATTGAAAATTATGAATAGAATACACTTCACCTACTTAGGAAACTTTTGCAAATAGGCAAAACATTCGTCTCTCAGAAGCCATGTAAAACCAGAGTTTGAGTTATATTCGGTATGTGCTTAGTCACTCAGTCATGTCCAACTCTTTGCGACATAATGGACCGTAGCCCGCCAGGCTCCTCTGTCCATGGGGATTCTCCAGGCAAGAATACTGGAGTGGGTTGCCATGCCCTCCTCCAGGGGATCTTCCCAAACCAGGGATCGAACCCAGGTCTCCAGCATTGCAGGTGGATTTTTTTACCATCTGAGCCACCAGGGAAGACGAAGAATACTGGAGTGGCTAGCCTATCCCTTTTCCAGGCATTCTTCCTGACCTAGAAATCAAGCCGAGGTCTCCTGCATTGCAGGCGGATTCTTTACCAGCTGAGCCACCAGAGAAGCCCCTCAACTATATACTAATTGAGATAAACTCAACACAGCAATATACCCATTAGGATGTATTTATAGAAGTTTCAGGTTTAAGGTTTAAAAATCTTAATTCAATCACTTGAAATGAAAAAGAAAGAGATATCTAAAATAAGTTGAAAGCTAATGGTTCCAACTTAAAGCATGTTTTCCCCCAGATTAAATAAGCAATACATCTCATTTTAGAAAATACAGAAATTTAGGAAGAAAGAAAAGAGGGAAAGAAAATAGGCAAACAAAAGTACACACATCCTCCTACAGGGCAGGTTTCTAGTGGCCAAAAATTCTAAACAAGACCAAAACTCATAAATATACAGATAATCATGCCTTTCTGCTTACCAGTAAATCAGAGGTTTTTTGTTTTGCTTACTTTTGATTTTCTACAATTTTCTTCTCTTTCTTACTTTTTCTAGCTTTATAACAGCTTCCTATATATTTTTTCATGTGAGGTCAGAATTTTTTAAACAAAAAGATGAATGGCATAAAGGTAAATTAGTGGATTTAGTCTCTGGATATAGGAATTCTAGACCTGGGTTGGTCTACTGAATTTTAAGGTCTACATGGTCTCAAAGACCCTTCAGTCAGGTATTCAGAATTCTTCAAAGCCTTCTAAACCCTTACAAACTTCAAACAATTTCTTGACATTTTTTTTTTAATTCTATATATCATTCATTTCTCCTGACATTTTCTTGTTTGCTTATATCACCAAACTGGAATGTGTATCCAGGAGATTACAACCATTATCTATCTTGTTCACTGCTACATACAGAACACCAATATCTGATACAGAGTAAGAGGTCAATAAAAGCTTTATATAACCCAAATATAAGCTAAGTTCTTCCCCCAAAAAATTCTAGAAAAGAAAATAACTATATATACATACATACATACATATATATGTAAATATATATACGTATATGAGTCCTTATACAGTCTACCGTGTTATGGACACTTTCATAAGCCATAAAATACTGCTTAAAACATTAGACAAAAATGAGCCAACAATTTGTTTTCTGAAACTAGTGCTATTTTTCATGTTTATAAAGATCATCTGTTGAAATTAGTATAAAAGAAGGCAAAGTATGTTAACAATTTCAGTGTTTACTCCTGCGTTTTAACATTATGTTTACAAGGGTTGGAGACCATTATAAACAATACTTTTAAACTTTAAAAAGCAGTAAAATTCATTACATTACAAAGATTAGGAATATGAACCTAGAGGAAGAATAAAAATGAAAATGAAATTGTACTAATGTTTGCTAATGGGACCCTTCAGTGTCCACATCACACACACAATCACTTTGTGCTATATCTCAAAAGAACTGTTAAGTGATGCTGCTATGATGATTTAAAAATACTCTAGTGATGACAAAAACACTAATGTCAAAGATGCATCTGAAGAGGTTAGATATTTTTTAAGTGTAACTAAGGGAAAAAATAGTATTTCTAAATTACTCTATTTGGATAAAATGTAATTTAAATGTATGTGTGGCTAAAGTAATCAATTTAATTCTATAAGTAGACAAGTTACTTTTTCATCAGCATCCTTTACAATTGGCATTTTCCCAAAGGACAACAGACTTATTCCAGGGAATCTTCTCACTAGAGTAAATAACAAGTCTATTTTAAAATACATCCTGTTGGATATAGATAATAGACTGCTGGCTGCCGGGGGGAGAAGGGTGGGAGAGGGACTAACTGGGATTAGCAGATGCAAACTGGTATATACAGGATGAATAAACAGCAAAATCCTGCTGTATAGTACAGGGAACTGTATTCAATATCCTACGATAAACCACAAGGGAAAAGTATACAATAGAGGACGAAGTCAACTCTGCTGAACTGCAGTAATTAACAACATTACACATCGACTACATTTCCATAAAAAATTAAAATAAAACACACTCTGTTATATAACTGTGTGCTATTCCAATAAGAAATTTTATTTCTTTTAATTCTATAAAATACTACACTATCTTTAACCATTGCTTCTCACCTATTTCTTCCATTGTCTTTTTCTAAAATTCCTAGTAAACAGTTTTGGAGTCTTTCTATAGCACATCATGTCTGCCTGCTATCTCATAGATACTTTTCAATGTTTTACCTCCTAGGACTTTGTATATTTCTCAGTACCTTCTTCCTATTATTTTAAAATTTCCTCTTTAACTGCATTAGTCTTGAGTTAATCCTGTTTACATTTTTCTATAATAGTACTTTTTGTTTCCAAGGTTTTTACTTAATATTTTTTCATAAGCTACTGATTTGGGTTTTCAAACTTTTTATATTCTCAAGATTGTTATTCTTTCATCTCATTGAAGAATCTCAAACATACTTGTTTAATTTTTCAGAATGCTCTTATTCTCATTTCATCCAGAGTGATCATACGCCAATCTTAAATTTTCTTGGTTATCTTTTCAATTATAATAATTCTGATGTACTTTGGAATCTGGTTTTCAAGCTCATTTTTATGGGATGGCGGCGTTGGGGAGGGATTCTCTCATATTGTTTGATGTTTTTTATGCTCTTGCTTTATAATCATTTCTCCAAGAGATGCATCACCTGGGCCACTAGGGACCACAGTCCAGAACAGGGTCTTGCAGAGGTGACTGAGCTTACTCGGGGGTGAACAGAGGCAAACGCAGATCCAGGCGCCGTGCTAGTGAGCACTTTGGCACAAGTCCTGCAACAAGGCAGTCTTTATTCCCTCCCTACATTCTTGTTTAGCAATGTTATATAAGCTAGAACCCTAGTTGTTGGTCAAAAACTTTTTTTTAAACTTCGTTTCACAGGTTGGAGCTCACAATCCCTGCCCTTTATTTCAAGCAATGGTCCAGGTTCTGTTCTCTGTTCTTCTTAGACTGCAGGAGCTGAAATTATAGTCATCTTTCCAGCTTACTCCCAGAGATCAGTGAGCCAACTCCCACCCCACTACCTTACCACCAAACTCACTGATATTGTTGCTGAGCTGTATCTTTTAACTTTTCTTTTTATTATCATTGTCATTTTTATGATTCAGTGTATAAGGAACAAAAGGTCTCAATGATGAGTAGTATCAACCAGAGTTTTTGTGGTGTTTAATTAGAAAGGGCAAAAGTAAAAGATTATTTATACCTGAAGTAGATCAACTTTTCTCCAAGTGTAATTAAAATCCAGGGACTTGTCTTATTGACTACTGTATCTCCAGCTCCTAGAATGTACTATGCACACAGTTAAGAGTTTAATGAACATGTGTCAATGGAATGATTTGCTGTCCATCCCTAAGTTACTGAGGCAAGGAAGAGGGAAAGAAGAGAAGAATGTCAGGTTAGCAAAGGACAGTCTAGTGGAAGTGTCAGGGTGAATATACATGACACAAGACACAGTATAAGACAGTATACAAGGGAACTTCCCACACACTGTTGGTGGGAATGTAAGTTGGTGCAGCCACTGTGGACACCAGTATGGAGGTTTCTCAAAAAACTAAAAGTAGAGCTATCATATGACCCACCCAACTACTTCACTTCTGGGTACCCACACCTCAGTGTTCATAGCAGCATTATTTATAACTGCCAAGATACGGAAGCAAGCTAAGTGACCATCAACCCGTGAATGGATAAAGGAGACATGGTGCGTATACACAATGGAACACCACTCAGCCATAAAAAAGAATAAAATTTTCCCATTTGCAGCAATATGGATGAACTTGGAGGGCATTAAGAGAAATGAATCAGATAGAGAAAGACAAATACTGTACAATAGCACTTATATGGGGAATCTAGAAAATACAACAAACTAGTGAATATTAAAAAAAGCAGCAGATTCACAGATAGAATGAACGAGTGGTTGCCAGTGAGGGGAGGGAGGGGCAATACAGGTATGGGAGTGGGAAGCACAAACTTCTGGGTGTAAGTTTGGCTCAAGGATGTACAACATGGACAATACAGCTGATATTTTGTAATAACTATTAATGGTAACTTTTTAAAATTGTATAAGAAATTTTTTTTTTTAATTTCAAAAGACAGTATATGTTTCTCAACTGGACAGTGCCAACTGCAATTCATGGTATTTGATAAATTTACAAAGTATATCCAACCATAAGTCTGAATGGAGGATAAAGCTGTGAGAGATGTAACTAACTGTCATAGATTTTAATTGAGAGGAACTTGGTAAAGGAAAGGGGAGAATTATAACCTGTTTTGTTTCTTATATTTAGTTCCCTGTGACCAGTAGGATATGGTCACAACTTAGGGAAAATTAGTGAATATCTTGTGAAACAGTACAAGGCAACTTATGTAAACAGTAAATGCCAGAAATTAATTTTGCAGAGCTACTTGGGTAATTTCAGAATGGAGAAAACTGGCTTAGACCTGGGTGAACACATAACATCACAGGTACTCTCTTTCAGAAAAGACTTCTCTTTAATAAGCAGCATCTCCATGGCAACCATAAAGGCAAATCTCGCTTTGTGGGTATGATAGCAACACCAGTAACAGCTGGAGCAGGTCGAACAGAAATGGCAGGGAACAGAAGCTGGGGGATTCGGCAGGAAGGTGAGTAAAGGAAACAACAGCCCAACAGGGAGCCGTGTGACTTCAGACCGCCTTGGTTCATTAGCATTGCGTTTGAAGAAACCAGACTTTAAAATCTATTGTTTCCAAAAACACTTTCCCTCATCCTGTTCAAATCAAAGGTGAGACAAACTATTATGTCATTTGTTAAAGAAAAATAAATGACTTGAACTGTGTATGTTTTAAAATCAGCAGGTGTCGACAAATAAAAACATATTTTAAAAATTGATGTCCTTGACAAGAGCCACACAGAGAAAATGAAAACAGACATGCCTAGCCCCAGATAATGAATTAATGCAAGAGGAAAGCTATGTCGTTATGGGATTTCTTTTCACATTTCAAAAAAAAAAAAAAAAAAAATACCGTATAATGCAGGTCTATATAGCAAAGAAATGAGGTATCACAGAATTACTTGCTAGTGTAGTCTAACAATGAAAGCAGGGCACCAATGGAGGGCAGGTGCTTTATTCGCTGAATTTTTTAATATCTACTTTGTGGCTAAAAATATGTATAAAAATTTAGCTCACTTTTTTTAGACATGTGGAAAAATAATTCTAAGATAATAGGATTATCTACAATAATTTTTAAATAGATTGGCAATAGATGTAAAAAATAATAGTGATCCCGTGTACCCATCACTGTTTCCTCTAGTGATAACATCTTGCAATGTTAAACATAAAGCATTTCACAAGCAGACACTGACCCTGATGCAACCCCCAGATCGTGCTCAGGTTTCCCTGGTTTTACACGTGTGTGCAGATGTGTACTCAGCTCTATGTAACTTCATTACTAGGTGTAGACAGTGTATCCGCCATCACAGCAGCCAGACAAAACAACCGCATCATCACAAGGATCCCTGGCACTGCCCTTTTATAACCACTTCTATTGCCTTCCCACCCAGTGGTCCTATTGCTCACCAATACACACACCAAGCTGCTCTCCATAATTTTGCCGTTTCAAAAATGTTATGCAATGAAAATCTGTGCTTAACCTTTGAGAAATGGTGACCTTTTCTCCACTCAGCATAATTTATTTGCAATCTATCCAAATTGTTACATATACGAACAGTCCATCCCTTTTTATTGCTGAATAGTATTCCACGGTATAGATGTACCACAGTTTGTTTCACCATCTACCTTCTGAAGGACATCTGGGTTGTTTCCAGATATATACAGGCTTTTTGCAAGAGCACCAAGTTTTCATTTCTCTGGGCTAAATGTCCTAGACTGTGGTAGTCTGGCCATATAGTCATTGCATGTTTAGTTTTATAAGTAATTGCCAAAACGCTTGCAAGAGTGTTTGCCATTCTACATTCCCAACAGCAAGGTACCCATAATCCTTTCTGACATACTTTTAACAAGCTAATTAAAATAACTACTGTCTCATCAGAGCAATGGAATTGAGACTGTTTCCTGTTGCCAGGGTTTTTACATTCAGTTGGCCTGGGTTCAAACCCTGGTTCTGCCACTTGATATCAGATAAGTTATTCTTCTACTCAGCCTCAGTTTCTCCATCTGGAGAATGGGAATAACAATACACCAATCACACAGGCATGTTATGAAGGTATAACAATAATTATTATTGTTTGATTTATTATTTATAATTGATATAATTGTAAAGAGGTCATGCTCAATCATTGTTTGGCTCTTATGCAACCCTATAGACTGTAGCTCACCAGATTCCTATGTCCATGGAATTTTCCAGGCAAGAATACTGGAGCGGGTTGCCATTTCCTTCTCTAGGGAATCTTCCTGATCCAGGGATTGAACCCACGTCTCTTGTGTCTCCTGTATTTGCAGGCAGATTCTTCACCACTGAACTACCAGAGAAGCCTGCAAAACAAAAAGAAAAAGAAAAAAAAAAGGCATAGACCTGCAAAAAAATTTTTTTTTAAAAAGGCATACATAAAGTTAATAGAAAACACCACCTATTTTATGATGGAAGTTTGACAATACCTATATAATGAAAATATTCTGAGAATGTCTCAAGTGATATGACAATGAATTTACACACAAATACTTTCAGACTTAAAATTTATCACATTGTTGATCGACAGTGGAACAGTGGCAAAATAACTACGTTTTGAAATGTAGGTAAGGAACAGAGCTATTTCTCCAAATTATAAAGAGTGCTTTCATAAACCTGTGGTAAGGAGAAGTCCAATTTTACTGAAAGTTTATTGGATGGGAAATAAGATGGCTCTCAGGAGCAAATGGAAGCTATAAAAGATGGCACCTCCTGCCACCAATGACTACTTCTAAAGAGAGGCAAAAAGAATGAAGTGTTGACTTTGTAAATCTTCTATCAAAAAATCTTTTCAAAGGAAATGATCCTGATCAGAATCTTACTCTAAACGAGCTGGCATTTCAGTCTGTTTGTTTTTATTTGTGTCTCCGTGTGGGTGTGTATGGTTGCCAAAACAGAGTACAATGCAAATAGCTAATTTCTACATCTTGCTATATAAATGTAATACAAATAATTTTATATTTATGAAAATCACTACTCTAATTAACTTTGAAAATGTTTCTATTTTCATCTTTCTTTTTGAATTTTTTTAAATACATTGTTTTCATTTTGAATTTCCACTTCAATTTGAAGTGTTCTTTGTTTGGGGGCATTTTGTTATTTTTGTTGTTTTATGTTTTCCTTATTTTTGGTTTGGCTTCCAAGAAAGTTAAGACGTTATTCCTCATATTAAAAGTATGAGAGTACCACTTTAAGAGGACAGCAAAGCTCAATACAACACGGATCGTGTGTTCTGAAGTTTGGTTTACCTAGTTTTCCACTGGCAAGCCAGAGCATTTGAGAAAGTTAAGTTGTGGCACCCATAAAATAGTAAGCAGACTTCCAGTTTTCTTGTCTTTTTTATCATTTATTCTACAGAATTTAGCTCTTCTACAGAATTTAAGTTCACCAACACATTTTGTTAGACATTTTTTTTTCAGTATGCCATTTGTAGATTTTTGTAAATGCAGAATCACTTCTCTGTTTTATTAAAATAAGACTCATTTTCATATTAATTCTCTTTCTCAATAGGGTTTAAACAAACTATTTCTAATTATTTCTTTCTTACATTTCACTTATGTTTTAATTAAGATGTTTTCAACTGTAAGTAACAGAAAATTCATTTCTACATCACTTTCAAAAGGAAGCTCTTTATTATTCAGGTAACACAAAGTCCAAGGCAAGGCAGCCCCTGGTTGGTTATCTTAGTGACTCCAAAGTGTCATCAATGCCTGTCCTCCCATTTGTTCACTTTGTCAATTTCAAGGTGTGAACTCATTCCCCTCATGGTCACAAGATGACTGCAACAGGGCCAGGCATAACATTTTCAGAAGCCACAGTCAAAGCCAGAAAAGGAACATTTCTCTCTTGTGTTTCTTTTTTTATCCAGAATGAGAAACTTTTCTAGAAGACTTCGCTGTCTCATTGGCCATAAATGGGTTACCATACCCAACCCTAAACCAATTCCTTGGCCCCAGGCAAGGTACCAAAGTTACAAGCTTAGGTAATTATGAAAGAGCAACCGAGAACATCAGGTTAGAGAACAGCCACCAAAAAGCCCCTAAAAAGAAACAAATGAAGCCACTCTGCCTAACATATTATCGGCTTGAAAGCCAAAACCGGGTGAGCTTGTGACCATATAAACTAAATCTCTGAGCTTCAGTTTTTTTTTTCAACTCATCCAATTGCTTTCTTTGTATTACATAAATTAAAATAGAAATAAAACACCTAACTCATAAGAGAGATACAAAATATGTTAATCTCGTTTCCCTGCAAATGTGCAAAATAATAATAAATTAATGAACAGTTAAGGCTAAATAGTAGAAATTTTAAAATTTTTTGAATAACCTAGATTTTCTGATATTCCAAAGAACCCCTAACATGATTTTGAGGAATCTACAGCAATAACAAGGCTTTAGAGAATTCTAATTTTGTTATTTAACATCACTTATAAAAGTAGAACAATCTGTTTTAAAAATATAGGTAGATGCAATATTATATATATGTAGAACAAGAGAAGTATAGTCTCTGAAATTCTATAATTTTTGTCACCATTTATTCATTTGTTTCTAACACATCCAAATAAGGTTTATACAGTATGCCACATACCATTCTAGATGCCAGCTTGTGCTCGTAATGTCTGACTCTGTGATGAGCTGAGCAAAACCTGAGAAGTAAAGGTCCTTGCTTTTTCCAAATCACCTCTAAATTCTTGCTTTTACCAATGAATAGTGATTTGGCTATTAAGTTTCAAACTTAATGCCTTATCCCTGAAACTCAAGTATTTCATTATACTCATTTTTCCCATGTATGAAATACAAAAAAAAAAAAAAAACAAATTCAACCCTTTTGGAGCAAGAAATGGCAACCCACTCCAGTAATCTTGCCTGGAGAATTCCATGGATAGAGGAGCCTGGCAGACCACAGTCCATGGAGTTGCAAAGAGTGGGACATGACTGAGCGACTTGGCACCACCTTTTAGATGCTTTTCTCCATTACATCACTAGATGGCAACCAAAGAATCTATTTCCTTACAATGGACTGGAGAAAAAGTACAGCTCAAACAGCACCTCTTCACAGAGTAAAAGGGACAAGGTCTCTGCTGTCGCTTCAGTTTCTATTTTATTTATCTGTTATTTTGCCAAAGATGCACAGATGTTTTTCATTATCACTTGGCACGCACAGTAAATTTTAAAAATAGTCTTTTCAAGTCCACTACAATTTCGTAAAGCTCTTTACTTGACAGCAAGTCATTTCTATTCCTCTATTTTATAAACAGCAATTATTTATTTTGCCCTTTTCTTACTTTTATACATACACTGCTCCACTTCTTTAGAAACACTTGGGTCATTCTCTCGAGAATTAGAGTTACCGAATATCATCCCTGCATTCACTGCTTAATATTCTGCTACAACTTTCTTCAAAGTGTATCTTAGAAAATTCCGCCACTGCACATCTGCCTTCCAGTTATTTTGGAGTTTTCACAACATTGATATCTTCCTTAGGTGTTGATACCATGAAAAAGTCTAGGGAACTAATATATGTATGCTTGCTTTAATAAAAAAGAGATCATCATTTCCCAAGCCCTGTCAAGGAAAGGAAAAAACATACATACACACACACTGGAAAGAGAAATTAGTTTGGCAGTGGATCAAATTCCAACTAAAGAATTATGAAACCTTTTTTCCCTCCTCTGTACACTGTACTAAAACTTGGGGAAATTATGCTGTCAAATAATTAGCCAAGGAGTAACTGCCTGATTCATTGAAATTATTTTTGTGGGTAAAATTTGAAATATATGTGCATTTATTTATGTGTGTATGAATGCATGTATATTTACACACACACACACCCACAAATATAAAATCTTTCTCTGTCACTTCCACACCCAGTATCACAGCCACTCAACTGCAGGAACAGAGCTCTTCATGGGACTTCACTTTACAGACTTGAATTGGGATCTTGGATCCATTTTCTTAACTGTCTGTTTTTCTTTCCTGTGGATTATGCCTGCAACTGAAAATTCACCATTTTCCCCGTTGTATATGGACCATAATTAAGGATGTTTTTCACAGACAAAATCTTCCTTGAACCCAGATATTGATCCTTTGGCTCCTTACAAATTACACATCCTTGCATGCCTGAGGTGAAGGTAGAGTTTCTGCACCCATTTATTTTACAAAGTCTATGTGTCCTACAGTTTTGCTTTTTATTTATTTAAATTATCCATAACATCTCCTGGATACTGAGGGATTGGCTTGCACTCAGGTTTTGAATTTGTTCATTTGGTTTCTTCATCTCCATTTACTGAAAAAGGTATTAAGTGACCAGGGAGGTGACTGCAGCGTTAAGACATGCCCTTGCTATTTAGGTTATTACAGAGTATTGAACAAAATCCCCTGTTCTGTAAGCAGGTCCTGGTCTTAAATACAGCAGCTTGTACATGTCAGTCCTAAACTCCCAATCTCCTCTCCCCTCGGAAAAAGACTCGCCCTTTAGACACAGAGGTGTGAAACTTTTCTTTGGAGAGAACACAATGAATTCTGTGACTTTATGTCTTTTTCCATCATCAATTAGAAGAAATGCCCCTGACTACAAACTGGAAAGTTTAAGATCAGACAATCAAAGGCTTGTTTCTACTCAGAAAACTTGGAGGGCTGTAGAAACTCCTAGCTGGACGATGCATGAGGTCATACAATCTGACCCGAGTTTGTGAACTTGCATTCAAGAAGGTAAGTCTGGACTCCTGAATTACTCCCTCTGGCAAGCCTGGATCTTGGTTTTGCTATCAGTGTGTGGCTGTGGTGGCTAAGTGGTCCTCGCACGCGCAGGAAGGGATAAGAAAATGTTCAATGTGAAACGCTGTGTTCAAAATGCTCAGCGTGGTCCCAGGAGCCAGACAGCTTGTACTCACAATTCCTCTTCTGCCCCTATTTAATTACATGACCTTGGGCAAAGGACTTCATTTTGTCTGTCTCAGTCTCCTGATCTGTAAAACGGGGGTAATGGTAATAACCTCCTCCTAGTTTTGTTGCAAGGATTGAGTAACTCAATGCGCGAAAAGCATTTAGAACAGCCCCTGGCACTGAGTACAGACCGTTCCTGACTGAAAGAAGGTTCAGCTTGCAGCTTTTTGACTCAGACGGTGTGAAGGTGATAAGCATTCAGTAGACGCTGTTCTCTGAATTCTGGTCTTCTCCCAGGCTAGTGATAATGCGGTAAGATGCTCACGACGGTGGGCAGTGGCGTGAGCCGTAGCTCCCCGTGAGCCACACAATCAGGAGGGTAAATAATTGACACGCTTACAACCATTCTGCATCCACACAACCGTTTCATTTTTCACTTTCCGTATGGTATTCAATAAATTACATACGACATTCAGCACTGTATTACAGTATAGATTTGGGTTAGACGATGTTGCCCAACTGTGTGCGAATGTATGGGCACTTATATGTGCCCGATGTAAGTGTTCTGAACACACTCAGGGTAGGCTAGACTGTGGTAAACAGTCTAGACTGCCAGACTGTTTGGTAGGTTAGATGTATTAAATGTATTTTTGACTCAATGGTATTTTCAATTTATGGTGGGTTTCTTGGCTCATAACCACATCATAAGTTCAGGAACATCTGTAATGATAACTTTGATCTCATTATATTATTTATTATTCAGGAAAAAAAACAAACTCATGAACAATATATTATCCTAATTTAAGAAAATAAAACTGAGACTCATACAAACTAAATATCATGTCCAAGTTGAACGGAGCTGGTGAGTGTTAGAACCGAAATTCAAATCCAGACCTGATGACTTCAAGCTCATATTCCTTACACCTTAAGAAGCTGCTTGAACACCTCAACTAATGCCTGGAATGACTACTTACAAAGGCAAGAATTTTTCTCACTGCATACTTCTGACAAATAATAGCAAAGTGTGACGACGATTTATAAAGCAACTGTTGAAAGACCATTTGTTGAATCCTTACTAATGCCAGTTGCTACCTGTAACACTTTGAATACACTGTTGACTCATTTGATCATTACAATAACTCTGCAAGTTAGCTGTTATTTTCCCCTATTTATCAGACAAGGAAATTGAGGCTCAGAGTGGTTAAATACCTTGCCAAACTTAGACAATTAGTATGTGCTGGAACAGGTATTTGAACCCCTGACTTTCCAGCTGCATCATTTGTGTGCTTAACCACTTTCTTGAGCTTCTGTTCACGGCTTCTGATTTTCAAGATGCTAATGAATCAAACACTTATCTTCTAGGTCAAGTTAATTTTTGAGTTATTTGGAAAAAGAAATGAAGTTGCTATTTCCTGGGTTAAACATCCAAATTCCTTCAACAAACCCAGAGTGGACATGACCTCAGACAGTGGACATGATCTCATCTTGAGGCCTTTCAGCAACAGTCACTCTTCTCTGAATACACCATTGACATCTAGGTTACTCGAAATGTGATGTGCTGAATTGTATTAAAGAGAGACAGACAGACAAAAAGAAAAAGAGAGACAGAGAGAGAGAGAGAGGACATCCTACAGCAGGAGGCCTACTTTGACTTCCACCCACAGGTAATAAGAGCTTCTAATTAGGTCCACATGGATGACTGTCATTTTAGCGTTGTAGTCTGTCTTCTGTTTTAAGAGCTAACATTATAGGGACTTCCCTGGTGGTCCAGTGGTGAAGAATCAACCTTGCAATGCAAGGAACACCGGTTCGATCCTGGTCTGGAAGAGTCCACACGCCGCGGAGGAGCTAAGCCCATGTACAACTACTGAGCTTGTGATCTGGGGTCCGGGAGCCGCCGCTCCTGAGCCCACGTGGCAGAGCCGCAGAAGCCCACACCCCCGAGAGGCTGCGCTCTCCAACAGAGAAGCCACATCAAGGAGCAGCCACAGCAACGTGAGGCCCACGCGCTGCAGCTAGAGAGGGGCCCCTGCTCGGGGCGATTCGAGAAAAGCCTCTGCAGCAACCACCCAGCACAGTCAAAAAAAAGGATAAATCTTTAAAAAAAAAAAAAAAAAAAAAGGTAACATTATAGAAGAGGTTCTGATTTGTTTTTCAGTTATTTCTACCTTTGTGGTTTCATGGGTAGCCTGTGGAGTGTGAAAGTCGCTCAGTTGTGTCTGACTCTCTGCGACCTCATGGACCACACAGTCCATGGCATTCTCCAGGCCAGAATCCTGGAGTGGGTAGCCTTTCCCTTCTCCAGGGCATCTTCCCAACCCAGGGATCGAACCCATGTCTCCCGCATTGCAGGTGGATTCTTTACCAGCTGAGCCACAAAAAAGCCCAAGAACACTGGAGAGGGTAGTCTATCCCTTTCCCAGTGGATCTTCCCAACCCAGGAATTAAACCAGGGTCTCCTGCATTGCAGGTGAATTTTTTACCAACTGAGCTATCAGGGAAGCCCCTTTCACGGTAGCCTGCGGTGGATGAAAACAATTAATATTTTAAATTTTTCTGCTAATTTCTTTACAAGCAATATTTTGTTCAAATCCAGGTTTCCAAACTAGAAAAATGTGTAATTTTTTTTTAAAGAGGGAATACATTTTCCATCCAGATGGAATGTTGTTAATCAAAGGCTACTTTGGTATATTGGTAACTAGGTGATGGGTCAGAAACCTGTTTGCAATCTTACCTGATATCCACCAGTACAGAGAAAGGACACAATATCCAAATATGAATACTACTATTTCAGGTTAAATTTTATTAAGTTCCCTTTATTTCTTGAGGACAAATAAGTTTAATGTCCACATTTCATGATCTTTGTTTCTATGGGATAAGCGGTTGCTGCCCAGTTTCTCCCAATCTGTGTAAATGTACTTCATTAAAGATGTTTGCATTTTAGGTTGGGCTTCCCAGGTGGCGCTAGTGGAAAAGAACCCACCTGCCAATGCAAGTAGAAGGAAGAGATGAGGGTTCAGTCCCTGGGTCAGGAAGATGCCCTGGAGGAGGGCACAGCAACCCACTCCAGTATTCTTGCCTGGAGAATTCCATGGAAAGAAAAGCCTCATTAATAGGTATAATAATGTAGTCTTCCTTTTTAAAGTTTTAGCTTCATTGTTTTTAAATCATCTGAAGTTGGCTCAAGTCTCTAGAAACTATCATATTATTAATGATGAAGAAATACTTCATAACTGAAAGCAAATGCTGTCTTTCTTTAGAAATTGGTGAGGTGTTTGAAGGAAAAAAAAAAGACACTCGTATGGATTCAGAGATCTTTCCAATGGTCCTATTCCAAAATGATCAGAAGGGTTGGATGCGGAGAACCAATTTCTTCTGGTTACTTTTTCATGAGAATTCAAACTGATCAGCGAGAATCATGTGTCCAGTAATATGAGCACTGAAAACCAACATAGTGAGTGGGACTGTTTCGTCTCCATGACTGTTCTTGACCAGCTTCAAATTATCATTGTATAATAAATTCTAAATTGCTCATATAAAATCTCCACAATTTCTAGAACTTGCTTGGGAATTAAGAATCAGTAGCCCAGACTCTGACATTAATCTTTTTTGTTTCTTTGCCCTTTAAATTTAAAGTTTGCTTTAGATTTATTTAAAAATTACTTTTGTAGTAGAAATTCCAGGCACTTTGATCATTTCCTAACCTACTGGTGAATTTTGAGTTAACACCTCAATATCTAATCCTTCAAATTTTCTCACCAATAGCACCTAAATATTCCTTTCAGGAATTCAGCCAATTTCTGACTTATACCTTTGACCCAGCAGCACCAGGAATGGGCCGACTGATCAACACTTCCCAGCACCAACTCATCCCTATCATCACACATGGACAGTTCAGGGAAAAATATGTGACTCAGCAAGAGCTGGTGAAAGAATGAATCCCATGGCTTGGGTGGGGAACACAGACTACTCTAAAGCAAAGAGAGATGAGGTACTAAGGAAGAGCCAAGAGTTTCTGGGAGGCGCAGTGTGGCCTAAAGCCAAAACCAACATTTCTGAAAAACAGCAAAGAAAAATAGAAATTGGGAAAGTGTTATGTGTTAAGGTTTTAGACCAAGCTTGACTTCTACATCTATTTCCAGACTTCTCAATTGTGTGACCCATTAAATTTATTTTACTATTTAAATCTCTTTTCATCACATTTTCCATAGATAATGGAAATGGAGATAACTTTTCTGAGCCTCAGTATTTTTTTTTAATCAGTAAAGCAATGTTAGTATTACCCATCTCATCAGGTATTTGTGATGGTTAAATCAGATAACATCTGTAAAGCATGTGTTATGTGCTGAGTATCAGCATTACATAGTTCTTGAACTATTAACTATTTAATCCTGTTTGCTTTTCTTCTCTCCTCACAGGCTTCTGAAAACTGATGTATCAGACCAATGAACACTCCATTGATCAAGGATGTTTTCAGAGAAGGGGTGGTGTAGGGATAGGAGTGAAGTCATTACCAAGGTCACAAAATTCCCAGTGGCTCTCCTTAGACCTGACCCTACACCAGGGCCTTTCCTAGGGAGCATCAGTGGTCAGCCAGGTTGATGTATGTCTGGGAGAAAACCACTGACAGCTCCTCAAGGTGAGTGGTAAGACAACCGGAAGACAAACTGGAATTTCCTAAGAACATCCTGGAGGGGCAGCATGGAACACCAACAGATACTCTGTTTTCCCGGGATCTCAGGCTTCCTCAAGACAATACACTTCAAATACGGACGTTTAAAATGGCTCTTGCTTTTGATGAGAAAAATCTTAGGGACCTATCGATTAAAAAGATGCGCCATTTAACCTATTTCAAAGAGTTACACTTAACTGTGAGGTAACTTTTTCATTCACTACACAACTCTGGAACAGGAAGGGATGAGTTCATTCAAATTCTCATTTGATAGAGGAGAGAAGGAGGCCCAGAGTGGTGAGGGAACTTGCCCAAGCCCCACAGTCAGCTGAGGGCAGAGTCAGGGTTGCCAATGCCCAGATTTCAGTGCAGTTCAGTCGCTCAGTCGTGTCCGACTCTTCGCAAACCCATGAATCGCAGCACGCCAGGCCTCTCTGTCCATCACCAACTCCCGGAGATTCTCAAACTCATGTCCATCGAGTCGGTGATGCCACCCAGCCATCTCATCCTCTGTCGTCCCCTTCTCCTCCTGGCCCCCAATCCCTCCCAGCATCAGGGTCTTTTCCAATGAGTCAGCTCTTCGCATGAGGTGGCTAAAGTATTGGAGTTTCAGCTTCAGCATCAGTCCTTCCAATGAACACCCAGGACTGATCTCCTTTAGGATGGACTGGTTGGATCTCCTTGCAGTCCAAGGGACTCTCAAGAGTCTTCTCCAACACCACAGTTCAAAAGTATCAGTTCTTCGGCGCTCAGTTTTCTTCACAGTCCAACTCTCATATCCATACATGACCACTGGAAAAACCATAGCCTTGACTAGATGGACCTTTGTTGGCAAAGTAATGTCTCTGCTTTTTAATATGCTATCTAGGTTGGTCATAACGTTCCTTCCAAGAAGTAAGCGTCTTTTAATTTCATGGCTGCAGTCACCATCTGCAGTGATTTTGGAGCCCACCCAAATTAAGTCTGACACTGTTTCCACTATTCCCCCATCTATTCACCATGAAGTGATGGGACCAGATGCCATGATCTTACTTTTCTGAATGTTGAGCTTTAGTCCTCTTTAAATAGACTGCTCTCCACCCTGGCCCCTGCCTAGCAGACCTCACTTTTTCTTACAAACCAAGCGTCTGGCAGACACATACACACCCATCAGGTCTAACAAGCATAGTGAGTTTTCACACAGGTGGCACAATTGTCCTCTGAGTCAGCGCTGAGTCTCACGGATACGTCTCCCTGCTGCTGCGCACTCACCGAGCAACTCACATAACAGGCACATCTGATGTCTCAGACAGGGCTGGTTTCACAACCTCAGTACCACTCAATTTTGGCTGAATAATCTTTGTCTAGTGGCAGAGGACAAAATGGGGGGACTCAGGGGTGCGCTGAGGGATGTTTAGCATGATCCCTCTATCCATTAGAACCCAGAAGCACCCGTTCAGTTTCAAAGGCTAAAAACGTCCCCAGATTCTGTCACATATCCTGGGGAAGGGGTGCAAAGTCAACCCACTGAGGACCACTGCAGCAGACAGGGGCCTCTGTGGACTGGGTGGTCCTGAAACCATATTCTCTTGCAAGCGCAGTCCTCCATGCAGGGAGGGGAAAGACGGGACGTAAGATGTGATGTTAACTTGGGATGTGGAGTATTTCTTTTCAGGCAAGTTAAAACTGTCACACTTCTACAGAACAGACCCTATTTCTTTACCTGATGGGTATTCTAGATGGAGAGCAAACACCAAATCTAAAAGGGTTTGATATCTTATTACTATAACAACAATAAGAAACTATACATTAAATAAGAAAAATTAATAAATGGGATAGTAACTTCTATAATGCAAGGGGATGACTAGCCAGAGTCTTTGGAAAATAAGGGGTTGAACACGCATGCATACTGGGCCCCATCAAATTCCCAGGCCTTCCTATTTCTGGAGGTCCTCACAGCAGGAGCAGACAGTGTTGTCACCCCTAAGAACCTCTGCCAAGCTCCTCAGGGACATGGATATGGAACCCTAGGGCAGAAGCTGGGCTAGACAATACAAGAGAAGAAGGATAACAGTGATGTAGAAATACGGGAAAAAGGAAACAGGAGAGAAAGCAGGAGAAAAAAGGAAAAATGAAACGGGAGTAGGTATAAAATAAAACTTGCCAGAGAATTCTAGCCCCAGCCCTAAAGAAAACATTTTTTTAAAAATTAGATTTTCTCATCATGGATTCTTTTGGGGGGAACCAACGTGAAATACTTCTCATTCAGAAAGTCTTGCATTAAAACAGCAATTGTGTTGCTGTCGTTTAGAATACTTCACTTTGTCAAATTCACATTATTAACCCTGATAGAACAAGAACTAATACCAAATACTGTATCAATCCTGCATAATCGGTCCTTCTGAATATTATGCTCTGCTGCTATTCCAAGCTGTCCTTGGAGATAGCCGCAGCCTAGCAATACAAAAGACTTCCCTTCGGCCTTCACAACTGCCTAGGACAACACATTCTTATATTTCATTTTTAATCATCTAAACCTTTTCAGATATACCAGAGTGTGCTTTCAATAGGACAATGAGAGAGACCCAAGACTTCTAAGAGCCTTATGTTTCTTTCTTCTCAAGGTTGATAGCATGCAGTTTCTGCCTTGTACTAGGTACCAGATGTGCAGCTGATAGCATAAGGAGGGGAAAGTAACCGGGAGGCCAGATTTATCTGAGAATAAAAATGATTTCCTCAAACCGGCAAGCCTCTTCAAAAAAAGAGTTGGGGGGGTATTGTATCCATTCATTTCAAATGCTAAGATAAGACAATTTAGAATGATTTTCATTTTGGCACAAAAATCTTCAGTAGAAACAGCACTCTTAGGAGAGGACTGAATGACAATTCTTGGTAAGGAGAGACAGAAAAAGAGGTACTGACAAAAAAAAGAAAACCCTTCTAACTCAAAAAATTCTCCAGAATTATAAATCGAGTTATGAATATGTTCCCACATATGCTGGGAAGATACAGCATTAGTGATGTCATGTTATTTTAAGAGGAAGCTCCTGCCTCGGTTTTTCTGCACAACTCATCGACATGAGTGCCCTAAGCAACTTCAGTCGTGTCCGACTCTTAGCGACTCCATGGACTGTAGCCCACCAGGCTCCTCTATCCTAGGGCTTCTCCAGGCAAGAATACTGGAGTGGGTTGCCATTTCCTTCTCCAGGGGATCTTCCTGATCCAGGGATCGCATAAAATCAAAATGATGGAAAGTAGAAGTAAATGCTTTCACTGCAAGTAAGGAAGTTTCTCCATGGTCCCCAAGCCCTACTGACAACTACAATCAGTTTGATCCTCCCCTATACATTCTGATTTAACAGTTTTAGGTTGAGGTCTGGAACTCTACTTCTCACAGTCTCCCTAGATCATTCCGATGCTTTGTCAGGTTTAGAAGCCACCAGAGAATTTGAGTTATGAGATAGTTTTTAAAAATATCCTTGTATTTTTTAGAGTTGTATTAAAAATGACTTAATTTCCAAATATGCCACTAAACTTCATTCATGGCAAGACCTTATGGGCCAGTGACCTTTAGAGGTCATACAGCATTTTGTTGAGCTGATGAAAAATGCAGAAATATACACGTCTCTAGAAAGCTAAAAAATTTACATACAATTTTAAGGCGTCTATAGATTGCTGAAATCCATCTTCACCCATCTGGGGAGAAGAAGTCTGTTTGAATGCTTGCCCTTATGGTTTGTGAGTGTTAATAGTTCAGTAAGGCCCCCTCAAGTTTTACCATTTGAAGATAGCCTGAAACTTGAAAGTTGCTACATTTCAGAGATCAGGTTTAAGAAACGGGAAAGCCAGAGGCAATAATGCAGATTCTACAAGAATCTCTTCCATGGTCCCTCTGCCTCCAGGCTTCTCCCCTCAATCCGTTCTCCACTAGTCCGCCAGAGGAAAAATTACAAAGTGAGTCTGACTATAACCTGCTCATGCATAAAATACTTCAAGATTATCATTTTGCTTGAGGGCTAGGTCTAGGTTATCTTCCCTCATAGCTCAGTGGGTAAAGTATCTGCCTGAAAGGCAGGAGACCCAGGTTCCATTCCTGGGTCGGGAAGATCGCCTGGAGAAGGAAATGGCAGCCCACTCCAGTATTCATGCCTGGAGAGTCCCATGGACAGAGGAGCCTGGCGGGCTACAGCCCATGGGGTCTCAAGGGTCGGACACGACTGAGCGACTAAACCACGCAGCCACCTCGGTTACAGGCTGTTGTTAGCGAAGGGTGAAGTACCACCTTCAATTGTTTCCATTGCCTTGCCCTTCAGCATCATTGGGGCTTCCCTGATGGCTCAGTTGGTAAAGACTCTGCCTGCAATGCTGGAGACCTTGGTTTGATCCCTGGGTTGGGAAGATGCCCTGGAGAAAGGAAAGGCTACCCACTCCAGTATTCTGGCCTGGAGAGGGCCACAAAGAGTCAGACACGACTGAGCAGCTTTAACTTTCAGCATCACTAGATGCTTTTTAAAATACCAATGCATGGGTACCACCCTTGACCAGTTACCTTAAAATCTCTTGAGCAAAAAGGAGTGACTTATAGGAAGGGGCAGAGTCTAGCATTAAAAAAGAGAAGGGAAGGGGAGAGGAGGAAAACACCTCCTAAGGAGATTTGGTTGTACAAGTGAGTCAGGGCTGAACTGATCCCAGTCTAGGACCCATCCTCTAGGTCTTCTACATGTTCTTCCTTCTGCTTACCACAGTTTTCTCCTTCTGTTTCGTTACTAAGCTAACCCTACCCTTCCTCACTTCTGAAATCAAAATTCCCAAAGCTGGAGCCCTCCACGGCACATCTCTGATTACATTACAAGCAGTTTCTAAGTTTAGTGTTTGGGGTTTTATTCTTTTGCAATTCTAGAATGAGAGCCTAGTATTAAATCTAACACATTAAGTAGCCACTTGTAAGTATTTGATGAGTAAAAATAAATTCAGGATCTGCATATTAGTATATGCAGGCTACACCCAAGTTTACTGGTTCTACACTTGGAAGGGTGTATGATACCTCAACAGGGAACCTCAATGGTACACATGAGAACTTTCCTGTTTGCTCAGATCTCTCTTAAAAGATAGTGGCCAGAAAGGGTGATTTAACAAATCTCAGTTTAGTATTCAAGCTCTTCATCTTTTAAAATTATCTTTCTAAGTCTTCTTCCTGGCATCTAAAAGTAGCTGGAAATACTGTAGTTTATCATCCAATAAATATTAGTTAAGTGACTGAAAGAGTGAACAGGTTTAAGTCTGTGAAACTTGGTTCTATGGGGCTATAGCTTATGAACCTGCAATGTGTGTTAAAAGCATATCTTCCAAGTACACTTGGTCTGAAGTTTCTGTATGGAGATAACTTGATATTTGTTATGGTAAGTAATTTTGTACTAACAATATCACTTTGGACATATTTTTTAGAATAGATAATAACAGAGAATGTTTTTGAGTACCCTCTATAAGTCACATACTTTTCCAAGGACTTCAGATATATTGACTTGATTGTTCTTTTTTATTTTTTTTAATGAAGTATGGTTGATTTACAAAATTGTGTTAGTTACAGGTATTTAGCAGTGATTCTTTTTTTTTTTTTTTTTTCAGGGTATATCCCATTATAGGTTAATATAAGATATTGGGTAAAATTCCCTTTGCTATGCAATCATTAATTCTTTGCAACCTAAAAAGAAGCTTCCATTATAATCTCCACTTTACAGATGAGGAAATTTAAGCATAAAGAGGTTGTTTAACTTCCCTAAAATTATATAGCTACTAAATGAAAGAGTCAGAAGTCAAATTCTGCTATCCCGGCTCCAGAGACCATGGTTTTAGCCATTCCACTGCCATTCAAAAGACACATCAAGGCACAATACTGTTTATTTTATGAAATGTATATTTAATCAGAATTCGTACCTGTATTGGATTTTAAATTTTTAAAGAAGAAACTAAACTGTTCTCCTCCGGCCTGGAGAGGGTTGGATAATGTTTTGTTTTGTTTTTTTCTAGAGAGAATTTATCAATATGCATCTTTTCATAGGCTCTAAAATCTGTAATAAAAGCCCATGTTTCTATGAACTTATTCTTAAATTTTTAGGTCAGGGAACACTTTTTATGTGTCATTCAGAACAAAATGCTTCTCTTTCTTCCCAAATAGACAGCAAGAATAAGACATAAGTATAAAAAAAATAAGAATGGAATCTATAAAACAGAGATTTATAGAGATCTAGAGAACAGAGATCTAACAGAAGTTTCCCCCTAATTTTTTAAATTATAATTTTAATGTTATAATATTTTTGAGAACCTATTTTCAGTTAATGTGCTAGGTGCTGGTAATCTCTGAACATAGCTGAGCAGGTCAGTTGCTAATTAATAAGCAATGATATCACAGAGATAATTTCAGATAGTAATAAGTGCTACAAAAAAAATAAAACAGGGTGTTTTAGTACAGGGTGACTAAATCACAGGGTTATTTTCATTTCATTTCATAAAATGTAGGATGTAAAATTAATCATTTACAGCTGACATTAGTTAAGGGGTTTTGGTTACAAAAGCAAGCCTATCTCACTCTCTGAGTTGTCTTTATGTTTTACCTGAAATTAACTTTTTATCAAACTTTAAAATTCTCTTTTTGTTTTTCCTATTCTGTACTTGTAATATAAAAATGATGTCAATCATCTTATCTTTCACCTCCAAATGATGTCAGACCTGAAATTTGGGGAAATTTTCTCTCTGTGATGTTTTCTATCAATTTGTGATTTTTTTCATGGAAGTGTTTCTGAACAGTGGTATTCCCTACCTTATCAATTTAAGTGAAGACTAAGAATAATTAATTGCAAGTTAAATAAAGGAATGGGTACTTTGTGTAGATATTGCTTAATTTTATTAGTAGGTCTGAACTAATTCTGGAATATCACTATAATCCTACCAGAAAACAGAAAATGAAAATGAAACTAGAGATGTTTATTTTAAAAACTCAGAAAATTACAACTTGTAGAATTAAAACATGGAAGAGTAAATTTACACAATTCCATAGTTCAGTTAAAAGTTTTTAACTATTTATGACAGAGCTTAAACTTGCAGAGTACATCACGAGAAACGCTGGGTTGGAGGAAGCACAAGCTGGAATCAAGATTGCCGGGAGAAATATCAATAACCTCAGATATGCAGATGACACCACCCTTTTGGCAGAAAGTGAAGAAGAACTAAAGAGCCTTTTAGTGAAAGTAAAAGAGGAAAGTTAAAAAGTTGGTTTAAAGCTCAATATTCAGAAAACTAAGATCATGGCATCCAGTCCCATCACTTCATGGCAAATAGATGGGGAAACAGTGGAAACACTGGCTGACTTTATTTTTCTGGGCTCCAAAATCACTGCACATGGTGACTGCAGCCATGAAATTAAAACACACTTACTCCTTGGAAGGAAAGTTATGACCAACCTAGACAGCATATTAAAAAGCAGAGACATTAGTTTGTCAACAAAGGTCCGTCTAGTTGAGGCTATGGTTTTACCCGTGGTCATGTATGGATGTGAAAGTTGGACAGTAAAGAAAGCTGAGCACTGAAGAATTGATGCTTTTGAACTGTGGTGTTGGAGAAGACTCTTGAGAATCCCTTGGACTGCAAGGAGATCCAACCAGTCCATCCTAAAGGAGATCAGTCCTGGGTGTTCATTGGAAGGACTGATGCTGAAGCTGAAACTCCAATACTTTGGCCACCTGATGCAAAGAGCTGAATCATTGTAAAAGACCCTGATGCTGGGAAAGATTCAGGGCAGGAGGAGAAGGGGACGACAGAGGATGAGATGGTTGGATGACATCACCAGCTCAATGGACATGAGCTTGGGTAAACTCCGGGAGTTGGTGGTGGACAGGGAGGCCTGGCGTGCTGCAGTCCATGGGGTTGCAAAGAGTCAGACACGACTGAGCAACTGAACTGAACTGAAACTTGAAAAACTGAAAATAAATCCACTGTGATATTTTTATCTTCAGTTGTTTTATATCAGTATTTCTTCAAACCATGTTTTCAAATCAAAACTACACTTTGGTTAAACATTTGACTCTTGAGTCACTCCCTGAAACAGAATTTCTTTCTTCTGTTGTCTGTTATTAATTCTGAATGGTATTAGGCATTTTGCCTACTTACAAACCCAGAGCTTTTACATTGGTCCCTTTTGAAAGGTATAGCAGTATGCATACTCCCTGTCTTTAAAATAAATGGCAACAACCCCCCCCCCCCCATGTCATATCAGAAAGGAATTGTTCTCCCCATCTGGGTGATTACAGTGCGTGTTTTGTGAGACAGCCCTTGAAAATGGCTCATGATGCTTCCATTTTTCCTTTGCACTGCAATAAATTGTTGGTAATAAAATCTATGAGTTCTGCCAAATACAAAATTGCAAATCAAGACTGTCCAGGGATGGGCATCCAGTCTGTGACTGTTTATAGTTACCGTCACTAGTTCTCATCCATAACTAAGGCTGAGACTGTCTAGTAGGCTTCTGACAGGCTGAATACATATGTTTGGTAATTACACTGAAGGATGTATAGCAACCATGTGGCATTTTTGCTGAATATGTATTATTGATAAATAGAAATGACAGAAACTATAACATCTGACATGACAAAGGTCTACATGACAGCGCCTTTTCAAAGTTTCTGTTTTGGAGATTAACTAGTATTAGTTACTAAGAATTCAAGGTTGTCAAGTACAACAACAAAAGCTAAGACTTATCCAGTACTTTGCCATTTAGAGTGTTTTCCTTCCCACCTAATTATTTGAATCTCACTACTTGGAGATAGGTACAAACAATTCAGTGCCCAGTCACGAAGAGAAAAAACCATGACTTGGATTCATGATCATGGACTTCAAGTTAGAATATGCTGAGGCCCAGATGTTTATCCTCAGTGTTCAAAGTTCAGAAGTGTCTATTACCTCAAGGCCATTTGAAAAGTGAAAATTGGTAGAGTTAAGCTTAGAGACCAATGCGATCCTGAAATACATAGATTGTCAGCTATTTCTCCAGCAAAACTGGGTTCATGTGGGATCAGCAGAGAATTGTAATTCACGGTCTGCAATCACGATGAGCCACACACAAGTCCCGGCAAGGGGAGGAGAACTCTTTTACAGAAAGGAAAAGTAAGTTGGGAGGGCTGTAGTAAACAAGAGTCCATGAGTTTTCACTGGCGAAGTCCTCGCCAAGCAAGAAGAGGAGTCCTTTTTCTTCCTGTTGGGCTCTACTCTTGCTACATGAGAGCTCCCCCTTCTGGGAATTCCACTCTATTTAACTGAGATTTCTACTTGTTAATTTTATACACCAAAGGGCTTCCTTGGTAGCTCAGACAGTAAAGAATCCGCCAGCAACGTGGGAGACCTGATTTCGATCCCTGGGTTGGAAAGATACCATGGAGGAGGGTATGGCAACCCACTCCAGTGTTCTTGCCTGGAGAATCCCCATGGACAGAGGACCTGGCGGGCTACCTGGGTATACCAATGTGGTGTACGCTGGCAGGGAGCTCTGAATAGTAGGTTGTAAAGTTCAAATTATCGTCTATTTAAAGAAGAAAGAAAAAGAGAGAGGCAGACGGAAGTAGGGGAGAAAGAGAGAAGCATCCAGGGAGAGAAGGATGGAGAGAGACAGGAAGAAAGAAAGAAAAAGGGAAAGAGAGAGAGAGAGCTCTTTATTGCCTGTGTAATAGACAGTTGCTCCCACCACTGAGCATTTTGCATTCTACAAGGTCATGACCATATTTTCAAGACTTCTAGTGAGTTCTCAGTATGGTTTCTAACCCTTCCCTGACTCTAAACTCTCTGTGCTCCAGTTTTCCCAGCTGTAAAACTATACATGCACACACACACACACGTAATACATTTCAGTATTATTATAAGGATCAACTGAGACAAGCCATAAAAAAAGTGGGGGGGTGGTTCTTTCTTTCCTTTTCTTTCTTGATGTGTGCATTTTAAGACTACCCAAACTCAAATATATCTGAGCATTGTTTTCATAACCGGGGCCTGATTACAGAATTATACTGAATTGGGAAAAACAGATTTTGACACTACTCTGCCCAGGGCCATTGTCCTTTTGCTGGGTGTCTCCCAGACCAAAAAGAGCTCTTCACGTCAAGGGCCGACTGGATGAATGTCAAATACCTTATGGACCAATCCTCCAGCTTTTCTGTTTTAAATATGACCTATGTCAGTGAATTAAAACTTATTATTCTAAGGGCCTAAGGATAGTTTCTGTTTTTATAATAGGTAAATCAAACTCCACTAAGATAATACATATCAGAAAGTTAGCCAGATTGGCTGTTTTCAAAGTACAGTGATTAAGGGACTACATATTTTATTACTGAATCCCTGGGTAAATGGTAGTTATACTCTGAATTATAATTCTCCAGTCCAGAATACGAGAGTGGGTTGCCATGCCCTCCTCCAGGGGATCTTCCCAACCAAGGGATCGAACCCAGGTCTCCTGCATTGCAGGCGGATTCTTGTTTACTACAGCCCTCTCAGCTTCCTTTTCCTCTCTATAAAAGAGTTCTCCTTGCCTTGACTTGCAGGGACTTGTGTGTGGCTCACCATGATTGCTGAAGGGGGTCTGTGTGCAGACTTCTCTATTGCTCAGATGGTAAACAATCTCCCTGCAATGCAGACCTGGGTTCGATCCCTGGGTCAGGAAGATCCCCTGGAGAAGGAAATGGCAATCCACTCCAGTATTCTTGCCTGGAGAATCCCATGGACAGAGAGGCCTGGCGGGCTACAGTCCATGGGGTCAAAAAGAGTAGGACACAATTAAGTGACTAACACACACAAGATATGAAGAAGAGGTGGCAAGGATACACGGAAGAATTGTACAAAAAAGATCTTCATGACCCAGATGACCACGATGTTGTAATCACTCACCTAGAGCCAGACATCCTGGAATGTGAAGTCAAGTGGGCCTTAGGAAGCATCACTAGGAACAAAGTTAGTGGAGGTGATGGAATTCCAGTTGAGCTATTTCAAATGCTAAAAGGTGATCTGTGAAAGTGCTGCACTCAATATGTCAGCAAATTTGGAAAGCTCAGCAGTGGCCACATGACGAAAAGGTCAGTTTTCATTCCAATCCCAAAGAAGGCAATGCCAAAGAATGTTCAAACTACCGCACAATTGCACTCATCTCACATGCTAGCAAAGTAATGCTCAAAATTCTTCAAGCCAGGTTTCAACAGTATGAGAACTGTGAACTTCCAGATGTTCAAACTGGATTTAGAAAAGGCAGAGGAACCAGAGATCAAATTGCCAATATCCACTGGATCATTGAAAAAGCAAGAGAGTTCCAGAAAAACATCTACTTCTGTTTTATTGACTACACCAAAACCTTTGACTGTGTGGATCACAACAAACTGTGGAAAATTCTTCAAGAGATAGGAATACCAGACCACCTTACCTGCCTCCTGAGAAACCTGTATGCACGTCAAGAAGCAAGAGTTAGAACTGGACATGGAACAACGGACTGGTTCCACCTTGGGAAAGGAATACGTCAAGGCTTTATATTGTCACCCTGCTTATTTAACTTCTATGCAGAGTACATCATGAGAAATGCTGGGCTGGAAGAAGCACAAGCTGGTATCAAGATTGCTGGGAGAAATATCAATAACCTCAGATATGCAGATGACTCCACCCTTATGGCAGAAAGTGAAGAGGAACTAAAGAGCCTCTTGATGAAAGTAAAAGAGGAGAGTGAAAAACTTGGCTTAAAAGTCAACATTCAAAAAACTAAAATCATGGCATCTTGTCCCATCACTTCATGGCAAATAGATGGGGAAACAATGGAAACAGTGACAAGCTTTATTTTGGGAGGGGCTCTAAAATCCCTGCACGTGGTGATTGCAGCCATGAAATTAAAAGACACTTGCTCCTTGGAAGAAAAGCTATGACTAACCTAGATAGCATACTAAAAAGCAGAGACATTATTTTTCCATCTAGTCAAAGCTATGGTTTTTCCAGTAGTTATGTATGATGTGAGAGTTGGACTATAAAGAAAGCTGAGCACTGAAGAATTGATGCTTTTGAACTGTGGTGTTGGAGAAGATTCTTCAGAGTCCCTGGGACTGCAAGGAGATCAAGTCAGTCAATCCTAAAGGAAATCAGTCCTGAATATTCATTGGAAGGAATGTTTCAGCTGAAGCTGAAACTCCAATACTTTGGCCACCTGATGCAAAAAGCTGACTCATTGGAAAAGACCCTGATGCTGGGAAAGATTCAGGGCAGGAGGAGAAAGAGATGACAGAGGATGAGATGGCTGGATGGCATCACCAACTCAATGGACTTGAGTTTGAGTATGCACCAGGAGTTGTTGATGGACAGGGAGGCCTGGCGTGCTGCAGTCCATGGGGTCACAAAGAGTCAGACATGACTGAGCAACTGAACTGAACACAGAAGAAAAAGGCAACAATACTCATTAACGTGAAAACTTTCTATTACTAACCTGCTCACAAATCTTATTTGATCTGTTTGTTCTGACTTCAGCATTCTGTAGTTAATTTAACCTGAAAACAGAATAGCATTTACAGTTAAAAAAATATTAATTTAGCTAAAATTCCTCTGGGTGCTTGCTAAGCACGAGGCACTGTCCTAAGCAATTCACGGGAATTAACTCATTTATCCTCACAACCATCCTGTTATGCCTTCTTACAGGCGTTAAAACTGAGGTTCAGAGCAATTAACTGACCCAAAGTCTTCTATATTTGTTACTTTCTGAAACAATTAATTCAGCTTAAAAATCTAAAGCTGTTACCTGTGTGTGTGCGCACACTCTGTTGCTCAGTCATGTACAATTCTTTGCGACCCTATGGACTGCAGCCTGCCAGGCCCCTCTGGGCAGCTCTGATTGTCCCTTCCCTGGTTTTACCTTACACTTCTTTGTAAAGATCAGTTCTGTAATAGGTAAACTGAGGTTACTTTAGAGAAAAGGCCTTTTATTACCCTAGGGAGTTTGGTATTAATATGCACATCGTAGTTTACAATGAATTCTGTTTTGAACTGCTACTTTTATTCTTCCAAAAAGTATAATCAAGGATTATTTGTCCATATTCACTTTGCCCAGAGGACAAAACAATATCCGCAGTACTCATTTGATGCAGTGATCCATTGACACGGATCTCCTTGGATGTTCATAAACACAAAATCTCTCTTACACAGATAGATGTGATTCGACTGAGAAATTGAACAGGGAGCTGATGATTCCCCAGTAAAGATCTCTGGTTCTCCAGGGGTTTCTTGTTTTTGAGTCTTACGTCAAGACCAGGATGATTTACTGATGGAAGCAAGACCAGTATCCTGATTTTCAATCTCAGCTTTGCATACAGAAAGGCTTTGAAAGGCAAGGTAACAACCATGTCTACTGTAATCAACATTAGAGGAACTTTCAGATGATGCAAAAAGCTACAGTAGTTTCTAAGAGTACTTTCCGCTTCCCCTTTGATTTTACTTTCTTGTCTGTAAATTAGGAATATTTCTAATCTACTATAGGGCTGGCCTGAAAACGGTCAAATGACTGCAAAGTGAAGCTGCTAGTGCTACCATGCACTTTTTATGATGACAACTGTCTTGAGATCTCAATGCTGTTTTCAAAGTAAACCCATGTGTACTGGTTATTTTCATAGGTCCCTTATAGGAGCACACTGTGCTTCTAGAACACTCACCTATGGTCTCTCTAGGGCAGTGATCCCTAACCTTTATGGCACTAGGGACAGGTTTTGTGGAAGACAATTTTTCCAGAGAGCAGGGGTAGGGGTGAGGGTTGCTTTCCAGATGATTCAAGCACATTACATGTATTGTGCACTTTATTTCTATTGTTATTAATTACATCAGCTCCCCCTCAGATCATCAGGTGTTAGATCCCAGAGATTGGGGGCCCCTGCCCTAGAACAGCAGTTATCAAACTTTTGCATGCATCATCCAGAGGGCTTATTAAAATACTGATCACTGGGCAGCATCTCTAGACTTTATGATTCAGTAGATCTAGAGCAGGGCACAGTAATTTGCAAGTCTAACGAGTTCTCAGATTATGCTGATGCTCCTGGTCCAAGGTCACTTTAGCGCTGCTGATCTAGGAAATGCTACAGAGGTCTGTTTGTTGGAGTTAGTATGACCAGCTAGTGAGGTCTATTTCAAAATGCCACTACACTGATTGAATGCTGGGGATATGGTTTTGTCCTCCAGATAAAGTGGATATGGACAAATAATCCTCGGACACACTCCTTGGAAAAATAAAAGTACTAGTTCTAAACAGAATTCGTTGTAAACCATTACATGCATATTAATGCCAAGTCCCTAAGGTAATAAAATAAAAATCATAGAATGTGAACAGGGTAGAGATGGCAGATGGAGAGGAATATTTGTAGTTTTAAGACTGTTTTAACTGTCAACTCTTCAGTATTTATTTAACCAATCCCAGAAGACCATGCCACTGAAAGGATTGTCTTTCGGCAATTGACAGGGAGGAGATACACAGAATTCTAACACGAGCTGAGGCAAACGTGTTTTCTGGGAGAAAGGACTCAATTCTTTATCTCTCCTTACTGGAAAATTTCAGTAAATTGCAAGAATTATAGATTAGTGCTATCATCCAATTTTCAAAAATAATTTGAATCTGTACCACTGTTCCCATTTTTCTCAAGGTGAAAATAGAAATTTATCTTCTTCATTTGATCTTTATCAAAATGTTCTTGTATAAAAGTCTGAAAAACTGAAAACTGTTATCTGAAAATCTAAATGTATAGGTATGCTTCTTAAGAGTATAGTTTCACAAAATTTTCAAGTAGCATCCAATTTTTTTTTTATTTTTTCATAAGCTGCTCTTGTAATAATACCTTGAACCAACATCTCTGAAAAGTTCAAAGCTTCTATATCTTTATATCACTTATTCTCAAAATATCTCTGGGAGGATGCAGGCAGGGTATCATTAAATCCATTCTACAGACAGGACAGCTGAGGTCCAGACTGCTTGCATCACCTAGCAAACTAGTGGGATGGAGTCTGTTATTATACACTTGTTCTAGAATTTCAACATCCTACCTTCATTTTAAAGCCACATGTTACATAGTATTAAAATGAAAACTGTTTAAAAAAAATTTTTTTAATAATTTTAAATTTAGTTCTTACTCCCTTTTAATTTTTTTACTTATTTATTTTTAATATTTTTGGCCTTGTCATGTGATATGTTAGATCCCAGATCCCCAATCAGAGATTGAACCTGCAGTCCCTGCATTTTAAGTATGGAGTCTTAATCACTGGATGGTAGGGAAATCCCAAAAGTGTTCTATTGTTGAATCAAGGCTTTGTAAAACACTATATTATTTAATCCTAATTGATCTTGGTAAATTCTCTTACTATTAGCGTATCCTCATTAACTCTCTTTTTGTAAAAAAAAAATATATATATATTTATTTATTTATTTATTTATTTATTTTTGGCTATTCTGGGTCTGCATTGCTGTCTGGGCTTTTCCCTAGTTCCAGCGAGCAAGGGCTACTCTTCACTGGGATGTGCAGGCTTCTCCCTGCAATGGCTTGTCTTGTGGCAGAGCACAGGCCCTTTAGGGAGCGTGGCTCTCAGAAGCTGCAGCGCAGAATAGTTGCAGCTCCAGGGCTCCAGAGTGCTAGCTCAGTAGTTGTCGTGCATGCACTTAGGGCTCCATGGCATGTGGGATCTTCCTCGACCAGGAATCAAATCTGTGTATCCTGGATTGGCAGGAAGATTTTTTTTACCACTGAGCTACCAGGAAAGCCCTCTTGCTTTTTCTCTGTTTTAACAAATTTACATATACACCTTTCTCATGTTTTAAATGATATTATTTTGACTCTTTTTCTTCTTACAAAAGTAATACATATGCATGGTAATATTTTTTAAAATATTTAAAATAGAAACATTACAAATAAAAATTACCCTTCATCCTATTAGCCAGAGATGTCACCAGTGCCACTTTGTGAACATCATCCATTTATTTTTTCCATAAAAATGGAGAGATTTTTCTATTTGAGATGATTTTTCTAAGAAGATTTTTCTCTTTCTATTCCATCCTTTAAGATGGAAAAGGATTTTTTATATTAAAATATATGCTGAATGTCTTTCTATGTTATGAATCCTTCTTGCAACTTTTTGTCCAGTAAATGTTATTGAAGTAACTGAAATACAACAGATGTGCAGGAAAGTAAACAATCATCAATGTACAGTCTGATGAACATTTACAAAGTGAACATCCCCATGCCTCAGTCTGAGACCAAGAAAAGAACACAGAACTCCAGAAGCCCTGTGCCCACCACCAGTCACAAGGCACTTTCAAAGTTATCCATTAGTTATTTTGCCTCATTTTGACTAGATATACATGACATAGAGTATATATTCTTTTTTGTCTGACTTCCTTTGGTCAACATTGTGTTTACTAGATGCATTCATGCATAAATTCTCCTTAGTGGTTGCACAGTATACTATGGATTTAATGGATTACTATCATTTACTCAAGCATAAAAGCAAAAAAACACTCTTCTATGGAACATGTAAGGCATTGTGTATTTCTCACTGTCATAAACCATGCTGCTATGAGCACCCTCATTGATTTATTCATGTTCTTATACGTTCCATTGGATAAGTTTCTAAACATGGAAAGAGTGAATTGTGAAGATATCCATGATGTTAAGACTTTTGGTGAATATTACCTGATTGCCATTTAGAGTGATGAAAATACATGTCCACCAGTAGCATGGGAGACTGCCTGTTTCCCAGTATTTTCTCCAACACTACATGTTTCAGTTTTCTCTAGTCCTTAAGATGCTGATAGTTTCTGGTCTCAGCATATTAGAGTTCTTAGCAGCAATATTTCTCAGTTCAAATCTTGAATTATTTTAGAGGGCCAGTTTATGTTTTTTACTCATTGAAGGATAATTGCTCTACAGAATTTTGCTGTTTTCTGTCAAACCTCAACCTATGAATCAGCCGTATGTACACATATGTCCCCTCCCTTTTGAACCTCCCTCCCATCTCCCTCCCCATCCCACCCCCTGTTTGAGGTTCCTGAGCCACACAGCAAATTCCCGTTGGCTACCTATTTTACATATGGGAATGTAAGTTTCCATGTTACTCTTCCCATACATCTCACCCTCTCCTCCCCACCCCCATGTCCATAAGTCTATTCTCTATGTTTCTTTCTCCACTGCTGCTTTGTAAATAAATTTTTCAGTACCATTTTTCTAGATTCCATATATGTATGTTAGAATACGATATTTATCTTTTTCTTTCTGACTCACTTCACTCTGAACAATAGGTTCTAGGTTCATCGACCTCATCAGAACGGACTCAAATGTGTTCCTATTTATGGCTGAGTAATATTCCATTGTGTATATGTACCACAACTTCTTCATCCGTTCATCTGTCGATGGATATCTAGGTTGCTTCCATGTTCTAGCCATTGTAAACAGTGCTCCAATAAACAATGGGATACATGTGTCTTTTTCAGTTTTCGTTTCCTCAGGGTATATCCCTAGGAGCGGGATTGCTGGGTCATATGATGGTGTTATTTCCTAGTTTTTAAGGAATCTCCACACTGTTCTCCATAGTGGTTGTATCAGTTTACATTCCCACCAACAGTGCAAGAGAATTCCCTTTTCTCCACACCCTCTTCAGAATTTATTGTTTGTAGACTTCTTGATGATGGCCATTCTGACCAGTGTGAGGTGATATCTCATTGTAGTTTTGATTTGCATTTCTGTAATAATGAGTGGTATTGAGCATCTTTTCATGTGTTTGTTTGTCATCTGTATGTCTTCTTTGGAGAAGCGTCTCTTTAGGTCTTTTCCGCAAGTTTTCTGGTTTCTTTGTTTTTCTGGTTTCTTTGTTTTTCTGGTATTGAGTTGTATGAGCTGCTTGTATGTTTTGGAAATTAATCCTTTGTCAGTTGTTTCATTTGCTATTATTTTCTCCCATTTTGAAGGTTGTCTTTTCACCTTGCTTATAGTTTCCTTTGCTGTGCAAAAGCTTTTAAGTTTACTCAGGTCCCACTTGTTTAGTTTGTTTGTATTTCCATTAATCTAGGAGGTGAGTCACAGAGGATCTTGCTTTGATTTATGTCATTAAGTGTTCTGCCTATGCTTTCCTCTAAGAGTTTTATAGTTTCTGGTCTTACATTAAGTCTTTGATCCATTTTGAGTTTATCTTTGTATATGGTGTTAGGAAGTATTCTAATTTCATTCTTTCACATGTAGCTGTCCAGTTTTCCCAGTACTATTTATCAAAGAGGCTGTCTTTGCCCCATTGTATATTCTTGCCTCCTTTGTCAAAAACAAGGTACCTATAGTTGCATGGGTTTATTTCTGGGTTCTATCTTTTTCCATTGATCTGTATTTCTGTTTTTGTGCCAGTACCATACTGTCTTGATGACTGTAGCTTTGTAGTAGAATCTGAAGTCAGGAAGGGTGATTCCTCCAGCTCCATTCTTCTTTCTCAAGACTGCTTTGGCTATTCAGGGACTTCTGTGTTTCCATATGAATTGTGAAATTTTTTGTTCTAGTTCTGTGAAAAATCCCATTGGTAATTTGACAGGGATTACTGAATCTGTAGATTGCATTTGGTAGTATAGTCATTTTCATACTATTGATTCTTCCTACTCAGGAACATGGAATATCTCTCCATCTGTTTGTGCCATCTTTGGTTTCTTTCATTGGTGTCTTATAATTTTCTGTGTACAGTTCTTTTGTCTCCTTAGGTAAGTTTATTCCTGGATATTTTATCCTTTTGTTGCAATGGTGAATTGGATTGATTCCTTAATTTCTCTTTCTGATTTTTCATTGTCAGTATATAGAAATGCAAGTGATTTTTGTGTATTGATTTTGTACCCTGCAACTTTGCTAAATTCACTGAATAACTCTAGTCACTAATTACTAGTTTTTCTTTTTCAAAATTAAGTTACTCTTTTATAATATATATTTGTATGAGCCAGATTTTTTTTTTGTTTCCTGCACTCTTCAGTTACTAACTCTTAAATGCTAACAGACATCATGATATAGGATTCCTTGAATGTGTACAGCCTGACCTAGCTAAATATTTCACTTCTCAAATATGCATTGTTCTAGTGTGTGAAAGATATATAAATTCTGTGTTCTTTATGTCTGTATTTTAATTGCTTTCTGTTCCCTTAAGTCTAGAGATTTACTAGTCTAAGTAATAATTATTGCCCCATGCTTTTGTGACTTGAATGTTTCCTTCCCTAAAGCCTTTTTTAGAACTTTGTTTTAAAAGTAACATTATTATGTGAAAACATAAGTCAGAAGAAAGCAAAAATCATCTGTATTCCCTCTACTTCACTCCTTGTTCATCTGCTATATCTCACTGCTGCCTTTGTGTTAAACATTTATAGAATTATTTTTCACACACACAAAAAATGAACTGCACTGCACATGCTGTTTTGTAAACTGCTTTTCCCCCCTTACTATATCATAGACAGTTTTCCATCCAATCATTTCTTAATCCAAATAACATCGCTTAATCAATCAGTGTGTTACAGACTCACATATATTCTCTCCAGAGTGCTCTGTAAACACCAAACTGTAAAGAAGGTGAAAGTTGTTTCTTGTGAAATTATCTGGCAACAACTGTGTTTGGTGTTGAAAGAGTCTTGGTGTCCTGGGACCCAGTGAGCTCAGGTGAGAATGTGTTTATTGATGTGATTCTCCAGGCTCCAGCCCATGTCCCCAACCCTCCTCATTTTGCTCCTAGCTCTTCTGTCTGACCAAAAGGAAAAGTAGCAATTGACCTTCTTTTCTTTCACATGCATTTCAGTTTCCAGTAATGAATCCTGAATGCAGAGATCTGCAATTTTCTTGGATTTTTGCTAAACAAGCTATCCCTGGGAAGCAGGCAAATGGTTACATTTGTTTCCAAAGTGTCACTGTTGTTTTAACTTCATTTATAAGCATGCCTGCTTATCAATTAGGAGTGCTGTCTCCATTCATAAAATGTATGAGCTGATGGTATAGTGGCTAGTTAACTAAAAAAATATGCAATTACTGTGTAAAACACATGGTCCTAAGTTAGTAAGGATTTGGAATGAGACCAGTATTTTTCTCATTAAATGTGGGTTTGGGGGGTGGGGAGCTTATTACTATAGTCTCACAGCAGCATAATTATTTTCAGAAATACTACTTTCTAGTTACCTAACAGAAACTGGTGTGTATTTTTAGTTGTTTATACTTTGTATCCTTGAACAGACAATCCAATGAGAGACACAGACTCCCTGATTTAACTTTTAGCCAAGGATAAGAGAGGTTACTTAGTTATAAAACTTGACTTTATCCAGGAGTGAAAGGAAAATAATCTCTCTGAAGATCAACTACAATTTATCTACCTGGCCCAGCCAATGTTTGAGTATCTTAAAGGGTATTAGGCATGACAATATGTGTTTGAAAAGTGTGTTGTCTTCATCCTTTGACAGAGCTAAATCCACAAATCATTAGGTCCAGAACTAAACTTGAGATGAAAGCTCACTGCTTTTTTCCACCAAGCCATCTAACCTCCAGTTTAAGCACAAGTATAAAACCATCTGCTTACCAGGAGGTTGAGGCCGCTCAAAATCCATTAACACCATATGTATCAACAGAAGCGTGACTTCAGAGCCTCAAATGTTTTTCTTTTTTTTTTCTTTCCTTCATTATTGTCTGCCAGAAACTTAGCCAGGATGCTTTCCCTTTCCTTAAAATGCATTGCATTTCAGTTTAATTATGCAAGTCCCCCTCTTCTTAAGTAATTACACACATTTTCTCATCTGTGTGTCTGTAGTTCAGAAGTAACCACTTCATTTAGTTGAAAATTAAGCCAAAAAGGGGAAGAAAAGATTTTATTTTCAATTTCCCTTCTTCCTCCCTAGGGGAACTAACACATCTTTCAATGCATCACAAGATAAAGATGCTGACTCAGTCTCTTAAATCATCCCTGGAGTCTCCAGCACAGCCCTTAATGAGACAGAGTTTGCTGTGCAAGAAGTTGTTTTATTAAGTGAGTAAAAAATAACTTTTCCTCCTCCAAAAGTGCCCTTGGTGAAATAATTTATGTCTGAACCCAAACCTCCTATGCTTATCCCAAAACACAGGGAAGGGCAAACAACACAATTTCAAAATGACAAAATGGCTACTTGGTTGGAAATCATACTTTGGAAATATCACTCAAAATGAGAGGTTAACCGTGGTCAACATATGAAAGTAAAGTGCCTGCCAACTGGGTGGTGGGCGGGTGGGGGGCGCAGTGGGGTTTGAGGGGGATAAGACAAATCATGCAGATCTTCAGAGAGCAAGGAAGGAAACGAAGTGGGGAAATTTCTAATGCAGTTCATAATGATTTTGCCTTATTTACATGGATGGAGATTTTGTCTAATCTTTGGCATTTATGGTTTATAAAACATAAGCATTTTTATGTCAGTTACCTCATTCAATCCTCATAACAGCCTTAAGAATGAGGCAAAAAATAGATTACCCTTCCCCCAAGTCACAGACATGTGATCTGCATTCAAGATCATCGAATGACTTGTCCAAGGTTCTACGTGGCTGGTCAGTGCTACATGACAACCAATTCTGAATGAGTCCTGTCCTACTGCTTTATAAATTAACTGATAGAAAATTATTTATAGTATAGACGTTCTTTGCAGGCTATAGTGACTCAGCAGTACTGGAGGAACAAAAGGGAAGTTAAGAATTATTGATGCATATAATTCGCATAAAATGCTAAATTCAAGTGGTTAATTTCAGCTTTGTCCACCCAAATCTTTCAAAGATGCTTACATTCACATAGTAATCACAGATATCTAAGTTCCCTTTTTGTTTATGATGACACTGGTGGATGGACGTTTCACTGATTTTCTTTTTGCCTGCCAGCAGAACAATCCAATGGCAAAACAGCAGGAAGGAAAAGGAAGAAGAAAAAAAGACCTGCATATTCTGAAAACTCAAAAATAAAACGTTGATATTGTTGATTGACTATGAAGTAACGTCACCCTGAGGATTTGACCCCATGGATGGTAGCCCACCAGGATCCTCTGTCCATGGAATTCTCCAGGCAAGAATACTACAGGGGGCTGGCATTTCCTACTACAGGGGATCTTCTCAACCCAGGGATTGAACCTGGGTCCCTGCATTTCAGGCAGATTCTTTACTGTGTGAGCCACCAGAGAAGCCTACTGATCTACTAGCTTACTACAAAGTGGCCTCCTAATTTGTCTCCCTGTCTCCTCTCCCCAACCCACTTCCCTCTAGCCTTATAAACTGCTGACAGATTATTCCAATTGTAGTTACCTTGTGCAAGCCCTTCCGTAAACTGGCTAAGAAAACAGAAGCTCTTCACCCTTGTATTCAAGACCTCTGCAAAATAATAATACTTATTAAACACCTACTATAGACCGAATGGGATTCTCTGGTGACTCAGTGGTAAAGAAACCACCTGCAATGCTGTAGAGGCAGGAGACCGGGGTTCAATCCCTGGGTCAGGAAGATCCCTGGAGGACGTCAGTTTTCCAGTATTCTTGCCTGGAGAATTCAGAGGAGCCTGGCGGGCTACAGTCCACAGGTCACAAAGAGCGGACATAACTGCAGCGAGTTAGTATGCACACACACACAAAACGGATATCTCCAACGATCCTGAGAAATGTATGATTAGGTTCATTTTAGAAGTGAGAAAACGGAGGCTGAGAGAAGCTAAATAACTCTACCTATGTTGGGTAGTTATTCAGTGGAGCCACCAGCGTCCAACCTCAGGCCCACTTAATTCCAAGGTCCAGCTTGTCTGCCTAGATCTGTTTCTGAGCACTAGGACGTGTGTGTGCATGCCTGCACCCCTGGACCACAGCCCGCCAGGCTCCTCTGTCCATGGGATTCTTCAGGCAAGAATACTGGAGTAGGTTGTCATGCCCTCCTCCAGGGGGTCTTCCGGACCCAGGGACCGAACAAGTGTCTCTTAAGTCTCCTGCATTGGCAGGCAGGTTCTCTACCTCTAGGGTCACCTGGGAAGCCCCCACTACCACATCCTTAGCCTAAATTAACAGGGGCCTGCCCTGCTACTTCACAACCATTCCTGGCCCCATCACAGTTTCGTGCTATTGTGGGGAGTTTTCCCATCTGGAATGTTCTCCTCCATCCTACTGCCTCATAGAAATATGAGTTCTGGAACTTCCCTAGTTGTCCAATGGCCATGACTGTGTGCTCCCAACGGAGGGGGCCTGAGTTCAGCTCCTGGTTGGGAAACTAGATCCTACACGCTGCGACGAAGACCCAGTACAGTGAAATAAATAAATTAAAAAAAAAAAAAAAAATAGATGTTAGTTCTTCAGGACAAATCTCAAACATCACCTCCTCCTTGAAGTCTTTGCTGAATCTTATCTCCAGCGACCTCTAACACTTGAAAAAAAATCTCTCTTCTTTGAATACTTTTATGTCTTTGCGTAGTTCTTATGGCACTTACCGGCTTCTTTTATTGTAGCTGTTTTCCTGTCCCCATGAAAAATTTGCAAATTTCTTGACAACGGGAAACTCGGATTTATTCATTACTAATGTATTTATAGCCCTAGTACGGATTAAATGTAGCAGGAATTCAGAACTTCAAACAGAATTGCAATGTTGCCTTAAGAAACAGCCCCAGCAGCCCAACCAATGAGAAGCCTCCCTCCATACTTCGGACTCCCAGCTTACACCAACGAACTCCTTCATTATTGCAGCCTCCTTTTAATGCTCCCCTTCTGCCCCAAACTTCTTCCCTATTTAAAAGCAAATTGTGACTTTGCTTAATGTCAGCCATAGTTCACAAAATCAGGACAGTGCTTTCTCTGAGTACTTTTGAATGAATTGCTTTTGCTGGTAGAAAAAGAAAAAGAAAGAAAAGGGACAAAGAAATACTATGTAGAATATACCATAGGGGAAAACACAATTTCTCACTCCATCTCGGGTCCTGCAGCCTCTCCCCCAGACGCTCTCATACACTCTTTGATCTGTGCAAACTAAGAACCCCTAGGAAGCCCCAGGGTTGGGGCGAAGCCCGACTGGTTCCCCGAGGCCTAGGGGATCCGCCCGGTGCAGGCGGTGGGCTCGCCCTAAGGGATGGCGTGAAGCAGGAGTCGTAGGATGGGTCCTCCCAAGCTTGGGTCCTGCAGCAGACTGGAGCGGGACCCGGGACCCCCGGCCAAGGCCCCGCCGGCCCAGTTGCCAGCCCTCATCATACCTTGGACGTTTTCTGGGTCCATCAAGAAGAGAGCAGAGAAGGCAATGGCACCCCACTCCAGTCCTCTTACCTGGAAAATCCCATGGACAGAGGAGCCTGGTGGGCTGCAGCCCATGGGGTCGCGAAGAGTCGGGCACGGCTGAGCGACTTCCCTTTCACTTTTCACCTTCATGCATTGGAGGAGGAAATGGCAACCCACTCCAGTGTTCTTGCCTGGAGAATCCCGGGGACAGGGAAGCCTGGAGGGCTGCCGTCTAAGGGGTCGCACAGAGTCGGACACGACTGAAGCGGCTTAGCGGCCGCGGCAGCAGCAAGAAGAGAGCCTGTCGGTGCCTGCTAGAGGTACCTGGGCCCCTTCCTGCAGGAGAAGCCGAGCCTGCAGCGCCTCAGCCTGCACCAGATCCTCGAGTCCCTCGCCCAGGTCCTCTGTGACAGAAGGTAAGAGCAGCCGGCAGCCAGTGCGGGTGATTTGAAGGAGTGTCAGCCAGGACTGATGATTTATGGCAGGACTCAGAGAAATGTGTCCAAGTGTTGTTTAATCAGTTTCAAGCTGTTTTGCACCCCCGGTCTCCGTGTCCCAGGAACTGAACAGAGGTCATAGCATCTACCCTGTGGCAGTCAATTAAGCCAGTGGTTTGAGGGGGTCCGTGAAGCTGGCTTAAAGGGGTGCATCCCTGGAAGGAAGTGATCAGTGCAAACCGTATTTCATGACAGACCTCCCAAGAGATTAAGGATGAGGAGGATCTTTGAGAATATTGGAATGCCTAGTTATTCCTGTATTTATTTGGAGTTGGTTACTTGCTTGTGGCAAACAGCGTTTGCAATCTGGAAGAAAATAAGTGAAGGCCGCCCCTGCCGGTTTGCCGGCTTTTACTTGATGATATCTATGAGATCAGCCTGTGGGTGGAATGGTTGTGGGCCCCTAATTGTGCTATTTCATTATACCTGTTTGCTTCACGTGACAAATCCTAAAGGCAGGTGTTGCAAATGGCGCTGGTGTTGCGGTCTTCAGACATTCAAAAACTTGTTTTCTGCTTGTCCAGAGGTGGTGAATGGACTTAACAGGTGCTTCTTGTATGGTTCACCTCGCCACATCCAGCTGTGTCTGTATGTTCAGTGCCTCATCCTTGCTTCATGTATATGCAGCCTTGAGTCTGGCGAGAACGAGTGCCTTTCCCACTTCCCCCAGCTCTACCTACTGCCAGAGCTTGCTGCTTGCCATCTGAATTGGTTGTGCCACTCTAATATATTACTATTCTAAAAGCGTTCCTACACAGTTTCCACTTAGGAAATCGTAAACATAGGTGGGCTTCCTGTGGTAGTTAGACAAAAGAAAACTTTTGTCTTAATTTAAGCTGTGTAAAAACCTTAAGTGCTTATTTTTTAAATTTATTTTATGGAAAAGTGTTTTAACTGAGTAATAACTTCCTTAGCCATAGAAACCTGAAAAACTCAAATTATCATTAACATCTTATTACAACCCTAACATTAATTTGTAGTACTCTAAATAAGCATATAATTGTATCAGCAAGTATATGACTTCACCTATGCAGAGTACACAGGATAGTGGAAAGAGCCCTTGAATAGCAGAAATACCCAGGCTAGCTCATGATGCCACAATCAGCTGACAGTGGACGTAGTAATTCACCTGAATTCAATAAGCATTAGTAGAGGGTCCACCCCATGCCAGGTACTGTGTCAAGGTACTGGTAATTCTTATCAGAAGACAGGCATTCTGATGGATATTTTTAAATTCATTGACCCATAAGTCTATATTTTTGGTACAGTTATGATGTCTTGAAGGGGGAAGGTTGGAACAGTTGGATATTTATTAACCATCTTTTTTTGGGTCAAATGACTTTGTACCCATTATTCTTTATTACTTTTCACATTAACCCTATTAGCTGGGTATTATTTCCATTTTACAGTTGGAGTTAAATAATTTGCCTTTAGTCACACTGCTGTTTAATTCCTAAGCCTATTATTTACGCATTAATCACATGGCTCCAAGCCAAGGAAAGAGCAGTTAATGTTATTGAGAATCTGTTTACTTCAGGCACTGTGCTAGGCACTCTCATTTGTGTAGTTTTACTTAATCATGGGGAATCAGAGGTGGTAATATTTGAATTTTACAGCTTGACTTAAGAATCATTGGAAGAATAACTTGTGAATGGACTTAATCTGAAGGTTATGTTTTGTTCTGCTACTTAAAGGTGAGGGATATACCCAGTCAAAATGATAATGTTAAATAAATCATCCAGTAAAAAGCAAACAGAAATAACAGAATTTCTCCTTTCTCTTTGAAATTGACTTCTCTGCTGTCTAGCTCAGTGAAGGCACCACCAGCTGCCCTTGAGTCAGCAAATCTGTGGATATCATTCTTGACCCCTCCCTTTGCCTTACCTCACGTCCAGCTGCGAAGTTTACAAGTGTACCTTGTAAATATCTCTTCAGTTCATCTGTGTTGTTTCATCAGCCCTGTCACCTATGCACTCTTAATAACACAGGTTAATCAAGAGGCTCAGAGAAAGTAAATAGTCTGCTCAAATGCAGTTCTTTACTGGGCTTTCCTGTCACCTTTTCCTGTCAATCTTCCTTTAAATATGTAAAACAAATTATAAACAAGATCCTTAATTTTAATTCACTTATAATTCACTAGCTCCCTGTGTATCTTCTCCTTTCAGAGTCAATATTCTTCATTTCCCTCTCGCTTTCTTCTTGTTAACCCACTTTATCTTGCATCTTCCTCCACCATTCAGGTTACTCTTATACCTTCTCAGCTGCAAGGATTTTGGTGTGATTCACTGAGAGGATAGAGTTGCCACTCACTTTGGAACTTGGGGTTTGGTTGCTTTTGGATATGTTAAGCTGGAGATGTTCATTCAATTTAAATTGGACCTGGAAGGTTGGTAGCTTATCAGTATACACAGGCTATGTAAACCCCACCCCAGCTCTGGATAAATTCTCTCAAAGCTGAGGATCTCAACCCTGGTTGCACTTTAGAAACACTTGGTGAGCATAAAAACCCCAAAGTCAGACCCTATTCTTGGCTCATTTAATCAGAATATTCAGGGAAGGACACAGGCATCAGTGTTGTTTCAAAAATTCCCTGGATTATATTTGAGGATGGAAAAAGTAAAAAAAAAAAAATTAAAAAAGAAAGAGAATTCCTTCCAAACAATATTTAGCATAGCCAGGACTTGACTTAAATATAGTTCGTCATATTCAGCAGAAATAATTTTTCATTGCATTTTCCCCGAGAATTTGTTCCACTGTGAATAATCTTGTCTGAAAACTAGTTGGACTTTGAGTTTCCAAAATCCTTCCATCCATTCTCCTACATTCCTCACTGCTTAGAAAGCTGAAGCTGTGGGTTGGTCTATCCAGGAGAATAGATAGAACAGAGCAGAGAACTTTGATCATTATTCATTCACCAAGCATGTTTAAGTGCTGGGCCGCTGTGTTTGCTTCAGGAGACTGCCAGGCAAGACAGACTCCACTCCAGGGATTTTCACAGTCTAGCCAGGGATGACAGACTTGTAAACAAATACCTACAATCAAGTGAGCTATATAGGGGTGTAAAAAGTAAAATGATTAATTTTATTGGGGTGGGGGTGGCCAGTCTAGGCTTTACACTGGAGGTGAAGCTTGAGCTGCTATTCAAAAGATAATTTGCAGGCAGATAAGGAGAGACTAGGGAAGATAATCCCAGAAGAAATGGGTGTAGTAAGTAAAGAGGGGAGGGGGCTTGTGGGTTTAGGAAACTGCTGATAATTTGTAATGGATTGTGTCTTTGAGTGTGCAGGAGGTGAGGGTCATGGGTGGCAAAGTGTTGATTAGAGAAATACCTAAAGAGGGAAGGGGATGGACTTAATAAATCCTGTTAAGGTTTTAAAACTTTCTTTAGGTGGTTTCTTTCTGTTGCTGTGTTGCAACATGTAGGAATCTAGTCCTTGCCTTTCTATTTAGGTATTCAGTTCCAAGGTAGAAAAATGGGATTATCTCCACAAAAAAAAAACCAAAAAACATGCTTCAGTTGTTTGTCCCTTTCAGCACCTTTCTTCCTTCCTCATTGTCCTCTATTCTCTTTCTCTTGTAGAACAACTGTTTGCCCCAGGTGGTGTATTACAATAAGTTTCAGTGCGGTAGTGACCTCGTGAATGCCCCTGACTCTCTGAGTGTACAAGGCCTGCAGGGCTGTACCTGCCTGAGGATACCTGTGCTGGAAATAAAGTCCAGCCCCTTCCCCACCCTTCCAGGTCTGCCTAGCAGGGGTTGATTGTTTTCATGCATTCCTGAAGAATTCTGTTGCATACTAAGTCACCACTGCCAGAAAAGAAAGGAGGCTGGTGAGAAGTTTTTGTGTTTTAGTCTGCAATCTGCAAGGAGAGAAGGCAGCAAGTTCAGTTCAGTCACTCAGTCATGTCTGACTCTGTGTGACCCCATGGACTACAGCACGCCAGGCTTCCCTGTCCATCGCCAACTCCCAGAGCTTATTCAAAGTCTTGTCCACTGAATCGATGATGCCATCCCACCATTTCATTCTCTGTTGTCCCCTTCTCCTCGGGCCTTCAATCTTTCCCAACATAAGGGTCTTTTCAAATGAGTCAGCTCTTCACATCAGATGGCCAAAGTATTGGAGTTTCAGCTTCAACATCAGTCCTTCCAATGAATATGCAGGACTGATCTCCTTTAGGATGTACTGGTTGGATCTCCTTGCAGTCCAAGGGACTCTCAAGAGTCTTCTCCAACACCACAGTTCAAAAGCATCAATTCTTTGGCGCTCAGCTTTCTTCAGTCCAACTCTCATATCCATACATGACTTCTAGAAAAGCCAAAGCTTTGACTAGACGGACCTTTGTTGGCAAAGTAATGTCTCTTCTTTTTAAAATGCTATCGAGGTTGGTCATAGCTTTTCTTCCAAGGAGCAAGTGTCTTTTAATTTCCTGGCTGCAGTCACCATCTGCAGTGATTTTGGAGCCCAAGAAAAAGGTCTCTTGTTTCTCCACCTGTCATTCAGCCACTGAGCTTTGCAGACAGCACCACAAAGGCAGCAGAAGCTGCTGTGGGCAGTGCTGTCCAAGAAGTAAATCACAGGCCATTTCCCCACGAGAAGTCGTATTGTTAGTTCAGAAGTCTCCCTGTCATCTTGGACCCAGACAAACCTATAAGTTTCAGCTGCCCTGTGAGCGGGGGTTGCTAGGGGGGCCTACCTCCTTCTGTTTAGAAATGCCTGATATATAGGTCGTCTTTTGCTCTACTGCCATCTGAAAGGCAGGAAACCTGTGGTTTTATCCTCAGTCCCACTGCTTGACTTTGTGAACTTGGCAAGCTGCTTGACATTTAGATGCCATGATAGTTGTTTCCCCCCCCCCCCACCCCCACCCCCACCAGGAGCAGTGATAAGTATCTCCTCCTAACTTCCTAGTATGCTGGTTGCATTTGATTGGGACTTTTTGGAGCAAATGGTTAAAATACATGCCACTATTGTAATCAGCTAATTCATATCAAAATTATTTTTTTAACATTCTTTTTGAAATGTAAAAATGTGTATCTTTCCAAAAGAGAAATGGTCTTCTTTGATTATCTGTTGAAAATGAACACATCATAAATTGTGTGAAGTTTTAAAATATTAATTCCAAAGTAAATGCTTTATTAAAAATGACAACTTTTCAGGATATTTACTACTCTATTAGCTTCCCAAAAGATAAGGCAGAACAGAATTCTGGAAATACTTCTAACATCCTGACCAAAAGATTTGATCAATATCTTGTTGTATTTTAAACTATAAATGAAGTCATACCTAATGAAACTTAAAAGCTTTTGCACAACAAAGGAAACTATAAGCAAGGTGAAAAGACAGCCCTCAGATTGGGAGAAAATAATAGCAAACAAAGCAACAGACAAAGGATTAATCTCAAAAATATACAAGCAACTCCTGAAGCTCAACTCCAGAAAAATAAATGACCCAATCAAAAAATGGGCCAAAGAACTAAACAGACATTTCTCCAAAGAAGACATACAGATGGCTAACAAACACATGAAAAGATGCTCAACATCACTCATTATCAGAGAAATGCAAATCAAAACCACAATGAGGTACCATTACACGCCAGTCAGGATGGCTGCTATCCAAAAGTCTACAAGCAATAAATGCTGGAGAGGGTGTGGAGAAAAGGGAACCCTCTTACACTGTTGGTGGGAATGCAAACTAGTACAGCCGCTATGGAGAACAGTGTGGAGATTTCTTAAAAAACTGGAAATAGAACTGCCATATGACCCAGCAATCCCACTCCTGGGCATACACACTGAGGAAACCAGATCTGAAAGAGACACATGCACCCCAGTGTTCATCGCAGCACTGTTTATAATAGCCAGGACATGGAAGCAACCTAGGTGCCCATCAGCAGATGAATGGATAAGGAAGCTGTGGTACATATACACCATGGAATATTACTCAGCCGTTAAAAAGAATTCATTTGAATCAGTTCTAATGAGATGACTGAAACTGGAGCCCATTATACAGAGTGAAGTAAGCCAGAAAGATAAAGACCATTACAGCATACTAACACATATATATGGAATTTAGAAAGATGGTAACGATAACCCTATATGCAAAACAGAAAAAGAGACACAGATGTACAGAACAGACTTTTGGACTCTGTAGGAGAAGGTGAGGGTGGTATGTTTCAGGAGAACAGCATCAAAACATGTATATTATCTATAGTGAAACAGATCACCAGCCCAGGTTGGATGCATGAGACAAGCGCTTGGGCCTGGTGCACTGGGAAGACCCAGAGGAATCGGGTAGAGAGGGAGGTGGAAGGGGGGATCAGGATGGGGAATACATGTAAATCCATGGTTGATTCATGTCAATGTATGACAAAACCCACTACAATATTGTTAAGTAATTAGCCTCCAACTAATAAAAATAAATGAAAAAAAAAATGAAGTCATAGAATGTAATATTCCACTAGTATGATGTAAATAAGTGACTATTATAACTCAGAGGTGTTAAGTCTATTTCTTATTGATGAAGACAGATTCATTTTTGAAATTCCCTTCTTTGCCTCTCAGAACACTGTAGTAATGTTCCTAGAGGTATATAATTAATCTTCTTTTTACTCAGACCAAACCGAAGCTGTACTTAATGACAAGGAAAGGGGCGGAAGGGAGCCTGTCAGATAGGATTATTCATAGGAAAGGAAACTAAAGAGATTTAAAATTGCAACCTGTCATTACTTTCTGCATCATATTGGAAGGAATGAAAAATAGAATAGCACTTTATCAAAAATATAAGTCTAGAAAGGAGAAACAACATCATGTTTTTTTTAAGTGTTATTTCAGCTATCATGATTACCTGGTACTTTATGTGGCTCAATATGAAGGTATTATATAACAGCATTAGTTGCAGGGCCGGGCGGCGGGTGGTGTGCTTCCTAATAGCTCTATTCACTATCAGATATTAAAGGTCAAGGGTAGCGTTCCACTGAGGGTGTCAGAAATTCTTAAGTGACTGATACCTTTTATTTGTCTCAAATTTTTGCTTAGGCACAGTATAAACCATTAGCTGACAAATCTTCAAATAATTGTATAGATTCAGGAATTTCCTCCTGTGTTTTAAAGAACCCGAAAAAGGACAGTTTGTCTTCGGTGTCCCAGATCAACCCTTTCTAAGCATTCCTGACTTACTCATGTGCCTAATCCCAAGCCTCCCTCTGTGTGAAAGTGAAGTCTCCCAGTCCTTTCCGGCTCTTTGTGACCCTGTGAACTATAGCCCGCCAGGCTCCTCTGTCCATGGATTTTCCAGGCAAGAATCCTGGAGTGGGTTGTGGTTTCCTTCCTCAGGGGATCTTCCCAACCAGGGATCAAACTTGGGTCTCTTGCATTGGAGGCAGACTCTATCCTCCGAGATGGTCCCTCCCTCCAGGGACCATCTGCTTATGTGTATGTAAACACGCTGCTGTCACAAGGCTAAGTGCCCGGTGATATAGTAAACTGAGGATTAAGTCTAGCATGTTATTAGAGTCTTACTGTAGAATGTCCCTTTGCTTTTTAAAAGAGAAGAAAAGTCTTAAACACAAATGATTTGACCTTCAATAATAGAACATCATGCACTACAGCATTTTCTGTGAAAATAGTACTAATACCCCCACAAAATTACACTTTGCAAGTATCCATCCTCTTCTTAGGAATAGGGATGACTTGGTTGCCTTAAGACAAAACATCAATCAACAGTAAACCAGAAATTTAAATTTTGTCTTCTAATACCTGATTCTGGGTTCTTACTGTCAGACAATTTCACACAGCCTCCTAAGTAATAGTTAGCGAGGAGAAAAGCAGATGGAATCATGGAATCCCTATAAAGCAGAGGAAATCCTAAGGTCATCAATACCTTCATGCTAGAGTTGTACCTGTAATTATTAGCTGGTGCTCCAGCTGTTGGCAGCACATTTTGAATCAAATTTTAAAATTTAGCATGAAAGGACTTCCCTGGTGGCTCAGGGTAAAGAATTCTCCTACCAATGCAGGAGACATAGGCTTGATCCCAGATCCGGGAAGATCCCACTTGCCACAGGGCAACTAAGCCCATGCAACATAACTACTGAGCCTGCGCTCTGGAGCCCAGAAGCCACAACTACTGAAGCCAATGCACCTACGGCCTGTGCTCCACAACTGTGAGCGGCCCATGCGCCATAACCGGAGAGGGATCCCTGCGCTTTGCAACTAGAGAAAAGCCTGCCCAGCAAAGAAGACTCGGGACAGCCCAAAATAAAATTTAAAAAAATAAAATTTTAATTTAGCATTGAAAAGTTCATTTCTATACTCAGTAACATGAATCTGGCAGATTTAGCCTCTCTGCGTGTGTGCTTAGTCCTGTCTGATTAATAATGTATCCTATAGACTTATCTATTTAAATATGAGGGAAAACAAAGATCTGATATTTTAAAATCTAACTTTCTCAAGTGGTAAATGCTGAAGAAGAGGGCAAAATAAGCCATGGAGGAGTTGGAGCAGGAGAAAAGCAGGGAGGGGAAATGTCCTATGTATCTCTGAAGCAGATTGCTGCAGAAATTTAGTTATTATGGTTTTATGGGGAGAACAAATTAATTTGGAAACCCCAAGTTAGAAGAAGTCAGGCAGATCTACAAATCTTAGTTAAGTAACATACATAATGAATGGGATGTTACACAGTTCAATATCATCTCTTTGTATTGAAATGCCCCTTAGAATAGGGTATAATTTCAACAAAAATTGTATTAAGGGGAGGGATGGCTTAGGAAATGCCATAGGGTGCATGCAGACTTTTATTTTTAAACTGTTTATTTACATGGAGTTCCAATCTGTGTGTGCTGCTTGCGATTAGCCGACCAAGTTGCCAGCCGTGGAATGATAGGAAATAGCTTTATTTAAGTGGGGGGGATGGGGGTGGGGGGTGGGACTTAAAATTTTTTACTATCTGTTAATGGGCAGAAATAGAGATCTGAGTGATCAGGGAGTCAAAAAAACAGATGCAAAAGTGAGATGATTGCTAAAGTATAAGTTTCACAACTCTTCGTCACCCCCCACCTCCAAGGAAGCTTCTAGGTAGAAAGGAAAATCTGAATTGAGGAAAGGAAATCTGGCACTTTAAAGCTATACAGTGGGGAAGACTATGCTGAAGAAACTGAATTTCATGAAATGAAACTGAATTTCATCTAATGTTTAGGATACCTGATCATTTTAGTCCCCTTCAGCACCATTTTCTAAGATGAAGTGCTCTTAGAACACCACTTGAGGCTGTCCTGATGGTAGATACCATGTCCATCAAGTGCTTTTCTACTAGTATCATGGTGGCATGCTTTGGGGTTTATTTTTATACAAGTCTCCCCAACTACTTGCTTTAATATGAGACTTAGAATATTTCTTTAATAGCTAGCCATGCATATTCATTCATTTGTCCTTTTATTCTTTCATTCTATAACCTCTATACAGATGGGTGGACACTTTATTTACCATGTTCTCTAAAAATGAAAAAGAATGACAGTTCCTGTCCCCCAAAAGTTCATTATCATAGAGAAAATTATTTATATGTAATATAACACAATGAGATACATCATGATTTGATACAAATTCAGCAGGCCTCTCTCTCTGCATGTGTGTATTTAAATATTCAACTATGTTCTATTATTGAGAAGCAGTACTAGAGTTTACATAATTAAACTAGCATGCAAGTCCTGACACCATGACTAACTAGTCTTGTGACCTTGAGATCTGAGTGGAATTTAGCCCCCCTAAATCATTTCACCCCTCAGAGCCCCAGGATCCTCATCATAGATAATACTTAATGATTGGGCTTCCTTGGTGGCTCAGACGGTAAAGAATCTGCCTGCAATGCAGCCCGCAATGCAAGAGAGCTGGGTGCAGTCCCTGGGGGTGGGACGATCTCCCGGAGAAGGAAATGGCAACCCACTCCAGTGTCACTGGTTAGGAAATCGCATGGACAGCGGAGCCTAGTGGTCTACGGTCCATGGGGCCACGAGTCCGACACAAGTGAGTGGTTAACATTTTCACTGATAGTTTAGCATGAGCTTTGCTGTTGTTTAGTCACCAAGTCATGTCTGACTCCTTGTGACCCTATGGACTGTAGCCAACCAGGCCCCTCTGTGCATGGATTTTTCCAGGTAAGAATACTGGGGTGGGTTGCCATTTCCTTTTCTAAGGGGTCTTCTCAGCCCCTTGGAAAAGGGATTGAACCAGAGTCTCCTGCAGGAGGGTTCTTTACCACTGAGCCACCAGGGAAGCCCTAAATACGAGGTAGGTACCGTTATATGTTTTATGTGTATTAATTTATACAGTGCTGTCAATCAGCCTATCAAAGGTTGCTAATGCGGCCCTTGTTCTGTGTATAGGAAAACCTCGGTATACATCGGCTGTATGCCCCAGGTATTCCCCCAGGGTTAGACAGCTTAGCAGTCTTTGAACCCTGGTCACAGCGTCTGTGCTGTTAATCAGCGCTCTATACGACCTTTGCACATAGAGTGATAATAGTTATAATAGTGTGCTTAAAATTAGAGAACCCATAGGAAGGGATTTTGAGGCGTTTGTAAGCATACGAAAGTAAAAAGTGTCATTTCTGAAGGCTTTAAATCCAGAACTGCGCTGGAGGAAATCAGCTAGCAGCTGTAGTGTCCCGCTGTGGTTCCTTGGCACCTGCCCCGTCTTCCTTAGGGAGTAGAGTTTTGATTTCCTTCCCTAACCCTCGGTCTCTCTAGCTTGGGTAGGGCTGGCCCCATTCCTGTCCCCAGCGGTGAGAAACCTGAACACTGGCTGTGCACGTTGGTGTTCAGTCACTCACTCAGGCCTGTCCTGCTCTCTGCGACCCCATGGCCTGCAGCACGCCAGGCTTCCCTGTCCTTCACTCCCTCCCAGAGTTTGCTCAGACTCATGGCCATTGAGGTGGTCGTACACGTGTTCTGGACCAAAAGCTTAAGGGAGAGCTAAAGCCAGATCCCTCTATATCCTCCAAACTCTGAAATCCTGGGCATGCCTGGCCTTGGAAACCACTGTCAGAAGCCTTTGCTTTTCCTCCTGAAATCTGTTAGGAAGCAGCTGTTAGGCTTCAATTTTCTCATCTATACTAGCCACTAAGTTTCTTTGTTAGTTATTGCCAGGAGTCAGCAAAATTATCCATCTATATGAGGCTCTTGACCTATAGGTTGTATCCAGAAACAAGGAACACATGAACATACTTCTGGGCAAGCAAGTTTTCCTCTCACCATCCCCAAGCATGACGGGGAGCAAAGGAAGGGATTCCTAGCTAGACGGCACAGCCCGCAATCACACCAATCTCGTACCCCACGGGAGCTCATTGATGCAGTACTTCAGAGGCTGGTCCAGTGAATGAAGCCGTTTTGCAAATGGTCATAAAATTGTGGAAACCAGGTCGCTAAGGCCAGCTACAGAGAAGACTGAAAGTCACCGTTTTTTGAGGTTCAGTCATGGCCCTCAGCGCAGGGTGGAAGCACAAACATTATTCTGCCATATAATTTAAAGCTGGCACGCATAGTTACATGCTGTAATAGCATTGATGATCATTTTAGCCCTGTAGACTTTTACTAATTTAACCATATCAAGACAGCGTCATTTAAATGGGGCTTTGAACTGAGACAAGTCAGAGCGAACAAGCATTTCCTTCCAGCCATGGGTTCCTTCTCGGTTTATATTTCTGATGCAGTTACCACTTGCCCCCCACTTGCTATCGCTGCCATCTTCGTGTCTCTCAGCCCCCTTCTTTTCCTCCACACACTTCAACTGGAATCCAGTACTCTCCCCCTGACCTGCAGGGATGAGACTCCCCAGTGGATTCCTGAAACCGCTGATAGTACTGGACCCTGTATATACTGTGTTTTTTCCCTTAGATGTACATACCTGTGATAAATTAGGCTAGGCACAGTTAGAGGTTAAATATCTAATAATATTAATATATCTAATATATCTAATATCTAATAATAAAATAGAACAGTTATAACAAAATTCTATAATAAAAGTTATGTGAATGTAGTCTCTCTCAAAATATCTTGTTACACAAATTTAATGCCTTTTATGTCTTACCTAAACACTTATGCACTGTGCCCAAAAGTTTTTCAGTTTGAGGTGCAACAGCAGAACTAGCAGAGATTTCTTTTTCCTTTTTTATAATTTCATGCATATAAGATTCCTTCTTATCATAGGTCTTAGGAACCTCAGTATACGATTTTTTTTTCTTTCCTTATTAAGTCTAGAACCATTCACATTTTTACTTTACAAAAGCACTCTACAACTGCTGTTTGCCGTATGCGGATTTTTCAGCATCACTACTCATGCTTTGGGACCACTATGGTGGTGCTGGTAGTAAAGAACCCGCCTGCCGATGCCGGAGATGTGAAAGATGAGGATTCAATCCCTGGGTCGGGAAGATCTCCTGGAACAGGAAACCCCACTCCAGTGTTCTTGCTTGGAAAATTCCATGGGCAGAGGGGACGGGCAGGCTACTGTTCATGGGGCCGCAAAGAGCTGGACGCTACTAGGCCACTGAGCACACACATTGAGTGAAATAATTCACTGAACACAGTGAAAATGTGATACTGTGACAGTCCATCTGATACCCACTGAGTGACTGACAGACAGGATCTGCTGGCCAAGGGGTGATCCACATCCTGGGGACGGGGTGGGACAGGGTGAGGTTTCATCATGCCACTCAGAATGGCGCGCCGTTTATAACTTAGGAAGTTTATTTCTGGAATTTTTAAATTTAATATACTTGGACCTTGTTTTTCTGCAGAAATTGAAACTGTGGGTAAAGAGGGACTGATGTAATAGATTTCTCAGTCTCTGTGAAAAGAGCAAGGTCTAAGGACAACAGCAGGATAGAAAGGTATTGCCCAATAGAAGGATACCGTCCACTCTGGAATCTGCTATTGCAACAAGCATACTTGTTCCTCAGGTTGATTATAACACTAGCTGCGGCATGAAAGCCCATCAGCGGAATTACAGGCCAGAATCCAGTGAGTCTGGGAATACAGTGTATCTTCTATTGTTGATTTTAACCTATGAGTCCCAAGGCATCCTGCTATATTCCAGTCAGCTGACTAAAACAACATTTTCTTCACTGCATTTAGTAGAATTTCCAGAAGTATGACCTCAAAGATCTCAGACATGGTTTTCTATACTTTATAACAAATAAATTTGGTATTATGAGTCTTTTTTTTCTGTTTTTCCTATTATTTTAGGCAAATTGTTCCTAAATAATTCCTTCACTGAGGTTCCATCTTTGTTTAGGCAAGGCTTCCCTCTGTCCCAGCCCATCTAGAACATCTGTACGCATCCTGAATGTTCTTGGTGCCGACAGGCCTGCTTCTCCACAAACTGTCACCATCTGGCCATCCGCTGTGCACTTCTGAGAACCCACGCGTGCGAATGCCAATCTTCTCCCTGCAAGGCTGTGAGCTTAGCGTTTCTCTAGGATTCTAGCCCAGTGACTCAAGTGAGTCTAAAGTTGTTTTTCCCTCGGTATTCTCATTTGCCTAGCCTTAATGTAATAGTTTACATCCATCAATAGAACAATAAAATGTCCCTTTAGTTAGAGGAAATATTTGCAGATTGAAGGTGAAATATGTATTTTTCAATGTGATTTGTTGTGTTGCATCATGGAAATATACATTCTTCTAAGAATTATATACATTCATGGAAAGCAGCCAATTTCGACTGTCTTTAACAATAAAAATCATTAATATTTCTTTAAGAGACACTTTTCTTTCCTCACTTATTTCAAAAGAATGTGCCTTCTAAAAAATCACACCTTTTGCATCTCTATAAAATTACTTTTAAAATTCTACGTGGAAATTAAAAAGTTACTTTTATCATGCCTTTGTTATTTCAGCAAGTAACTTTAAATACATAACAAGCATTTGGCTCCGTTAATTAATTTGTTATTTTGAGAAACATTTATCAGTGCTTACCTTAGATCACTGTCAGAAGTATATAGATACCCAAGACATGGCAAATGTCCTGGAGCTTGCAAGCAAGTAGGTAAGGCAGAAAGAAAAGCAATACTTTCAGTTCAGCTCAGAAAGTAGAAGCATAGAGACACAAAAGCCCTTCAGAGAACAGTACTTGATTTTTCAACCATTTTAGTTTTCTTTTAAGGCAGAGCTAGATGATTTTGAATTCAGATTTAATTATCAAGACAACAAGGCCTTTTGCCCATAAATAAAAAATGTTTTAAAACCCTTTTACCTCCCTGATACATTTTTTAAAATGTATTTTGTTTTTCTTTGATTAAAGGTGGTTTTCATCTCTGCAGTGGTTCTTAACCTTTTAGGAAAAGTCAACACGAATATGTGAGAATTAGAATCCCAGGGAGAGGTTTTTTGGTCTTCACATGATCTCTCTATTCCTAAACTCACATACTTTATAATGGAGACTTTGTAAAATCAGATGGCAGTACCCACCCTCAGAGTTTCTGACGAAGTCTGGAATAGGACCCGAGACTGCATTCCTAAGTAGTTCCTGGGTGATGCTGATGGTCTGGGGTACAGCCTTGAGCCCCACTACACTGCCCCACCAGTGGCTCGGTGGTAAAGAATCTGTCTGCAATGAAGGAAACATGAGTTCAGTCCCTGAGTGGCGAAGATCCTCTGGAGGAGGAAATGGAAACCCACTCCAGTATTCTTGCCTGAAAAATCCCATGGACAGAGGAGCCTGACAGGCTAGAGTCCAAAGGGTCACAAAGTATCAGACACAACTACACGCTCGCACGCTCACACACACACTCTCTCTCTCTTTTACTCTTTCTCTCCCATCAGACTCCAGAGTAGGGGTTACATCTGGGGTGAACTCTCCCTGGTAATTGCATTACCCATTTCTTAACCACTAATTAGTTCTGAACTTTCTCTACCAGCCACAGCAGATCCTTTTATTCTTTTCTTTTATTTTAGTGCACCAGATTGTGCAGACACAAACCTACAGATTAGCCTTGTTCCTAACTTCCTATTGGTGATTTCTCAGTCTCTCTAATTATAAAATGGGGTCAGCGAAGTTATCTGTCTACATGTCTATCAGGGACTTAACACTAACACTACTATAGCAGTAACACATACCAGACATGATTAAGAACTTCATGTATGCTAACTCATTTAAATTCTCACAGCAACCCAATGAAGTAGGGATTATTATCATCGCCATTCGAGAAAGCTCGAAATGAAACGGCTGCCCCTCAAAGTTAAGAAGCTTGTCCTGTGTCATCAGCTAGTGATGGGGCACAAGCAGTCTGATTTCCAGTCCATGCAGCTAACCACTCTTTCCTGCTGCAACCTGGAAAAGTTAAAAGCTATTAGTATATCTATTAGTGATTTTTTAAAAATTAAAAAAAAACCCCTTTCTGAATTTCCATAATATTTTCAACAGTTGTGTTATGTGCATATCCTAAATTTAAATGGTATCACCATTAAGCAAATAATACCTCAAATATTTCTAAATCTCCTCTCTTTTATTAACCATCTCTTTAATCACTGTAGGTCAAGAAGCATCTACGATGTGGTTTATCATATGATAGATGGCTTAATGATTAGTGGAAAGATAAGCTTTCCATGAATTTTGAAAAAGCAAAAGGAAAGAGAAAAAAATCCTGATACTTTTCAAGAGAGATTATCAAAACTTCATCATGGATAGCTGATAGGTTTCCCAGGTGGCTCAGTGGTAAAGAATCCATCTACCAAATTGGGAACCGCAAGAGATGCAGATTCAATTAGAGTATGCATATGACTCTCCTGTGACATATTCAAATGTGTCCCAAAGTAGAATAGGTTCTTTTCTCCCATTTCTCTGAATAGCTCCTTGTGGAAGAAGATCGGGAAGAATAGAAATAGTATGTTTGCTATTTGGAAGTTCTCATTCAAGATGTCCAAGAAAAAAATCATATCAATCAATTTATAAGAGGAATGTCCCATAATTTCACTGTAGGTGAGTATAAGCTCTGGATAAGTTTAAATAGGTTGAAGACCAGTAACACTGAATTTCACCCCAGATTCTGAAACTCAAACATTTCCTTTCTCTTCTGGTTCTCTTGGGTTGGCCAAAAAGTTCGTTTGGATTTTCTCATAAGATGTGATAGAAGAAACGAAGGAACTTTTTGGTCAACCCAATAGTGTGTGGGCCTGAAGACTCTCTTCCTGCCCCTTATCCTAGGTACCCATCATGGAAGTTCAATATATTGGACCTTGTAACTTAGGTCACGTGATATTAAGTCTTCAAAACATTTCAACAAATGAAATATTTTGGTTGAATTGTACCAATTGCGCTGTTCTAAAGTGCCAGTGTCTTCAAGTTTCAGTTTAATTTTGGTCTCCAGACTAGAAAGATTTAATTAAAATTGATAGAAAATCGCATATTTTTACAAAATATTCTTTTTAAACCCATTAGTTTTCCTGAGGAAGAGACAGTTGCTTTTAATAGTTAGCATTTCTATTCAATCAAGTTACAATATCTTAGAGTTTAAAGACAAGGCTCAAATCGGATTATAAAATCATAAACAGTTACAACTACAAAATATTATGCTTAAGTGTCCAAAATAATAATAATAAAACCAACTTAAGAGCCCAGATTCTAGAAGGCTTTCTACCACTAGATCTAGCCTTACCTTTGGCTTCTACATCTCTGTTCTCTTTGATAGTTACTTGATACTTATGATTTTTCAACCACTTAATGTAAGTACAACACAAAAATCAACTGCCAATCAACTGTACTTCAAAAAAAAACATATGTGAAAAAAGTCAACTGCAAACTGAAGTCAAAGATCAGACACAGTGATGCTGGGGCTGCAAAAGAGAATAATTTGCCTATCAAAGGGTGAAGGAGTTCTTTCGGCCTAGACTATTTTGCACTCTCCTATGTACTCTCCCACCATGACCTTTATTGCAAGCTGCAGGAAAGTCAAATGTGAGGTGAAAGCTCCTTGGAAAAAATTTTACATCAAAACAAGACAAACCACATTCCTATCGCTCTCATTATTCTAAGATATCTTTAGATACTTTTATACCCTTCACTGCAAGATAACCAAAATAAAATAAACCTATTTTCATAATTTTAAGCTTCAACTTTCAAAGCAGAGTGACCCGTTTTACGTGGGCTCACTTTAAATGGCCCTGTTCTGGAAACAATTATCCTCATATAATCGGCACTGCCTATATTTTAAAATGTCTTATGGAAATAATAAATTTTACCACAGTCAGCCTGTCCAGGTAAACTAGAAATATCAAATTCATTTGGCTTTGGCCAATAGTATATGTACCCCATGTGGTAATCCTGGGTATCTTACACTAATCAGAGGCAGTGATTAATATTTTTCATTAATAAAAATCTGAGAAAGAATTTGTTAGTCATCAGATTCAGTTTGGTTAGCAAATTTTCAAAGTATAGGCTCTATGGTGAGTGAGTGAATAATAAAGGGAGTCCTTAATATGAATATATTGGGATTTGACAACATATACCAACTCTTAAATTTTACAGAAGCAGAAACCAAGGCCAAGTAAGGTTGCAACTTGCCAAAATCCCCTTCCAGCTCTGAATTTTTATTTGTCTAGTGAATCAATGGTACATTCCTAAGCTTTTCATACACTACAAGGCTTAATAAATCTCACTGGTGATTAAATATATTCGACCTCAGTTCCTCGTGGTTCAACTAAAATCCATTTCCTCTGTAGGTAAATTCCATTCCATCATACCTTACAAAAGTGACTGATTAATTAAAACAATGCCATGGCTTGTGTCATAATAGGCTAATGTTAGGCTTGGTTACCTTAGTTCAGTAATCCCTACTAGTAAAACATATTTATAAAAACATTTGTACTGTATGCAGTAAATCCCCTTCATAAAACATGTGGCTTTAAATAATGAGGGGAAAATTTGGCAAAGCATTTTGTGTTCTGCCAAACCCAGAACAAAATGCTTTATGAAATTTAACTAAGGCTTAAAATCCTGGTTCCTACTTTTTTTTTTCCTCTCTAAATTCTTTGTCCTCTTTGAGGACAAAGCTTTTCTTAATCTTTAATATTTTAATTCTCAAGGCAACTTTTTATCATTTCTAGAACACATTTGTGTTCTAGAAAAACGTAAAAGAATGTTAATTGAAAACTAAGAAATGAAGAAACACTCATTTAAATGGTCTCATGTTTAGTATTAAAAATCTATTTTAAATTGCATGATTAAAAAGCTTAATATATTTTATTTCTATGAGTCATCTTAACATTCCTACAGAAAATTAAATATTAAAATTCAAGAAAAAGAATTCTGTAAAACGCTACTCTGATTGATCTAAGCCATTTCGATTATACACAACTCTTGAATCCTATCTGACCCTGAGACACCTTGGGTGGGAAAGTTTTAGCTCTTCCCCAACTGGTTACCATCTTAATAATGAAAATAAATCTCAGACCCAGTTTCGCCATATATAGACATTTATTTAGCAAACACTTATTAACAAGCAGATTCAGAAACAGTTCTTACAACCTGGCCTGGAAGCCTGAAGACGTGCTCTCTTTCTTTAGGTATTCTGCATGAAAGTTTCCTCGAGATGGAGAAAGCGGCAATCCACAGGCAGAACTCTGTCTTGAACAACCAGTGAACCTCAGGTCCAAAGAAGGAATACAGAAGCATGTGGGGGTCCAGCCTCAAGTCCCCTCCCTGCTGGTCCAAATCTTAGGATTCACTAGATTCACTCAAAAGTAGAAGGTGTTTCTAAAATATCTCAAAGATCCATGGATACCTTTAATGTCACCAATAACAGCCCGTTACTAACGGGCTTGCCTATAAATAAACCATGAATTTCCCAGATTAAAAACCACTTCTGACATTTAGTATGCTAATTAGCCAAGTCTCAGGTGTTGAGATGCAGAGAGCTGAAGTGCTTGTACTAGTTACTTCTGAAAAATGGCATTTTCTGATAAATTGCTTGCTGCCCATCTCTGGAATCTCCATTAAGGGAACTGACTACCCCTTGGGTTAAAGCTGAAACTAACAGACACATATGAAATATTATACTATCTAAGTTAGAGCATTTTTAAATGGATCACAAATCTTATAACCAAGCCTTGATGATGATTATTAGATATTTTGAGATAGCATTTATAGTAACAGGCAAAATAATAAAAGGAGAAATTCTGTTTAGAATTCTCTTTGATAGCATTTCTAAATGGTAGTTTTCTTAGTTCAGAGAGTTAATTTTCACTTCACCATATATATTCAGTTTTACCGTGGACCTTTACCTCTGTGAATTGGTAAATACTATTCATGGTAGAGATCTTGAGTAGTTAGTTTACTGCTGTGTTAAACTTGGAGTTCATTATATTTTGCCTCAATTCCCGCTGATTTAAAGCACTCACAGCTAGAGATGGCTTTGTAAACAGAATGGTCTTTAAAGGAAGAGGAATGTTACTGTGCTTTTCTTTCCCTTTTCAATGCTAGTTGCTAAGCATTAGAATTGTGAAAACTATTTTTAAATTTAAAAGCATTTTCATTATCTAGCTCTTACGAATTCATATGTACACAGAGGCATCTACCAAAATAGTGAACAAGCTTTGACACTCAGTCAAGAGAAATAACCATTATGGCCAATCTTTTAGTGAAGCATATTCCAAATTGGCATTCCAGAAGAACTAGGAGAGCCAGAAAGGGGTGATTTAAATGCTATTGTCCTTTAAGCCTGTGGTGTTAGGGGAAGGAAACTGACATTTGTTGAGTCACCAAGTGCTTTACATGCACTGTTTTATTAAATATATTCACAGTCATTCCATTAGGGATGACAACGGTATAGAGTTAAAAGAACAGGCCTTGAAGGCATGAAGATCCGGGTTTAGGTCCTAGCCCCACCACACTATCTCTGGGATTTTTGCCAAATTGTCTTCTCTGAGCCTCAGTTTCTTCATCAGTGAATAGGACTACTTATCTTATGGGGCTAACACATATGTGCTTTGTGAGTGTCTGTGTGCATGTGTTTCAATGACTGAAATATAGTCATCGCTGCAAAATGTGTCTCCTTTCTTATTGTTAATGAATTAGCATTTCTAACAAATATGCTTAGGGGAGGTTGAGTTCACCCCAAAGTCCTAGCGCCCAGAGTGCTAAAATCTAACTCTCTTTGGAGACAGGGCCCTTTAAAAGAGATGATTAAATCAAATGATGCCTTTGGGGCGGGCCCTAACCCAATCTAACCGGTGTTAGATGAAAAGAGGAAGTTTGAACACAGATACCAAGGATGTGTGTGCACAGGGGGAAGGCCATGTGAGGACACAGGGAGAAGACCTGCCGTCTGCGAGGGGAGCGGCCTCAGGAGAAACCAAACCAGCTGATGTTGCTCTTGGACTTCAGAATTAGCCTCCAGAGTTATGAGAAAATACATTTCTGTTGTTTAAACCACCCATTACACATTATTTATTATGGCAGCCCTAGCACAATAATATCAAATATAAACATCACTATCCATGTGTTACTAGTGGCATCAATTTAACTAAATATTTCTAAAATAAAATTTTACATCATCAAATAACCCCAGTGTAGAAGTTAACATGACTTATCCTGAAAAAAAAAAGTATTTTCCCAAGTGACAGAATAGCAAATGGGATACATTTTAGGGAGCCTTTATAAAGTTTATTTAAGTAGAAAAAGAGGAAATAAAATTTCACACGTCAGCATTTATTCATTTATTTATTGCATATGTATTATCAGGAACCTAGTATGCATTCCTAGGTGATAAAAAGATAAATTTAACACAGTCCTTGTCCTTAAAGAGCTCAGAGGCAACAATAAGTCATGCACTTTGTAAAGATATTTCAAACTGCTCACAAAGGTGGTAGGTCATGAGTTCTTTCATTTCTCAGAGTCGTAGGGCTAAGGACCCTTAGGAGCCTGTATAGGTTCTTCTATGAAGACATTGATGCTATTACCTAGTTTGGGCCACAAAAGTCAATAGAATTCTAATAATAGTAATTGTGGCATTAGAAGTAAAATAGGAAAACATATCCTTATAAAAAAGCTATTGACGCTTTACATTTGCAGGTGTCTCTATTGCCTTTACTTCCAAGTCATTGAAACAAAAAATATCCACTTCACTCCTGTCTGCTCCTACCACAGTGTCCAAGTCCCTCTCATGCCCCGTCTGGACTGTAGTAGCCGTTGGCTTCCAACCTTGCCTCTCTATAGTCTGTCCTTCACAGGGCAGCAAAGGGGATCTTTTTAAGTCCTAAGTCTGATCACATCAGACTAAGGTTTAAAATCTATCAAAGATTTTTTGTTTTCAATTAGGAAAAAAAAAAAAATAGGGTTCCTGACCACTGTCTCAGAGACCCTATGTGATCTAGCTCCTGCCTACCACTCTGACCTCATTTCCCATCACTATCTTCCATGCCCACTTTTCTCTATTTTGTAAGTATGCGCAGCTTCTCCTCATTTTAGGGTTTTTGTATTCCATGTTCTCTCCCTGCCTAGAATGCCCTTACCCCAAAAGCTTACACACTGGCCACCTTTGCATTTCTGCTTAAATGTTGACATAATGTCCTTAGAGAAACCTCTTCTGAGAACACAGTTATGCATCAGGTACTATATAGCGGTTTATTTTGTTGTTATCACAGCACTTCTCATTAACTGGCATTTCCTTATTTGTTTCTTGATTGCCCCTGTGGAGTGTATCCACTGACAGGCAGGGGATCTTGCCTGTCTTTTTCACAGCTGTATCCCGGCTTCTAAAGTGCCTATCCCACAGTAGACATTCAGTAAACATGTTTTAATTAGTGTATTGATGAAACATTCTCAGGCAGAGTCATAGAGGTATAGTGATCTGCTCTGGAGAGGTATCCCTGCAGTGGGGTAAACAGCTTGTATAAAGAGTGCTTAATGTGAATGTGACTGTAATGCTGTTCACACAATTGCAGTATATTGGATTTAAGAAGAGTACTTCTCAAAAGTGGTACCTTTAAAATAAAGAAAATAATAATAATGACTAATGAAAAAATGTTGGGGACTTTCACTCAAAAAGCAATCTGAGCACATAGGTTGCTCAGATTCAATTGTTGAACTCGTTTCTTGGAGAGGTAGCCTTTGTGTGATGACCTGTGCTGCCGTTAAAAGGAAACACTGGGCTTCCTGGTGGTTCGTGGTTAAGAATCTGCCTTGCAATGCAAGGGGCACCAGGTCGATCCCTGGTCCAGAAAGATGCCGCATGGCTCAGGCAACGAGCCGGCGCGCCACAAGGACGGAGCTCGTGCATCCTGAGGCCCCTGCTCTGGACCTGGAGAAGCCACCGCCCTGACAGAGTAACCCCTGCTCGCCAAAACCAGGGCAAGTCCAAAGCACCCACCGCAGCTAAAAGATCAAATAAATAGATCTTAAAAAAAATACACCTCTCCCCCTCATGCTAACCACTACCCTGATTTAATTTTTAAAAAAGTAAACACTGGAATTATTTAGGTTCTGGATTCTTTTTGCAAACAAATGCCTACTATATACAGATAAGTGAAAGGTAAACTCCGATCTTCAACTCAGTTTTACGAAAAGTCAACCTGAAAGGTTCCTTTGTCCTTAGGTATCTATTGCAGTTGAATTGTGTTGTTTTTGCTCCGTTCATTAAATGGAGTAACTTGACAGATTTCTCAGTTGATCTGAATTGGATTAAAATGAGAAGTTTATGAAAATGTTCATATTTCAAATCTTTATTTGATTTTCCATGGGAGAGTAATTTAGTAGAACTCTTTAAAAGACTTGTGTTATGACATAGAACTCTTAAGTTAACTTTGCCTTAAAAATTTAATTCTACAGTTACATCTTGGAGAATATGACTTAGAACAAAGTATCTAAAATACATATTCATCAGCAAATTCGTTTTATTATCTTGTAGTTTTAGAGAGTGAATTTTTGACAGCACAGATGGCAGTACTCCACAGATGAGTTACTTTCTGCTTTTGAAGGTCTTCAAAGAGAATTAATTCATTTTACAAATTTTATTTCCTTTGTTCATAAAGACTAAACAAATATTCAGTCATTAAAATTTTTTTTAACTTTTTATCTTCAATGATGTAAAACATGCAATTTTAATTTAGCATATATATGCTGGTCACCCTGACTCACAATCTTCTATTGATATTAACTAAGTAATTATTTGATTTGGTACACTCTTATATGTTTTTTGCTGACTTGACAAGTATGTTCTTAGAACCTGCTTTAAACAAGGCTTTAGTGGTTATTAATTCACTCATTCATTAATTCATTCACAACCTAATGAGACTTTTCTTTTTCTAGGCATCCTTATGGATGCTAGGGATAGATGAATAAGATTTCTTGTTTGTTTAGATATTTGATTTTTCTCTCACTGTCACAGATATCTAAATTTGGAAAGTCTAATATTAATTAACTCTGTTTATAGATCGGCATGAAAATTCAGTTTGTTTTCTGAACTCAGAATAAGCCTTTTCTGTGAATAACTGAAGACAACTCAAATGCAAAAGAGAATTGTGCTCTAATAGTTTATTTATAAGTTGTTGAAGTTGGAACACGTTTCCCTATGGGTGCTGTATTGCATGACTTGGTTTGACTCTTAAGCTAGTTTCAAGGCCTACTTAACTCATAATGTAATTAAAATACATTAGTAACAGCACAGGCTTGAGGCGTGGCTTTTAGAAGCAACAGTCATTTGGAGCAGGAGGAACAGAGGCATTTCCCGACTTTCTTAGTTATAGGACCTCCTTTAGGGTAATTATTTGGAATAAGAAATAAAAATTTAGAGCAGATTTCTCAAGCTCTGATTAGCATCAAAACACCTGAGGTTTTGTTAAAATGCAGATTCAGCTACTGTAGTCTCAAGGAGGAGCTTGAGGTTCTGTATTTCTAACAAGCTTCCAGGTGATACCATGGTCCTCAGACCATCCTTTGAGTGACACAATCTTTGATTACCTTAACTGTTCGTAAGACTTCTGTATTTGCCATTCCTCTGCCCTGTCCCCACCTTTTTTGGTTGTTCTCTCAATTTACTGTGACAGCCTGCCATCTCTCCTCTTAAAATATTTCCTATTACCAACCTAGCCACAAAATTCCCCTTCTCTGCAAATAAAACTGATTTCAGTTAATGTGTAGGAGAGAGCAACCTAATTTAAATTACTTTATCTTTGTGAGACTAATGTCACATTAACCCTAAAGATATAGATTAATTTTGTTTAAAAAAGGATGCCTTAGCTAAATGAAGTCTTCAGTTGTCTTCAACTCAATGGACACGTATTTGAGCAAACTCCGGGAGATAGTGAAGGACGGGGAGGCCTGATGTGCTGCAGTCCATGGGGTTGCAAAGAGTCAGACATGACTTAGCGACTGAACAACAACAATTAAAAAAAAAAAAAAGAAAAAACACAGATGCTGAGGAAGGGCTGTTTTTCAGTCAAGGCCAGCCAAGGAGCTCTGTGTGGAGGTGTCTCTCAGGGTTCACTGTCCCAGAGTTACTCTAACACCTTGCAGATACTTCGCTTCCTCTACTCTTGGACTGAGGATGCCTTTGAGACAGCAGGCTGACTACTTATTTATTATCAAGTTCTATTTGAAACAACCAATGTTTCACCTCCTTTGTATGATGCACTGTGATAAATATAGTATATTTAGATACATAAGGTCTCAGGAAGCTTACAGTTTAATTATGACTTCAGTTTCACCTAATAGTTTCCTTAGAGGAAACTAAATTTTGCATCTGTCCTAGGTGGCTCTCCTATTGTCTAATATTTGTTGTTGTTTAGTCACTAAGTCATGTTTGACTCTTTTGTGACCCCATGGACTATAGCCTGCCTGTCTCCTCTGTCCATGGGATTTCTCAGGCTAGAATAGTGGAGTGGGTTGCCATTTCTTTCTCCAGGGCATCTTCCTGACCCAGGGATTGAACCTGGGTCTCCTGCATTGGCACTAGTGGTAAATAACCCGCCTGCCAATGCAGGAGACAGAATAGACGTGAGTTTGATCCCTGAGCCTGGAGAATCCCCTGGAGAAGGAAATGGCAACCTTCTCCAGTGTTCTTGCCTGGAGAATCCCATGGACAGGCGGAGCCTGGTGGGCCATAGCCCATAGGGTTGCAAAGAGTCAGATAAGATTGAAGCCACTTAGCACACACACACGCCTGCACTGGCAGGTGAATTCTTTACCACACACACAAATTAAAAAAAAAAAAAAGAAGAAGAAGAAGAACTAGCTCTGAACTTGGAAAGGTCACCAACTTTAAGGATTTTTTTTTTCTTTTTTTTTTTTCGGGCTGGACCATGAGGCTTGTGGGACTGTAGATCCCCCACATCAAACTGGGAGCCTTGGCAGTGAAAGCAAGGAGTATTAACAGCGGTTAATACCATCAGGGGATTCTTGGGGACTTTTGTTTTCAAACCTACAGAGTCTTCCAACTCAAGCGTTAGAGTTATAATAATACCACTCCTGTGTGGTCTTAGAATTTCTCTCTCCTCCTCACCCCTTCTGGTCTTCATCATGCCTCCGCCTTCACAGTCCTGATTTACACTAGTACCCACCCCTGTCCCCCACCCACCGTTAGACTGGTTACTTCTGAACAAAGGATGTCTCCTGCATTGAGACTGTACCTTAGGTTGTCCTGAATCCATCCTCTGTCAGTATCTGAGGTCAGGCGCCTCTGAAATTTCAAACTCCAATTTATTTGAAGTTGAAAACTGGTAACTTAATAATGGTCTTTTGTATTTTGCCCATGCTGTATCAACTTATGAAGAATGAGACTAAAGTAAAGAAGGAAGAGAAGGAAATTAGATTGGGTTTAATAACTGTCAGGTTTACCACACACCACAGGCCACACATTGTTGGACCCCTAGAGGGTGGACCCTCTTCCTCTTACCTCCTGGCTAGTCCACCTGAAGGTGTTTGCCTTTCCCATTCTCTGCACGAACCATACTCTGTAATAAAAGGAGGGATAGACCATAAATTAGTTTGTCCACCACTTCTCTGGTACTTTTAAAAAGAATTTCTGACACTATCTCACTCTGGTGCCACTATATATATCTATGTCATATCTATCATCTTCCAGAATTTTATTTTAAAGTTTTATCTAAACAAGTGTATTAGGATTCTCCAAAGAAACAGACTGAGATACAATAGGGGGCATACATTTATTGAAATAAATTTTAGTTTTTAAGAAATTGGCTTACACAGTTATGGGGCTGCCAAGTCCAGGATCTGCAAGGTGGGCCATGAGGCTGGAGAATCAAGGAGGAAACATTGTAATTCAAATTTGAAGACTGTCTGCTGGCAGAATTACCTTTTGATCAAGGGACTTCAGCCTGTTGTTCTTTTCAAGCATTCAGTTAATTGGATGAGGCCTACCCACATTGTGGAGGGAAATCAACTTTATTCAAAGTTCACCTATTTAAATGTTAACCTCATCAAAAAGCCCCCTCACAGACACATCCAGAGTAATGTTTGACCATATGTCATGGCCCAGCAAAGCTGCCACATAAAATTGACCATCATAGTAGGAACAGGTATAAAAAACAATCGTATCCTATTTCAAAATACTAGAGCAAAGTGCCCACGTGGATAAGAATTATCCTAGTGTTTCTCAGGACTGATCTGATCACAACATTTTGAACATTGTGACTTTTCTACCTAGAACCCAGAATCCAGTGCTTTATGAGTGTGGGAGTGGGCATGGAGGGAAAGTGGTACTATAGTTGCTCTTGGAAAAATTAATAGATATTTCCTTCTTCTGTTGTGACTAAAGGATTTTGTACTAGTCCCCTCTTTGGAAGTCTTCATTCCAGAATTATGAGAAACATTTCAAAACTCTTTAAGCTTGAATTTCATGTGATGAAACTATAAAACATAATCTTAACAGAAGTAGTCATCTTCATTTTACATTTATTTATATATTGAACATCTAACAACTTCTAATTCCTTTCATGGGAAGAAATTTGTGAGACATTTGTGGTGACTCTGGGTGGTCCCTTTGTTGTTCTATATTCATTTTATTTGTGATTTTGACAATTAAAATTATTTAATGTTTAAACTTACACAAAGTGAGGAAAATGGCCAAGTTTACATCAAAATGCAAATCAAAACTATAGACTACTGTTTAAACATGGGAATTGAAATTTAAGAATGGGAATTGAAATTAAGCTCAAACGAGTAGGATCACAGATTGTTTTTTGACGTACTCTGGGGCTTTTCAAAATAAGACCATTTGGGTATAAAAAGTCATTACATTGTTCACGTATCAGTTTATATGAAATAGTTGATCACAAAGCTAACATTCAGTTTTTAAATGTAGAAATATTAGACGGTAGACAATTAAAATCTATCGTCATCATGTTTCTTAGTCAGATAAAACCTGATCCGTGTAATAATTAGGAAGTCTGTGCCTCTTATTCCAGCTTAAGGAGAGATGATTATCCTGTTAACAACACCTTCTCTTTTGCTGCGGTGGTCTTACACCCTCTTTCTGGGTTCCAGCAGTTTTCCTCTATAGCATTGCTGTAGTTTTGCTCAAAGAAGTTACTATTTCCGTTTTGACTGATCAAGTTCACACCCTTTGGAAGGAGAGGGCATGGAATAGTGGCAAGAGGGGAGAAGTCTTTTAAAAAATCCATCAAGAAATGAACACAGCACATGAAGATGATATGAGTACCAGTATTAAAAAAAAAAAAAAAAAAAAAAACTGCCCTACCTAGAAATAACCTTCTTTTTCTGCCTCCCTCCCTCACCCTGAAACACTAATTCTATTTAATCCTTGTGTTGAAACTTGATTATTTGCCTGCACATTACATTGTAGAAATCAATGCTAATATACATAGAAATATGTGCAGTTAACAGAAGTTTTATGTTAACAAATGGTGCCAAAAATTTTTTGCATGTTTATTGCCAAGAAAAAAAAAAAGCTTGGCTCCTTTTAAATTTTTCTCCATTAACCACATATTGCAGAGTAATGGGATATTCATATGTCTGCTTTCCTACTTGACTGTAAACTTCTGGAAGGAAGGGTTATACCTTATTCATCTTTGTTGATAGAAGCAGCAGTGCTAGTGCAGTGCCTGGCACACAAGCACCTGTCAGTGAGAAGGGCTGAATGAGGCGTTGTATCATCACTTCAGTCGCTCGGTCACGTCCGACTCTGCGACCCCATGGACTATAGCACGCCAGGCCTCCCTGTCCATCACAAGCTCCTGGAGCTCACGCAAACCCGTGTCCATCGAGTCAGTGATGCCATCCAACCATCTCATCCTCTGCCGTCCCCTTCTCCTCCTTCCCCCAATCCCTCCCAGCATCAGGGTCTTTTCCAATGAGTCAGCTCTTCCCATCAGGTGGCCAAAGTATTGGAGTTTCAGCTTCAGCATCAATCCTTCCGGTGAACACCCAGGGCTGATCTCCTTATGATAGACTGGTTGGATCTCCTTGCAGTCCAAGGGACTCTCAAGAGTCTTCTCCAACACCACAGTTCAAAAGCATTAATTCTTCTGTGCTCAACTTTCTTTATAGTCCAACACTCACATCCATACATGACTATAGAAGAAATCATAGCCTTGACTAGATGGATCTTTGTTGGCAAAGTATTGTCTCTGCTTTTTAATATGCTGTCTAGGTTGGTCACAACTTTCCTTCCAAGGAGCAAGCATCTTTTAATTTCATGTCTGCAGTCACCATCTGCAGTGATTCTGGAGCCCCAAAAAATAGTCTGTCACTGTTTCCACTGTCTCCCCATCTATTTCCCATGAAGTGATGGGACCAGATGCCATGATCTTAGTTTTCTGAATGTTGAGCTTTAAGCCACTTTTTCACTCTCTTCTTTCACTTTCATCAAGAGGCTCTTTAGTTCTTCTTCACTTTCTGCCATAAGGGTGGTATCATCTACATATCTGAGGTTATTCATATTTCTCCTGGCAATCTTGATTCCAGCTTGTGCTTCATCCAGCCCAGCGTTTCTCATGATGTACTCTGCATATAAGTTAAATAAGCAGAGTGACAATATACAGCCTTGACGTACTCCGTTTCCTATTTGGAACCAGTCTGTTGTTCCATGTCCAGTTCTAACTGTTGCTTCCTGACCTGCATACAGGTTTCTCAAGAGGCAGGTCAGGTGGTCTGGTATTCCCATCTCTTTCAGAATTTTCTACAGCTTATTGTGTTCCACACAGTCAAAGGCTTTGGCATAGTCAATAAAGCAGAAGTAGATGTTTTTCTGGAACTCTCTTGCTTTTTTGATGATCCATCAGATGTTGGCAATTTGATCTCTGGTTCCTCTGCCTTTTCTAAATCCAGCTTGAACATCTGGAAGTTCACGGTTCACATATCGCTGAAGCCTGGCTTGGAGAATTTTGAGCATTAGTTTGCTGGCGTGTGAGATGAGTGCAATTGTGCTGGAGTTTGAGCATTCTTTGGCATTGCCTTCTTTAGGATTGGAATGAAAACTGACCTTTTCCAGTCCTGTGGCCACTGCTGAGTTTTCCAAATTTGCTGGCAAATTGAGTGCAGCACTTTCACAGATCACCTTTCAGGATTTGAAATAGCTCAACTGGAGTTCCATCACCTCCACTGGCTTTGTTCATAGTAATGCTTCCTAAGGCCCGTTTGACTTCACATTCCAGGATGTCTGGCTCTACGTGAGTGATCACACCATTGTGATTATCTGGGTTGTGAAGATCTTTTTTGTATAGTTCTTCTTCGTATTCTTGCCACCTCTTCTTAATATCTTCTGCTTCTGTTAGGTCCATACCGTTTCTGTCCTTTGTTGTATGACAGTAGCATAAGTAATTGATGATAAGTGGATGAATAATAAATGAGTATAGATGCAGAACACTGGGATTCCGTGGTTGCTCACAGGTGAAGAATCCGCCTCCCAATGCAGGAGACACGGGTTCGATCCCTGATCCTGGAAGATCACACATGCAAGGAGCTACTGAGCCCGCGTGCCACAGCTGCTGAAGCCTGCGCACCCTGGAGCCTGTGCTTTCAGTAAGGGAAGGCTGAGCGCTGCCCTAGACAGTAGCCCGACTCTCACCTGGAGAAAGCCTGCATGCAGCAACAAAAGCCCAGTGTGGCCAAAATAAATGAATAAAACTATATGCATATAAGAAGACACAGTATGTCAACCTCAGGCTCAGCTTTTCTGATTAGTTCCCATTAGCAACACGTGACTAAGAAATTGTTCTGTTTATGTTAATTGGCAAAATAGCCGTTTTGACTTTAAAGACAAATCACTATGGTTAATATCCCATCTCTCACACTGCTCTACCTCCAAATTCTGTTTATTCTCTTTGGAGTAAAATTTGAAAACTTCAAATAACATTTTGAAAAAAAGTATCTTCACAGACATCATACATGGTTTAAACCACATATTAAAGAGCATAGTAAGTAATTAAACCTGATAAGTAGAGACATAGAAATTATACCCATTTTAAAAATAATAATTAAGTTTTATCTTCAGAGCATCCTTTCTACCCCCATATCTTTTGACTCCAGTTTATATCAAGTCCATTAAATAAAATTATTTTTCCCATACTAAGATGGTAGGAAAATTTTTTCTTGTTTTCTGTTAGGCCAAGTGTGTGCTGACTACTGGGTAAACACAGAAGCAGAAATATTAATGTATCTGCAGTGATAATATTTAACAATAATACTCTAACACATTCCTTATAATAAGGTTTTGATTATATTAAAGTTCTCTTTTCTCAATGTAACTATCACTTCTTAAATCCATAGCACTTGACAGATTTTATAGAGTGTATGCTTTGGTTTTGCCTGCTCAGCCATCTCCTTAAAAAAAGAATTTAAAAGCATAGTTAATAATAATAATAAAAATAATAATGACTTACAAAGGACTAGCCATATGCTAGCACTAATTAAAGTGCTTTTCAGGCATCTACTCATTTATTGCTCAAAACATTCTATGAGGAAGGTCTTATCATTCTATGAGGTAGGCACAAAAATGCCTCATGTCTTTGAGGCATGGAGAAGTTAAATAACTTTTTCAAAGTCACACACAGCAAGTGGCAAAGCTGGGATTTGAAACCAAGCAATTTGTCTCCGAAGTCTGTCCTCTTAACCACCAGGAAATATAAATTTTAAAGTAAAATATGTGTTATGGATATCAGCCCTGTATTGACAAGGATTGTGTCTGTTTGGTTTACCTTTGGATATACTGTCTTATACAGTACCTGGCACATAGTTCCATAAATTGTTATAAAATGAATATCAAACTAATGCAGATTCATTGCAGGATGTCTAGAAAATGCTGATAAGAAAAAAAAAATAACCTGTAACCCCAACATATAAAATTTTGGTATGTGTCACTTCAGTATTTAATAAACATAGATACTTTTCTTTGCAAATACACATACTCAAAATATCTTCCTTTATTATTATTGTAAATGTTATTAATATCATTCTCTTATTATTTTTTTTTTCATTTTGAATTTTCCCAGGTAGAAAAGTGCTGTCTGCAACAGTTAATTCTTCCCTTCTATAACATTATACATTCTTCCATGATCAATTTTAATGTACATCTGTAAATAAAACCCATGTTGATGCCAAAGTGGTGCTCTATATAGATATTTGGGGTTATTGTTGTTAAAATGTAACAACATTGTTAAAATGTAAAGTAGCCTCATGTTTCTCTATCTGTAACACAAAATTATCATCTGAAATTCTAAAAATTAGTAATATTTGAAAAATAATCTTGTTCTTAGCTGACGTAAGAATGAGTAAATTAAATGAATATACATGTGAAAGTAAGTTTGTCAGCCAGTGAGGACGTGATATCTCTTCACCTGTCTTTATTTAAATGTTAGAGGACTATCTATTTTGTTTTGATTCTTTGAATCATTTTGTATTATGTTGTTTTCAATTTACAAATTGCATTGCCTTAGATTGTTCTAGATCTGAATTTAAAAATGCTATTAAAAATATGACAGCAAAAACAAAAAAAAAAAGACAGCAAATTTATCCTCATCCTAACACCACATAATTTCAAAGCTTGGCATTTCTATTCTAGAGCCAGTGGGCTATTGCTGTTAACAAGAAGAATAAGAGAAGTCAAAATAGATGTGCCTTTTTGATTAAATGTTAAAACTTTCAAGTTTCAATACACTGCCTTATACAGGGAGGACGGGTTTTCAGGTCTTCCTTTAATTAGTTGAAAATGGAAAAGTTAATTACATATAATTATAACTTTGCTTGAGTGTAGGACTTCCATAACACTGACAGTAGGTAAAGAGCAGCTCTTTAACTAATAGGTATACGGACTCAGTTTGTGACATCCCAGCAGGGGTTTTGTGGGAATGTTTTAGATGACATTAACTTAGTGTTTCTGTTACAGCTCAGATGGTAAAGAATCTGCCTGCGGTGCAGGAGATCTGGGTTCCATCCCTGGGTTGGGAAGATCCCCTGAAGAAGGAAATGGCAGCCCACTTCAGGATCCTTGCCTGGAAAATCTCATGGACAGAGGAGCCTGGTGGGCTGCAGTCCATGGGGTCGCAAAGAGTGGGGAATGACTGAACGACTAACACTAATTTAGTGCTATAGACTTGTCGACCAAAGCATACAAAGAATAATGAAACGTTTTTAAACTTAAATCTTTTTCTTTATGATTCAAGTCTTTTTCTGTCAATGCTTTCTGATAAACCAAAATCCCTTACAATATCACGGCTCTGTCTTTTTGTAAGCAGTGATTTCACAGAAATCTTCAAGGGATATTGGTACTGTAGATAGACTTTCTTACTATTGTACAGAAAATTTAGAACAAATGAGAATTATCAAAATGGGGCTGGCACTGGGCACACAGAAATTTTGCTCCATAAGTATACAGAATAATTGCACAAGTTGTCCAAAAACTTCATTAGTTAAAACAGATGTTAGAAGTACAAAAGACATTTTTCCACATTGAAATAATACAATAAATCAACAAAGTCAATGGCTTTTTCCTTGATCCTCATACATCCAAAGCTATTACATTTCATTTGATTATTCATCTGCTGTGTGTGTGTGTGTGTGTGTATGTGTAGGCAATCCCCACATCACAGATGGACAATGACTCTGCACTTCTGGATTCTCCTGCTTCCCTTTTTCCTTCACTGGCTCCTCTCCCAGGTCACTTAACTGTGAGCCATTTTCAAGGCAGGCCCCTTCTCTTCTCTCTTTCACATGATTTCTCTTAGTCACCACACACTTCCTGTGTGTATCTACACGTTAGTGGCTTCCAAATTTTTCTTTTCTTTGTTTAGGCTCTTACAACTTAATTCTGTCTCTCACACCTGGCTACTCAGGTATTATCTAAAATTTTAAAGTGGCCTGAAATGACATATGAGCCCAGATCTTAGCAAATCTGGAGGGAGAGTTCCAGAGAGGGGAACAAACTTGGTGTTTTGGCAAAACAGCAAATAGTCAGTTTGTCTGCCGCATGGTGAGAGAGAAGGAGGGAGGGTGGAAGAATGGAAGACTGGAACCACATTATTTAGGGTCTTTTGGGCTATAGATTTTATGAAGCCTTTGGAATTCTCAATGTGGTACCTTTGGAGGGTTGAGGGTGTGGCATGGGTGTGGCAGGTTCTGGTTATACTTTTAAATAATCACAATCACTCTGATTACTGGGTTAAAAATAGCAGGAAAGGCAAAGATAGAAGCAGAGAAAACAGCTAGGTTGGATATAATTGGATATTTGATATTGTTTTGCCTGGACACTTCCAGACAAAATATTAGGGATGAATAAATAGTAAGAGTCAAGGTGAGCCCACAAGTGCCTATTTAAACCATAATATGACTGAGGTTGTTTAAATTACAGTGAAAAATAAAGTAGTATTTCTATAATAGTAATGCTATAAAACCGAAAAGCCTTACCACTTAATATGTTTTCTTATTTATCCTCCCTCTTGATGCTGGTCTTTGAAGGAAAAGCTGATTTTATTTTAAAAAGTTTTGGAGTTAAATGGAAATTTGTATAATGTCTGTTGGGAACTTCTGGATACTTTCAAGAGCTATAGAAGTCAAAGGATCTGTGTTATGTTTAAACTTACTTTAAAACTCGTGACTTCCCTTTTTACTGTCAGAGTATGGGGCTTATCACCCAGGATTAACTTTATCTAGATTACAAATGGAAGGGGAGAACATGAGGGAAAAAAATGAGAGTCTTTTTCCTGAAGTAAAAGAGAAAGAGTTGGAATAAAGCCGAGGGAGAAGTGGAATTAAAGAGAATATTGTGTACATGATAAACACCAGCTAAAGTGAAATTAGGGGCTTCCCGAGTGGCTCAACAGTACAGAGTCGGCCTGCAATGCAGGCCTGTGGATTCCATCCCTGGGTCAGGAAGAGACCCTATAGGAGGGAATGGCAGCCCATTCTGGTGCTCTTGCCTGGGAAATGCCATGGACAGAGGAGCCTGGCGGGTGACAGTCCATGGGCTCAAAAAAAAGAGTGGGATATGACTGAGCAACTAAGCAATAAAAAGTGGAATTAACTGAGCTGTGAAAGGTGGAAGATCATGAAATGGAAGACCAAAACTTGGGCATGGCCCATCTCAGTAAAAAGAAAGAATCAGTGTGAAAAAGGAAAAAAAAAATTAATGATTGGGTGATAAGTTCTTGGTAGCTTTGGAAATGAGAAGCAGAAAATCATACAATAGAATGTTAAAATGGCAATTTTAAGAATGTTTATTTAGAAAAACCTTACACTGTGAATGTTCAAAAAAAATCCTTTCTGAAAGTTAATGGGAAACAAAAATTATAGACACATTCATTTAAACTAATATCCACGGAGTTAAGGAATTTCATACTCCAGATTATGTTGCAATTTTAGCTATATATTTTCTAGCAAAGGATAGTTTTCTGAGATCTATTAACACTGTCATGCTTTAAATTGTGAACAGTGTTTAGCATTATAAAATAGGCTATTCAGTTCAGTTCAGTCACTCATTTGTGTCTGACTCTTTGCGACCCCATGGACTATAGCACGCCAGGCCTCCCTGTCCCTCACCAACTCCCGGAGCCTACCCAAACTCATGTCCATTGAGTCGGTGATGCCATCCAACCATCTCATCCTCTGTCGTCCCCTTCTCATCCTGCCCTCAATCTTTCCCAGCATCAGGGTCTTTTCAAATGAATCAGCTCTTCGCATCAGGTTGCCAAAGTATTGGAGTTTCAACTTCAACATCAGTCCTTCCAATGAACACCCAGGACTGATCTCCTTTAGGATGGACTGGTTGGCTCTCCTTGCAGTCCAAGGGACTCTCAGGAGTCTTCTCCAACACCACAGTTCAAAAGCATCAGTTCTTTGGTGCTCAGCTTTCTTTATAGTCCAACTCTCACATCTATACATGACCACTGGAAAAACCATAGCCTTGACTAAACAGACCTTTGTTGGCAAAGTAATGTCTCTGCTGTTTAATATGCTATCTAGGTTGCTCATAACTTTCTTTCCAAGGAGTAAGCATCTTTTAATTTCATGGCTGCAGTCACCATCTGCAGTGATTTTGGAGCCCCCCAAAATAAAGTCAGCCAGTGTTTCCACTGTTTCCCCATCTATATGAGGATTATAATTCTTTGTTATGTATTCTTATAGAAGTAGTCACCTTTATTGTTCAATAATGTATTTCAAAGTTGATACCTGCTTATATGTGTGTATGAGGCAGGGCTATGCTGTTTTCTTTTGGACAAAGGTATTATAATTTAAACAAGCCTCTGTTAATGATTTCACTAGAATTGTACTTCAGTACTCAATTGTGAAACTGATAATTATATTTAAGTTCAAACACTCTGGTATAAAGTTATCCTCTGTGAAAATATTACATATATTTTAAATGTCACTACTTCATACTTTATTCAACATAATTCATTATAAAGCAAAAAATAAATATATACTAAAGGTTAAATACTCACATCAGATCTATAACAGTAAAAAAAATTAATACATTTTTGAAATAATAGACTGAAAAAAATTCTATTTTTTTTTTTTACTGGTCAGAGAAATTGTGTTAACAGCATGCTAGCAAGAATCATCCTAATTTTTGCAAAACGTGATTTTTACTGCAGTGTAGGCAGGGCCTTAAATACATTTCTCACTACTGCATCTATTTTTAATTTCTAATTCAACATGGAATTCTTAATTCACTGTCTCTAAGTTGCAGGCTATTTACAAAGGCTTAGGTGAAACACTAAGCTTTTACTGAGCATTTTATTTATAGCTTTTCTCTTCCCTAGGAATAACACGAAATAGACCTCTTTTGAAAATGTGATAAGGATATATCTGGTGCATTTTTCTTCGGCAGTTTTTAAAATAGATTTCCTGCATCAGCAATGACAGTGTTCTCTCAACCAAGCAAGTATCAGCTATAGTACATTCTGGACAGAAAGTGCGCAGGATTAACCAACCTTAACATATGAAGATTAAGCTAAGTGAAGTCATTTTAAAACAAATTCTTATTAGTGTTTAGATTTAAAAAAAAAAATAATGCCTTGGTTTGTCTCTGTCTCTCTGGAAAGTTTGCATGTCTAGGTTTTGGATTTGTTGTTGTTAAAAAGAAATGTATGTCTACTTGGGACTGTACGGTGCAGTTCTGTTTTTACATTAATTTATCCTAATTTTGAACAAACGATTATATCTACTTACAAGGTTCAGATATCACCCATGGGATAAGGGCCAACTGTCTTTTAAAGCACGCAAGATGTGTATTTTTATTTCTCCCTATACACGGGTATAGACATTTTTGTTTAAGATTTGTTTATTTGTTTATTTTGGGCCACGGTGGGTGTTCACTGCTGCACACGGGCTTTCTCTAGTTGCGGCCAGTGGGGACGACCCTTCATGGCGATGCACAGGCTTCTCATGACAGTGGCCTCTGTTGCCGAGCGTGCGTTCTAGGGCGCAGGTTCCAGTAATTGCAGCATGTCAGCTCCATAGTGGTGCATGGGCTTAGTTGCACTGCAGCATGTGAGATCTTCCCGGACCAGGGACTGAACCAATGGCCCTTGCATTGCAAGATGGATTCTTAGCTGCTGGACCATTGGGGAAGCCCCAGGTATAGGCTTTTAGGAGTCTCCTTTGTTCTCTTTGTATCCTCAGAATGAAAAGGAAGCAGAATCTTGCAAGAAAATTTTATAGTAAATATTTTCTCACAGGCTTTATGGTAGTTTAGTCGATGGATTGGATGGCATCACCAACTCGATGGACATGAGTTTGAGTAAACTCTGGGAGTTGGTGATGGACAGGGAAGCCTGGCGTGCTGCAGCCCATAGGGTCTCGAAGAGTCGGACATGACTGAGCGATTGAACTGAGCTGAATTTATGGTAGTCATTTCCAATTCGTTTAAGCCATGAAGCAAATTTATTATTATGTGGTTTTGAGATTTATTTTAAAAAATGGCCATGGGAAACTAATCTTTGGTGATAGTGGCAAGAAGAGTTATTACCTTAGGGCGGAGGTGACTAGTTACCTTCTGGGAAGGAGCTTAAGGGATCTTCTCATTATCTTGTTCTGGGTGGTGGTTGCATGGGTGGAATCAGACATGGGCTTCCCTGATGGCTCAGTGGTAAACAATTCACCGGCCAGTGCAGGAGACATGGGTTCAGGCCCTGGGTTGGGATGATCCCTGGAGAAGGAAATGGTAAGCCACCCCAGGAGTCTTGCCTGGGAAATCCCATGGAGAGAGCAGCCTGGAAAGCTACAGTCTGTGATATCACAGAAGAGTCAGACATGACTTATCTACTAAACAACAGCCCTAAAACAAAATGAATCCTGCCATACCAGTGTCAGTAATCTTCCCTGAAGATTTTAGAATCTTGATCTCAGGGACAGATAAGCCTTTTTAAAAGGAGAAGTTCTCCAAAAATGGGATTTAAAAAATTTGTGATTCTAGGAAGTGGATACTGCTCTAAATTTTCATAAATTGGGGAGATTGGGAAGAGGCAAGCATGAAAAAAAAAAAATGCTAGTTGCTAATTGTTGGCTATACATTATCACATTTAACTTTATCTCTAAACATTTTGTGAGAAAGGATGGGATTTCTTTAATCACCTCCCTTGAGAACAAAAAAAGTAAAAAGAGGTAAATTTTGCTCAGAAGCCCCTGAAAGACTTTGAGCACAGAAGTTATTTTCAATCTCTTTACAGATATGTTTTTGTTCCTTACAAGTCCCATTGTTTGCAGAGTTTTCAGTAGTTAAGTAGCATCTTCAATGTCACCTCAGGAGAAATTGGTAGGAAAAAAAAATTGAAGTTAAGGACATCTAGATACATAGCGATTTTTAACAGTTTGGGCAAACACACACACATGCACAGACATACACAGACACACTGCATTTGGAATGAATATTCCAATCTGCCATTTTGCCTTCCTCAATCCTAAAATTATGGTTGACAAATAATCTCTGAAGTCAGTTAATGGCTGAGATAATCATGTTTTATATTCTGCTACATCTATTTCTCTATAACCCCAGAGTCTAACAGCTTGAAACAACAGTAACAATTTATTATCTCATACCGAGTCAGGAATTCAAGAAAGGGTCAGCTGGATGGTTCTGGCTCAGAGTGTCTCATCAAGTTGCAATAAGATATTGGCTGAGGCTGTAGACGTCTGAAGGTTTCATGGGGCCAGGAGTTTCTTTTTCAGGGATGATTCATTCACATTGTTGACAAATTAATGCTGGCTGTTGGTGGAAAGTCTTAGTTCTTCTTTACATAGGGTGCTTGAGTGTCATTAGCACATGTCCCCTGGCTCCTTCTAGAGCGAGCGATCCAGTATACAGCAAAGAGGAAACTGCAGTGATTTTCAGGATCTAGTCTCAAAAGTTAGTGCGCGCCACCTGCAGAATAAGCTCTTGATTTTAGAGGTCAGTATAGAAACGGACCTCACAACAGCATGAAAGATAGGGGGTGAGAATCGCTGGGGGAATCAACATGGAGCCTGGCCACCACAGTCCTCTCAGCCCCCCGTGATTTACATTCCTCCCAGCCACTCCTGCCCAAGGCCCCAGAGAAGTCCCAGTGCAAGTCCAGAGTCTTGTCTTCTCAGTCGGGTTTAGGCGCTGATGAGAGCTCACAGGTGCAGTCGATCAGGTCCAGCTTCTTACGTACATTTCTTTGACCTCCAGGCTTAGAAACAGGCTATCCACGTCTCCCCCAACACACACCTGTCATACATAGGATAACTACTATTAATACCACTTTGAAAAGGGAGAGGACTAGAGGCTCAAAAAGGTCATTGGTCCATAGTTCTGAAAGTCATTCAGGCTCATATTGGAACTGGAAACTTTCATATATGTTGAATTTAAAAAGAAATCGTACTCCATTATTTCTGTGCTATCGTCTTGGTCACAGAGGTTAGGCTTACTTGGTATGGGATGCTAACTACTCCCTCTGCAAGTGGCAGAGCATAAGAAACGCTTATGTTGTTAAACTTCCCATTTGCAGTCGCATACATTTCGTCTTAGAGGGCTTAGAGACTGTGAATAAGTACGCCAGTATTGCTTGTACACCACAGCAACAGTTAATGATGCCCAGGCAGTATCTATTGGTATTCTGAAAACCAAAGGGAAAGATATCCAAGATAGCGGTTAACTTTTAAGAAATATGTATCCCTGTCCTGTATTTGAGACTAGATCCCTTGTGTAGCCTCTTATATGTGGACTTGCTCTTCTCTTAGCTTTCTGTCTATTGGCTGAGTAGCTTCTCTCAGAAGAAATGAGTTTCTTTTTCATATTTATTAGCCACCCTGGGGCAAAAACTCACAACTATGACAGTATATTGATCCTGTTTTGTTTAGTCACTAAGTCATGCCCAACTCTTCTGCAGCCCCATGGACTGCAGACTGCCAGGCTCCTCTATCCATGGAATTTTCCAGGCAAGAATACTGGAGTGGGTTGCCATTTCCTTCTCCAGGGGATCTTCCTGACCTAGGGATTGAACCCGCCTCTCCTGCATTGCAGGCAGATTGGTTACTACTGAACCACCTGGGAAGCCCATGACTGTATAGTCAGGTGGTTAAAAGCGTGGGCTTTGGCATCAAAAACTTCACATGGAGTCACAGCCCTGCCAGTTACTAGTTGTGTGATCTTGGGAAGGTGACTTACCTGAGTCTTGCACCCACCTAATAAGGAGATTGAGGAGATTAAATGAGATAATGTATATAAAGCATTTAGCACATTCTCTGGCCCAGAATAAGCCCCCTAATTATTATTATTATCTAGAATCATAGAAATTATCTGTGCATTTCACTACTCTTGAGGTCAAAATTTTCCCATCTGCAAAATTAGGGGGTTGGATTCAATTTCTCAGTTTCCTTTGCAGCTCCACCAGCCTACAGTTTTTCCGGCTGAGTTGGCCACTGAAGCCTTTTTCCCCCCTAATAATCATTTGCATTTACACAGCACTTTTAATTTCAAATTCTTTCATATCTATTATCTCTTTTGATTCTCATCGTCACTCTGTGAAGCAAGTGGGCAGGGTAGGCAATATAATTCTCATTTGACTGGTGAAGAAAATGATATACTGAGAGGTTGTAACTTGCCCAATATTGATTACAGACTCAAAGCTAGAGAAACCTGGCACTTCTGGTTATCACCTCAGGATTCTTTCTTCTTGGCAATATATCCTGTCTTAGTGTTTCATATACTTTATTTCATCTGAGAAACATAAAAATCAGTTAAAAGATTGCCCATGGGACACCATAGGAATTAAATATAAAGAAAATGGGCAGTTCTGATCAAAACCAATGGGAGATGGGATGTATATTACATCTCATTTGTTCACACCAATCTGAAAAGATCAATTTACTATGCCCCTTGACTTCCTTGTGAGACACTAGGATGTCATAATGTGTATTTGTAGGGAGCTGTCATTTCTATGAGCTGTGTGTAACTTTATAAAAACAGGATGTGACTAATTACTCAGTTCATCAGTTTTCTTCCTTTGCTGTTGATTGTTTCCAGTTTGAGCAAGGGTTTTTCCATTAAAGTGATTAGCTTCTCTACTATTTTAATCAGTAGCTCTGTTTGAAAGTCAATGACTAGAAAACATGTCAGAGGAAATAAAGGGCATGTTGTTGGTAAGCCCAAATAGATAATTAAGGAGTGGAATAGACTGAAGCCTGAAGTAGATAAAGGAGCTGGAGGGAATGTTCTCAGCAGCCTCCCTCTTGTCATGCTTCTTTCCTGCAGTGGGACTCATGCAAACATATTGGGGCATGAAGCCAAAGCGTTGGTCAAATATTGACTTTTCATTGGCAAGACTCTCTGACCTCACCCTGGTTCAGAGTACCAAAGATTTGCTGAAACCACTGACAGTATATTAAGCCCCATCACTCTGTATTTAGTCAGGAGATTTAGTATTCTTCTTCTTTTCTTTTCTTTTTTTTTTTTTTTTTGGTTACTGAACCAGAATGCCATACCCGATTTCATGACATTTATTTGGCATGATCTTCAATTGTAGAATTCCTGTGGGTAACAAGACAGCCTTCTCTCTAATCTTAGAAATATGGTGCAGAAGATTCCAGCTGAAATTTCCTGCTAGCTGGGAGACAGGGTGCTCAGTCCCTAATGAGAATCTTAAAAGTTTTAATTAAAAACCTTACCAACAAGAAAAGCCTTACCAAGTTCCTTCAGCCTTCTGAGATTTAAGCTTCATTCTCTATGGAACTCTTGGAGGCACAATTTTTTAAGAATTACAGATATGTATATATACTATATATATTTATATAATCTATAAATAATGTAGAAAATAATATATGTATGTTTATATAATACATAAATATATATGTTTACATAAAACAATAAACCCTGTCAGCAACATAGTATTCTCTCAAGGATCCTGTGTTCAGGAAATGAAATCTTATTAAGAAATGGGAAAGTTTTTCCACTGGTTGTTATTAAAGTGTGTCTTGACTAAAAATTTTTTTTAAGTAGTAAGATTCTTCTAAAACATTTATATAGGGTTAAATGCCAAGTTGGATGCATCACTGACTAACTGAACATGAGTTTGAGGGGACACCAAAAAGTTGTACCTCCACGAGTTCCATAGAAAATGAAGCTAAAAACTCAGAAGGCTGAAGGAATTGGTAAGGCTTTTCTTGTTGGTAAGGTTTTTTAATTAAAACTTTTAAGATTCTCATTAGGGACTGAGCACCCTGTCTCCCAGCTAGCAGGAAATTTCAGCTGGAATCTTCTGCACCATGGACAGGGAGGCCTGGTGTGCTGCAGTCCATGGGGTCGCAGAGAGTCAGACGCGACTGAGCAAGTGAACTGAACTGAACTTCCTAAGTGTGTATACTTATACTGTTGACTGGGTCTTTCGTAACCCACTTGGAGGTGTGGATGGGAACAGCTCTAACACAACTGGATGCTCTTAAAGTCTTAAAATCAACATTTCCTTAGTCTTAGCAGAAACATACTCAATTCGTTTTGAAGATCTCTATGGTTTGTTTTGTTTTCCTAAAGGAAAATTTGGGACTGTTTGGACACATGGAAAAAATTCACTGTTACGGTTGAAAAAGCTTCACAAATGGCAAGGTCTGCTCTCACCTTGAGCGTTAGTCCATGGTATCAAAACCCTCTTACAACACAGTTCCCTATTAGTAACTTTACTGGCAGAACTCTGTAAGCGACGGCTACTATATACTCTGCCACTTTGCTAAGGAATAGCTAAATACTTCAAAATGAGCACCCATCAAATAGCTTGGAGGCTTTCACCAAATCTTAACTACCAAGAAGTTATAAGAAGCAAGCTTTCAGCTCCCCACTTGGGCTTTTTGCCGTGTCTGTAAGCTTCTTGAGGTTATGCCTCATGTTGTTTTGACTTCTTTTTTAGTATTTTTCATTGTATGGTCCTGAGGAGTGCAAAATTGAAGTTTGATAAATGCTTACAAAATTAAATTGGTTCACTCAACTGATGAGAGAGGGAAGTGAGAGAGATCCCTGCCCCCAAATCAGAGTCCAGAAATATAGAAAACCTCAGCACGGTACTAGCCTTTATTTGTCCGGTGACTTCATGGGTGAATTTTACCAGACATAAAGCTATAACATGCTTAGAAATGATCAGAAACTTTATTTCAGTTTTTCTAGAGCCCTGTCTTTCTTCAGTGCTTTGGTAGCACTGAAGAATTCTCTTCACTGTTTTTTCTGCCTCATATATGATTTCCTGCTATTGCATATCAAAGATCTCAGTGTTATTACAATTTAGCAAAGCTATGAAAGTGCTAGAAATAATATTGTATGATGACTTTTATATCTATTTTACTTTTGAGATGCAAGATTATAAAATACAAATTTTTTCCTCAATTTTTTTAATATCTCAAAAGATATTGTTTAAGTGACAAGTATCTGTTTTTCACAATTGTGACATACGGGCTTCTCTAGAGACTATGCAATTTTTGAGAGGTATTCTCTCAAATCTCCATCACCTTCTTACACATAAATGAGTGTCGAGGCCATGTATGAACGAGTGTTTTCTATTTCCTGGGCATATTAGAATATTGTTCAGAAGTGAATTTCTCTTTTAGCCAGTCAGCAAATATGTAAGAAATGTCTATACACATACTTTTTCCTAGGAAGTAAATGATTGGAACACATTTCTCTTGACATTTTCTGAAAAATATTACAAGTTCATACCAGCCAACAAAATACATTGAGGCAGAAACCAAAGAGATCTAAAATATTGTCATTGCTAGTAAAAACCATGCATGGTAATAAACAAAGCATGTCAGCAGGAGGGAATGCAATTTTGCATTGATCTAGCCACATTCTATAGATTATCATACAGTCATGTTTAAGCAAAAGGATCTTGGGTGCTTTCAACTTTCTGTTTAGCTTGGTTCATACTGGGATATGGAGCAAATTTAAATCTGTACTTTATTTCCTGTGACCTCCTATTTGTGGCTTCTTATTTTGTTTTCATTTGTTTTGTTTCAGAAATTTGAGTTCCCCAAATTCTACTTTATGACATACACTTTAAAATCTTTAAGAACAGTTTAGTTTATTCCACCATTTTTACTTCCCTGGCTGGAGACAGAGGTATATAACTATATATCTATATCTATGCCAATCTGAAAAGAATAAGCACATTGTTTAGCACTCTTTTCCTTATTTAAGGCATTTATAAGCAACTTTTAGTTAGCTTCAGAAGTATCCCAGGTTAGTTGGCTGGTTGGTCTTCCTTAGGAAACTGCTTTAACCTCATTTGAGTCCTAACTCTATTATGGAATTTTCCTAGGAAAGATAAACCTGACCATACTAGGTAGATTCTACCTAAAGTAGAGAAGTGAACGTCTTAAACTTGTCCTTCTAGCTTTTTCTTGCTGTTTATCTACCCCTGATTTTAATGTCCAGTTCCCTGCATCCCTCCCGCCCCCCTTGTCTAATAGCTATCATGTTATCTCTCAAATGCTGTAACACAATCTCAGGAGAGAAGGATTGGGCCTGGAGGTGGAGATGGCAGAAAATCAAGTACAGTTCACAGGAATGTGGGGGAAGAGTCTGTTTGGGAAAGTAACAGGTGATAACATGGATTAAGGAAGCAGAGGAGTTGACTATCTAGTGAAAGGATAATGATGCAAGAAAATACGGAGTTCACCAGTCTCAATGAGCCGGTTCACCCACTGGTCAACACTTGCATATGAACAAATTTTCATTGATCATAGGATCAGTTAAGTGCTGCCATGTTATATTGATGTGACAAACCTTTCAGCGTGTTGTCTTCTCAGAATTGTCTTCCTATGTTCTCAGAGCAAGCTTTACCTTTCAATGTGGAACATACTGCTTGAAAGCTACTACAAAAACCGGTTTCTGGCTAATCTGTTTGCCGAAACCGTTTAGAAGTCCCTCAGACAAAGTTATCCTAATGGGGAGGACCTGGGGCCCCTTTCTTCTAAGCCAATAAATAAATACAATGTTCAGCACTTCATAGTAACATTTTAAGCAATGTTCATATTGAATATCTATGGATCAGAGGGTTGTAGCAGACTGTTAGCAGCTCTGTATAGAGTTTAAGGGGAAGTATTTTGTAAACAAAACTGTTTGCTGAATGGTTTTTCCTTTGTGTTGCTTTCCTTTTTATAGTGTTAACATTTCTTCTAAGTTCTGCTTTCTCAGTAGAAAATTTGTCCTTAAAATTTAAAAAAAAAGAAAGTAAAGCAGATAATTCTTTCTAATTGTTTCACACAGCAAAACTCTAACTTCAGAGTTGGTAGAGTATTCTAGAAATACTGCAGATCAAATTGATACCACAGTTCAGTTCAGTCACTCAGTCGTGTCTGACTCTTTGCAACTCCATGGACTGCAGCACACCAGGCCTTCCTGCCCACCACCAACTCCCGGAGTTTACTCAAACTCATGTCCGTTGTGACGGTGATGCCATCCAACCATCTCATCCTCTGTCATCCCCTTCTCCTCCCACCTTCAATCTTTCCCAATCAGGGTCTTTTCAAATGAGTCAATTCTTCACATCAGGTGGCAAAAGTATTGGAGTTTCAGTTTTAGCATCAGTCCTTCTAATGAATAGTCAGGCCTGATTTCCTTTAAGATGGACTGGTTTGGTCTCCTTGCAGTCCAAGGGACTCTCATCTTGTCTTCTCCAACATCACAGTTCAAACGCATCAATTCTTTGGTGCTCAGCTTTCTTTATAGTCCAACTTTCACATCCATACATGACTACTGGAAAAACCATAGCTTGGACTAGATGGACCTTTGTTGGCAAAGTCATGTCTCTGCTTTTTAATATGCTGTTTAGGTTGGTCATAGCTTTTCTTCCAAGGAGCAAATGTCTTTTAATTTCATGGCTGCAGTCACCATCTACAATGATTTTGGAGCCCAAAAAATAAAGTCTGTCACTGTTTCCATTGTTTCCCTATCTATTTGCCATGAAGTGCTGGGGACCAGATTTCATGATCTTAGTTTTCTGAATGTTGAGTTTTAAGCCAGCTTTTTCACTTTCATCAAGAGGCTCTTTAGTTCTTCTGACCCCACAGAGCAATGTAATATCTACAATTAGATTTTTTTCAATGTCCTGAGTATCCAAAGCCAGTTTTGAGAAAGTAAGACTTTGCAGGTAAATCAATCCAATAATTTTCCCTTTTTAAATGAAAACTAGGCTCAATGAACAACTCATTAAACTTGATCAAACAACTAGGTTAAATGAACACCTTCAAGAACAATCTTAAAAGAGGAAAAAAAAATGTCACAGAGGCTAAACATGACCATCCAGAGCCTGTGCATATATAGAAGAGGGAGAAATTATTCTGTTATTTGGTGATTAATGTTTACAGTTCCTTTGGGCTACTTCTCCCCCAGTGGTCACCTCTGTATACTGCCTAGACTCCAAATGTCCATAAAAAGCACTCCCTACCCAATTGCAATGGGACGAATCTGACTGTAATATCTATAACAGTATCATAAAGGGATTCTTTTATATGATCATGGAACTAACAGAAGAGTGGTAGATTTGGTGCGACATTGATAGCAAGAAAATGGAGGGAAAGTTACATGCAAAAACCAGAATGGGCTGAAGGGGAGAAAGGAAATACAGATAAATCCAAGAAACTCTTCTGATATCAACTCTTTTAAGTAGATCCTTACTCAAACCCATTTAGAAAGAACTTCAGAGACCCTGACAAACCAAATGCCCTCCGATGTGGGGATCTGAGTGGAGTGTTTAGTCACCAAGTCGTGTCCCGCTCTTTGTGACCCTATGAACTGTCTGCCAGGCTCCTCTGTTCTTGGAATTCTCCAGGCAAAAATAATGGGGTGGGTTGCTGTTTTCTTCTCCAGGGTATCTTCCCAACCCAGGAATCGAACCCACGCCTTCTGTTCACATCTCTTGCGTTGCTGGCAGGTTCTCTACCCCAAGCCACCGGGAAAGCCCTAGGTAATAACCAAGAGGAGCAATTGGTACAAGACCCTACATTCTGAAGCGAGACACCTCTTCTGGGCCAGTGTACACCTGTTGCATGCCTTTGGGCTCTCTTGAGAATCCTGAGTAAACAGGCTTAGCTCTATATGCCGTTAGACTCCACCGAGGCCAAAACATTCCCTTCCTTTCCGTGGTAATGGCCCTAGAATATGTGGAGCTGTGAGGAAGTCAAGGTATGCACGCAGTGTGGCATCAGCTTTTTTTTAAAATTTTTTAAGTTTTTGGGGGGATTTAGTTGCTTTACAATGTTAAAGCGGGAACATTGTAATGTTGCTCGTTTCTCCAGTTCAATGAGTGTATCAGCTCCATGTATATATATATCCCCTCCCTCTTGGGTCTCCCTCCTCCACCCTGCCCATCTAGGTCACCCGAGCGCTGAGCTGAGCTCTCTGCGATAAAGAAGGCTCCCACTAGCTGTCTACCTACACACGGCAGCATGTGTCTGTCAGTGCCAATCTCCCGGTTCATCCCAGCCTCCCGCCCCCTACCCCATGTCCACACATCTGTTTTCTGCATCTGTGTCTCTACTTCTGCCCTGCAAACAGATTCATCTGTACCATTTTTCTAGATTACACATACACGTGTTAATAGACGACATTTGTTTTTCTCTCTCTGATTTACTTCACTCTGTGTGAAGGACTCTAGGTCCGTCCACATCTCTGCAAATGATCTAATTTCATTTCTTTTTATGACTGAGTAATATCCCATTGTATATATGTACATCTTCGTTATCCATTCATCTGTTGATGGACATTTAGGTTTGCTTCTATGTCTTGATCATTGTAAACAGTGGGGCAGTGAATGCTGGGGTGCATGTCTTTCTGATTTATTGTCTTCTTAGGGTGTATGGCCAGCAGTAGGATTCTGGGTCATATGGTAGTTCTGTTTAGTTTTTAAGGAACCTCCCTACTGTTCTGCATAGTGCCTATATCAACTTATGTTCCCACCAACAGTACAAGAGGGTTCCTTTTTCTCCACATTTCTCCAGTATTTACTGTTTGTCAATTTTTTTGATGATGGCCATTGAGACCAGTGTGAGAGGATAACCTCGTTGTAGTTTTGATCTGCGTTTCTCTAGCAATTAGTAATGTTGGGCTTTTTTTCACGTGCCTCTTGGTCATCTATATGTCTTCCTGGAGAAGTGTCTCTTTAGGTCTTCTGCCCATTTTTTGATTGGGTTGTTCATTTTTTTTAATGTTGAGCCACATGAACGGTTTTTATATTTTGATTAATCCCTTGTCAGTTGCTTAATTTGGAAATGTTATAACCTTTTGATACCATGTCGTCATTTACGAGAACATTGCCCCAAGGATACAGTGTATGAAGTTCATTAAAGGAAGCTCTTGCTAAGAAGTCTGGTGAAACTGCCCTGCCCCGTCCCTATGACACACAGCAAGGCGTGTTCCAGAAACCGGTGCGGTTCGGGAAAGCGTGACCAAGCATCACTGGGGCGGAAGCTGGCAGGGAGAAAAGCCCAGCGTGTTCTGGCAGGTCAGCCGTCGGCGTGGCTGTGAGCAAATAGGCTGCAGCGTTTGGAGGTAATCCTAGTCTGACTCAGTCCTTTATCAGGAACTTTCAGGTCATGTTCGTGAACCTTCTGTTGAGCAAATAGTTTCACAATGATGCCATAGTTACATGCTATGTCTCTGCTTATCCACTCCTCTCCTTATTCTTTCTTTTATTTACTTTTCTTGAAATAATCCCGTCACACTGGAGAGCAATGGGAGAGAAAATGAGGGAGGAAACAGTGTCATCTTCTCTCTCTGTTACTGTGATGCCTCTACTGGTGGCTGCCTTCTAAAGGCTTTAGATACTTGGGAAATCAGGAGAGAGAAAGGAGATAAAGCATTTTAAAGCAGAAGCAGCCTTCAAAGTCACTGCATTTAATTACCTTAAATTTATAGATGAGAAACATAAAAGGCCCAAAAAAAAGAGTCACTTGCTTAAGTTATATAGCAAGTTAGTGAAAGAACCTGAATTAGAATTCGTCTTTTGATCTCCAATCTTCATCTAAAAGTTTGTTTCATAAATTTTGTTTTAGTTTAGCTATCATTGATTTACAGATTGTGTTAGTTTCAGGTGTAGAGCTTCAGATTCTTTTTCGTTGTAGGTTATTGCCAGATATCGAATATAGTTCTCTGTGCTCTACAGTAAATCCTTGTTAATCATCTATTTTGTAGACAGTGGTCTGTATTTGTTAGTCTCATATTCCTAATTTATCCCTCCTTACTCCCTTTTCTCTTTGTTTTCTATGTCTGTGAGTCTGTTTCTGATTTGTAGATAAGTTCATTTGTGGCATATTTTAGATTCTATATGTAAATGATATGGTATTTGCCTTTGGCTTACTTCACTTCATGTGATAATCTCTAGGTCCATTCATGTTGCTGAAATGGCATTATTTCCTTCTTTTTATAGCTGAGCAGTATTTCATTGTATATATGTACGATATTTTCTCTATCCATTCACAGAATAGTGGATCCAAGCTGTGCTGCTGAGACACAGTACCATGATTCCAGAATAGCAACCAAGTTTCCTTGGCATCAAGTTTTCTCTTCTCTCTGGACTCTGTAGCAAAATAAGGGGCAGGTCATTGTGCAACTCGAGTGTGGGGCGTGCAGGGGCACTCGAGCACTCTGATTAGCAGGTGTGGAAGTTTAAACTCCATCTAAAGTTGGGAGAAACAGGGCTCTGGAGACTCAGATCTACGTAGGAAATCTCCTTCCTGGGTGTTAGAGTTAAAAGACACATATATGTACCGCTGACTGTAGGTAAATTTTAGGGTCAAAGTGCTAGTAGGTGAGAACCCAAGACCTCTGATGTTGCTGGGAAACAGATCAGCTCCAAATAATAGAGAGGATGTGGGAGTCAGGCCTCCAAGTGAGAAAAGGGTCTAGAAATCAATGAAAGGGGCTTCCCCAGGGGCTCAGCAGTGAAAAATGTGCTTGCCAATGCGGGAGAAGCGGGTGTAATCCCTTGGTCAGGGAAGATTCCCCTGAAGGATGAAGTGGCAACCCACTCCAGTATCCTTGCCTAAGAAATCCCGTGGATAGAGTGCCCGGTGGGCTGTAGTCCATGGGGTTCCAAAAGAGTTAGATACAACCTTGCGGCTAAACAACAAAACAACAGTCAGCGAAAGGAATTGCTGGAAGGGAAGATGTTTTCCTGGGCACGGAGCCTGAGAGTTCCACTCTTCCCTGGGAGCTTGCATGTGATCTAGAAGTGAAACCACAGTGGAATCACCCAGCTTCTACATGGGCCTGGTATTCGTCATACTCTGGAAACCATCCAGAAGTTAGCTCAAGGAAAAGTTAATGTCCATAAATAGGGCTGTTGATCTTCTAGAAATGTGCCTTTCTGTGTATGATCTAAAATCGTGTGAATGGCTTTTTCAATTATAATAAGAAATGAGTTTCCTCTGATCTGCCTCATCCATATAAAGGGATATGGAAATAAGGTAAGGGGCTTCATCCCAAAGGCTGTAGTCCCATTTATTTTTTTGTTAATATAAGCATTCAGTCACTCAACAAATATTTATTATGTCCCTCTTATGACATCCACATACTTTCTGATTGAGTATGGGAGAGAATGATAATATCTCCATCTTCTTTAGGCTTCTAAACAAACAAGTGAATCAATTGAAACAGCCTGGTTATGGATTTGATAAGTGCTATCAAGGTGGTTGCTGAAATAATCTGCATCAGGGGCTGGCTAACTTTTCCCGTGAAGGGCCACACAGACAGTGTGCGGGCTATCTGGTCTCTGTGACGGCCACTTCATCCTCTTATCCCTGTAGTTGGACACGGTCACACATCTTATATGCATGAATAGCTCAGCTGTGTTACAATAAAACTTTATTTATAGATACTAAAACTTGAATTCCTTATAATTTTTATATCATGAGATATTATTTATTTAACAACAAAAAAAGTTAAAACCATTCTCAGCTCATGGGCTGTACCGCCCCCCCCGCCAGAAAAAGTAAAAGGGTCCGATTTGACCTGTAGACAAGCCCCACTGTGGTCTGAATGTTTGTGTCCCTACCCAAATTCACGTGATGAAATCCTGTTGCCCAGCGTGACGGTATTAGGAAGTGATACCTTTGGGAGGTGCTTCAGTCCTGAGGGTGGAGCCCTCGTGGGTGGGATTGTTGCCTTGTTGGAGAGGCCGCACAGAGCTCCCTAGCTCATTCCATTGTTTGAGGTCACAATGAGAAGTCAGCAGTCTGCAGCCAGGAAGAGTGTCTTCTCCAGAGTCTGACCGTGCTGGTACCCTGATCCTGGACTTCTAGCCTGCAAATCTGTGAGAAAATAAATTTCACCTGTTTGCAAGCTACCCAGTCTGTGGCATTTTGGTATAGAAGCCTGAACAGGATAAAATATTTCCTCTGCATTCACTACTGGCTATGTGGTTTAGGGAGAATGGAGTACAGTTAACTTTACTAGAGCTTGGGAGGCTTCTCTGAGGAGGTGACAACTTAGTGGATGAGGGGAAGCCAGCTATGGAACGAGCTAGGAAAAGAATACCCCAGGCAGAGAAAAAAACAAACAAAAACCCCGAAGCAGTGGGAGCTCCCCAAACCCTTTACTGTCAATTGAGGTTTATTAAGGAGTTAAATACTTAAGCAAAAATCCTTTGAAAATATGTCCCACTGCATTAGTGGCATTGATCTCCAGTCATTAGGTGATAAATGTTATAAAAGGGATGGCATAAACATGGCGTAAATAATCCTTTAAAGAAAATTTCACATCCTCTTACTGTTGTCATCTCTGGCAAAGAATGACAGGCTGATTTTTTTTTCTTCTCTCTCATGTGTGATAACTTGGCAGAGGAAGAGAAGAATCATTTCAGATCTTTGTATCAATTTAAATGAATTATCATGTAGAAATGGTAGACATTTTTCATCGAATGTTTTTACTGTACGTTTGTGTCATTAAGTACAAAACCATGTTTGCCAGCCAAATATTCTAATTCTTTTAGGCATTGTATAATGAAATTATGTGTTAAGGTGAATAAAATATATTTATTTGTATATACATTTAGAAGTCTATTCATCAATATTTTACTTCTGTATAAAAGGCTTTTATGTTACCACAGACTTGTAACCTGGCCATCTGGTAGTGTGGTTGGAGAACGTCCATAAAAATGAATGATGAAAAGAAATGTCCAAATACAGTTTTATACTGTGTTTTTTTCCGAACCCATACTCCATTTGTGATTTCAAAGCTTGGCATAAAAAAATACAAAAAAAATACTTGCAGCGTCACCTTATGTGGGAGAGAGATGATTACTTCTGTCTACATTTTAAATCTGCGACAGAACTCCAAATCTTACCCAGATGCTGGTAAAGGGGAACATTTTCTTCATTTTAGAAATAATACTCGGAAAACACACCCATCTGTCTGTTGTAAGAAAATGTCCAAGTCACATTCACATGTTTATCAAAAGAACCCAAAGTGTTAGCGAGAGCTAAAATATGCCAGGAACAGAAAAAAAAAAAAAAAAAAATCAAGGAAAATAGTGGGTAATAGTGTTTTAAAATGTGTCTCTGGTAAAAATGTATCTAGGGTGTCTGTTACATAAAGAGTACCTCACAGTATATTAAATTCATGATGTTAAAACAGTCTTAAGAAAGATGGTTATGAGATTCATGTCAGATGTGAAGCAGAAAAATGATGAAATGATATCATTGGTACCTAGTTCAGATTTTTACCAGGTAAATAAGTATATCTTAGTTTGCAGAAGAATTTTACTTTTGCTACCCTGTATCATTGCATACTTTAAGGACTTGCACTGCGTGGGTATATTGAGTGTTTTAGGTTTTATGATGCACTGAAATAATCTTTGGATATAAATTCAGCATCACTTATCTAACTCCCTGAAGGGTCCCAAATACAAAGGTGAGTAAGACTGGAATATTTTCTAAAGTCTTTATGTTCATCAGTTAAAAAGAGAAAGAAAATCTCAAAGATCTCTGATTTGAGGCAGAAAATTGCACTAATCCAGGGAGAAAGTGTGAAGGGAGCAAAGGGAAGGAACTGGTTGATTTCAGTGGAAGAAATCCAGGATGTTTCCTCAATGAGCTGGCATTTGAGCTGGGCCTGGAACAAATGAGAGTACCTGAGGAGGCATCCAGCCACTGACATTTTCATCCATGGGAAGCCACCTCATTGAAGTTTTTGAGCAGGAAGTGCTCTGATCAGTTCTGATTTGTTTTTGTTTTTCACATTTTAAAAAAGCTGTAAGATAGAATAAACTTACAAAGAAGCACTTACATCATAAATGTTTGATTTGGGGGTTTTTCTGAAAAAATACCTGCATGACTACCTGCAAGTCCTACCAAGGATAAATCAAGCGAGCAAGCATTAGCAGAATTGCAGAAATTCTCAAATCAGGACCAGCTTCCTGGAGGTGCACCTGGGCCGCAGCACAAACCCCAGCACTGGGCAGGGTCCTTCCTTGGTTTAATGCTCTGCTTTTGCATCTTGGAAATTCTTAATAAATTTTGAACAAGGAACCCTGTGTTTGTATTTGGCATTGAGCCCCACAATTTCTGTAGCCTTTCCTGTCCTAACCATCACTCTCCAACACATCCAAATGTGCAGTTCTCCTCACTAGGGCAAACCATTGTTTTTTATTTTCTTTATGGTTTATTCCCTATTTACACATGCATGAATACAGTAGTTTAATTTTGTCTGTTATGAACATTATAGAAATAGATTTATAAGTCTGTATTCTGTTGTGTCTGGTTTTTTCCTCTTAGTGTTATGATTTTAAGAGTCATCATGACGTGATTCATTCATTTTCTCAGTGGTATTTTTAATGAGCTCTCTCTGCTGGATTAGGCAAGATTGGCTGGTGCATGGCAGAGAGCAATACTAGCAGCAGGGAGACCAGTTCGGACACTAATCTTCTGGACAGTTATAGTGGGAGAGCCTGAGACCTGTAAATAATACTACCGGAGGATTTCTGCTCTCTATAAACCAGTATTTCAGAGCCCTCAGACTTTTGCAGCTACTGCAGATGCAGAACAAACTTAAAAGCCCCCCAAAACAGCAGCAACAGAAACAAAACTCTGGTTTGGGAGCTAAGAAGGAGGCCCTGAGCATCCAGCAACAAATGATAGTTCAGGAACCAAAAATGACTCCCAGCATGCCGGGTTAGCCAAGAAAAAAAAAAAAAAAAGGAATGTTAGGATAGAAAACACACACACACATTTTTATGTATTGATATAAATCCACACATATATGTGTAGATAAATACATTTATGCACATGCACACTTTATTTTATCACAGATGAATTAAGGTATAGAAGCATCATGAGACAAGGAAATAACAACATTTTTTTTTAAGGGAAAAGGAAAAATAGAGATGATTAGAGGCTGTGGAGCAAGTTGGAAGTGGCTGAGCTGTGATCACAGAGTCTATGGTTAGAAATAGATCAGGCAGTGGAAGGGCCGAGGGTTAGTGGCAGTGTGAAACACAGCTAGACCGCTCAGCAGAGTGGAGCTCCGCGTGCCCCTCACACCCTGATTCAGCAGTGCAGCTGCCTGCCCTGAGTGCGGCCCATTAAAATCGCCACAAGCCTTCTGTTGTAGGACAGGACCTATATACAGCAATAGGGCGATATTTTATTTATTTGGTAGTCCACTCTAGACCCATCAGACACCACAGTTCAGCATTCTGGGAAAGGCATTCCTTATGAAAAACAAATGACCTTAACTGAAGAAAACCATCCCAGGGCAGCGCAGAGCTGAGGCCAGGCAACTGAGCCAGTGCTTAACGCACACTCCTGTGCTAGTGAGAAGCAAAGGGCAAGGATGCTTTATAAAACTGCTCATCTAACATTAAAGGGAGTTCTGAAAAGGATGAACATGTAACGATGACCACAGACAAATAACACTTGTTAAATTAACTTCTGTGCCCTCATTATGCTGCAGGAACGTACTGGGCAGTTTCATGTGTGTGATCTTTCTGAATGCTGAAGGAGTCACTTCCAAGTTCGCCTTCACGGTTACCTGCAGTCCTGTTACTCACAACGGTTGGAGCCAGGACCTCAGCTCCCAGGAACTCCACCAGCTTGCCTGGTTTTCCTGGTGATAGGCAGCTGGCTTCTCGCCGAGTTAAAGAATTCAAGAGACACATACAGCCCCAGACCAAAGCTGAAGTCTTTTATGACTTAACCTTGGAAGCAACAAATCGTCACTTCTGGTCTATTGGTCATGGAAGCCAACCCTGGTACACTTATGGGAGAGCTGCTGAAGTGTGAATGGCAGGATGTAGGATTGGTGGAAGCCGTTTTGGAGATTGCCTTACCTCTGAAATTAAATTGACCAACTGTACAGCTAGAAAGTGACAGCCCAAATTGAAAGTAAGCCTATCAGACTATGATTTTAGAACATCAGGAATCAATAAATGTAAAAGATTATTTTTTTTGCAGGTTTTTGTGTAAAAAAAATTTGAATTAGCTATAAATTCATATCATATACACAACCAAACTTAAAGACAGATAAAACTTTTTATTTGTAATTTTCAATGAAAAGATAAGATTATGCTTATCACTCATCCAGTATTTATTGAGCAGGAATGAAATATTATGTGTAATTTTAATTGCCTGAAATATTCTGAGTTTCTAATGGATATTTCCGTGTTTGAGGTAGACACTATAGGCTGGCTTCCTAAAACCATTCTTCATTTATTTCTCACTTGTCTCCCTCCACTATAAAAGGTAGATTAGTTTATTATGAATTACCCCAGCCTCTTTTGAGCTATAAGGACATTCAATGCAGTACTGGCCAAAGAAATTTAACGGGAAGATTCCTGGAGCTTTTGTTTCTTGATGGAACATAAAATCCTCCTGGTGTATCCTTGGCCAACCCTCCCATCCTCATATTCTTCCAGCCTCAGAAACAGATTTGAAGTCTGGGATTCCATTTCTCTTCACTGAACTACTGAACAAAGGCTGGAAGAATTCCAGAATCAGACTCCTTGTTAAATAAGAAATAAAGCTTTATTTGTTTAGCCCCCAAACCCTTAATTGGGTTTCCAGTTAACTGCAGCCTTAAATATTCCTAATTCTTTTAGAGTGAGGCAGCATGACTTTACAAAGTCAGAAAATCCTGAGGGAAAGAGGGGTATTAGAAAGTTTCATGGCTCGTTAGGAAAACTTGCGACTGTGCTAGGTCATGTCCAACTACTTATGATACCATGGACTGTAGCCCTCCAGTCTCCTCTGTCCATGGGATTTTCCAGGCAGGAATACTGGAGTGGGTTGCCACTTCTTACTCCAAAGGATCTTCCTTGACCCAGGGATTGAACCAAAGTCTCCTGTGGCTCCTGCGTTAGCATGCAGATTCTTTACCACTGAGCAACTTGGGAAGCCCTAAGAAAGCTTACTTCTAAACAATTTCCATGTGACCTAAATTCCTGCATACCTAACTGAGAAGTAAGACAATCATAAGCATTTATCTTATTAATATTATTTAGCCTCAGTCTCTTAAAAACAGTGCAGGAAGTCCAGTTCAGTTTGTGCAGTCACTCAGTTGAGCCCTCCTCTTTGCCACCCCATGGATTGTAGCATGCCAGGCTTCTGTATCCATCATGAACTTCTGGAGCGTGCTCAGACTCATGTCCATCCAACCATCTCATCCTCTGTCATGCCCTTCTCCTCCCTTCAATCTTTCGCAGCATCAGGGGCATTTCCAAGGAGTCAGTTCTTCGCATCAGGTGGCCAAAATATTAAAGCTTCAGCTTCAGTCCTTCCAGTGAATATTCAAGCTTGATTTCCTTTAGGATTGACTGGTTGGATCTTCTTGCAGTCCAAGGGACTCTCAAGAGCCCTCTCCCACATCACAGTTCAAAAGCATCAATATTTCGGCACTCAGTTTTCTTTATGGTCCAACTCTCACATCCATTCATGACTACTAGAAAAACTATAATTTTGACTAGACAGACCTTTGTCAGCAAAGTAATGTCTCTGCTTTTTAATATGCTGTCTAGGTTGGTCATAACTTTTCTTCCAAGGAACAAGCGTCTTTTAATTTCATGGCTGCAGTCACCACCTGCAGTGATTTGGGAGCCCAAAAAATTAAAGTCTCTCAGTTTCCATTGTTTCCTCATCTATTTCCATGAAGTGATGGGACCAGATGCCATGACCTTAGTTTTTTGAATGTTGAGATTTAAGCCAGCTTTTTCACTCTCCTCTTTCACTTTTATCAAGAGGCTCCTCAGTTCCTCGGAGAAGGCAATGGCACCACACTCCAGTACTCTTGCCTGAAAATCCCATGGATGGAGGAACCTGGTGGGCTGCTGTCTATGGGGCCGCACAGAGTCGGACACGACTGAAGCGACTTAGCAGCAGCAGCAGCCTCAGTTCCTCTTCACTTTCTGCCATAAGGGTGGTGTCATCTGCATATCTGAGGTTATTGATATTTCTCCCAACAATCTTGATTCCAGCTTGTGCTTCATCCAGTCTGGCATTTCACATGGTGTACTCTGAATATAAGTTAAATAAGGGTGACAATATTCAGCCTTGATGTACTCCTTTCCCAATTTGGAACCAGTTCATTGTTCCATATCCAGTTCTAACTGTTGCTTCCTGACCTGCACACAGATTTCTTAGGAGGCAGGTCAGGTGGTCTGGTATTCTCATCTCTTGAAGAATTTTCCAGTTTGTTGTGATCCACACAGTCAGAGGCTCTGGTGTAGTCAAAAGAACAGAACTAGATGTTTTTCTGGAACTCTCTTGCTTTTTCGATGATCCATTGGATGTTGGCAATTTGATCTCTGGTTCCTCCGCCTTTTCTAAATCCAGCTTGAACATCTGGAAGTTCTCAGTTCACGTGCAACTAAGCATCACTTGGAGAATTTTGAGCATTACTTTGCTAGCATGACTTTGCTAGTATGAGATGAGTGCAATTGTGCAGTAGTTTGAGCATTCTTGGGCATTGCCTTTCTTTGGGATTGGAATGAAAACTGACCTTTTCCAGTCCTGTGGCCACTGCTGAGTTTTCCAAATTTGCTGACATATTGAGAGCAGCACTTTCACAGCATCATCTTTTAGGATTTGAAATAGATCAGCTGGAATTTCATCACCTCCATTAGATTTGTTTGTGGTGATACTTCCTAAGGCCCACTTGACTTCGCATTCCAGGATGTCTAGGTCTAGGTGAGTGATCACACCATCGTGGTTGTCTGGGTCATTAAGATCTTTTTTGCGTAGTTCTTCTGTGTATTTTTGCCACCTCTTCTTAATATCTTCTGCTTCTATTAGGTTCATACCATTTCTGTCCTTTATTGAGCCCATCTTTGCATGAAATGTTCCCTTGGTATCTCTGATTTTATTGAAGAGATCTCTAGTCTTTCCCATTCTGTTGTTTTCGTCTATTTCTTTGCACTGATCACTGAGGAAGGCTTTCTTCCCTCTCCTTGCTGTTCTTTGGAACTCTGCATTCAGATGGGCATATCTTCCCTTTTCTCCTTTGCCTTTCGCTTCTCTTCTTTTCTCAGCTCTTTGTAAGGCCTCCTCAGGAAGTCCAGACCTCCTTCATTCCTCTCCACTAGCCCTGGGACCCCTTAGAGGTGCCTCCCCTACCCTTTCCAGACCAGCCTCCGTGACTGCTTTATGGATTGTACCATTCATTTTGCTCCTCTGTCAGCTTCCCAGGTGGGGCTAGTGGTAAAGAACCTGCCTGTCAATGAGGAGACATGAGAGATGTGGGTTCGAACCCTGGGTCGGGAAGTTCTCCGGATGATGGCTTGACAACCCACTCCAGTATTCTTGCCTGGAGAATCCCATGGACAGAAGAGCCTGGGGGCTACAGTCCATGGGGTCACACAGAGTCGGGCACAACGGAAGGCAGGTGAGCACGCACGCTCAGCTCGTTATACGGAGGTGTTTGCGGCGGCTTCTCATGCCCAGAGTGAGCATCAGCCTGCTGGAGTCTGCTGAAGGGGCTCCATGCTGCTGTGGAAGGTTACCACAGACCCTCTGAGGCTGCTGCAGCCACAGCCGCAGGCCCTGGGACAAAACCTTACAGAAACTATAAGCCCAAACTCTACTGGCGCCCTGCCAGCCAAGTGGCCCAGAGATTGCTCCTCTAGGTACCTTCACTGAGGTAATTGCAAGGGTAATCTAAGAGGAACACCCTACATTGGCAGACACGCCATCCCCTTCCCCTTTGGTGACCTTTGCCATCTTTGAGTAACATTGATGATCCTCAGCCACCTCTCCTCTTACCTCTCCCGTGGTAACTGGGTCCCTCACAGAACGGTGCATTTGCTGACCTGATTTACTGGTCCCGGGACGTCCTTTCTGGCTCTCCTGCATCTTAGAATGAAGCAGCTCCAGCTCAAGCTATGATTCTTGATACATAAAAGTCATATAAATTTGGTCTAATTTAATGTGTAGTTGCATACACTGATAAAAACTTGTTTGAATTAAATAGAATAATAATAGCCTGATAGTTTAATATTTGGAAGATTACATGGGATGGTTCGAAAGCATCTGAGAATGTCACCTGTTGCTTACATTGTACAAATAGTCCTCAGAAAATCTGAAATAGCCTTTTCTGTCACACCCAATCTCCTCGCATTATTTTTATTTACATTAAACAATGGCTCTTTTCAAAACCATAGGCTTTACCTCAGAAAAACAAAATATTCTGTTTTTACACAATTATTCGGCACACCCAGAGAAAATACAGTGGTATCTCTGAACATTATTTCTATCTCCCAGCTACCAAAATATTAAATAACTCCCTGGGTCAACCTATAGAAAACATGTTATTCAAGACAGGAAATTTTACTACATATAAGTAGTAAATGAGTAGTAATGAGAAAGATTTATCAGGCATGTAATATTCAGAAATTTCCATTTCACAGTTACATACACTTTAAAAATATTGCTTATGCCTAGTATTCTATTCAAATCAAATACTGAGAACAGTTTAGAGAAAATCTCAGCCTGAAACTGTCAGTAAAATAATCTGTTTCTTTCTTTCTTTCTTTCTTCTGATAAAGAATTTGCAGCCTCGAGGATAAGTCATTTCCCAAACATTCTGGGACACACTTTGGAAATAGTGAGGGGCAGATTTCTTTTTAAACCTCAGGAAAAACTTAGGGCAAGAGAGATGGAAGCCTGGGTCCAGTTTGACAAAGGAAGCACAAATGTGTTAATGATGCAGAAGTCACAGCCTGGCTTTGAATGGTGCTGACACATCAAAGGGCGCTGTTTGCCACAGAAAGGAAGACCATTTCTGGACAGGGACAAACTGGGAGAAAGCAGCTGAAGCCCTCCATTCCCTGGTTAATGGTGCAGGCCAGCAGCCTCTCTGTTCTCCTGCCCCGGGATCATGAATCTGAACCTACTTCTTCCCACCTTCAGAACAAACAGGCAGACAGCCCCAAGCCAGGCAGTCTTGTGGGGCTCTGTCAATTAAATCACTTCCTAGGCAACATTAGCATACGTGAGAAATAGTTTCATCAGAATCCATTGGGTAAAACTGTTTGATAAATAAGTACTTAAGATAACTGTCTTATTTGACTAGTAAGTTATAGAATACCTGAGGTCTACATTAAGTTGTATGTTAAAATAGAAAACTAGAACTATTTTTCCATTTTTCAATTGTGAAAGTGGCTCAGTCGTGTCCAACTCTTTGCAAACCCATGGACTATACAGTCCATGGAATTCTCCAGGCCAGAACATTGGAGTGGGTAGCCTTTCCCTTCTGCAGGGGATCTTCCCAACCCAGGGGTCACACCCAGGTCTCCCACATTGCAGGTAGATTCTTTACCAGCTGAGCCACAAGGGAAGCCCATTTTTCAAATAATTCCGTGGTAGAAAGACAAGAAGACTATTAACCAAATTGTTAAGTTTTTGTTTAGCGGTAATTTATTATTATTTTTCTTTCTGCTTTATTATACATTTTAAATTTATTATGGTAAACAGAGTTTATCTAAAGAAAAGAATATAAATATTTTTCTTCTGGTAACAGGACACCCTGTACAACAGTGATATTTTCTAGTCAGATTATTCTACTACTCAAAATGATTCTCTGAGGTTAGGTACCCAAGGTTTTATTATAATTTAGCATGAAATAGAGAAACTCAAGAGATTACATAGTTAAGAAAGTTTCGTGAGTTGATTTAATTTCCCATTAGTAATGGAATTTTTAGCCACGTTAAGTCACAGGTTTTTGTGTATATTTTCACTAAAGGTATGGGCATGTGGGAGATGGGATGATAACTTTATAATTATTTATTTGTATGTATTGAGAAAATGCCTTCAGAAATTGTAACAGTATCTGGCTGGACAGACTCAAGAGGGATTATCAGTATACTTCTTAATTAAAAACAAGATGAACTGGCCTCTTCATGTAACGAAAATTTATCAGCTTCTTGCTGTGTGCTGCACAGTTCTTGGTATAAAAACAGTCTGATTTCTACTCCGGTTCCCAAACCCACACTTGGCCTCCCTTCCTTCAGCAGGTGCCTTATCATTTTGATTTACAGAGAGAAGGTCATTTGCAGTTTGAACTCTCATATTTTCACCTTCTCAGTTCCAGTTTTTAGGTCTTGTGGCTCTTCTTCTTTCCTGTGCAAGAAGAAAGATGTTTTCCCAGCCTCACCAACCAGAGTTTTCAGACACCTCCTCTGCCCTCCCCTCAGAAACTTCTAAGCAATGGACATCCTACTGCTTGGATTTCAGTCTCTCTTTACTGACACTGAATTACTACTGAATAAATGACTGAATTATTTCTCAATTGAAAAGCAAGCCTAAATGTAACCATAAAAAGAAAAACTTAAAATGCTAGAAGAAAGCCCTAGTATTTACAAATACTTACATAACACTAGTTATATAAATATCCGGGAAAGTGAGACAAACTTCTACTTGTAGCATGAAATTCAGAAAGAAAACCCCAAAAGAAAAAGGTCCGTAAATTCAAATATGATGTATTTAAAAATATTAGTGAAAAAGCACAAACAAGGACTAATAACAAACTAATAGTTATTTGCAGTTCAGTACATTTCAGTCACTCAGACATGTCCAACTCTTTGTGACCCCACTGACTGCAGCACCCTGTCCATCACCAACTCCCGGAGCTTACTCAAACTCATGTCCATCAAGTCGGTGACCCATACAACCATCTCATCCTCTGTCATCCCCTTCTCCTGCCTTCAATCTTTCCCAGCATCAGGGTCTTTTCCAGTTAGTCAATTCTTTGCATCAGATGCCCAAACTATTGGAGTTTCAGCTTCAGCATCAGTCCTTCCAATGAATATTTAGGCCTGATTTCCTTTAGGATGGGCGGGTTTGATCTCCTTGCAGTCCAAGGGACTCTCAAGAGCCTTCTCCAACACCACAGTTCAAAAGCATCAATTCTTTGGTGCTCAGCTTTCTTTATGGTTCAACTTTCACATCCATTCATGACTACTAGAAAAACCATAGCTTTGAGTAGATGGACCTTTGTTGGCAAAGTAACGTCTCTGCTTTTTAACATGTGATCTAGGTTTGTCATAGCTTTTCTTCCAAGGAGCAAGTGTCTTTTAATTTCATGACTGCAGTCACCATCTGCAGTAATTTTGGAGCCCAAGAAAATAAAGTCTGTCACTGTTTCCATTGTTTCCCCATTTATTTGTCATGAAGTTCTGGGGCCAAATGCCATGATCAAACTTTTTTGAATGTTGAGTTTAAACCCAGCTTTTTCATTGTCCTCTTTCACTTTCATCAAGAGGCTCTTTAGTTCCTTTTCACTTTCTGCCATAAGGATGGTGTCATCTGCATATCTGAGGTTATTCATATTTCTCCCAGCAATCTTGATTCCAGCTTGTGCTTCATCTAGCCCAGCGTTTCTCATGATGTACTCTGAATATAAGTTAAATAAGCAGGGTGACAGTATTCAGCCTTGACATACTCCTTTCCCAATTTGGAACCAGTTCATTGTTATATGTCCAGTTCTAACTGTTGACCTGCATACAGATTTCTCAGGAGGCAAGTCAGGTGGTCTGGTATGCTCATCTCTTAAAGAATTTTCCACAGTTTGTCAAAGGCTTTGGAGTAGTCGATAAAGCAGAAGTAGATGTTTCTCTGGAACTCTTGCTTTTTGATGATTCAGTGAATGTTGGCAATTTGATCTCTGGTTCCTCTGTCTTTTCTAAATCCAGCTTGAACATCTGGAAGTTCATGGTTCATGTTGAAGCCCAGCTTGGAGAATTTTGAGCATTACTTTGCTAGCATGTGAGATGAATTCAATTTTGCAGTAGTTTGAACATTCTTTGGCATTGCCTTTCTTTGGGATTGGAATGAAAACTGACCTTTTCCAGTCCTGTGGCCACTGCTGAGTTTTCCAAATTTTCTGACATATTGAGTATAGCACTTTCACAGCATCATCTTTTAGGATTTGAAATAGCTCAGCTGGAATTCCATCACCTCCATTAGATTTGTTCGTAGTGATACTTCCCAACACCCACTTGACTTCATATTCCAGGATGTCTGGCTCTAGGTGAGTGATCACACCATTGTGATTATCTGGATCATGAAGATCTTTTTTGTACAGTTCTTCTGTGTATTCTTGCCACCTCTTCTTAATATCTTCTGCTTCTGTTAGGTTCATACCATTTCTGTCCTTTATTGAGCCCATCTTTGCATGAAATTTTCCCTTGGTATCTCTAATTTTCTTGAAGAGATCTCTAGTCTTTCCCATTCTATTGTTTTCCTCTATTTCTTTGCATTGATCTCTGAGGAAGGCTTTCTTGTCTCTCCTTGTTATTCTTTGGAACTCTGCACTCAAATAGGTATATCTTTCCTTTTCTCCTTTGCTTTTCATTCTCTTCTTTTCTCAGCTATCTGTAAGGCCTCCTCAGACCACCATTTTGCCTTTTTGCATTGTTTTCTTGGGGATGGTTCTGATCACCGCCTCAGGTACAATGTCATGAACCTCCATCCATCATTCTTCCTGCACTCTATCAGATCTAATCCCTTGAATCTATTTGTCACTTCTACTGTATAATCCTAAGGGATTTGATTTAGATCGTACTTGAATCGTCTTGTGGTTTTCCCTACATTCTTCAATTTAAGCCTGAATTTGGCAATAAGTTGATGATCTGAGCCACAGTCAGCTACTGGTCTTGTTTTTGTTGACTGTATAGAGCTTCTCCATCTTTGGCTGCAAAGAATATAATCAGTCTGATTTTGGGAAGCCTGGCTTGGCTTGACCACCTGGTGATGTCCACATGTAGAGTCATCTCTTGTGTTGTTGGAAGAGGGTATTTGCTGTGACCAGTAAATTCTCTTGGCAAAACTCTGTAAGCTTTTGCCCTGCTTCATTTTGTACTCCAAGGCCAACCTTACCCTTTACTCCAGGTATCCGCTGACTTCCAACGTTTGCATTCCAGTCCCCTATGATGAAAAGGACATCTATTTTGGGTGTTAGTTCTGAAAGATCTCATAGGTAGTCATACACCCATTCAACTTCAACTTCTTCAGCATTAGTGGTAGGGGCATAGACTTGGATTACTGTGATAATGAATAGTTTGCCTTGGAAATGAACAGAGGTCATTCTGTCATTTTTTAGATTGCACCCAAGTACTGAATTTGGGACTCTCTTGTTGACTGTGATGGCTACTCCATTTCTTCTAAGGGATTCTTGCCCACAGTAGTAGATATAATAGTCATCTGAATTAAATTCGCCCATTCCTGTCCATCTTAGTTCACTGATTACTAAAATGTCAATGTTCACTCTTTGCATCTCCTGTTTGACCACTTCAGCTTTACCTTGATTCATGGACCTGACATTCCCAGGGGCCTATGCAGCACTGTTCTTACAGCATCAGACTTTACTTCCATCACTAGTCACATCCACAACTGGGTGGTGTTTTCACTTTGTCTCCATTTCTTTATTCTTTCTGGAGTCACTTCTCTGCTCTTCTCCAGTAGCGTATTGGGCAACTATCGACCTGGGGAGTTCATCTTTCAGTGTCCTATCTTTTTGCCTTTTCATACTGCTCATGGGGTTCTCAAGGTAAGAATACTGAAGTGATTTTCCATTTCCTTTTCCAGTCGACCACGTTTTGTCAGAACTCTCTACCATGACCCATCTGTCTTGGGTGGCCATACACTACATGGCTCATAATTTCATTGAGCTAGACAAGGTCACATTTATAAATACTTACATAACACTAGTTTTATAAATATCCTGGAGTGTAAGACAGCTTTATATCTGTGGCATGAATTTCCAAAAGAAAACCCAAAAGAAAAAAGTCAATAAATTCAAATAGAATATTTTTTAAAATATTAATGAAAAAGCATAAACATGGGCTAATAACAAACTAATAGTTATTTTCAAAGTATGTGATTATCAGAGGTTAATATCCTTATTATATAACATAACCATAATACATAGTCAACAATTATAAATCAATAAGAAAACATTAAGAATTCCAACAAAAGATGGGTGCTACTTTAACTATTGAAAATACATTTAAAGTACATGTGTAAAAATATAAATCTGAATATTTCATAAGTTATAAACAATTTACTAAAGTTATGTAGAATTGTGTCTGTATATTCACTATTTGAGTAGTATTTCACTATAGATTAAAGGGCTTCCCTTGCGGCTCAGCTGGTAAAGAATCTGCCTGCAATGCAGGAGACCTGGGTTTGATCCCTGGGTTGGGAGGATCCCCTGGAGAAGGGAAAGGCTACCCGCTCCAGTATTCTGGCCTGAAGAATTGCATGGACTGTATAGTCTATGGGGTTGCAAAGAGTCAGACACAACTGAGCAACTTTCACTTTCACTATAGATTGAAGTCAAGAGTTATGGTTATATCCAGTGACAGATGAGTACTTCATTTTGATTATGTGTTTGGCCTCCAGCAACAAATGAGGATATTTTCTTAATACATAGCCTAGAGATTGGCAAACCATGAAGCTGTGGGCCAAAGGCAGCCCACCACCTGTTTTGTAAAGAAAGTGTTATGGAACTCAGTCATGTGCATTTATTTACATATTGTCTATGGCTGCTTTTATACTGCAGGGGCATATTTGAGTAGTTGCAATGGAGATGTATGGCCTGCAAAATCTGAAATATTTACTCTCTGGCCCTTTACTGAAAAAAGTTTGCCAACTGCTTGTTTAAAACATTTAGCTTACATGAAACATGGAAATGTTTGATAAGTTTCCTATGATCACTCCTTTTCAATAATTCTATATAATTATATTCTACATGGCAATAAGGTTTTTTTTTAAAGGACATAAATTCCTTAACAGAAAGGATTTGGTTTTTATAGTTCAGGGGTAATATGTTCACATTGCCATAGTTGAATAATAGTCCAGTAATCTTTCTTTTAAATGTAAGTTTTAAAACAAAGAAAGAAAAAATTCTTCAGAAGAGTTAACAAACTTCTACAACAGAACTGAATACAATCATCATAAAATTATTTAAATAGCCTGAATCCTGCACTTCTAGTGTTATCTTCCTAAGATATCACCACAGATCCTTTTCTGAAACTTTCTACCACAACATAGTGTAACTGCAAGTAAAATAGAAACCCCATTTGGCAGACTCCTTAAACCAAACCTGACGGCTGATGGTAATTTACAGAGTGCTTCCTCTCCCTCGGTATAGACTCTCACTGTCTCCATCAAAACCACAAAGTTTGATGGATTTATTGGAGCTACTGCTGCAGAAAGAATGATAGGTTTCCTCCAGTATCAATGGAAGTGATGGATTTTTGTCCCTGCAAGAGAGAAGGCGACTCCTTTAATCTAGTGGTTGGTGACAAAAAAGCAAGTGAAAGTTCTTTTTTTTTAATGTTATTATTTTATTGAACTTTAGTTGATTTACAGTGTTGTGTTAATTACTGATGTATAGCAAATTATTCAGTTATAAAGAGGTGTTTTTTATAATCTTTTCCACTATGGTTTATCATAGGCTATTAAATGCAGTTCTCTGTGCTATGCAGTAGGGCCTTGTTGTTTATCCATTCTATATAGAAAAGCATACATCTGCTAACCCCAGCCTCCCACTCATTCTTTCCCCATGGCAACCACCAGTCTGCTCTCCATGTCCCTGATGCTGTTTCTCAGATTGGTTCTTTTGTGTCTCATTTTAGACTCTCCACATATAAGTGACATCATATGGTGTTTGTCTTCCTCTGACTTATTTCACTTAGTGTGATGGTCTCTTGTTGCATCCATATTGCTGCAAATAGCATGGTTTTGTTCCTTTTTATGGCCGAGTAGTATTCCACTGTATATATGTGCCATGGCATCTTTATCTCTTCATCTGTCGATGGACATTTAGGCTGTTGGCATGTCTGGGTTATGTGAATTGTGCTGCTGTGAACATGGGTGCATGCATCTTTTTTAATTATAGTTTTGACTGGATATATGCACAGGAGTGGGATGATTGGATCCTATGGTAATTCTATTTTTGATTTTCTGAGGAAGCTCCAACCTCCACAGTGGCTGAACCAGCCTGTATTCCCACCAGCAGTGTAGCAAGGGCCCATTTTCTCCATTCCCTCTTCAGCATTTGTTATCTGTAGACTTTCATGATGGCCATCCTGACCAGTATGAAGTGGTACCTAACTGTAGTCTTGACTTGAATTTTTCTAATAATTAGTGGTGTTGAGCATCTATTCATGTGCCTGTTGGCCATCTATATTTCTTCTTTGGAAAAATGTTTGTTTAGGTCTTCTGCTCTTTTTGGATTGGGTTGTTTGTTGTTGTATGAGTTGTTGGTATATTTTGGAAATTAAACCCTTGTCTGTTGAATAATTTGCAAATATGTCCTCCCATTTATGGTTTCCTTTGCTGTGAAAAAGCTTGTAAGTTTGATTAGGTCTCATTTGTTTATTTTTCTTTTTATTTCTATTGCCTTGGGGGACTAAGAAATTGGTATGATTTACATCAGATAATGTTTTGCCTGTGATGTCTTCTAGCAGTTTGATGATGTCATGTCTTAGCTTTAAGTCTTTAAGCCATTTTGAGCTTATTTTTGTATATGGCGAGAGGGTGTGTTCTGACCTCATTGATTTATATCTGGCTGTCCAACTTTCCCAATACCACTTGCTAAAGAGACTGTTCTTTTCCTGTTGTATATTCTTGCCTCTTGTGGTTGACTGTAGGTTCAGTTTGGTTTAGTCATTCAGTTGTTTGGTACTCTTTGTGACCCCATGGATGGCAGCACTCCAGGCGTCTCTGTCCATCACCCATTCCTGGAGCTTGCTCAGACTCATGCCCATCAAATCGGTGATGCCATCCAACTATCTCATCCTCTGTCGTCCCCTTCTCCTCCTGCTTTCAATCTTTCCCAGCATCAGGGTCTTTCCCAATGAGTCAGCTCTTCACATCAGGTGCCCAAAGTATTGGAGTTTCAACTTCACCATCAGTCCTTCCAATGAATATTCAGGACTGATTTCCTTTAGGATTGAATGGTTTTATCTCCTTGCAATTCAAGGAATTCTCAAATGTCTTCTCCAACACCACAGATCTAAGGCATCAATTCTTCGGCACTCAGCCTTTCTTATAGCCCAACTCTCACATCCATTCATGACTACTGGAAAAACCATAGCTTTGACTAGACAGACCTTTGATGGCTTTTTAATATGCTGTCTAGCTTTTCTTCCAAGGAGCAAGCGTCTTTAAATTTCATGGTTGCAGTCACCATCGGCAGTGATTTTGGAGCCCCCCAAAATAAAGTCTGTCACTGTTTCCATTGTTTCCCCATCTATTTGCCATGAAGTGATGGGAATGGATTCCATGATCTTAGTTTTTTGACTGTTCAGTTTTAGCCTAGCTTTTTCACTATTCTCTTTCATTTTCATCAAGAGACTCTTTAGTTCCTCTTCACTTTCTGCATATCTGAGGTTACTGATATTTCTCCCAGCAATCTTGATTCCAGCTTGTGCTTCATCCAGCCTGGCATTTTGCCTGATGTACTCTGCATAGAAGTTAAATAAGCAGGGTAACAATATACAGCCTTGACATACTCCTTTCCCAATTTGGAACCAGTCTGGTTTTCCATGTCCGGTTCTAACTGTTGCTTCTTGACCAGCATACAGATTTCTCAGGAGGCAGGTCAGATGGTCTGGTATTCCCATCTCTTGAAGAATTTTCCACATTTTGTTGTGATCCACACAGTCAAAGGCTTTGGCACAGCCAGTAAAGCAGATGTTTTTCTGGAACTCTCTTGCTTTTTCAATGATCCAGTGGATGTTGGCAATTTCATATCTGGTTTCTGTGCCTTTTCTAAATCCAGCTTGAACATCTGAAAGTTCACGGTTCCCATACTATTGATGCCTGGCTTGGAGTATGAAGCCTTGACTGTAGGTGTATGGGCTTATTTTGGTCTCTCTATTCTGTTCTGTAGATCCATATATCTGTTGTTGTGCCAGTATACAGTGTTTTGATTACTGTAGCTTTGTAATATTGTCTGAAGTCTGGGAAGTTTATGCTTCTTGCTTTCTTGTTCTTCTTCACTAATCCTTGGCAATCCTGGGTCTTTCATGTTCCATAGGAATAGAATTATTTGTTCTACCACTGTGAAAAATGTCATTAGTAATTTGATAGGGATTACATTAAATGTGTAGATTGCCTTGGATAGAATGACTGTTTTAACAATATAAATTCTTCCAATCCAAGAGCATGGAATGTCTTTCCATTTCTTTGAGTAATATTCAGTTTCCTTTATAAATGTTTTATAGTTGTCAGCATATAAGTCTTTCACATCCTTGGTCAGGTTTATTCCTAAGTGTTTTATTTCTACAGATATAATTTTAAAAGATACATTTTCTTTCTTTTTTTTTTTTTTTTTACATTCCATTGGATATTTCATTGTGGTGTAAAGAAATGCAGTTAATTTCTATATGTTAATCTTGTATCCTGCTCCCTTACTGAATTCATTTATTAGTTCTAGTAGTTTTTGTGTGGTGTCTTTAGGGTTTTCTGTATATAGTATCATATCATCTGCATATAATGACAGTTTTACAAAAAGAAAGTGCTTTTTAATGGATCTAAGGCATAGCTTCTATTCTTGCTATATTTGTTTCTCTGGAATGCCAGGTCTAAGGAGACAAATCTTAGACAGACTAAGATGTGTAACTGTGCTTTCAAATATGAAAAATAGGATCAATGAAATCAATTTAAAATTTCCCTTGAGTGAGAATATATTCATCACATAAAAGTAGTGCTCTAAGCCCATTTTGTTCCTTTCTCTACAGATCAGGGTCTCAGGCAAATCTCAGATCCTATAGAGGTCATTTATCTTAGAAAAGATTTTTCTTTAAAAAAAACAAAAACACATGTAAAATAATGACAGTAGGCCAAACCGTTAGTAAGATTCTATGATGGAACTCAAATCCACTGAGCAGTTGTGTGGTAGTTGTCGATGTGTGTGTAACACTTCAGCCCAGGATAACATTTTCATAGAGTTAGGAGTGGTTTTTATTATCAAAAATGACACAGTACATTAATGTATATAGTGAGATCATATTTAATTCTAATATGATAGCCTTGAGACAATAGTTAGTTTGATTTTTCTGTTTCTTTGTTTGGGCCTATCAAAAAGTTTGCAAAAAGCTTGACGGATTAGAAGAGGTTATTTAATTTAAAATTTAACTCACCTACATTATCCTTTGAAAAATAATTTTAAAAGGAGAAAAAAAAATCCAATCAGTGTACACATAAGGGGCAAACAGTGAAATTATAAAACCAGGCATATATTTGTCTCTCTTTAGTTACCATGCTAGAATTTTAAAACATTTTTTAAGATATAAAATCTCATTACAAGGAGTGCAAGCCATTGTTCTTACAAGTTGGCTGCCTAAAGTGCAATATGAAGAGTATGAAATGATGATGGTTTGGCTGACTAATGAATATTCTTAGGGGCATAACTGGAGATTATTTTTTAAAGACCACTGATAAAATAAAACATCTTAAGCCTGCTTGTGGATGCCTGGTTATAACATGTTCAGGTCCTTAACAAATATTTACTGAGAACTCTGAGAGGCACAGTTAGTCTTACAGAAACATCCCTTTAAAATAATGCTACATGGTCACTCTCAACTTACCCCTGATACTTTCAAAATTAGAATTTTTTTTAGAATTATTTGTTTATCTACAGGTCAAGCCAGCTAAAACTATGAACATGATGAAATAAACCTCCACTTTGTATAAATGAAGAGGACAGATGGGTACTTATTTTCTGGAGGACTTAAAAGACTCATGTTCTAGCAAACCCTCTAATTCTTTGAAGGCCCAAAACCAGTGTCACAGAAGCTGTGTAAGCCAGGCCAGGTAGGGACCACTGTGTTTATAATAGTCAATACCAAAGATTAAGTAGTTCTTAATCTGTTAGCTTTTACTTCAGATCATTTTCTAAAGGTGTCCTTTGTGTATTATCTGCACAAATGTTTGAAATCTTCAGAGTAAGAGTTTATCTACTGGGTGCTTTGGTATTTTTTCCCAAATACTCAGAACCACACCAGACAGCATTGACAGTGTTTCCATCCATTTAAGGGTAGACTTTATCACTCCAGCATCTTGAAGACTCAGGGAGACTTAAACATTAGTATTTTACAGTTTTCTAAGGATACAGGAAATGTTCTGTCTCACCAAGAATTAGTATATCTTTTACCACAAAGAGAATTTGGGAAAGGGATAAAATGCCATTCATATACCCATGAATAGTTAATTGTGGGACTCCTATGTAGGCACTCTTACTGGGGGAAGGACAGAGGTGGTTCCAAAGATGAGCCAGGTGTAGCCTCTGACCTCAAGGACTTCACGCAGTGGCACAGTACAGGCATGTCAGTAATTATGGTGCAGGATAACTGGATACGAAACAGGATTATACCGTAAGGAAGGTACATAAAGACTCCTTTATGCACTCACAGGAAGAAGTGATCAACTTTAAAACTGTGTGCATCAGTAATTTCATTCATTACTTCATTTTGAATCCCAAGACCCCAATAGAAATCTTTCTGAGGGAGACTATCTGAGTGTAATAAAAATTGTTATCAAAGAATCCTTAATGGGAATGATTCAAAGTGTGGCAACTCTTTGGTACCAGAGAGGCCACCAAGATTCAAAAATACCCATCTGCATGACTACCCAGAGTCCTGAAGATGGTCTCTTCTAGATATGGCTGTCAAGACACCTGGGTTGTAATTGTCATGAATATATGGTACACTGCATCTTTAAAGGCATATTTCCATCCATTATTTGCTAATTATTATCTCTGAGCATAGGCTGGCACCTTGAAAAGGGGCAGGCAGGATACCAGGGTTCTAATTCTGCTCACTGGCTGTGATGTAAAATGAAGCGTTTGGTCATCTGATATTCTCCAAAGTTCCTTGGTAGCTCGGTGGGTGGGGCAAACTTTATTATCACCACTTTAGAGAAACCAAGGTCAGGAGCAACTTGCCCAAGGTCTCAGACAATAATTGATAAGTAATACTTGAGATTAGACGCCTGGCCCATAAGGACAAAGTATTTTCTACTATATCATACTCAGACCACACCTAACATCTGTGGGCTAGAGGACAGAGGCCCAAGTAGCAGTTATACATTGGTTATAAATCAAGATAAGTGAAGTCGCTCAGTCGTGACCTACTCTTTTTGACCCCATGGACTGTAGCCTACCAGCCTCCTCCGTTCATGGGATTTTCCAGGCAAGAGTACTAGAGTAGGCTGCCATTTCCTTCTCCAGGGGATCTTCTCCACCCAGGGATCGAACCCGCGTCTCCCGCATTGCAGGGACATGCTTTACCATCTGAGCCACCAGAGAAGCCCTAAAATCAAGATAACACAGTGTTAAAACATGATCTGTCCTCCCACCTTGACAAATACTTCTTTGCAAGACCTGGATGGTCAGGTGTGAATCGCAAATTCTTCGACTTCTCCAAGAGCCAGGCTGGAAAGTGGCAGGGAAGACAAAGCTGACTAGAAGGGACCCCTCTCCATGCAGTTAAGCAGGGGCCCGAGGTGCTGGGAGGGCACGCCTTAGTTCATGGGTCCCAGCGCCACCCGAACTCCAACAAAGGCCCACTCCCGCACACAGGGGTGAGTTCAGAGGGCCAAGCAGATCCTGGGAGAGGGTTTGGTGCTATCTGGGGAGGGGATTCCAGGATTCTGACCCCCTGGGACATGGTCTGGACGTGGGTTCTGGCCCCCCCTGTGGGGAGGGGCACTGTCAGGAGTCAGGGGTCCCTCTAGCTCGGGCGTAAGAGCCAGTCTGTTCATGCTACCTCAAAAGTCAACCTAAAAAAGAGTACCATCTGGAAGCTTTCTTCTTAGAAAGTAGCATTCCTAATAGTTAACAAGACCAGGTTATGCACCCAAACACCTGGGTCAGGATCCCAGCGTGACCACTCGGGCTGTGAAATGTCATGCCAGTTATGCCAGTTATGCGACATCTTAGGGTCTCAGTTTCCTCATTTTTAAAATAGGTATAATTACTATTTTTATGAGGAGTAAATAAGATAGCACATGTAAAACGCCTGGCAAATATTAAACTGGGTAAACGCGAGGATCGCTCCAGCCATATTGGGTGAGTTTGCCTTGAAAGGTATCTGGAGAATTGTATCAGGGTTGGAGAAGGCAATGGCACCCCACTCCAGCACTCTTGCCTGGAAAATCCTATGGACGGGGGAGCCTGGTGGGCTGCAGTCCATGGGGTCGCTGAGTCAGACCCGACTGAGCGACTTCACTTTCACTTTTCCTTGGAGAAGGAAACGGCAGCCTACTCCAGTGTTCTTGCCTGGAGGATCCCAGGGACGGGGGAGCCTGGTGGGCTGCCGTCTATGGGGTCGCACAGAGTCGGACACGACTGAAGCGACTTAGCAGCAGCAGCAGATCAGGGTTAACCAGCGAAGCACTCTGATAACCCCTTCTCCACTAAATACGAAGCCAGGAGCAGGAATGGGCTCCGCCCACCCAAGGCATTGGGGGCTGCCCAGGACCCACGGCCATTGGGTCCCATGGCCAGGACTTGAAGTTGCAGCTGTGCATTCTACGAGCTATAGCTAGAGGTTCAAAGAAGGTTAACTGGCAACGCAGCTCTGAGTCACAGCGGGACTAAGACCCTGAAACCAAGCATTAGTACACCATTTCTGTTACCCCTCCAATGCAGACGGTTAAACCAGTGAGAAGTGGCATCGACGGGATACCAAGCTAGGGTTGATGCCTGGTCCCCTCCCACCCCTTCCCCCTGGGGCTCACGCTATCCTTGCTTAGCCTTTTGACAGGTCTTGACATCTCTCCTCCGAGAAAGGAGAGACGTGGAACAAGCCAAGGCATCTCGCTGGAAGTTCCTGTGAGTAGGAGCCAAGCCCAGTTTAGCGCATGCCCGCCCCACAGCAGAGATGTTTACCAAAGGCAAGCCTGGGCATTCCCCCACCCCACCGGGCGAGCCGAATGCAGTGTGGCCCATTTCCACATCCTAGGCCCTCCCCCTCCCTGGGGAAAAATTAAAAAAAAAACCACCTTGGAAACTTTGCCATTTCTTGAGGACCAAGAACTGTAACCAGCTCCCTTTAACGGACAGTCGTGACTGGGCACCGAGAAGTCAGACTTGAAAACACCAACAAAGGACTATATTTAGCTCTGAGCTCTCCGCCTAAATTCCTTTTATTTTTTCACTCTTAGCTTCGAAACGACTAGGTTGGGGAAGTGGGAGGAAGGGGGCGGCGGAGAGCAGAGAAAGAACAGCTGTGCCTCCGCCTCTCAACTCAATCTCTATAAATAACCAATCACGAGCGGAGGCTACTTTTTAGCCAATGAAGCAGCCCAAACTGGTAAAACCTTGGCAGTAGCCAATGGAAGAACACTCGAGGGTGTGAGATTTGCGCCCCGGGACCAATGGGTCCCGAGTCTGGGAGAGGTAATTGGAGCTGGAGCGTGGGTGCGCTGCTCAAGCTTCCTACTCCCAAACCCCCAAGCCTGCTCCGCCCACTGAGCAGGCCCTGACTAGCTCGCGGCGCCCGGGCGGACTGCGGATCGGCTGGCGCGCTCCCTCTCCGGGTTTTGGCCCTGGCCGAGCGAGGAGGTGGGTGGGGCCTCCCGAGTCCCAGCCCGGAGACCGCCCTGGTCGCTAAGCGGCGGCCCATTCCCTCCTCCGGACAGGTTTCAGGCCGAAGGTTCCTGCTTTCTTTGTCTGAGGGCTGAAGTGCGAGGCGAGTCCGCCAGAGAAGGCTGGGTAGAAAGGGCCGCGCCTAGAGTGTGGGAAAGATGCTCCGCCCGTCTATCGTAGACCCAGATGTTCTTTGGGTCTCGGCCTTCGGCAGGCGCACCCGCCGGGGCTCGGGGAGTGGCGTCCAGCAGCTTTGGATAAAAGGAGCGGCCAGGGACCAGCCTGCTCCCGGGGTGGCCCGCGGCGCCCGCCCTCTTCTCATAGAGCCGGGACTCCTAGGCACTAAAGCCAAGTCGGTCAAGTAAGGTGGCCTCCGTTCTCCCTCTGGAGCTGCCCCAGCCAGTCTCTTAGCACCCAGACACCCCCACACATTGCTGCGGCTCCGGTACTGGTACCTAGCCCGAAGCCGCTAGCCCCAATCAAACCGCTAGCTCCGCCTACAGCCCCACCCCCGTCCGGCCCCCCGGAAAACCGGGAGCCGGGGATCCGGCGGGCGGGGCCGGCAGCGGCGCAGTGGGCATGCTCGGCAGGGCGGGGCGGGCAGGGCTGCGCGCGGCGAGTAGGAAGCCCTCGCCCCGCGGAGGCTGCGGGAGAGAGCTCGAAGGGCCGCGGCGGTGGGCGCACGCTCTGCGGGGACTCATGCCACGCGCGTCCCGGCCCGGCGCGCAATTAGCAGCCGCCTCCGCAGCCCGCCGCCGCCGCCGCCTCCTCGCCTCCCTGGGCTGCTGCGGAGAGAAGCCGCAGCCCTCGCCTTTCACCGGCTGCCGGCATTGTCCTCCCGATCCGCCGCCCAGGCTGCTCCTGCCGCCGTGGGCTGCCTCGGGGCCCCGGACCCGCGCTGCAGGGACGCGCCGCCGCGCCGGCCGGCCCGGCGCCCGGCCCCCGCTCGGTGATTTCCGCGTCCTGCGTGCCTCGGTCATCTCCTGAGTTTTTCCTGCAGAGCTGAGGACAGAGGAGTCCAGCCACCAAGCCCAGCTTTCCTCCGGTGCGCAGCCCCGACGGGGCCGTGGCAGGCGCAGCGAGAACGCCTACGGAGCCATGAGAGAGTACAAAGTGGTGGTGCTGGGCTCGGGCGGCGTGGGCAAGTCCGCGCTCACCGTGCAGTTCGTGACCGGCTCCTTCATCGAGAAGTACGACCCCACCATCGAGGACTTCTACCGCAAAGAGATCGAAGTGGACTCGTCGCCGTCGGTGCTGGAGATCTTGGACACGGCGGGCACGGAGCAGTTCGCATCCATGCGGGACCTGTACATCAAGAACGGCCAGGGCTTCATCCTCGTCTACAGCCTTGTGAACCAGCAGAGCTTCCAGGACATCAAGCCCATGCGGGACCAGATCATCCGCGTGAAGCGGTACGAGCGCGTGCCCATGATCCTGGTGGGCAACAAGGTGGACCTGGAGGGCGAGCGCGAGGTTTCGTTCGGCGAGGGCAAGGCCCTGGCGGAGGAGTGGAGCTGCCCCTTCATGGAGACTTCGGCCAAAAACAAAGCCTCGGTGGACGAGCTGTTCGCCGAGATCGTGCGGCAGATGAACTACGCGGCGCAGCCCAACGGCGATGAGGGCTGCTGCTCGGCCTGCGTGATCCTCTGAGGCGCCCGCGGCTGCCGCGCCACCGCCGCGCTCTGCGCACAAAAGCCAAACGCACCCGACTCTTCTAAATGTGATTGCTCTTCTTGCTTTGAGATTGGAGATGACTTTGCGTCGGCCGGGGGCTCTTGGCGCCCGACTGGCCGCGGCGGCCGCGTCCCCCGCCCCTGCCCCGTTTCCGAGGGGTTGCCCCGTCGTGACCACCCGAGCCCCGGTGGAAATGTGGATCTTTGCAGCATGTACGTTTCTCATTGATTTTGGTTGACGCATATTTCCCCATTGAAGCAGCCCGTGGGGCCCTGTATTGGCGGCTTGACACCGGCAGGCGAAAGTTTCAGTCTGGGAAAAAAAAAAAAGAAATGGGGTGGGGGCGGAAGAGGACGGTGAGAAGGTGGAAAAGGGGGGATTTTTTTGTTTTGTTTTTCTGCCAACAACCGTTTTTCTAGTTCCAAGTTTCAAAAACACGGAAGGAAGTCCGGGAGAACCAAATGAAGGAGCAGGAGGAGAGGAAGAAACTTTTGTTTTTTCCTTGTTTTCCAGGAGTAGCTGGAAATTAAGATCGGGTTCCTTTTCTGCCAGCTTGGAAAGGCAACCCCGTGACTGATTTCGATTCTGAGGATGTCTATGCAAAGTTGGATTCTTGTTACAGTGTATCCAATCTGAAGTATTGCACATCTGAACTGGGACTGTTAACACTGATGCCAATGCAGTGTGGGGTGCCAGAAAGTGTCTGCTGATAATTTGTGGGGGGAAAAAAATCTATTTTGTTTACCTACTGTATCAAAGGGGAGTCTGGGGGAGAACGGTAGTATTTTTTTTTATCAGCTGTGAAAAAAAAAATGTTACAGATCTGCACATTTTTGTGTGTACTGTTGTGTGTGTGTTTTTTTAGATTTAGCTTTTTGTTCGTATTGGTTGGCCATACATGGTTTTGATGGCTAGCTCTTTAAACTACAGTACAGAAACTTCGCAAATGTGATTCAGGGTCCCCAGCACCCCTGTGTCTGCAGAGTGCCTTCAAGACTCAGCTGTTCCAGCCGGTGCCAACCTGTGAACTTCCCACCAGATCCCAGAATCTGTTATTCCTCCCCAAACTACTTCCCAGTTTACTTTTAATCATCTTCCTGAAGGAGCCAGGACAATAGGGCCTGTTGTTCGGTGAATTCTTTATTCTTTCCAGCCTTTAAAATGTAACTTACTTGTAATGCAATGGGTTTTTTTTTTTTTTTTTTCTTTTTAAAATTTTTTGCTTCATTTTGTTCCAATGTTCAGGTATTTAGCTCCCCTTTTATATAATTTTTTTTTTTTTTTTTTAAATTTTTGGTTTTCCGTTTTAGGGTGTTCCTCCAGAAGCACAGAGCAAAATTTTACTGTTGTGATGTACCAAGAGAATTCTAACAATTTGTAATTTCTAATTCCATACACGCGGTTAATCATTGTCTCTTCATTTTAAGATTTTTAATACAAACGTCATTTTTAAAGAAACAAATCCAAACTATCGTTTGTGTTTCTGTGTTTCATATTCAGTGGTTTAATGCAGTATCATGGGTGAGGTGGACAGGGGAAGGGGTCTGATGCCCCCAAGAGTGGTTTGTCAGATTTTGAAGAGAGGAGTGTCAGTGCAAGTTGGGAGACATTACTCCCAACTCCTTAAACATGGAAAATAATCATCAAGGTCTAGGAAGACCTGGGGTAAGGTGCACCCTCTGACTGTTAAGATGAGCTGGATATTGAATCTGTTCTGCTGACTGAGCAGGAAGGGGAGAAGCCAGCTCTAAGACTGCCTTAGATCTGGGAGAGTAACCATCCACTGGTCAGGCAGGGTGGTGATTTAGTGTTTTTTTTTTTTTTTTTTTTTCTTTCTTTCTTTCTTTTCTCGTGTTTTGTTCTGCTTTGTTTAAAACACCTATCCAGTTTAAAGCTTGTCTGGGGGATATGATTTTCACTTCTGAAAATCGTAGTGTTTTCTGCAGTACATTTGGGTGGGTTGTGAATAGTGTCTCAGCCCTTTTGTGACTTTAATTAGGAAACAGATCATTACGTTAAAAAAGAAGAGAAAAAGAGAACATTTAAGTCTCTTGCTTTATTACACTGTGCAGTTTGTAGACCATTTTGACCTCATGAAATTTCCTTCTAACAGCAGGAGGCAGTGTGAGCTTTTTATTTTGTGTTTTGTTTTTCTTAAGGGCCATTTTACTGATATCTCTGGAGTGGAAGGTGTATATCAAAAGCACTTGATATACCTTAGGTCCATGAAGTGTAGGGTGAAGAGTTTTGATTTTCAAAAAGAGTTATTGTGTTGAGGAAGCCAAAAGAAGTTAAAGGCCACAGGTTTCTTTAAAGCTATATTAACATATCTTGCCTTAAAATGTTGTGTCTTTGGCCCAGGTGACCTCTCAGAATTGCAGCATGGAGGAGGAATAGAGAATTCTGCCTGGGTTTGGTTCTAAAGCTTTTTTTTTTTTAACATTTGATCTCATTGAAGTTTAGTACCAATCTTAATTAGAAGGTAATGTAAATATGCTAAATAAGAAATTAGGAAAAAGTATTCACACTTAGGCTTTGCAAAGTTTCATTCTTGCATTTGTGTAAATTTAGTTGATTCAATAGATCTAAAGTGTTGAAAGCTCTGAAGACATATAACAAGTGCTGTATAAAGGATTTTTTAAAATACATTCAGTGACTTTTTTATGAGTTTGTTTTGGGTTTTTGGAAGCCTTTTGATGTGAAATACTGGCAAGTATCTAATTTAGGAAATGTATATACTCCTGACAGGGAATTTTTGAAAATGGGAAATTGGAAATGAAGTAGGTTGCTGGGTGCATTAATCATCTTCACATAGGGTTTAGTCACTTACACGAATAAATGTTTTACAGGTCTGGGATGGCAGGGCAGAAGATTTTAATATGCTCTGAGTACTGTAAAATAAATGCTTTTTAGATTCCCAATGAAAGCAACTTTGCGTGTGTGCCTGGAGCAGGAAAATAGTATTAAGTTTTGTAGCCTTCTCCAATGGTTTTCTTGACGAAATTGAGAGAAATTAGGGACATTGTCAGTTTATTTGGCTGGTAAGAACCCCTTAGAATTATGGTGTGAAGAGATAAGAGCATTTGTTTCCCTGAAAGAGGGGCTGACTTAAGGGTGTCAAAGGAAGGGAGGGAGGGAGTTTGTTGGAAGGCAGTCACCTGTCAAAACAGAAACTGGGTGGAAAAGGAACCTTTATCTTGGAGAGCAAAAGTTAACTTTTAAACTTGCCCCCTGCTGGTTTTGAACAGCTTTTCCTTTTGGTCCCTGACAGTCGCCCAAGCTTTATGTTCTTTCAAAGGATTATTTTTGCCCTCCTTTTGTAATAGCCTCAGACAAGTTGAAGATACTGGTGGAAGTCTCACATTTTCACATTTGGGAGTTATGATTCTTAGGTACAACATGGTGCACCTTAACTGCTGAAGTAGACTGCACTGCATCACGTTTTAGGACCAGCTCTACTTGGGGGTTGGAATTTTTTCAGCGTGTGAGGCCTCATGCTTCATGATTTATTACCCTTTGCTGTAGGTGGGAATCCAAAAATGCCCTATTGATGTGAACTCCTTGGGTTGTTTTAAACATGTTTTCACCAGCGTGTTGTTGCACCTCCTTTTGCCTTATCCTCCAGTATTTCTCACAGATGGGATGGGAAAGTGAGAGAAAACTATAGGTAGCAGCTGGTCTTGAGAAATAGATACAGAATGCCCGTACCTTAACTGGCATCAAAGGATCTCCTTCCTTTTCACAACAGAATAAGCCCCCTGCTTACAAACATGAGGGTTTAATTGTAGATCACCACCGTGAATTAAAATGATATGAAACATTTGTCATAGTGTCTACTTAATTGGGAAAAGCTTGCTAGTATAATTTTGTCCTGGAGAAAATGTGAAGTTTTAAGTACTATCTAATAGAGTATGGTAAGTTTGATTGTGATGTTTTACTCAGACTACTATGAATAATCAAGTGCATTTAATTGAACATAGCGCTAGTTCTAGAAGATATATTTGCTCTGATGACAGTAGGATTTTGATCCTTGGAGAAGGCTTTTATCTGTTTCAGAGGATCTCAAACTTGACCATATATCAATCGCCTGGAGGTGAAAACAAGCCTTGTAGGTCTTACAGTTTCTTAATTCAGGCTATCCATCTGTACCTCATAATTTTCATTTCTGACAAGTTTCCAGGTGATGCTGAGAGAACTGCTTCAGGGACCACATTTTGAGAACCAATGATCTTGTCCAAACTAAACGAGGACTTCTCTGAGAACTACCTAGGGACGCAGACTTCAGACCGTGTCACACATTTAGAGCGCTGCCTTCCACAAAATCATGGAGTGGGCTTGACTGAATTCTGTGTCTGTGGAGGACACATGCCAGTTACACTAGTATCCTCGTACTTGAAGATTAAAAGGCAAGAATTTTAGTTTTTTATGATTCCTAGTAAGGATTTTTAAAAAACTGTATTTGAGAATTGAAATCTTAAGGTCATAGTAAGCACATGTATCTGTCTATATGTAATGTCTGTGTGTTTTAATACATATGTCTAGTTTCTTACCAGACTTTCTAGGAATCAGTTCAGTGTCCTGTGGTTCTGTAGCTAACCATCCTGGGATAATGCAGAGCATAAAATGGTGCCATGCATCTTGTTTCATTGGAAGAAGTGTTGATCGATTTTGTTAATTGGAGGGGGCAGCTGTTTATATTTTTCCTTTAGTATTAAATGGAAATCTCTTTGGAAATGTTTTTCTTAAGAGTAGGAAATGCATCGTATTTTGTCCAATTGACTAAACTTGCTGTTTTCTTTTGAATGAATTACCTAGCACAATTATGTGTACCTAAGTTTCTCAGAGGTTTGAAGATGTGTGGTTGTGTTTTTATGTGTGTGTGTGTGGTTAATTGTGCAAATACAGCAAAAACATTTTTTTAAAGTAGAAAAGAGAATATTGATGCATGGAGAATACAGGTGCCCAAAAGGGCCCGAGATTGTTCGTTCATTGTTAAAAATATAGTTACAGTGGATAGTGGTAAACATGGCAGAAATAAACTCATTCATTATTCAGCAAGTATTTATTTATATACTAGTTGTGGTGTAAGGGCTAATCCTTAAATAGGCAAAAGCCAGACAAGGGGGCGATGACTTTATGCTGATCTTACCATCATAAATTGTTACGATAGTGTATCTTAAACAGTAGGAGTGTGTGGAAAAGTAGTTATCATCAGTTATAATAGAATCCTGTGGGTCTGTCTGGCAGGCAGTAGAGTAAGTCAAATTTGTTAAAAATTGGAACTTTGCTTTGAAAGGTATGTGAATTTTGCAAATAAAAATGGATCCGATGAGGTTTAAGTAACAGTTGTTTTGTTGCATGTGGAACTCTGTAATTTTGTGCATTGCTTCCAACTAACTTTTTGAGATTAGCTGAAGTTGCATATTAGAAATAAAAAGTCAGTTTGCTTTTATATTTTCATGTCAAAGGAAAGAAGGGAAATAGGCTTATGAAAATTGTTCACTGTATTTTTTTATGAGGAAACAAAAAAAGGAAGGACAGTTAATTTTCTATTCTTAAAGAAGCAGTTGTTGGCATAAGGTTTTTTGGGATTCCTCATGTAAATAAGATTCAAGGTGGAGTATTTCTTCTGAAAAAGATAATCTAAAAATGAGTGTACCAAAGAATTAGGTTGACGTTTGAAGTTTGCTAAGCCTGTAGTTTTTCATGCAGAAGCTCTTGTTCTCAAGCCTTGTGTACTTACTGAAGAAGGCAACCGGCTCAGAGAAAGAAATGTTGGGCAACAAACTGTGAGGAGTAACAGTAATCACAATTACTGTAAAACCATATGGACTAAAGACAGTGTGATTATTAACCTCCTGCAGTTTGCAAAGTGATTTCTAGTGACTCTCTTGTGTAGAATATCTCATGAATTTAACAGCATGCTTTTTAAATGTAAGACGTTTTAGAGTTACAGATAGAATAGTTCATCTGAAAGTACTTCATTATTTTTTTAATCTTAGTATTGTAAAACCATTTATGAGATGAAAATTTGTTACTTACACTTTTGTGGCTAAAGTAGAGGTCTTTATGGTTTACATCTGACCATTTATAAAAAGTTTTCAAAAAATCTGGGTGAGTCATGAACTCAGGATATTTTAATGTTATTTAATATTTGCATATTAATATATTTCAAACTTATTCTCTTTAAAGGCTAACATTGTACTGAATTATCTCTTTCAAGAAAAGAGCCTCTAGAGATCTGTACTAGTACCAGCATAATTCTGTAAGAACATTTATGTCAATAAGATATTTAAAAATATATTTTAGATAGTTTTGTGTTTATATTCTAAGTAGGTAAGAGAATTGCAAATATATCTCTTAAGTTGGATTTCAGCATCATTTTGCATCTAGTTTGAAAAAGGCTTGAGTTGGGAGTTCTTCACTCTGAGTTTGGTTATCTCAGCTTTATCACATCACCTGTTATTTTTCCTTTTGTGTATCATTTCATTCATCTACCTCGACTTTATGCAAATGGTGTCTCTCATATATGTAATCCATGTTAATAGATAAAAAAAACCCTAAGACCTTCTTAACTAATGGCTATATAGATGTGTTTTCCATATAATAATGTAAAGGGAAAAGTATTTTTCATACTATGTTTGAGGTCCAGACTGAAAGAGAACCAACTAGTTAGAGAAGATTGCCTACTAAAAATAGATAGTACCTTTTGGTATGGGCATAGCCTTTACATTTCCTTTCTAAAACTGATAAAGAAATTTTTTAAAAAAAGAATTAAACTGTAGGAGTATTCATTTTCATATATTTACAAAGACCTATAAGTATTTCCAGACCACCTCTTCTTCCTTACTAATCTGCTGAGGTCAATAAAATGAGAAATAAGCTGTGCACGTTCTCTCTCTGAGACAATACCTTGTAACTTAAAAGGGCCAACAATAAAAAACCCAATCTGAAGAGCAAAATTTTTCCTGCATTTCTGTACAAACCAGCTTTTATTTTGTCACGGAGGAATCATAAATAGTGGTAAGGGCAAGGGAATATTTTCCTTAATCATTTTGGCAACATTCAGCAGGCAGGCTGGGTACTCTGGTTGCTGAGGAAGAAGGTGTGATAGAGCTGAGAAGGCACTTGTGGAGCAAAATCGTTCCTCAGCCCCCATCCTCATTCCTGCATTCCTACAATCCTAGAGGATTTCCTTGGGGCCAGGGTTTGATTCATTGTGATGCAAGATTTACTGAGGCTTAGGGCTGCGATGGCTGAAAGTGAAGAAGCCTTAAAGGATGGTGTGATAATGCTACTGTAATAAATTCCACTCGAACTCAGACTTGCTTAACCTCAGTGCTACTAATGTTTGTGGCTGGATAATTCCTTTTCGTGGAGCAATGTCCTGTGTTTCGGGATGTTTAGCAGCATCCCTGGCCTCTACCCCCTAGATGCCCGCAGCACCCCTCCCCACGCCAGTTTGACACCCAAACTGTCTGCAGACCTTGCTGGCTAAGGGGAGGGGGGTGAACTGTTACTGTGCTCAGCCTCCCTGCGGGGCTGGAGGAGGCTGAGCCAGAGGCGAGGAGCTGACCCCAGGGGCCCTTGAGACCTCTCTGGCTCCGGGAGAGTGCTTGCAGTCCTGTGAGGTATCAGTTCTCTCTGTTGTGCTTGGGAGAATAGCACTTTGATCAGTTCATTCAAATCCACACCTCAGAGTACATCTCAGGGATTGGGTGTTCTGGTGATTTAATTCAGACGGTGGTTGTGCTGTGATTGGGGTGATGAACTCATGGTCAGAGAGTAAGTACATCAGGTCATGCTGATAATTAAGCAGAGGGACCGAGATGGGACATCGAGGGCAACAGTTGTTGCAGTTTTGTTCAGAGTCTCTTAATGCTCCACTAGAAGATCTGGAAGGCTTTCATCTCAGGGAGCCTCCTCCACTGGCCTCAGTCCCTTTCCAGTTAATCCAGGCCCCTGTTCCCCACGGGGCCCTCCTCACTTTGGGGGTGGAAAGGATGCATTTTATGCATCTGTCCCTCCTTATTTTCACTTTTGCAATTCCTCCCACCCTCCCCCTTTCTTCCTTCTTCTACTCTACCTTCAGAACTAATGACTGAGTGTGTCCAGGGCAGACCTCAGCTGGTTAACTGCTCACACTTACCTGTGTGCAAACCCCAGGCTGTCACTAAGGGAGCCGCGGAGACAGTGGAGGTTGCCTGTTAAAGCAGTGATTGTGGGGCCTGGCAGTCTAGCCAGCAGCACACAGGCTGTGGCTGCTAAGCCCTGAAATACAGCATTAAGGACTATCCTGTCAGCAAATTCATGAATGTGAAGTCAACTCAGTGACCATGGACTTCTGATTTACTTGGTCACAGTTGCCTTTGTCCTTAAGTTTTAAATGAAACGTACCTTAAAATCCATGTAAGATACCTCTAAAAACGTGATGCAACCAGAGACTCTACCTGGTGGGACATTTGTGGTTCTACATTTCACAGGGGGAACACTTGGAAACCTCACATTCCTAGCAAGTAGAAGATATAACAGCTTTGTAACTGAGAGCCCATCTCCAAGCCCATCAAAAGATTCTAAACAGCTACAAGTCTAACAAAGGTAGGCAGTAAATAAAATTAATTCTTTACCATAAAAAGAACCATTTGGTGAAAGTGGATGAGTGATTTATGTAGCTGAAACTTGCTTCTTAAATTTGAAAACAGTCATGCATTAGGATGGATGGTGTTCATGGAGATATTCTCTGTAGTATCTTTGTATTAAATCAAAAATGGAAGTACCTGATTGAACTGGTAATGTGATCACAATTAAGATATAGAAAACAGATTTGGTGTATCTAGATTTCCTGTTTTTCTTATATTCTGTTTTCCTCTTTTATAAATTATCTGTACTGTTTTGCAACAATTTTTCTTATCTCTGAGTTTTATCGGCTTTGAGTGTTATGTTTTCTTTCTAATTAAAAAGTCTATAATGAGGGAAATATTTAGTTATGAATCATTGTAGCCAGTAGCCAAGAAAATATATGTATTCATATATTTAAACAAATAAATTAATTGTGTAGGATGTTTTGCAATGTCATTATTTGCATTTACCTTTTATGGCTTAAAAATGATTTTCAATGCAGCATTTTCAGAGGAAATGACATTCACCCTTTTCTTTGGTTAATTACCATTTGACTATTATTTGGGAAAACAAAAGTAATCTTTTTTAAAGTACTATGGTGAAAGCTCTCTAGCTTATATTTTGTAGCAAAATTACTAACAATTTCCCTTTTAAACTCTTTCCTCAGAAAAGTAGCACTTCATGAATAGAAAAAATGTATCTATGTAAGTTACCCAAAAGTCATGCAGTAGTTGTTTGGTATGATAAATATCATGATGGTGGTGATTTGGCAAAAACATTTACCCACTTAATTACAAATAATATAATTGATTTGTGTTAGCCTATAGGGAATTATCAAAAATACATGCACAGTGGAACTAGTGTGCTTTCTTGATATTAACAGTTTTGGAGAATGCGCAAAGTAGATACACATCAGAAGTAAATATACAAAGAGTTCATTTCCTAGAAGGTATTTTTGTTTAGTCATTTTTAACATGTAGTTTTAAAGATTATGTGATGAAAATTATCAGAATGATAACAGTCTTATTCAGAGAGAATCGCCAATTTTCATGTTAAAAAAATTTCAGACCACCTAAATTATCTTACTTCCCAAGCTTGGCTCACTTTGACTATTGAGAACACAGTCTTATATTGCCCAAGAATGCAAACAGATTTAGTTGTATACAGTGGCTTCAAAATGGACTTTAAAGTATTATATACCAGAAATTAAACAAATTGCTTCTTAAACTTGAGAACAGTCTAGTATTAGGATGAATGGTGTTCATAGAGATATTTTATTCTCTGTAGAACCTTTGTATTAAGTCAAAAATGGAGACATCAGATTAAATTGATCATGTGATCACAATTAAGATAGAGAAAACATTTGATATATATAAATTTCCTGTCTTTTTAATGCTCCATTTTCCTCTTATAATTGTACTGTTTTTTCACTTTTAGTATCAGAATGCAAACTTTGTATAAAGTGAGTTTCATTAAGCAGTAAAACATCTAATCATAAATAATAATGACCGTTGTAGAGGAAGTGAGTGAATCTTATAATTGCTGTCAGTACCAATGTCACTGGAACTTCATCCTCTTAATCAAGTTTGTGAAATAGGTATTTTCTTGGCTATTCTTTATGTTCATTTTAGAGTACAAATGATATCTCTATAATTTGTTGTTTAAAAAATTTACCTTTTGGAGTATTTTTCTCTTGGTTTTATTCTTAAAAATACCATAGTCAACCTGACCAGAGTTAAAACTTCTGACTAGAGTTAAAGCCTCAAATACTAACTTATAGTTCCCATAGCAACCATAATTTACTCTCTTATATAACTCCCTGCTTCATGCCATGGATAATATATGCAATATAACTCTAATTAACTTTCATCGTTCCTTAGATTAAGTGTTTGGATTCCAGGAATAGAAGGTAGAGGAAGGTGGGGAGTGATGCTGTGTTTGTAGAACCTGCAGACTGAGAACAGGAGGTTTGCTAAGCAATAGAAAAAAGATTTACTTAAGATTTCAGTCTTAATACTTTATTGTTTTGGAAAAAAAAAACCCATTAAATTGAACATTTAAATTCATGATATATAGTATGCATGCATGAAGTTTCTTAACTGACGTTATAGATCTTGAATTAGAATCTTCAAAAATAATTATTAGAACATTGTTTAATTTATTTGATTAGAATACTGTTTTAGAAGATGATATATCCTTATTTTAAGGACATAGCCATCTGCAAACTGTGAAGAATGCATTTATGTAGTCAATTAAATATTGAGCATCAAATAAGCCCTGTACTGAGAATAAGATGCCATCTGTGCCTTCAATATATTTAATATTTTCTTACATTGAATTTTATCATTGATTTCCTCCACTAGAAGTTAAGTCTGTAAGGGCAGGGGCTCAGCCTTTTATCCTCACTACCAAGAACAACGTGTCATGAATCAACACTCAGTATTAGTTGAATCAATGAATGAACAATTAGTCACAAGGGGAAAGGAAGTACATTTGACTGCAGTGCTAAAGATAGGTCATAATTACTAGAAAAGTTGGAATATTTCAAAGTCCTGCATCAACGGCAGGCAAATATTATAAAATGCAATTTGTGGCCTGTTGTTTTATTCATCAGTTCTTAAAATGTATAGCTTGGAATGTCAATGCTAATATATAGTGCTAATGGGACTTAATTTTTCTGTATCGTTATCAGAAACAAAGTTAAAAGTTCTAAAACTTTTAGGAAATTAGTATATTGTGTTATAAACCTTTGCATTGCTCTGCATTGTTTTCCAAATGCAGGCATGCCTTGATTTATGCAATGGATATGATTCAGGGGAGAACTGTGTATGAAAATTGAATCATATTTAAGGTATATTTTAATTTAATGGGCCCACTTTTGAATAGTTCAAAAACAGATAAATTGTTTTATAGTACAAATAACCTCTAGCTAACAATTTGAATTTATATCATCACACTGGATTTTTATGTTAGGCATTTGTCTCTTAATTTTTTTAAATTTGAACACTTGGAGTACTGTTTCTTCCAATGGCAGACTCATTAAATTTAGTAGTGCTGACCTGAGTCCTGTTTGTCTAGATTGTTCATACTTTGATTTGACTGCTTAACTCTGTCTTTTCAGCTTTCTTGGTGTAACTCAGAGGTCTACCAGGACTTAAAGTATTTTTGAATAACCAGTCCTAAGTTAGAATTGCTTTCTAAGCAATAATTTTAACTTTACAAGAAACTCATAAAATTGTTTGAGAGAGAATCTAGAAAGATGGAAACTAGTTTTTCATATTACAGTAGTTTCCCAAAATTTAATTTCTTTTTTATCATTAAGATTTTTAAGAAGTTTGTGATAAGAAAGAATAGGTTGTGTTGTGCCTAATAAAAGGATAAATTGTGTTGTGCCTAGCAAAGACTGTTAGTAATAAATGTTCCTATTTAGAAAAATAGGCTGTATGCATGTGAGCATGCTGTCACTCAGGCGAATCTGACTCTTTGTGACGTTATGGACTATAGCCAGCAAGGCTCCTCTGTCCATGGGATTTTACAGGCATGAGTACTGGAGTAGGCTGCCGTTTCCTTCTGCAGGGGATCTTCCCAACCCAGGAATTGAACCTGCATCTCCTGCATCTCTTGCACTGGCAAGCAGATTCTTTACCACTGAGCCACCACATATTACATATGTTATAAATATGTAAGTATATCTACTCTATCCTTGTTTCTGACTTGTTCCATTTTTAAGAATCTTATAATTTATCTAATTCAATTTCTTATGCTCTGCAAACACTATACTTTACGTTAGCTCCACAAGCAGGCATTCGTATGCCCAGTGGGATTTGCTCCGTGGTAGTGGTTTTCAAAGTAAGGGCCCCAAACCAGCAACATCAGCATGGCCTTGTTAAAAATGCAGATTCTCAGATCCCAACTCAGATCTCCTCTATCAGAACTCTAAGGGTGGGGCTGAACAATGTGTTTTACTGTACATCCCACATGCTTTTATCCATGGTAAAGTTTGAAAAGCACAGTTCTATGCAATATGGGAAGGAAAACTCATTATGGATAATGCCTGTTTTGTTGGAAAGATAAGACATGTACACAGTGACAGTAATAACAGGGTGATGATGAGAAAAGGGTGGCATTCACCGTAAAATAGTCACAGATAAATTAGAATTTGTGAAGAAGAGATTACTCTAGGGCGGAACTGATATCCCTAATCATTCATTCATTTATTGAAATATTCTAGGTTCTGGGACTCAGTAAGACATGATCCTTGACTTGTTAAATATTTGGTTTAAGTTGATAAACAGGTGGTTCCACTTGCTAATTACTTCACAACTAGAATAAACTTAAGAGATCACATAATCCATCTTAAGAGTGCATCAAAATCATCTGGATGGCTTGTTAAAGTACATATTGCTGAAGCCCAGCAGTTCTAATTCAGTAAGTACAGGGTGGGGCCTGGGAAGCAATATTTCTAACAAATTCCCAGGTCTTCAACTTGAGAATCACTGACATTAGTCAATAACTTCAAGTTAAAACTGGTAATGCTAGAACCCAGAAATGTGACTTGCCCAACAAAGTTGCTAATGCCTAAGATGGACATAAAACCAGGTTGCCAACTCCCAGTTCAATAGAACCTCCACTGCAGACTGTCTTTGGGACACCCCTTGAAGAGAGGATGCTTGCTTAACATCACAATTGATTCTAAGAACAACTCTAGGAGTAAAGAATTAACTGGATAAGATTTCATCTGACTTTTGTTTATATTGTAATTTCTTATTTCACAATCAGCCCACATTTGTGACATCTGCAGTCGCAATTCTGAACTACCAAGTATTCTATATTGTGTATGGGGATCTGGTCTGCATATAAAAGTGACATTTGAATCTCAATATCATTTCAAAAGGCAATTCTAAAACTCACTAATATTATCTTCCTGATAATAGGGGCCTCTCAGGACAAAGATCTTTCATTACAAAAACACTTCTTTCTATAGAAGCTCTCTGTTACATGATTAGTTGTGGAGCTAACAAAAATAAAGCGTTTTCATTGAGATTAAAGAGTGAAAATATGTACTGGAAGACAGTTAATGGCGATAATACACCATGCGTTCTTTGCTGATAATTCACTTTTCTTTCAGAAGCATGCGTGCTTTATCCATAAATCCACAAATCCATTAATTTCTCTAATTCTGTAAATTAGAGAAAATATATTCATCTCCTTTTATTTGGTGATAAAGATAGATTTTCCCCAAATTTAATTAATATACTTTGCATTCTTGAATGATTATGTGAAAAACCCAGACCCCTCAGCACAAATCATGTAATTGTACTTTAAGAGATAATGTGGGAAAAGTTAGGCATGGATGAAACTGATATAATCTGAATTGTACTATGACTTCCTCTGAAAAGTTCAAAATCTGTATTTAATTGCCTTCATTTTAAATTGAGTCTTGTAAGAAAACTATTTTGATAACCTAAGGGTTAGCACTAAAGAAGAACTAGAAATGAAGAGGCATAACTGCCAGATGGTGTCTTAGCATCAGTGGATGAATCTTGTGGATATTGGAGGGATGATTTGCTTAATTCCATTGTGATGCCCCTGGAAAAGACCCTGATGCTGGGAAAGACTGAAAGCAGTAGGAGAAGAGGGTGGGGGGGGGGGGGGGTGGCGGCAGAGGATGAGATAGTTAGATAGCATCACCAAATCAATGGACATGAATTTGAGCAAACTCCGGGACATGGTGAAGGACAGGGAAGCCTGGCATGTTGCAGTCCAGGTCACAAAAAGTTGGACTTATTGACTCAACAACAACGTTGTGATGAATGGCCTCTAAAGGGATGAGAGCATATTTTAGACACTTATTTCATACACACACACACACACACACACACAAATTGACTACCACTGAATCAATGTTATTACATAAAGGATGGGGGAACATTGTCTCCACTTCCCTGTAGTTAATTTCTTCTTCCTCCCATTTTGTCAGATAAGGTACAAAAAAATGTTTAAACTCCAACAGAGTTAAATCTTAGACACTCTGACTTGTCACAGTCATTATCAGTCTCCCAGATTAAAGAACAGCTGTTCAGATCCTCTTGGGTAGGACATGATGAGCCTTATTTCCTACTTCCTGTGGAGCTCAGTTTGAACTGCTTCTGATTCTCTAGAACTTTAAGTAATCATCTACTCTTTAAAAGGAGACAAAAACTCTGTACTGTTTTCTGGAGGACTTTGGATGACCATTTACTGCTTTCATCTTGAAAACAACTGTTTTATTTTGTTCCTAAATGTAGCATTCTTACTATTATATGAAAAAGTTTACTTAATATACCTGTATTGTGTTGTTAGAAATAGCACAAAGTTGTTACTTCCCACATGAAACAATGCCAAGTAATAGTGTCACTTCTTTCTTAATTAAGAGTCTAACGCCTTCAATAATCCCACTTAGGTAGAAATCTGTTTTCTAATGTAATTGACTCAGATTTCTGAAATTGGTTGCTTGGGCTCAAACAAGAAAAAGTGAAGGTTGGATGAAAGAGAGGAGATAGCTTAAATTAAGGGTGAAATATCTTGAATAGATTTTTATTTCCTCCTACCTACTTCTAGAAGTGGAAGTTTATGGGAAATTACAGGTCTAAAGCAACTTTCAGCTCTGAATTCCTAGTTTTAAGTATGTATATAGAGTAACTTCATCACTGAATCAGCTTAATTTCATTATTAATACGATCTAAGAATCAGGTGTTTCTAATATCGGTGTACTATATTGTTTTACCATCACAGCTCAATTTAATATGCATGTAAATCACCCTCAGATGTTACTAAGATGCAGGTTCTTACTGAGTAGGTCTGAGATTCTGACAAACTCAGTGATAAGGCAGATGCTGCTGTCCATGGACCTCACTTTGAGCATCTGGGGTGTATACAGTGCAACACATAATTGAATTTTATGACTTTGTATCTTTTTCCTATCATCTTTGATTCATGTGCAAACAACTTCTCAAGATAAAATAGTGACTCCAGAGGTCAGAGGTTTCATTATAGGAAAAAAGCACACAAAAATTTTTCAAAGTAAAGAATTTGGACTTAGGATGGGATTTAATTTTTTTTTTTTTCAATAATGGAAACACGATAGTAAAATTGAAAGCCTGGCATCTCTTTTCAATTAAGAAGTTTGAAAATGTGTCTAACTCCTAATGATTCATTTTGACTATACTGGATTCTTCAGTTCTCCTTGAGAAATGAATGTCAACACTTAGAGATTCAGTGTCACTCAAAATCATTTTCCATTTTATGAATATTAGAGTGATTTTAAAACTAAATTTAATTTTAGAATATGTTTTAAGAGTTTGAATATCAACTAAATATGCCACAGTTCAATGCCAGTTGAATTAAGTCAATATACTTTTTTTCCCTTTTAATAAAGTAAACATTTGAGGAAATAATAGGAACTCAAAATTTTGGAATTTCAGTGAAAGAATGACATATTATACATCCAATTTATAATTAAATTGTAGGCCAAAAAGCCTTTCAGATACAGTTAAGTCATCTAGGTACACTGTGTGTATCCATGTGGAACTACATATAACAATAATAAATAACAATGAAAATTTATAGTTCTTTTAAAGCTACAGATAGGATATTGTGCATTACTAACAATATAATTTAGTAGCTTTCATTAATTTACATAAACTCTAAAATTCAGAATCTAAATTTTAAATGTTTTTATAATAGATAAAATTGTATTTAAAAACAACTTTTCCCTAATAGCTTAGCTTTTATTGCCTGATCCATATACTTCCTTATATTCCCATGAAAAAAATGTTTGCTTTTTGAGAGAATACTTAAAAATTAATGTTGCATTCAATTTGAGGGTACATTTTTAAAGATTTTGATTGTTTCAGTATTCAGAATCTAGTTAACATGAATGTTTGTGATTAAATTAACATTTATAGGCATTAACATTATAGGCATATATATATTTTTAATGAGTTATGTAAATCTATGTTCATTCCTCCTAACATATATTCTCAGTTTTTTATTGGGAGAAATGTTAGTTTTTATGTTAAATTCTGGGTGGCTTCCGATGCTTCTGCTGTGTTTCTGACTGACTCACAACTACCTCAAATTGTTAACTGCAGTGATGAATTACAGTAGTTTATTTAGGACTTCCCTGTAGCTCAGACAGTAAAGAATCCACCTGCAATGCAGGAAACCTGAGTTTGATCCCTGGGTTGGGAAGATCCCCTGGAGAAGGGAATGGCAGCCCACTCCAGTATTCTTGCCTGAAGAATTTCATGGACAGAGGAGCCTGATGGGCCCCACAGTCCATGGCATCACAAAGAGTTAGACACAACTCTGAGCCACACACACTTTGACTTTCTCTTCTTGTGCCATGTAATTTACATACATACTTTCATATACACCTCAGGATAATCCTACATGTCAATCACATTCCTTCTTTCACAAACCCAGAGAAGTTAAGTAATTTATGGGGCTGTCACAGCAACAACAATCAGATAAAAAGACATTGAGTTTTTTAATGTGCCTGCTCTGTCTTCAAAGATCATATTCTTACTCTTTTGTGCCTCCTAGACTGCTGCTCTTGAAATGCCTTTAAATGTTTGTCTGTAAAGAATACAGCTGTGACTCAGGTTGTTACCACCGAAGGACACAAAAAAGGATTCTTTTACAGTCTAACACTGAATAGTTGGTATGTTGTGATTACTGTACTTGTGATTTTCCTATTCTGTTAATTTAAGGGTATTTTGTCCTTTTTTTTTTACCCTGTGACCATCATAATCATATTTTAAAAATTCAAATCCAATGTCTGTAGATCATTAGAGACAGTTGTGAGTGCTGTTTCTGAGTCTCTGCCTTGGATATAAGTACTAGCAATTCTTCATGATTTTATTGTCTAGGTTTTTTTTTTTTTTTTTTAATAATAAGAGTAATGAATGTTCAGCATGAAAACAACTCAAACATTATAAGTATATAGATTCATCTCAAGTCTAGTTTCTCAAATGAAACTACCCTATTACAACTACAACTCTACAGTTTCCTCTTCAATATGTTCTAAGGGTAAAGTACTTTGTTCTGCTCATTTTTAAAACCAAGTGTAAGCAGAGTGGCAAGAAGAAAGAATACAGTCAGCGAGCCTGCTGTGTCCATGGATTCTGTATCTGATCTAATCACAGAAAAAAGTTTTTTTAAATTCCAGAAAGCTCCAAAACAAAATTTGAATTTGCAGTGCTGGAAACTGTTTACATAGCATTTGCATTGTATTAGGTCTTATAAGTAATCTGCGCTGTTGTGCTTCGTTGCTCAGTCGTGTCTGACTCTGTGCGACCCTGTGGACTGTAGCCTGCTAGATATCTCTGTCCATGGGGATTCTCCAGGCAAGAATACTGGCATGGGTTGCCATGCCCTCCTCCAGGGGATCTTTCCCAACCCAGGGACCAAACCCAGGTCTCCTGTGTTGCAGGTGGAAGCTTTACCATCGGAGCCACCAGGGAAGCCCAGTGAGAAAGCTAGATAGGGATAATTTAAAGCACTGTTGGCCCTTGAGCAACATGAGAGCTGAGGGCACTGTTGAAAATTTGCAATTAATTTATCGTTGGTCCTCCATAAAGGTGATTTCTCCATATACTTGGTTCTACATCCTCTGATTCAACCAAGAATCATTTAGTGCTGCAGTATTTGCTGTTGAAAAAAAATCTGTGTATAAGTGGACCTGCTGTAGTTCAAACCTGTGCTGTTCAAGAGTCATCTGTGTCCAGGAGGATATGCATCGAGCATGTGCAAATACTACACCATTTCATGTATAAGACTTGGGTGTTCAAGGATTTTGTATTCAAGGGGGTCATGGAGCCAATCCCCCCAGGATGCCCAGGGACAACTTTACAGATTACATTTAGTGAGGCGACTTACATTTTCATGTTGGCTCCTGGAATCTGTTCATTTCCATTTAAAATCTAACTTGTCACACACTAAACAAACAAACCCTTTTGCAAAATCCTACCACCATTTTGGGGTAATAACAAAAAAAATGGTGAATCAGTAAATTTTACTTATACACTAATTTATAAGTGAATAATTTGAACTTTAACATAGCTTCTGAAGCATACACATCACTTGTCCAGGAAGGCAACTGTCTAACTTTATTTTTCCAAGAAACTTTTCCACACACTCAGAACTCTTATTCAAAGAATCATGGTTAAAATTTTGGCTAGAATATTTCCCCAGAAATTATGTCTGCTTTGCAAATACAAAACAATCACCTATTGTCATATGGTGTGAAGGAGAGAAAGGAGAATGCAGTCTAATAAACATTGCTCAGCAAATTGTGTTTGTTTACTATCAGACACATTAATCTGATATGCCTTTATTCCCTCATTAGTTTGTTATATTGTCCACTGGTGTCCCTGTTCTCATTGAAGAATAATGTCTGTCTCATATTCACTCAGGCAAGTTGCCCCTAGACTGGCTCTTTGTTTAAAGTTGCTTCACTGCTTAGAGACATCTTTTGCATTTATTAGCAGGGCTTTATATTTTTTAGAATTTATTTTGCCATATGATCAGGGAGGTTGCTGTTAGTTTGCAACAATTATTTCAGTGCAGTAGAAGTTCTGATTGTAAATGGTACAAGCACAAACTTCTATGAAATGAAAATTTGAGTGCTTAACCATTATTAACAAAAGTGCTTCCTTAGCTAGAGTCAAAAAATACGTCTCTTTTCTTTTTTTTTATTATTCAATACCTTGGTAAATGTGACTGAGACATTTTATTGAAGGAAGCTTTTCATTTTTTTCCTCCATTGAGTCAAACTATGTGAAGTGTTTTAATTAGAGCAGAGCATCAGTCAGCTTTGCTTTAGACTGGAAAGAGTAACAAGAAGTAGCTTATAAAATATTGATCTTAAGAATTCAATTCATTCAAGCATTTCAGATTTTTAAATAATTGGTGTCAAAGTCAGGTAATTTTGAAAGATTGTTGTGCAAATGGTGGACACCTCAAATATGACAATGAGATAGATGAATGTTGCAGTCTCCAATACAGAAAATGCAACTGACTATATTTACCTAGTCTTGTTTTTTCTTTTTTGCATAAGTAAAATTGTTTTTAGAAGTTTTAAAATACAAGTCTGAAAAATGTAGGTATATTTAACAGGAATAGTGGGGGCTATTTATTTAACTGAATATACACAGGAGAATCTTTCTTTAAAAAAATCTGAACAGTATTCCCCACTGAAGGGTTGCAATACATTAATGTACCGTACGTAATTATTTACAAGTCCTAATTATCTTATGAATGCTTGAGGAATTATCTTATAGATGTTTGAGGAATGACTACTTTGTTTTCTTTACAAAGCAGAGTATATTCAAGATTAGTCCTTATTCTTTCACCTGCCTTCTGATGGATTGTCTTTAGTAGAGAAAAAAAGGAATAGAGCATTCTAACTTGAAAGGTCCTATTGTGTAGAAAAAAATAAGTGGGATAAGTTTTATATCGAAAAAATAAATGCTTACCGTTTCCTTTTGATTTACTTTAGTTAAACCAAAAATAGGCTTGAATCATCCTCATTTGGCTTCAGATGAATAAGGAATGAATCTTGAATAAAAGAAAGCCTCATATTCATTATGTACTTTTTAGGTGAAAATCAGCAAAATTCCATAAGGATAAGGATGTGCCAAAGCATGATGTTGAAAGACAGTGGGAAATACTGCTCTATATTCCCTTCTTTCAAATATATTTTATAATTTGAAAACTTGGGGAGAATTGTATTTCAGAAATAGAAAAAAAATATCTGGAGCAAAAGACAAATAAATGGGGCTTTTTATTGAGTGTTTATGAGCACATGTGTCCACTCACCCACAAGTACAGCATCTCAATTAGATTTCTGGAAAAATGGAATGTGTGGGAAGGAGTTAAACAGCACAGTGACATTACCTGTTGATTTCTTTTCTGAGAAATGAAACATCATTTTAGTCTAATTTACGGAGTTGAGGGTATCATCTTGAGCTGTTTCGCTGATGGCGTCTTTAATTAGTTTCTGCCTCTCCCATTGTTTCTCGACTTCTCATAGTCACTTAATATCTGGTGTTTAAGCACACCACTTGGACTCCGCAGAGAGTGCCCCAGCAGATATATATCAAATCTGGAAACAACAAACTAACCCCAACAACTGATAGCAGGGTTTTTAGAAAAGCAGCACACATTATTTAATTAACTGAAGATGATTTATTCATAAGCATTAGGCATATGAAATAAATTCAATTTATGAAGATTGGTTTCTACTCTGTGCTGTTACATGTAATAAGATATAAGGTTAAGTGGCTTATCCTCAGTGACTTGACCTTTCTCTTTATTTTCATTATCTTAACAATTTGATTTCATTAAAGAAACATTAAACAAGGCATTTTATGAATAACTCAGGCCTGGCCCTTCAGAATTCATCTCTTTGGCTATTAGTTGCAAACAGATTAAACTATACATCAGTAATTCTTACATTTGAAATTTTTGTTCAGAACTTTTTGTTCTTAAAGCTTTGAATCATATCAGAGTCACACTGCTTTAAATATTATGGACTTAAAAAAATAAAATAAAAACTATGGACTTTTATGAATTAATTTTTTGTAGTGACAGAGTAAAGTGGTTAGGAAAATCTAATTTTTATATATTGTATTAATCACTAAAACAAGAAAATGCATAACAGATGATCTCTGTCCTTTAATGCTGTAGGACAAATGATATATTAGGAGAGCAGGTGGTACTTTAGTCTGTTTTTATTTTAGAATAATTTCCTACCCAATAACTTATTGAGTATAGCTCCTAAACAAATTTATTTGACACCAGATAAATCCTGTTCCAAAGTTTATACTACCTTCTTTGATTCATTTTTTTCTCCAAACATTTACATTAAAAAGTTAAATAGTAAAATAAAAAATCTGGTTGGAATCTAGGAGTAAAAATATATAACCCTTAACTATAATTTTAATAGTTGCTTGTGTTCTGTTATTTCCCAGTTGTGCACTGATATGGAAATAGATCGAAGGACCAGTCCATCTGCAGTTTGGTAGATGACAATAGCAAGATGAAAATCCTGATTTACGGTTTATAAAATAATGATGTTATTATAAATAATGATGTTTTTTTACAAAAACTGAAATTTTATTAAACTAACCAATACCTTAAATTTGAATTAATGTCCTTAGTACCATCAAATTTTTGTACTGCATTTTCAACTTTTATTCATTTGAACTTACTGCTATTTAAAAGAACTTTTAAAATAAAATATTCATTTCACTCTAATTCTTGTTTGTGTTTTGGCATTTGGCCACGTCTTCACTGAGAGTTTGCAAATGAACTCTTTTTAAAAAAGATAACATTTCTCTCTGTGGAATAGAAAGATCATTATAAAGGATTCACTCACTTATCTATTCTATTTTTTATCACCATAGTTAAGCTATAACTTGGGATTCTGCTATATTTAATTTGAGGAAGACCTCTTGTAACACAGACTTAAGTATAAATAATTGTCTTTTTCAAAATTGCTGATTCACTAGACTATGACTCATAATTATAATAGGGTTCATATATTTAGCCATCAATAATTTATGTCAGCTCTACAGAAAAGTAGTTAGAAATCAGTGATGTGGCATTGTTAGAGGCTGAACTGGGTTCCCACAAATTCACATGTTTAAGTCTTAACTCCCAGTACCTTACAATGTTACTTTATTAGAAGATAAGGTCTTTAAAAAGGTAATTAAGTTAAAGTGAGGTCCTTTAGGTGGGCCTTAATGTAATTTGACTGCTATTGTTATAAGAGACAGGAAATTCAGACACACAGGTTCAGAAGGAAGACCATGTGAAGACAGAAAAATGATAGCCATCTACAAGCCAAGAAGAGAGGTCTCAGAAGAAACCAACTCTTGATCTCAGCATTCTAGCCTCTAGAATTGTGAGAAAATAAGTTTCTGTTGTTTGAGACACAGATACTATATTACAGCAGCCCAAACAAATTAATGGGCTTCCCTGGTGGCTCAGTGGTAACGAATCCCCCTGCCAATACAAGAGACACAGGTTTGATCCTGGGTCGGGAAGATCCCCTGGAGGAGGAAATGGCAACCTGCTCCAGTATTATTGCTAGAGAAATCCCATGGATAGAGGGGCCTGGTGGGCTACAGTCTATAGGGTCACAAAGAGTTGGACGCGATTGAAGTGATTTAGCATTCATGCACAATTTGGGACCAGAAAACAAATGAGTCACAATTAAAACTGGAATTTCCAAGGTTCAGATCAGATCAGTCGCTCAGTCGTGTCCGACTCTTTGTGACCCCATGAACCGCCGCACGCCAGGCCTCCCTGTCCATCACCAACTCCTGGAGTTTACCCAAACTCATGTCCATTGAGTCAGTGATGCCATCCAACCATCTCATCCTCTGTTGTCCCCTTCTCCTCCTGCTCTCAATCTTTCTCAACATCAGGGTTTTTTCAAATGAGTCAGCTCTTAGCATCAGGTGGCCAAAGTATTGGAGTTTCAGCTTCAACTTCAGTCCTTCCAATGAACACCCAGGACTGATCTTTAGGTTGGACTGGTTTGATCTTCTTGCTGTCCAAGGGACTCTCAAGAGTCTTCTCCAACACCATAGTTCAAAAGCATCAATTCTTCCACGCTCAGCTTTCTTTATAGTCTAACTCTCACATCCATACATGGCTACTGGAAAAACCATAGCCTTGACTAGATGGACCTTTGTTGACTAAGTAATGTCTCTGCTTTTTAATATGCTGTCTAGGTTGGTCATAACTTTCCTTCCAAGGAGTAAGCGTCTTTTAATTTCATGGCTGCAATCACCATCTGCAGTGATTTTGGAGCCCCCCAAAATAAAGTCAGCCACTGTTTCCACTGTTTCCCCGTCTATTTCCCATGAAGTGATGGGACCAGATGCCATGATCTTAGTTTTCTGAATGTTGTGCTTTAAGCCAACTTTCTCACTCTCCTCTTTTACTTTCATCAAGAGGCTCTTTAGTTCTTCTTCACTTTCTGCCACAAGGGTGGAGTCGTCTGCATATCTGAGGTTATTGATATTTTTCCCAGCAATCTTGATTCCAGCTTATGCTTCTTCCAGCCCAGTGTTTCTCATGATGTACTCTGCATATAAGTTAAATAAGCAGGGTGACAATATACAGCCTTGACATACTCCTTTTCCTATTTGGAACCAGTCTGTTGGTCCATGTCTGGTTCTAACTGTTGCTTCCTGACCTGCATATAGGTTTCTCACAAGGCAGGTCAGGTGGTCTGGTATTCCCATTTCTTTCAGAATCTTCCACAGTTTGTTGTGATCCACACAGTCAAAGGCTTTGGCATAGTCAATAAAGCAGAAATAGATGTTTTTCTGGAACTCTCTTGCTTTCTCAGTGATCCAATGGATGTTGGCAATTTGATCTTTGGTTCCTCTGCCTTTTCTAAAACCAGCTTGAACATCTGGAAGTTCACGGTTCATGTATTGCTGAAGCCTGGCTTGGAGAATTTTGAGCATTCCTTTGCTAGCGTGTGAGATGAGTGCAATTATGCGGTAGTTTGAGCGTTCTTTGGCATTGCCTTTCTTAGGGATTGGAATGAAAATTGACCTTTCCCAGGTTAAATAACATAATTTCCTTGTTTGTTGCTCTTACTTGCATAACCATCCAATGAAAGAGTAAAAGAAGCATTTGAAACTCAGATTATGTAGGAAACATTGAAGAGGAATGCAAACTTAACTGAAAATTTATTGGATAATCCTGTCAAAACACAGAAATAAATGGAAGGCTGAGGCTTTTCCTTATATTATTATATGAGTAATAATATAAAATAACCACTAACATATATAGTCACTATGGGTCAAGCACTGTTCTGAATATTTCACATTTATCAAGTCTTTTAATCATAAGTTTATGAGATCTAGGTATTATAATCTTCATTTTACAGATAAGTAAACTGAAGACAGATAGGTTAAATTACTTGCCAAGGTCATACAAATAGTAAGAGGCATACAGGATTTTGATCCAAATAGTCTAGTTCTAAAACAAAAACAAATAATCTAATTCTGTGGTCTGTGGTCTTAACCAGTGTTGCAGTCCTGCTCCTAACCAAGATAGCCACAATCTTGAAGAACCTTCTGCATCTTAAGTTTCTTTTGAGTTCTCTTATATTATTCTCTGGGAGGAGGAGGCACTGGCGACCCACGCCAGTACTCTTGCCTGGGAAATCCCATGGATGGAGGAGCCTGGTGGGTGCCGTCTGTGGGGTCGCATAGAGTTGGGCACCCCTGATGCGACTTAGCAGCCGCAGCAGCGTTCTCTGGGAGCCACAGGAGATGCTGTGACGGAGTGGAAAGGAGGGCACCTAAATCACATGGACGCCCGCTTCAGTCACGAAGACTCAGCAGGTCTGTGTCTCCAGCGGGGCAGGCGAGTACAAGGAACAGTGTCGTGTGGCTCTGGGGACTTGGGAAAGGTTTTATTTAGGGATAGCAGTCATACGTATACTTTTCATTGTGGAGGGTGGGTCCCAGGAGCGCACAATAGAGGCAGGAAGGTGAATTAGAAAACTGTTAAGGTGGCCTGAACTAGTGATTGAGTCACCAACATTAGGAGAAATGGTAGTGACAGTTGAGGAAGATTGCTTTCAAGCTGGCCAAAGAATCCCACCAAATTAATCCTTCGTAGCCCCACCATAAAACATATAAAACCAAACTTGAACCCTAATACATACTGTGGACTTTAGTGGGGGAAAACGGTGTGTTAGGAGGAGGAGGAGGTATGTGGAAATCTCTGTATCTTCTCCTCAATATCATTGTGAACCTAAAACTGCTCTAAAGATACAAAAAAGTAAGTATTTCACTGATATACTATTTCCCCATTGATTGATTCAGTAGTTCCGCAGACATTTATTGACTGCCTGCTATTTGCCAGGGTCTGTTTTAAAGCTTAGGGATATAGCAGTGAGTAAAACTTGTACAGTTCCTGATTTCATGGAGACTGTGGACCACAGACAACAGCAGATACATGTGTAACTTCAGATAGTGAGAAGTGCTATGAAGGAAAATTAAAGGAATAGAGAGCAATGTGGATGGTGAGGAATCTTTTGGATAGGTTTTCAGGGAAGGCCTTTCTGAGGAGGTGAACTTTGACAGACTCTGGAGGGAAGTACAAGGGGATGAATCATGCAGAGACCTGGGGTCAAAGAAATTCAGGAAGGAGAAGCCAGGGAAAAGCCCTGGGGTTAGGACAGGTTTTGTACCTGTGAGGAATAAGCCGCTTGTGAGCCTGGGGCTCGGTGAGTCATGAGAAAGCAAGAGAAAGGAAGTCAGAGAGTTCGATCCCAGATCACTCAAAGCCTGGTCAACAGGGATAAAGACATTAGTTTTAGTTTGTGATAGAAAGTTTTTAGAGGCTTATAAGCTAGGGAAAGAAATGATTGACCTAATTTACTCAGGTAAGAATAAAAGCAAAATGGCTATTAGATCCTGATGACTTAGAATAAATTAAAATTGATGGGAAGTGAGTCAACCCCAAGATATAAGTATAGCCAAAGGGACTGGCTGAATTGGACATAGCTTGAGACTGAGAATCAAGGATAACACTGAGAGTTGACCTGAGGGTTGGTTCAGATAGGTAGATGAGTGGTGAGAAGGGGAACACCAACCAAAATCACTGCAGATGCTGACTGCAGCCATGAAATTAAAAGATGCTTGCTCCTTGGAAGAAAAGCTTTGATAAACCTAGACAGTGTATTAAAAAGCAGAGACATTACTTTGCAGACAAAGGTCTGTCTAGTCAAAGCTATGATTTTTCCAGTAGTCATGTATGGATGTGAGAGTTGGACCATAAAGAAAACTGAGTGCTGAAGAATTGATGCTTTTGAACCGAGGTGTTGGAGAAGGCTCTTGAGAGTCCCTTGGACTGCAAGGAGATCCAACCAGTCAATGCTAAAAAAAATCAGTCCTGAATATTCACTGGAAGGACTGATGCTGAAGCTGAAGCTCCAATACTTTGACTACCTGATGTGAAGAATGGACTCCTTGGAAAAGATCCTGATTCTGGGAAAGATTGAAGGCATGAGAAGGGGATGACAGAGGATGAGATCGTTGGATTGCATCACTGAGTCCACGGACATGAGTTTGAGCAAGCTCTGGGAGTTGGTGATGGACAGGGAAGCCTGGTGTGCTGCAGTCCATGGAGCTGCAAAGAGGTGGACACAGCTGAGCACTGGAACTGAACTGAGCAGTTTCGGGTGCAAAAACTAAGAGTTTCATTTTGGTATAAGTTAAGATGTTTATTATACATTCAAGTGGAGATTTTGAGGAGGCAACTGAATATATGCAGTTCAGGAAAGAGGTCAGGCGTAGAGACAGTTGACAGCCACAGTCATATTTGCATAGATAAGCTAGGCTGTGTGGGTGGGGGTGTAGAGTCAAGACCTGAACCCTGGGTTTCTCCAACATTTAGAGGGGAAGGATCCAACAAAAGAGTGAGGTAGGAGGTAATCCATGTGTATATAGGACACACACTATAAATTGCCTACTGAAAGCAATTTAAGTTGCAAATGTAATAGCAGAACCATTAAAATTATTAAAACAAGAGAACAGGATATTCTAGATTTCGGTATATATATGAATTCATACCTGAAAAGATGCCTTCAAAGCCTCCTTTTCTTCTCTATTCTATTCCAGGGCATGATTAATCTACTGTTTTGTTTGAACCACAAAAAAACTATCAAAACTTGAACTGCTTTGAGTTTTAACCGTGGATGAGAAATGCCAACACAAAGAAGGATCAATGAGTATATGAATATTTCAATTTGTGAATAAGTGAATGTATAAAAATGAAATATCTCTTGGCTTATTTTGAGTGGGCTTATTGTTCTTTTCTTTTCTCTACTCTAAAGTTTCTGTTAATGGTTGCCCATCAGAATCATCTAGGGCAGAACTTTAGGAAAATACCAGTATCTAGGCTCTACCCCAGACCAATTAAATCAGAAATTCTGAGGCATCAGCATGTTTTACATTTTTAACATTTCTCAGGAGATTCTGACATGCACTCAGGGTTGAGAGTTGCTTGTCTCCATGTACATACCACTTTACATAGCTGTAATTATTATAATGTTCAGTTGGTAAAGAATTTGGCTGCCAGTGCAGGAGACATGGGTTCAATCCCTGGATCAGGAAGATCCCTTGGAGGAGGAAATAGCAACCCACTCCAATATTCTTGCCTGGGAAATCCCACGGACAAAGGAGCCTGGCGGGCTATAGTCCATGAGGTCACAAAGAATTGGACGTGACTGAAGTGACTGGGCACAATTATTATAATAAGTATAATGCTTTTTTATTCCTCCACTTAATATTATCTCATAATTTTTGTTTTTTACATAATATTTAAAATTTACATGATATATTGCCATATTGTTATGTACTTATCTATTGTTTTATATTTATATTTTTTATTTTTATATTTATATTTATTGTTTTATAGTTAAATGAAACCTAAACCTTAATATTTTGAGGTAATATAAAACTTTGTAATTAACCAATGATTTACAGTCCCCTCGTGTATTGGGGAGATAAGATTTATTACAATCTCACCCATGTTAAATATAAGGATTTTTTTCCTTGAATTGCTAGAGTAATGGATTGTATTAATGAAGATGTTTTTCCTTGCAAGCGTGAAGTTACTTAGAGACTAATTCATGGTCCCTTAAAACAAAAAAGAATTATTTTCTTATATGACTTAAAAAATGTTCAGAGGTTATTTGGATTTGGTTAGTGATGGATCTGGGGCTTCAAATAATGATACAGGATTCAGTTTCTCTTTCTCCAGCGGCCAGCACTGTATGCTTCTTGGTGGGCTTTATTCTTGGGCAGCATAGTATTAATATATCCTACTACTTTAGATTCTTCCATAACCCCAGTCTTTGATGAGGATTCATTCTGACTGGCTCAATCTGAATTATTCATTGTGGTTACTGCTACTTGGATCTAGAATCCCCATACACTTCCTCTGGATTCAGATATGAGGTTACCAAACTAGAAAGACAGATTCAGAATTAGAAGAGAGTGGTGCTTTAGAGAGATGCCAGGCAAGCAAAAAAAAAAAAAAAAAAAAAAAAAAAAAAATGTTTGCAGTGTAGATTTAATGTGATGTTTAACTTTGAACTTGTGTTCAGTATAGTGTTCTAATACTGTTTTGGTAGAATGTTTAGGATGTGGATGTAGCAATACATACTACATTATTTGAAAAAATACATTTATGTGAAGAGAGTCTATAGAGTATTTGTGAAAAGAAAAATATATGGTTTTAAGAATAAGAATTTTGGTTTTTAAGAATTTTTCTCTCTGTATTCCTTTTCTTGACATCTGTAGGTCAGGGTTTGGCTCATGTTTATTTATGAAATTAGAAGTGGAGAATGTCCTATTGCACATTAAGTATTCTATGCGAACATACTGTGCTCCCACAGGTCAGGCCTCTGTTGAATTTTAGGAGGGTGGACTATGCAGAAGCTCCCAGAAATGTATATTTTTGATCTCTTGGTGGTTTGTTGCAAAACTGAACCATAACTTTAACTAGTTCATCACCATAATGTTAACATTTGCAGACCAAACCAGCAGTCGATAATTGAAGTTGTTTTAATAACGTTGAAAAAATTATTAAACATTTATTCAGGGTCGTGGAACATAACACTCGGGCCAAAATTATTCCCTTCTGAAGAGAGGATGAGAAAGCAATCTAACAGTTTCTCTCCAGAACCAGCTTATTGATATGGTACAAGGTATAGGAACAGAAAGACAGCTTTTGCTCCCTTCTGAAAGCTGCACTGACTATATTAGAATCTAAAATGTGATAAAGTCAAGATTATGTCAAATTTTATCTGATTATGTTGAAGCATTTGATTACATGGCAAAAACATTGTATATTATGCATTTGCTTCTTTCTTTTTGTTGTCACTTAATAAAATTAATGTGATTTCTAGTAGCAGCAAGTCACATCCCTATGATACATAATATGCATTTTTATTGTGCTACATTAACAAGAATGTTACCTAGGAAAAGATTTTAATGTTTTTCTTTAGTGTTGACAAATTGAGGTCATTTGGGAAAACAAACAGTGGAAATATAGAAAGGTAGAAAACATTTACAAAATTATCACAATGTATAATATTTTGAGAATTTTTATTTAATTTTTATATAGGCTAAAAATAGCTAATAAAATATAACTGCTACAGGTAAACATACAAAAATATATATATTAATAGTCTTAAAAGTTGAGGATCATAATACTTTGGTTTTTAACTTTGTCTTAACTTGTTCAGTTTACTTGTAACCACCAATTCTATGGACATGAGTTTGAGCAAGCTCTGGGAGTTGGTGATGGACAGGGAAGTCTGGCGTGCTGCAGTCCATGGGGTAACAAAGAGACAGACATGACTGAGCAACTGAACTGAAATTGTATAAAAATAACATAGGAATTACTCTACGTAAGAATGAAGACATTCTTTACACTTAGAATTTTAAATGTTTTTGCAACTTGATTAGATACAAACTTCTCATTATATATTAATTTCTAGACCTTCAGGTCTGTCAGATCACTAAGCCCTATCACACATTCAGTCCTTGCAAATGTCCCAATAGCGACCATTGTATTTATAGATAGTCTCCACATTTGTATAATTCTAATCTGGGTTCATTCTTACAAGTTGACGCTTCCTTAATCTATTCTTAAAATAAAAACTAACAATTACTGAATACTTCTCTAGGCCACTATTATTCTCAAAACTTTTCCTGGATGTTGGTACTGTTTTTACAAATGAGTAAACTAACTCAAGGAAGTTGTGCTATGCCTCTGAACATATAGTGAGTAGCCATCCTCGCTTGGGTGTGCAAAACTGTAAGATCTCACGTGAATCCTTACTGCCTGGAGGGCAGAACTTCTGTCCTCTGAAAGAGCAGAAGTGCCCGCAAAGTAGTTAAAGAGCTCTAAGATCTAGCGCAGGCTTTTCTCTAGGACACCCACCAATGAACTTTGGAGAAGATGCTAGGAATCAGTTAAGGTTTAAATTGCTCCATAAAGCATGACATTCCTTAGGAATTCATCTAAGACTGTGTCTTTCAAGAAGCTAGTGTTTAAAGCTAATTGGCTCAATGGAACTGTGCTGTTCTTGTTCAGTCGCTAAATCACATGGACTGCAGCACGCCAGGCTTTCCTATACTTCACCACCTCCCGGAGTCTGCTGAAACTTTGTCCTTTGAGATAGTGATGCCATCCAACCATTTCATCCTCTGTCACCCCTTTCTCCTCTTGCCTTCAGTTTTTCCCAGTCTCAGGGTCTTTTCCAGTGAGTCAGTTCTTCCCATCAGATGGCCAAAGTATTAGAGTTTGAGCTTCAACATCAGTCCTTCCAATGAATATTCAGGACTGATTTCCTTATGATTGATTGATTTGTTCTCCTTGCAGTCCAAGGGACTCTCAAGAGTCTTCTCCAGCACCACAGATCTAAAGCAACAATTCTTCAGCACTCAGTTTTCCTTATAGTCCAACTCTCACATCCATACATGACTACTGGAAAAACCATAGCTTTGACTAGATGGACCTTTGTTGGCAAAGTAATGTGTCTGCTTTTTAATATGCTATCTAGATTGGTCATAACTTTTCTTCCAAGGAGAAAGCATCTTTTAATTTCATGGCTGCAGTCCCCCATCTGCAGTGATTTTGAAGCCCCCAAAAGTAAAGTCTGTCATTGTTTCCCCATCTATTTGTCATGAAGTCCTGGGACTGGATGCCATGATCTTAGTTTTCTGAATGCTGAGTTTTAAGCCAACCTTTTCACTCTCCTCTTTCACTTTCAACAAGAGGCTCTTTCGTTTCTCTTCTCTTTCTGCCATTAAAGTGGTTTCATCTGTTATCTGCGGTTGTTGATATTTCTCCCAGCAGTCTTGATTCTTGCGAGTCATTCAGCCCAGCATTTCATTTGATGTAATCTGCATATAGGTTAAATAAGCAGGGTGAAAATATACAGTTTTGACATACTTCTTTCCTTTCCCAATTTTGAACCAGTCCATTGTTCCATGTCTGGTTTTAACTGTTGCTTCTTATCCTGCATACATGTTTCTCAGGAGGCATCACAGCCATGGAACTTAGTAGAATCTTATAAAAACTTCTCCTACCATGGTTCTTACTGTGTTGAAGAATTGCACAGATGTTATCATATTAAAGATTGAATCTCCTTCTCTCTTCCTTTTTTGGGGGGGGATAATATTAATGATTATTACAGTCCAAGGTCCCTTGAAATTCTTTTTTTATCATAACAAAGATGATTTTCAAAATTAAAACTAAAGATTCCTGGAACTAGAATGTTAGTATTCCAAAAGAGTAATATTTTGGAAAGAATGGAATTTGGAAAGTCACAGCATTAATCACTGACCATGGCAGTTCTGGGGTTTCCCCGGTGGGTCAGTCCGTAAAGAATCTGCCTGCAATGCAGGAGTCCTGGGTTTGATCCCTGAGTTGAGGGGATCCCCTGGAGAAGAGAATGACTACTCACTCCAGTTTTCTTGCCTGGAGAATTCCATGGACAGAGGAGCCTGGCAGGCTACAGTCAATGGGGTCACAAAGAGTCAGACACTACAGAGCGACCTGCACTTTCACTTTTCATGGCAGTTCTCAAATATTCAATCCTAAAACACTTTTTTGTTCTTAAGAATTACTGAGAATCACAAAAAAGCTTTTGTTTTGGTCGGTTACCTATTGATAATCCTACCACAAAACTAGAAAATTTTAAGAAATATTTTAGTTAAATAAGTCATTTCATACTAAATCAAATATGTTTTAATATTAATAAAATATTAAATAAACTATAAATTAAAAATTTAAGTTAAAATTAAAAAAATAAAAACATACTAATGTTTTAATAAAGATTTTCTATAACAGAATATTAATAATTAGAAGAATGACACTTTCATATTTTTGCACATCTCCTTAATGTCTGGATTAGTAAAAGATATTTGGGTTCTCATATCTGTTTCTAGATTTGATATGCTTTGATAATGTAGTTTTGATTGAAATATGAGAAGATGATTTGACCTCATCTAGATGTGTAGATGTGCTGTTGGAAATATCTTTTTCTTTTTTGTCTATTCTCTTACGTGATTGTGGATATTCTCATTTGATGTTGTTTTTGTTGTACATTCAAACTTTCCAAGTAGTAGTTTCTTAAAATTTGGTTGCAATGTGGATCTGAAACCATATCAATGAACTTCTGGTTTATTTATTATGTTAAAATCCACTGACTTTGAATGTACTTTGAATGTACTTTGAATGAATTCTGTAACATCATGCATTGGTTATTTGGAAAACATTGATTTGCTAATTTTGAAAATTTCAATTTTGCAAATGTAAGTATATTTCATTATATAATATCGAAAAGATCACATTAGTATTTATCACTAATAGCACCTCCAATTTTATCCAAAATGTTTTTAACTACCAGGAAACTGATAAGCTCAGAGTAGAGGATACAAGTTTTCCTAAATTTTAGCTTTTGCTTAAAAGTTTGAATTTATCATCTTTGGTAACACATACTCCTACCTGTTTTGCTGAAGTGACAACAAAGTGACCAAGTTCTCCACTACGCTCTGTACTCTTGCCATTTTTGCAATGAGAATAGCTGTGTCCCCAGACCCTTAATCCCAGGCAAACAAGAATGATTGATCACCCTGCGTTCCAAGCTTACATTTTTAAAATCATATTTCTAAATACTCAAGTCTGAATAACCATAGTATGTCAGTCATTTGTTCAAGTAAAACAGTGATATGTTAACAAGGCTAGTTTAATTCATCACCCAAACAATTTCACAAGAGCTTTTTCCTGGAGAAAGTGTTAATCATTCAGTTGTGACAATTCTGTGACCCCACGGACAGTAGCCTACCAGGCTGCTCTGTCCATGGAATTCTCTAGGCGAGAATATTGGAGTGGGTTGCCATTGCCTTCTCCAGGCTCCCTGGAGAAAACCATTTTTATTTCTGGATGCAGAAGTGGTTTATGCTTATTTCAGTTTCTGTCACACACAATATTTTTCAAGTGTATTCCTAAGTGTGATATTACTTTTCTTTTCACTTTTCTTAAGTGCAAGCGCCTAGTGGTGTGGAATACAATTACTAGTAAGTACAATTTGGTGTCATTGCTTGAATTTATGCTAAGACACTAGCACAGATTTTTTCCTGATTTTCTTTCTTTTTTTTTTTTTTTTTTTGCATTGCAGGTTTAAATGTTGATATAATGAAAAGACAAATAATTTTTTAGTGTTATTATAAAAATAGTTTTGGCTTCACGGAGGCCCTGAGAAAGGGTCTTAAATATCTCCAAGGTGAGCACATCTTCACTTTGAGAACCACTGATCTCACAGAATGTTGTTTATAGTGTGCACATCACAAACATTTGATATTAATTCTTTTAAGTAAACATTATAGCAGTGGTTACTACTCTGCCTTTGTCATTGTCATAGAAACTAGTCTCTCATTGCATAGAAGTTAATATCCACATTCAAAACAACATGTACTTCTGGAAAAAGCACCTCAAATAACAGTGTATGGTTATACATAGGAAATGTTTTCTCTCTGTGCAGAAGGGTAAATGTTAAGAGTTACTCATTAACTGTGTGATCCTGAGGATCACTCTGTGGCTCAGTTGACTATGTAGTAAATGAGACAGGTGGCTTAAATTAGTTATTAACAGGGAAGTACTTCCTTCCTAGAGATAGGTATATGTAACATGGGGTTTTGTTTTATTGAATTTTTTGTTGTAAATTTGTTGTTGTTGCAATTAGGAAGGAGGTTCACTGGCATTCAGTACCCTCAGGATCAGGGTTGCTAAATTTCTTCCCAGCCAATAAGTCCTACACCTATAATAATAATACCACTTTCAAGACATACTGTAGCTTTCTATAGTCAGATAACAAATGCTCTGTTCCTCCAATAGGAGTATATTTCAAGGAACAGGAAGTTTTATGTCCAAGGAGAAGAAAAAGTGGCATGTTGCTGGAGAGATGTGCTAAAGTGAGAGAACAGAACTATCTGTTGGTTGTGGTAGATAGTGAAGGAAAGAGGGAGGAAAGGCCGATGGATATATGAGAGCTCCTGGTTTTCCTTGTCACTTACCTTCTTTATCTCATACCTCCTTCGCTCTGGTTAATATCATTACAATTAAGTCAATTAAAACTTTTTACATATATATATTGCATATTCCAAAAGATATTTTACCTACATGTTGTATCATGCAATAGAATGCATTGTAAACAAAAGTTTTGAAACAAAAATAAAATTATTCCATTTTCATACAACCTACATAAAACATTGGAATAAAACTGATATTCGCTCTTTTCAGTCATTGAATTTATAGCTACCTAGTCCCTATTGTTTTAAAATAGGAAACTTATACTGCAAAGAACAAATGGATTTCATCAAAGTCACATACTTAGGGGCCAAGGGAAACTGCTTCCCAATAATTGGAGATAACTGAATTTAAAAGATTATGTTTGGACCAGGCATTTGGAATTTTATTTTAAAATTTGACTCAATAGTTTTAAATTATAGCAAACTTGTATAAGTGAAGCGCAAGTTTTTAAGTTTCAGTGTCTTATAAAGATTAGTTTCTTAAGCTACAGTGACTATCAGAAGGAATTATTAATAAAACAAGAGGTGTTGATAGTACCTGATACAGTTTTAAAGAGACCATTCTCAATTTTTCATAGGTTTATTTTTTTTATGAATTAACTGAGAGTTTTGACTTCTTTGTGTTTTCTGCTCCAGTATCTTGTCTGTTTTAAGACTCCTAAGACAGTATCTACACATAGGCAGAGAAAGACCAACATTAATCATCCATTTGTCTTCTATTTCTTTGGTTACCTTGGTAGAATAAGTGATTAACGAAAAATGTTTTTAAAAGAAACTTTTACTTAATTATTAGTTGTATTTATACAGTATTGTATAATTATATTGTATATTATTGTATATACAATTATATAATATTGTATATAATATTATATAATGTATTTGGTGCTTCACCTCAAGCCCCTCCTACTTCCCTTTTTAGTAACTGTAAGAAATTGATAGATTGTTTGTCTTTGAAATTAGAACAAATAGATTATAATTTTAGCTCTGCTTTCTTAAGTTTGGTGATATGGGTAAGTTTTTCCATTTGAAAAATAAGGACTGATAAATAATTATTGTGTTGATTAAATTATAGGTATCTTATAAATTATAATGCTTAATGCCTAGCAAAAAGTTGGTACTTAATATAGAGGATTCCCCTTTCTTTTGTTCTTTATTAAATAATAAAAACTAATAAACAGGGACTTCTCTGGTGATCCAGTGGCTGAGACTCTGAGCTCCCAATGCAGGGGGCATGGGTTCAATCCTTGGTCAGGGAAATAGATCCCACATGCCACAACTAAAGATTCTGCATGCTGCAAAAAAAAAAAAAAAAGTCCTTTGTGCCCTAAATCCCAGCTCAACCAAAAAATAAAATACACATATACAGCAATTATGAATATATACTTAGTTTAGATTAATTTTACTTTGCTTTACCCTGGTTTTAATTCAGGATTCAGTTCATTTTGGAGTCTTATGTTAAAGTTTGATATTGCTTTCATGGATTTGAAATTTGAGTCCAGCTAATGGTTATCCATGTTGTTTCTCTTCTGATGGGGAAAAGGTATGGAGTAAGATTGTTTTAGAAAGAGGAGATGGGCTCCGGGGATTATGGAGGCTCCGTAACTATCCAGGACATACCATGGCATCTAATGTGTAGCAGGCTCTCAATAAATACGAGTTGTATAATGAATATATCCCACCTCTTCTCTTTTACTGCATGGGCATATCTGGATATGCTGGTGGGCAGGTGAAAGCCTCTTTTTAGGGTTTGGCTCAGCCTTAATGTATTTTTGTCTGATTGTAAAAATTGTAAACGTATAAAAATTAGAAAAACAAGTGAAAGCAAACAAGAAATTAAAAAAAAAAAACCCCACAGTCATAGGTCTCAGTGTTATAACTACTTTAACACAGGCATTTTTTAAACAAAATTAGGACCTGAAATTTAATATTATATTTCTACCTGAATCCTTTTAGGACAAATATTTGTGAGCTGGTTACATTAAACCCATACTTTGAAAATCAGTCTTTAGCATTAATGAGGCAAAATGAAGGTTAATAGAAAAGTCAGGATGAAATTTTGGGCAATTTTAAGATATGATCTTATAAATAGTAACATTTAATAGAATCATATTTATAATTTCTTCAAATTGTTGTAATACTATTTATTGAACTATTTTATTAATGGATTATTAAGTTGCCTGACATTTAATCCTATTCATCTTGAGAGCTGAATTCAATTTTCAATCATTTCTAAGCTTATGTTGAAATCTAGATTTTCACTCCATAGAAAGAAAACAGAAGGTAATAGAAAGCGGTTGTGAGACTTCACTTGTTTGATTCCTAGCTTTTAGCACAAAATTGTTGTCTACACAAGTGGTGTTAGCTCCTCCTTTCACCGGGTGCAAAAGTGAAGAGAGAGAGGCAGGGCCGCAATCAGCCAGTCGGGTTATAAACTCCAGGCATCTCACTTCAAAGACAGACTCACCAACTGTCCCAAGGATGTGTGAAAACGTTGCTCTGGGGACCTCTGTGGCCATTAGTATGTTGGACTTCAGAACTTTGCTTTGAAAGTTTATAAAGACTTCTCAGGACCATATGAGCTGTGAATCTAGTCCCTTCAACTAGCATTTGTACCATTCTTTTAAATGCTACTGTCTGATTTTTAAATGTCATGTATGAATTTTTCTAGTAATAGTAAACTATAAGAAAGGAGATCTTGCCTTGACTTTTAAACAATTAAATATTCACCTCTAAAATTCTAAATTTGCTTCTACCATGGTAAGATTTGCTTGATTTAATCAGCAAAGACTTTGTCACATACTAAACACCAGAAGTTTAAGGTCTTTTTGGTATTAAGTGCCTATAGATACACAAGATTCACAGTAGAGGTTAAAATTTGAATTATTCCATATTGTACCAGTTTTGTAATTTAAAATTTTCTTGGAGGATCTCTGCTTCCCCAGTGGCTCAGATGATAAAGAATCTGCCTGCAGTACAGGAAACCTGGATTTGATCTGGGTTGGGAAAATCCCCTAGAGAAGGGAATGGCAGCCCACTCGAGTATTCTTGCCTGGAAAACTCCATGGATAGAGGAGCCCGGCGGGCTACAGTCTACGGGGTCATAAAGAGTCAGACACAACTGAGAAACTGACACTTTCACTGGAGGGTCTCTGAAAATTTACATGCAATTGGGAGCTCAGTGTATTTTAAGAAATGTCAAATACTTAACTCTGTGTATTAGGCTTAGGGTTAAAATGTCATTACGTTCCAATGCCAGTGCCTATCTTTATAATTAAATCCAGTTTTCATCTATCATCCAGATCAGGCAATCAAACCAGGCAATCTCATCCTTCTTTTCACTTCCCTTTAAAAGAATATTCTGTAGGCAAGACATGGAAACAACTAAACACCCATCAACTGGTGAATAGATGAAGAAGATATGGTACATATATACATGGAATCCTACTTGGCCATGAAAAAGAATGAAATAATGCCATGTGTAACAATATGGATAGACTTATTATTATACTAAGTAAAATAAGGCAGAAAGAGAAAGACAAATACCATATGGTATCGTTTAAGTTCAGTTCAGTCTCTCAGTCATGTCTGACTCTTTGCGACCAGATGGACTGCAGCCCATTTATATGTGCAATCTACAATATGACACAGGACTTCCCTGGTGGTCCAGTGGCCAAGATTTGGCATTCCCAATGCTGTGGACCTGGGTTCAATCCCCGGTGAGGGAACTAGAGCCTACATGTTGCAACTAAGAGTTCACATGCTGCAACTAAAGATCCTGTATGCCCCAGCCAAGACCCAGCACAGTCAAATAGATAAATAAATATTAAAAAAAAAAAAAGTGGCACACATCAACCTGTTTGTGAAAAAGAAATAGACTCACAGACATAGAGAGCAGACTTGTGGTTGCTAAGAGGGAGGGTGGGCAGGAAGGGACGGGTGGGAGTTTGGGGTTAGCAGATGCAAACAAGTACATATAGGATGGACTAACAACAAGGTCCTCCTGTATAGCACAGGGAACTATATTCAATATCCTGTGATAAACCATAATGGAAAACAATATACAAAGAGTGTGTGTGTGTGTGTGTGTGTGTGTGTGTGTGTGTGTAAAACTGAATTACTATGTTGTATAGCAGAAATTAATACAACATTTTAAATCTACTTCAAAAAAGAAAAATTTATTTGAGGACCCCCTTGTTAACTCATCTATTTTTGAATGTCACAATTCATTCCTCAACTTGTCCCGATCTCAATAGAATGTATACAAAGGTGATCAATGGCAGAAAATAATTGAGGTTTATTTTTATAGAGAATATTGATCCTTGTAATAGTATTTTAAAAATGATTATTCTTTAGATTTCTTTTACAATTAAAGATTCAAATCCAGAATGAGAATTTTGCCCTTGCTTTTCAGCCCATCTACTCGGCACTCATCCTGTTTGTAAAAAAAACAACCTTCCCAAAGGAATCCCAGGCCATTATTCTCCCCTGTTCCTGTTAGTATCTGATTCAGGAAGCATCCATGAAGAATGGGGAGGAATGGGGTTTTCTACTTTATCACCACCACTGCCGAATATGCTACACATGGATTGTTGAAAATCTGAATGCAATAAAAAAGGCATAGCAATCCATCTATATAATGAATATAATTTAGTCCTTCAGGATGTAGAATTTGCAATTGTGCAGACCTGCATTATGAACACCAATGATAATTATGCTGTCACTATAAAAAATATAGGAAATGGACTGAAACAGCTTTCCTTCTGTAATACTCTGCAAGTTGTCTGATAAAAGGAACACTTTCTATAACTTGCTTACTCGTCTCTTTCTTACAGAGTGGAAGGGAAGAAGGGGGTAGGGAGATAATGAGAGGATGGTCTGTGGGTGTGTGAGGGACAGAGTTCTTTATTGTCTATATTACAGTATATAAAAAGTTGTGATGTTAGCCAGCCTTCACAAGGATCTGCCATAAATGTAATCAGAGGCAGGAACAGAGGGAGGGACACAGACAAGTTTCGCAGTCGCGGTGATGGGGCAATGCAAACCCACTCTCCTCTTTCCTAGGGAGCTCCAGTCGATCAGTAAGTGGAACGCGCCCAAGCTCAGTCCCCAGGTCATGACTTGACAGGCAATGGGCTCTCTCTCTTCCCTTCCTTCCACCCCGTGGGGAGTCCGCACACCCCTGGAACTCTGTGTCTGCTGGGTTACAGAAAGATAGACATTGCGGGGCTCACAGCACGGGGTCTTCTGTCCTCCTGAGTCGTGCCCGCTTCCCCTCAGGCCCACTGACTCACCTCCCTGGGGATGAGGCGGGCGGTGAGCCGGGGTGCCAAGCCTTCCCTCCTCCACCTCCCCAGGCAGAGAGGAGAGAGCCAGCTACGGACTCCTGGCCCCACTTTCCCCTGGGTTAATTCCTTCTCGTTCTGTTTCAAAGTGTAACTGGAGTTTATCCGCTCTGCTCCCAGCATGACCATTTTTTTTGAGCAGGTAAATCAGGTAATTCTCCTCCCCGGCTGCTGCTTCCTGCTGGGTCAAGTCCTCCTGGAAGGCTGCATTTCCTGTTGAACGCCTGATGAGGGGTGCTGCTTATCCTGAGTCCAGTTAATGAATAGCTCTTCCAGCTGAGGCCATTGGTCTGAGGAATATGGCCATCAGTTACAATTGGAACCTGAAATATTTCCACTGTAGTATGCTGTAATCTCCTAGAACACTAGGAGTATATATGTATATATATATAATGTGTGTGTGTGTGTGTATTTTCTTTCCAAATCTCTGTAGTCTCACCAACAGGTGGTAGCCTCCCTCGAAATGAGCAAGACTCAGCAGGTCTGGCACAACTAACATTGATCCTTCCTGGCTGATGTCTTCTTGCTGTTTCTTGCCCAGCTTCCCTTCTGTTTTTAACCTGGTCTCGTCTTTTATGTTCACTTATTTCATTACTTGAAAGAAAACAGCAGGGCCTGGAAACTCTAGTCCAGTCCTGCTCCTGGACTCCTGTCTTGCCCTGCAGTCTCTTTTGATCTAAATTTCTTTTTCACTATTACAAATGTGGCAGCCGAGAAACCTAGGGAATCTGAAATAAACCAAAGAATTGTGTGAGGACGTGTTTGGAAGAGTGATGTCCCCCACATCAGTGTCTGATCTTAGGTTGGCTACAAGTGTGGATGGTGCAGGCTCCCACCCAAACAGAGGTTTTATGACCACACCAAAGTGTGAGTTCCTACATTTAATGACAACATCTGGTGAGTTACAATGTGCTCTGGTGCTGGTTTTAACACTTGTGAAGCAACTGGAGGACTGTCCATATTCTTAGATATTTAATTGCCTCACGGCTGAAGAAGAGGTATTGCCACAAGCTGGTTTCACAATGAATGGCCGCTGTGGGGACACTCTGGTTTAGGCTGGCCTGCTTTTCTTGGGCAAAAAACAACATGCATTCCAGCCTGCCTTTGTAATACCATGTTTGATATAATCCCAAGTCTTTCTTCTGTATTTGCTTTCTCAGCTAGCTCTTAAAAAAAAAAGTCAAATTTTAAAACAAATGCAGTTTGAATTGGAAAATGACTGTACACTATTCAGGTAGAGAGGGCATTGTGGCATTCTATTACATATGCTTTTATAACTTTATATGTTTCATATACATCTTCTTTATTTGAGTTCTTATGAGTGCCTACTTTTTTGTTAAATCTCCTTAATTCAATCATAAAATGTTAGCACGTTTTTTTTTTGCCAAACATGAAGGGTTTTAAATTTTGTATTTCATAATTAGTTTTCTCATATTGTATATTTCTTATTGTATGCTTAAAAACATATTTTGAGTTTGTGTTTGTATACTATTTCAAGCTGAGCTTTTTTGAAGAACTCCAAGAAACAACTTATATTTTCATTTGGAATTATAATGATTTTCAACTCGCTTAAAATACTAGATGTTTAATTGATTTGTTTTGCAGACTAATTTCATGTGGTAATTAAAATCTTTCCTTTACACACACTTCAGCCCATTTTGTTGCTATGGATTCATTTCTCACATCTACTACCTAATCCTGGAAAAAAGAAAAAAAAATCAAGCATAAAGTATTTCCTTCTGGATGAGACCTACTGTATTTTCAGTTCTGATTCTGTTTCTTACTAAACCAGGAGGTGTGTTTTAGGACATGATTGACCTCCATGATGTCAACTTCAAAACTCATTCTACCATTCCTGGATAAAAGGAATGAGGACTCTTTGAGAACGGCTGATTCCTGGGCAGCAGCAGTGAGGGTTCACCACGAGCCTGAGATATATATATGTATTTTTTTTTCCCCAAAAAAGGGTAGTACTCAAAAAATGAAGAGAGCATGTCAAAAGTACACAGAAGCCAACTTGAATGAGTTCCCCCAGGCCAAATATAAGATAATTTGTGCGTGAGACAGAGAAAAAATAGAAAGGCACATTAATAAATAAGTGAATTAAATGAAAATTCATGGGTCTAAATTGTTAACAAATAAGGAATTAAAGAAAGCAGTCCATTACTGCCTGGTAGATACAGAAGGCAAATAGATAATAAATAAAATGTAAATTACCATTTTGCAACCATCCCATTGAAATTGATTCAACTTAGAATGATCAATAGGCTAAACCTCAGGGAGGAAAGCTTCATTAGGAACATGATATTTACATAGTTTTAAGTTATCTCTTCATGAATTACTTAATAATTTTAAAAGGGAAAAAACAGCTTACAGTGGAGAAATGGGATGACATCTTAAATAAGTAGATTTACATTAACCTCACCAAAAAGAGGCAAGGTTACATCCAGCACTTTTAAATGTGAAACCATGAGAAAGAAGCTTCAGTTGTGTAGTCATCAAACCAAAAATGGGTCGTCTGAGTTTAATCACCAGAAACAACAGAGAAATCTGAGTCTAAATCAGTATATTCAGTGAAATAACTGGCCTGTGCTCATCAGAAATGCCAATGGTATGAAAGACGGAGGGAGAGGAACAGTTCCAAATTAAATAAGACTAAAGAGACATGGTAACAAAATGTGGTATGCCATCCTAGACAATATCCTGAATTAGGGGGAAAAAACTGAAAAGGATACTATTGGCACAATTGGTAAAGTTGAAATATATATTTTAAAGTGTTATATCAATGTTAAGTATCCTAAGTTTGTTAATTTTATACACAGTTCAGTCACTCAGTCATGTCCCACTCTTTGTGATCCTATGGACTGCAGCATACCAGACTTCCTTGTCCATCACCAATTCCCGGAACTTACTCAAACTCGTGTCCATCAAATCAGTGATGCCATCCAACCATCTCATCCTTTGTCATCCCCTTTTTCCACCTTCAATCTTTTCCAGCATCAGGGTCTTTTCAAGAGTCAGCTCTTCGAATCAGGTGGCCAAAGTATTGGAGTTTCAGCTTCAGCATCAGTCCTTCTAATGAATATTCAGGATTGATTTCCTTTAGGATTGACTGGTTGGATCTCCTTGCAGTCCAAGGGACTCTCAAGAGTCTTCTCCAACACCACAGTTCAAAAGCATCAATTCTTCAGCACTCAGCTTTCTTTATAGTCCAACTCTCATATCCATACATGACTACTGGAAAAATCATAACTTTGACTAGACGTACCTTTGTTGGCAAAGTAATGTCTCTGCTTTTTAATATGCTGTCTAGGCTGGTCATAACTTTCTGTCCAAGGAGCAAGCATCTTTTAACTTCATGGCTGCAATCACCATCTGCAGTGATTTTGGAGCCCCCCAAAATAAAATCTGTCACTGTTTCCATTGTTTCCCCATCTATTTGCCATGAAGTGATGGGACCGGATGCCATGATCGTAGTTCTCTGAATGTTGAGCTTTAAGCCAACTTTTTCCACTCTCCTCTTTCACTTTCATCAAGAGGCTCTTCAGTTCTTCTTCACTTTCTGCTGTAAGGGTGGTGTCATCTGAATATCTGAGGTTATTCATATTTCTCCCGGCAGTCTTGATTCCAGCTTGTGCTTCATCCAGTCTGGCATTTCACATGATGTACTCTGCATATAAGTTAAATAAGCAGGGTGACAAAATATAGCCTTGATGTACTCCTTTCCCAATTTGGAACCAATCTGTTGTTCCATATCCAGTTCTAACTGTTGCTTCTTGACTTGCATAGAGATTTCTCAGGAGGAAGGTCAGGTGGTCTTGTATTTCCAGCTCTTGAATTTCCACAGTTTGTTGTGATCCACACAGTCAAAGGCTTTGGCATAGTTAATTATACCATTACTATGTAAAAGAAAAACCTTGTTCTTAGGAAAGAAACTCAAGTATGGAAGGATATAGGGGTATGGTCTGTGCAATCTACTCTCACATGGATAAGAAAAATACATATATTTTAAAATGTGTAACATATAATAGACTGATGATAGATATAGACAGATGGATATGTAGATAAGAGAAGAGAAAATGTTAAATTTTGCTAAATCTTGGTAAACAGTAATCAGGTTTTCTTTGAGCAACTTTTCTGTAATTTTGAAATGGCTTCAAATAGAGACTTAAAAAAATACAGAAGAGAAACAATAAACCAATTCTTTTTTTTATAGGAAGCTTGCTATAGCCCAGTTCATCTGAAAAAGCAAAGAGGAACTGGGACTTCCCTGGTGATCCAGTGTCTAAGATTTCGTGCTTCTGATGCAGGGAACCTGGGTTTGATTCTGGTTGGGCAATAAATCCCACATGCCTCAACTAAGAGTTCAGATCAACTAAAGATTCCGCATGCTACAACAGAGATTAAAGATCCCACCTATCTGCAGCTAAGACCTGGAGCAATCAATTAAATAATAAATATTTTTTTAAAATATACCTCATTTAAAAAATAAATAAAACAAAGCAAAGAGGAACTAAGAGATGTGAAACTTCACATAGAATTTGAAAATTTACTTGAGATCATATTAGCATATAAAACAAAACAGTTAAATTTTATGTAATAAAATAGTTATGAGTATATACAAATAATGGAATAAATGGTTTTAAAGTTAGAAATGTGCATTTATTTATACAATGGACATTCTCTAATTATAGGAAACATTGCCCAAGGACTGACAATACTCAGTTCTTGGACTAATTTGTCATTTAATTACTGTTGGGTTTTATCAAGTCAGTTGACTTTGTGTGGTCTGTTTCCTCACCTATGAAAAACAGAAGGTGAGCTTAAGAGCTTCTGATATCCTTTTCAACTTTAAAGGCTTATACTTCTACATGGGATGGAAACGATGAGAACTACACAGATGGAAGCTGGTGGAAGTATGTGGATGTATTAAATATGCTTGGGTGATTTGCAGTTAGGATGCATAAGAAAATGGCCAAGCTTCTGTAGAAGCCACACACTTTGATGATAGACACTTTTATTTCCCCCAGTACTCCCATACCTTTAATTGTTTTGACATTCATGGCCAAGCCTCTGTGAGACAGAATGTATATCATCAAGTTAGGTTTTTAGGAAACAAAACAGATCCTGAGAGGTGACCTTTATATCTGTTAATAATACTAATATGTCTTTCTTGGTCTATAAACTTCAGAAATTTGTAGTCACAATCATATAAAATGAGGAAATTAACTCCTCATGTACTTTCTTCCATCTCTGCCCTGTTTACATGTTCCAACTTTTTATAATATCAATGTTTCTGTCACTTGAGGTGTTCTGAATGGTTGATTATTCTACACTTTGCCAATAGGTTGAGTAAAAAAAAATTTTTTTTAAGTAGAAAACTTTTTTACTATTATATAATGTGAGTATTATTACTTAAGGTACAAAGTAATATGATTAGACCTATAAAGAAGGAAATATAACCTTGTGTTAATTAACCTGTTTTAGCTGAAGAAGAATATTTCAAGAATATTTCAGGGTATCAAGGTCAAATTGATTCCTCTTTTTTGATGTATTAAATACCACGCAGTTTAATCTGTTTTATGTTTAGACCATGATTTCTTTATACATCATGTTTGTTATTTGAAAATTCTGATTTTTTTTTCTTGTGGGCAGAATTATAGTATGTAATCATCTTGTCAAAGATCATCCAGTTTATTATTAATATTCCCTTCAGGAATATTTCAACATGATTTTCTAAGGCAGCTAAACAACTTTTATCTAATTATTTTTCATAGATATATTTTTTTCTTGGTTGTCACGTTCACTTGTTTCTTGGCTTCCATGACCTTATTTTTCTTGGATTATTTTTTCTTTTTGCTCTAGTACATCCCCCAATATTTTTTCTCCATAAAATATGCATGGGAGATAAAATTTTCTAAGCTCTTGCATGTCTAAAAGTGTCTTTTGAACTTGAAAAATAATTTAGATAGGTATATAATTCTAATTTTAAAGTTCCACTCTGAACTTTTAAAGAATTTTTCCATTATCTTCTGCCAACCAGTTTTGCTGAGGAGGAGACTGACACCAGTCTGATTCTCATTTCTTTGTAGATAACCTGTTTCTTCTCTCAGAAATGTGAAGGCTCTTATCTTTGACATAGTGAACTTTCAGAAAAGTTGCCTAAGTTGTGAATTCCTTTTTTTCCCCCCTCAGGTATCATTTTGTGATCCTTTAAAGTTAAATCATTTATTTAGTCAATAGAAATAGAGATGCTACTTAATGTATCAGGCATCCACAACAGGAGCCTTAGCCCTTCACAGACAAGTTATTCAACTTCGTTGGAGAAGACTTCTCTGGTTTTAGTTTAACTGGGGGACACATCACCCCTGCATGTAGGTGAGAGTAAAGAATGGGGTGAAGATGGACTCTCCAGCTTTTTCTGTAAACCTAAAACGAACACCCCTGATTTTTCTTTCACTTTCCCCTGGAATTCTTGCCTGGAATTCTAGCTTTGAACTTCCAGCTTTCTTCTCTGTAATTTCTTAGTTGTAAACTCTCTGTCTTCTGTTTATAACAATGAAACCTAACTTTTATTGAACTGTGTTCCAGGAAGTGTCCTAGTGCTTCATATAACTTACTTGGCCAACCCACACACAACCCAATGCAACACATTTTATATTTTTCACATTTTATATAAGGAAACAGAGCTGTTCAGAGTCATATAGCTTATGACTGACAGAGCTGACATTTGAATCCAGACAACCTATGATCCCATCCTCTTCATATCTTGGAGAAATATATAGAAGTCTTTCATTCCCTTATGCTTGGATTTATTATGAATTTCTTTTTTAAACAGTTATATCAGTGAAATGTGAGGTGGGAAAGTAGCAAAAGAGAGCCATGTGTTCTGTCTACAAACTTTGAGTGGAATCTCTCCATATCTCCCGAATGCATAGATGATGATGCCGAATCTGGGGCTAGGTAGTTGTTTTCTGCTGTAGGTTTCTGCAGAACCAAAACAGCAGACAATGAGGAGCAAGAGGCTTAGTTTAGCGGTAAGACGGGCTGTGGTCACTCTTTCCCATTACTTGCTGCTGACACAGCTGGAATGGCATACTGCTGATGGAACCTAGAGTGGGGAAAGGTGAATTTCCACGCTTCCTGCCATCCTCATTTCTCTGCCTGGGCTGATCAACGGCAGGCAGGTGGAAGAAGGCAGACCACCAAGGAAAGTGCCACTAGGGCTGAGGGAAGGACGAAGGAATGGCATTTGTGTGGGAAGCTAGACTTGGCTTCTGCTCCCTGCTAATTACAAAGTATCTCTTATGTGTCGCATGTTGGTGTAGGTATTCCGTGTTTATCATTCAGTTTAATGTTTATAATGACCCTGTAGAAAAGGCATTATTGTGCCCACTTTAGAGATGAGGGCACTAAGGTTTGGAGAGTTGCTGAAGGCTACACAGGCAGTATGTTCAGCAGCCTTCTAAGCCCATGTCAGTTGCACGCTGCTGTTGTCTCCTGACCCCATGGCGGGCGTGGGGGTGGGGAGTGGTGTATTTGGAATAGAGCCGATGTTTTTACATGCCCAAATTCCTCCTTCTGCCTTGATACACTATCAGGCTCACAAATACACTTACACTCATGTACACATAAATTAACTAATTCACCCAGTCTTCATTGAGCAAATTATTGAGCAGCTATGGACCAGGTATTTGGTAAGGTCAAGGCATTGAAACACACTCCCTTCCATTTGTCAAGCATGATTGCTTTTTCTATGATCCAGTCAATGCTGGCAATTTGATCTCTGGTTCCTCTGCCTTTTCTTAACCCAGCTTGTACATCTGGAAGTTCTCAGTATTGCTGCAGTGTGAATTAAATTTAAGGTATTTCTCCAAAATGATGGTGTGATGGATCACAGCGTGCTCACAAGTTACTTATATATCCCCGTATGCATTTCCCTTTACAATGGAATTTTTGCTGTGACTCACATCAAAAAGTTGAGTTTATTTCTCTATTCTTTGAACCTGGGCTTGGGCAGCTAACTTTCTTTGGCTAATGGGACATTAGAAAATGTGGTACATGGTCTTTAAAAGTGTTTCAAGTAGGTTTTCCTTCTCTTGTTCCTGGGACCTTTTTGTCATCATGTGGACAGACATTCTTGAAGATGAGAGGCCACATGAAGAAGGGCCTTAATCATCCCCGGTGATCTGGCTGTTGCCCCCAACGTGAGAGGGAGCTATTTTAGAGCATTCAGCCCCAGATGCGCTGGCCTAATGCAGAAAAGCTAGACCGATCACACACAGAAATGAAGGGAAGTGGAAGTCGCTCAGCCCTGTCCGACTCTTCCTGACTCCATGGACTGTAGCCTCCCAGGCTCCTCTGTCCGTGGAATTCTCCAGGCCAGAATGCTGGATTGTGACATCATAAATGGTTTAAGTCAACTTTTGTGGTGTTTTGCTAGGGGGCAAAAACTAACTGATGATAAATAGATAGATGGATAGTTGAGGTAGATTGGGAAAGGGGTGAAAGGGAAAAGGCGTGTAGCTGTGCAGCTTGAAGGCTCTGAATGCTCTGGTGGAGATAAAGGAGCCCCCTGGGGAGGGTGAACTACAAAAAAGGCAGGAGGAGGGACTTTCCTGGCAATCCAGTGGTTAAAACGCCAGGCTTCCAATATAGGGGCAGAGGTTTGATTCCTGGTTGGGAAGATAAGATCCCAAGTGCCACACGGCATGGCCAAAATTTTTTTTTTTTTTAATAATGGCTTTAAAAAGCTTTTTAAAATGGAGGAAAGGCATACACTAGAAACACACTTGACTCTTCTTCATGACTGATCATTGTATAACTCCAAGAAGAACATTTAGAAGGTGAACACTTCACCTAAATGTCAGGGTTTTGCTGTAATTTGAACAATCCAAAAGTAATCTGACACTCTTGTTTACTTTTTTTTTTTCCTAATAGTCTAGCAGAGAGAAATCATTTCTCAACAGGTTTATTGAGTTTCCTGTTGACCCAGAATTCCGAGTCTAAATGCAGCCCTTATCTAAACCCGCGGCACATCAGAAGGGAAATAGACCCACTTATTTCTCTGGCAGACTCCTGCCACTTTAACATCGCACTGTGTTAAAAAAAAGGAAAAGAAAAGGAACGGCAGACCCTGGTGTCCTGATTCGGTGTCACACGGTCAATTGGATAATCCGCTTTCGCCTTGCCCTGGCCTCACATACAATGCTTTTTCTCTCTTTCACAATGTGAATGACCTGCTCTGCACCCTGGTTTCTTGAATGGATGTCTGTGTCAGAGACTTTAAGCTTTCTGAGGGCAGGGACCTTATTTTATTCATTCATTCTTCCATTACTTTATTTATGCCAGGGGATGTTTATTGTGGAATGATGATTCGTTCCTGATTTCAAAGATCTGATTAGCTAGTAGAAGAGGGAAAAAATCTATGTCTGTTTTTAAAGAATGTGTAATGTGAATATTGAGTCTTTGCAAAATGTGTGAGCCCAGAAAAAAAGAATCGCCTTGATGCCTCTTGCACCTGTATCCTAACTGATCTGCCTGCTAGTACACCTGACTCCCTAAAGCCCAATGGTGCACTCAACAGCCAGAGGAGTTTATTAAAATATGTTAGATTCTATCAATCCTCAGCTTCAAAATTTCAATTTAAACATCTTACAGGCCTTACAGTCAGTGGGGCCTGGCAGCTGCCTTGCCCTCTGGCAGCACCTCAGCCACGCTGGCTCCTTTCAGTTCTTGAGAACCAGGTTTGCTCTCTCGCTTAGAGCCTTTGAATTAGTGGGCTCTGCATGACTGGCTCCCTCTTGTCATTCAGAGCTAAGCTTAAGTGACCAGATGCCTGACACTCAATGTCACTCTGTGTCATATGACCCATCTAACACTAACCATAAAGAGTTAGTACTGCCTGCCCCTCTTTCTTTTCTTCTTTACCTCCCTCCTCTTTTTCCTTCCTTCCTTCCCTACCTCATCCATCCTTTTTTTCTTTCTTACTTTGTCTGTCTGCAGTAAAATGAAAATTTCATCAAAACAGTGACCTTGTTCCCTCTCCCACCTCCTATCTGCCTCATAATATGTGTTCAATTTGTGGCTCAGCTGGTAAAGAATCTGCCTGCAATGCAGGAGACCAGAGTTAGATCCCTGGATTGGGGAGATTCCCCTGGAGAAGGGAATGGCTACCCACTCCAGTATTCTGGCCTGGAGAATTCCATGTATAGTCCATGGAGTCGCAACAAGTCAGACATGACTGAGCGACTTTCACTTTCACTTTCAAATACTCTCTGAGGGGCTTCCCTGGTGGTGGTAAAGAATCCACCTGCCAATGCCGGAGAGACACAGGTTCCACCCCTGATCTGGGAAGATCCCACATGCTGCAGAGCAACTAAGCCTATGCATCGCAGCTTTTGAACCTGTGCTCTTGGGCCTGGGAGCCACAACTGCTGAGTCTGTGTGTTGCAACTGCCGAAGCCCGCGTGCTCTAGAGTCTGTGCTTCACAAGAGAAGCCACTGCAATGAGAAGCCCATGCACTGCATCTAGAGAATAGCTACTGCTTGCTGCAACTAGAGAAAAGCCCATGCAACAATGAAGACCCAATACAGCCAAAAATAAATAGAGAAATAAACACTGTTTGAGTGTATGAAAAGATGGATAGAATTCTGAGTGCTGCAGGCACTCCCTGGATGGAATAGAGGGGGAGAGGACTTTTCAGAGAAAATAACACCTTATTCAAAGACACATGACAAGGACCAAGTGCACTGGAAGTATTTTGGCATGGCTGGGACACAGGGTGTGAGTTGAGCTTGGAGAGATCAGGAAAATGAAAGGAGGTGAGAACTGAAAGGTTATATTTAATAACTCACAGGAATGCAGACATCTCTCACTTTCTGACATTGCTGCCCTGCAGGAAGAGAGGGAAACGGCCTTGACAGAAGATACTGACAAATTCGGTCTGTTGCAGTGATTCCTTTCAGAGTTTTGACTTGAGTTGGAAATGTACTATTGAACTTGGCCAGATGTGAGAACCGTGTATAAAACCATTTTGTGTCACTTATTCATTTGACTCTTAAATCACAGTAAGCAGCAGCTCCATGTGTATTTTTTGTTTATTTGAGCTTTATTGTTTGTGAGGTTTAAAAACAATTTGGGGAGACAGTGAAAGGCTTTCATTTACTTTGATAACTTCCTTATCTGTCACGGGGAAACAATAATAATGCTCATCTCAAAGAGTATTTGTAAGACTTTGTTGTTTTTGTTTTTGTTTGTTTTTCGTTGCTAAGTCATCTCTGACTCTTTGCAACCCTGTGGGCTATAGCCCACCAGGCTCCTTTGTCCATGGGATTTCCCAGGCAAGAATATTGGAAGGGATTGTCGTTTCCTTCTCCAGGGGATCTTCTCAACCCAGGGATCAAACTCGAGTCTTCATGTCTCCTGCATTGGCAGATGGATTCTTTACCACTGAGCCACCAGAGAAGCCTGTTTGTAAGACTTCAATGACTTAAAATATATGAATTACTTAGGGCAGTTCCTATCTGGCTTCCCTGGCGGCTCAGATGGTAAGGAATCTGTCCACAATGCAGGAGACCCAGGTTTGATCCCTGGGTCCGGAAGATCCCCTGGAGAAGGAAATGGCAACCCACTCCAGTACCCTTGCCTGGAAAATTCCATGGACAGAGGAGCCTAGTTGGCTACAGTCCATGGGGTCCCAAAGAGTTGGACACAACTGAGCGACTTCACTTCAGGGCAGTTCTTAGCATCATAATTGTTAGCCTTTATCATCATTATAATCATTTGCTGCTCTCATGAAGAGAAACATGATATAACCATTGAAGCAATTCTACACTAGGTTCAAAACTACTGAAGATGAATTTACATTTTGCTGGAGAGAGAGATACATTGCCATTTTGCATTGTGAAGACATTGCTTGGTAATGATGACTGATAACACTTCTTGCATGCTTTTTAGTCATGGTGTAAATAGGCACACTCAATTAACTGCGTCCAGCCCATTGTTTAAGAACAATGCATAGGCCAGAATATACCAGGCAGATACTGGGCGAAAGTGAAGAGAGAAATTTCAACAAAAACAGTGCTCTCTAGGATGAAGAGTGTGGGCTTTGCCCACAGCTCAGGCTTGACATGTTCATCCATGTTCATCCATGCAGTGGCCCTGACTGTCTAGGGCTTCAGCCCTGCTCACCAAGCTTCTAGGCTCCTTGTGGCCTGTGGTCTGCAACTCAGCTGGTCTGGAGGGCAGGAAGGAAGGGTGGATCCTCTCGAGATTTCCTGTCTTGCTGTGAGTCACTGACACCAAGCACTTTTCTTGCAGTTCTCTGCCTGCTATCCGGAGGGCAGGAATGCAGCCGCAGAAGTCAAACCGGAACCATCCTCTGCGTCATGATAACGACTCTCGCTGCAGTAAACAAGCATGTCTGCGCCGCTTCGGGGGGCCCTCCCTCCCTCTGCAAGCAAGGAACTGAAGGACAGCCTCGCCGTTTCACTACCCTTTGTAGGAAGAGAATGACGACAGGAAGAAAAAAATCCTCCGGTATCATTTTGGTGCAGTGGAAAGGAGACTAATTTTGGAGAAGGAATGCAGAATTCCTAATTCTGACTTGCCTGGGAAAGATTGTGAGCCTGTCTCACACCTACTTCCCTTCCATTCCCTTCCTGCCCCATTGCAAACAGTCTGAAGTTGAGCATGGGGTTTTGAGACTCCTGTAAGTAAATGCCTTGTAAATTAAAACATTAAAGTCATTCTTGCTTGTAGAAAATAATGTGAACAGGCTTCATCTTTGTAGGAAAAGCCAATCAAGATGGCGTGATAACAGCTGTACTACCTAACTTCTAAGTCTGAGCCTGCTGGAAGGATCAGTAGTGGTAATAATAATAATAGCTACTAAGCACTTGTCTTACGTTGGATATTATACTTTATGTATGTTATTGCTGTTCTCAAGCCCCCCAAGTCACCCATTCTACCAGCAGCCTTAACACATGATGATATATACAACAGTGCTTTGAAAATACTAGTCATTAAAGATATTTTTATATAAAGGTATAATTATAATTGGGCTTCCCAGGCTGCACAGTGGTAAAGAATCCACCTGCCAGTGCAGGAGACGTGAGAATGTGGGTTTGATCCCTGGGTTGGATAGATTTCCTGGAGGAGGAAATGGCAGCTCACTTCAGTATTCTTGCCTGGGAAATCCCATGGACAGAGGAGCCTGGCAGGCTAGGTTATGGGGCTGCAAAGAGTCAGACACGACTGAACGACTGAGCAAATACAGCAGACAATTATAATTAACCTTAGTAAAAATTCCACAGGCAATATTTTACTTAGGTTACCAAAGAACACGAGGTACAGAGTTACACACAACTAGGTTGAAATACCACTTTGTCCCCATATGTATTATTAAGTCTCTGTGGACCCCAGGTTCCTCCTCTGCAAAAGGGGCGCCATAACAGCTGCCTTTTAGGATTATAGCATTCACAAGGACTGTATGTAAAAACTCCACTTCTCTGTATTTGACACAGTAGACTCACCACAGATATGAACTCCCCTTTCTTTTCCAGTTTTCCTTGAGATAATAGAAATGAGATAAAGATCTTTAGGCTCATTAATTAGGTATTTGATAATTTTTCAGAGTGCCTGCAGCAATACCAAGGAAGAGGAAGGACAAGTATAAGAATGAAGAATAACAGAATATATAAGTAAAGGAGTCCCCAGCCATGAGGAAAACAGTCTGATTGTTCTCGAAAAGTGTATTTAGGAGTAGCTTTGTATCAGAGACTTGGAAAAATGTTGTGATGGAAGAGGAATTATTGCAAATGTAATTTTCTTTAATACTGTCTGGTCATAACCACATAAATTGATTCTAGGCCTTTGGTAGGAAAGTTACAGTTCAGTTGTAGCAGTCAGTTTAAATTACTAGTCATTAAGTAAGTGTCTCAGAAAACCAGAAGCCTAGTCTCTCGTAATGAGTATTCATTAGAGGAGAGAGATTAAGTTCTATAGTGTTCACTGCTGTGCAATAGAGAATTAAATATTTTCAACATTTTATTTTGTTCACACAATTAAACTTTTTCTTTTACCTATGAAAGCTGGATCAGTTCTCAAAATGGTAATTATTTTATTAAACAAACATCTCCTTTTCTCAGCTTCTCTCTAACTTTACACTTCAGAGTAGAAAATAACAAGTCAATACCTTTCTTATACCAGCACAAATTACTTTTCAGTATACTTCATGACATTCTCTACTTTTCACGAACAGTTTTACAGATATGGAGTTTGCTGGTACCTTTGAAAGACTGTTCAAAAACAAGTCTTGAAAACTATCTTACCAAACACGCCAACACCACCCTGGTAGATGCCTGAAGCATCATCATGGTTTTGTGTTCAGGCAAGCTTTGTAAGAGATTTGAGCTCCATATTACCATGTTAGCCCTGAAGACTTCAGTATATAAGTAGCATTCTTTCTTACAATTTTGGGAGTTTAAAACACTGAGTTCTAATTATACCTGCACACCTAAAAATGAAGTACACATTCCAAGGGAAAGACACAAAACCCAGAAGAAACAGTCTTAAATAACAACAAACTTTTTACTGCAAGGTCTTAATTTTATTTCACAATATCTCTTAACAAAATTCTTACTTTCTTTGTACCGACAATCTCTGATACAGAAATGGCTTAGTTATGGGTGGCAAATGGAAGACTATCTGAAAAAAAATTGAATATATAACCATAATAATTATCTTATGGTTTCAGGGCTTCCCAGGTGGCTCAGTGGTAAAGAATTTGCCTGCTAATGCAGGAGATGCTGGAGACGCAGGTTCTATACCTGGGCCGGGAAGATCCCCTGGAGAAGGGCTTGGAAACCCACTCCAGTATTCTTGCCTGGAAAATTCCATGGACAGAGAAGCCTGGAAGGCTGAGCATGCATTCACATACAATCACAATCCAAAAATATGAGTCCACTTCTTTAAAAAGGATAGAGGGGGATATAAGGAAATGAATGAAACATAGTATAGCTTTTACAAGCAGTTTATAAGATCTTTGTATTTTAACTAATGGCAACAGTGTCGGTTGTAGCTTTTATTATTCATGGATATCCTGAGGACATAACATAAAAGTACTTTAATACTACTAATATTTCTAAGCTTAACATGAGTTTCTCAATCATGAAAGGGGATTTTCTACTTGTTTAGTTCCTTATTCTTAGACTAAAATATAAGCTGTGCTTATTTTATTTTTCATATTTTAGTTATTTGATATCCTTGATCCACACAATGCAGGACCCACATCTAAGGAACAGAAATTTGCTAGTGAGTCACATGGAAAAGAAACTTGAGTGGTTTTCAGAGCAAAGGAATTTAACAGTAATAATGTAAAATAGGCAGACTCAGACTTACCTATCTCGAGATCTTTTTTTTTCCTCTCCTCCCCTTAATCTTCCACATGTTATATAAAGTACATTTAGAGAGGTTTTTCATTTCTAAAATAATTATGTTTAATACAGGAAGCAGCAAAGGTCAATTTTAAAAAGTGACATTTTTTTCTGCTACTGGTTTTCATTATATACGTTTAAATATACCCTTAAAGTTCCCAAATCCACAGAGTTGAAGCTTTTATTGAAGTTAAGATGGAAGTAAGGCCTAGGCCGTAAAAGACCCAGTCATACTAAGAGAATTGGAGTGCCCACTTAGGTCCTAAATTTGGAATCTCCCTTATACTACTAACATCTGCTTCTTCTACTATTTAACCCAAAAGTCCATCTGCACTGTCAGAGTGAGGGCTCATTCCTTCCACGAATGGTCCAGCTTGGTGGTTAGCTTCTGACAGCATAGGGCCAGTCTGCTCCAAAATCAGCCTCTCCAGCCTTCACTGACAGAGCTCCATGGGGGTGCAGTGGTTCTCAAGCCTTGATGTGCATCAGAACCATTTGGAGAGTTTGTTAAAACACAGCTGATAGGGTGTCACCCTAGAGTTTCTGATTCATTCGGTCTGGGGTGGTGCCTGAGAAGTAGCATTTCTCACAAGTTCTCACATGATGCTGATGCTGCCAGTTGGAAACCACTAATGTGGTGCAAAGTGCCCGAGTCTGAGAGCTAAGAAATCTTGCCTTCATCTAGTTTCATAACTTCCCTCTACAAAAACACTCATGTGTGACGCCTGTGCCTTGCTTTCTTTGTTTTTAAGACAAAAAGATTGAGCAGGTAAACTCTTGCTAAGAATTTCTCAATGATTTTTCTATCTCACTTGAAAATTTACAGTGCGATTGCATCTGTAAAAAATAAAAATTAAAAAAATAGACTTATCCCAACAGCCACCTCAAACTGTGTCATCCAATGACATACCCTTTTCCATTGAAAGTGTTGAGTCAGGGAGGGGTTAGATAAAACACCTCAGTTGTTTCTGGGGTATGGATTAAATACTTCACAATCAAATTCTTAGATCAGAGCTTTGCAAATGATGAGTGTGAATGAATGAACAGGTATGCCAAGATATTGGTCCTGAATGGGCCTGAGGCATAAGAGCTTCCAGGCTTTACCCCAGCGTACCATTAAAGTATTGTGGTTATCTGTGTGCCATGATATGACAAGCCTTGGGGAACACTTGTTATGTAAAATGACCTTGTTGCTTCATCTATTCTGTCTATCCAGCACTGTTCATATCAAATTTACTTAGGAATGAGGGCAGCTTATTATGAAAACGTCTGATTGTGGTGTGATCATTTTTTTTTAACGTTAGCTGAAATATTGCCACCATTTTTGATACCTTTTAGTTTGATACAGGGATTTAACTGGGGGGTGGGGGGGATTGTGGAAGAGATGATTTGATTTTCCTGGACCCACTTTGCAAAGCCATCTTTGCAAATATGGGAGCAATAAAGGACAGAAATGGTATGGACCTAACAGAAGCAGAAGGTATTAAGGAGAGGTGGCAAGAATACACAGAAGAACTATACAAAAAAGATCTTCATGACCCAGATAATCATGATGATGTGATCACTCACCTACAGCCAGACATCCTGGAATGCGAAGTCAAGTGGGCCTTAGGAAGCATCACAACGAACAAAGCTAGTGGAAGTGATGGAATTCCAGCTGAGTTCTTTCAGGCCCTAAAAGATGATGCTGTGAAAGTGTTCTGCTCAATATGTCAGCAAATTTAGAAAACTCAGCAGTGGCCACAGGACTGGAAAAGGTCAGTTTTCATTCCAATCCCAAAGAAAGGCAATGCCAAGAATGCTCAAACTACCACACAATTGCTCTCATCTCACATGATAGCAAAGTAATGCTCAAAATTCTCCAAGCCAGGTTTCAACAGTACATTAACTGTGAACTTCCAGATGTTCAAGCTGGATTTAAGGCAGAGGAACCAGAGATCAAATTGCCAACATCCAATGGATCATCAAAAAAGCAAGAGAGTTCCAGAAAAACATCTATTCTGCTTTACTGACTATGCCAAAGCCTTTGACTGTGTGGATAACAATAAACTTTGGAAAATTCTTCAAGAGATGGGAATACCAGACCACCTAACCTGACTCCTGAGAAGTCTGTATGCAGGTCAAGAAGAAACAGAACTGGACATGGAACAACAGACTGGTTCCAAATAGGAAAAGGAGTATGTCAAGGCTGTATATTGTCACCCTGCTTATTTAACTTTTATGCAGAGTATATCATGCGAAATGCTGGGCTGGATGAAGCACAAGCTGGAATCAAGATGGCCAGGAGAAATATCCATAACCTCAGATACACAGATGACACCACACTTATGGCAGAAAGCAAAGAACCAAAGACCCTCTTGATGAAAGTGAAAGATCATGACATCTGGTCCCATCACTTCATGGCAAATTGATGGAGAAACAATGGAAACAGTGAGAGACTTAATTTTGGGGGCTCCAAAATCACTGCAGATGGTGACTGCAGCCATGAAATTAAAAGATGCTTGCTCCTTGGAAGAAAAGCTATAGACATCTAGACAGTATATTAAAAAGCAGAAACGTTACTTTGCCAACAAAGGTCTGTCTAATCAAAGCTATGATTTTTCCAGTAGTCATGTATGGATGTGAGAGTTGGACTATAAAGAAAACTGAGCACCAAAGAATTGATGCTTTTGAACTGTGGTGTTGGAGAAGACTCTTAAGAGTCCCTTGGACAACAGAGAGATCCAACCAGTCCATCCTAAAGGAAATCAATTCTGAATATTCATTGGAAGGACTGATGCTGAAGCTGAAACTCCAATACTTTGGCCAGCTGATGCAAAAAAAATGACTCATTTGAAAAGACCCTGATGCTGGGAAAGATTGAAGGTGGGAGGGAGGAGAAGGGGATAGCAGAGGATGAGATAGTTGGATGGCATCACCAACTCAATGGATATGTGTTTGTGTAAGCTCTGGGAGTTGGTGATGGACAGGGAAGCCTGTGTGCTGCAGTCCATGGAGTTGCAAAGAGTGGGACATGACTGAGTGACTGAACTGAACTGAACTGAAGCCACTTGGGGCAAGAGTTCTCTATCTTAACACTGTATCTTTCTTGTATTCAACAGCTGCAAAGGGGGCTTTATGTGGTACCAGCAAGGAATCAAAGCATGGTGGTGATACACAGCGGAGGTTCCTACACATGTGCACAAATGTGCAGAGGCTGTAATTTTAGGATGGAGAGTAGAGAAAAATGGTGCTGAGATCCTTGGGTGGGACTTTCATATTTTTTTGGAAGTGTGGGCAATAGGCCCACCTAGATTTCAGTCTCCACTGGAAAGCCTACACAGAACTCTGGGTAGAAGCTATACACACACACACACACACACACACATGTATATATATATGTCTTACTGTAGCCTCAAGACTGGAATGGCACTTTGAACAAGGTGGGTGCTCAAAAGGTAGGTGGCTTTGACTCACTTAGTAAAGGCTTGCCAAAGAAAGTGTACTCTCTGAGAACAATATTATTTACACTGCATAAAGGAGCCCTAAAAAAAGGCAATGGTATGGAACAGAATGAAGCATTTTACTCTACAGACTTGAGCCAACATTATTCTACCCAGTTCTCCTGGCTCATCAATTTGTTACCACTCATCTTCTAGGAAGGTCTAACAGCTGACATTTTTTAGAAAAACAGTATTTTATTTTCTTGATTACTAACTAGTCTTCTCATGTTTATCATCCTCTTTTTATATAGTAAATTCCCACAGCCTTTCTGCTTGCTAACGCATAGTCTAAGCTATTGCTTGTGAAACAGTTTACGGTGCTCCACGGGCTCTAAGTGAGCTGTTTTCCATCTCCAATTGCCTGTTCACCAAGAAAAACCATGCCGAAGCTCTGTAGCATTTTATACTGGAGCCATATGGCTCTGACACACCGTGAATAAAATCAATGCATAAAAGTTATCATTTGGACTTCCCGAAGGGTACAGTGGTAAGGCTCCACACTCACAATTCAGGGAACTCGGGTTCAGTCCCTGTTCGGGGAAGTAGATCCCACATGCCACAGCTAAGAGCTCGAATGCCACAACAAAGATACTGTGTGCCGCAAAGAAGACCCAGCGCAGCCCAACAAAAACCTCTCATTTCTGTGGTAGTACTAAACAGAGTTTTGCCTCTAGTTAGCCATCACTTTTAACAGAGGGAGCAGAGATGACAATGTTGTAATCCTTGTAAAAAGTAGACCATGTCCAAAAGATCTGTAAGGCTGCCCTAGCTCTAAGCTGGGGGAGAATCATTTCCCTGGAGCTCAATTCCATTTCCTGCTTCGCTTTCAAAGTTCATTTCTCAGTTTATTACTCATTGCTGGTAATTTTGTGTTTGACTCTGGTTGGGCAAGATTTCGTAGTGCGAATCATGTATTCTTTTCATTTAAATTTGCTTCAGGATTAAAGGAATTTGAAGTCCACTGCTTTTTTGATAGGGGAATCATCCAGATGTACATTCCAGCAGATACAGAATTCCTTTCCTTTATTATTCACATCTGCTTTATGTAATCCAGCCTTCTAGCACCGAGAGAGACAACCACCTACTCATAATTTGCACATTTCTACTCGGCTGAATGCTGTCCTGCCTGAATTTCTAAGAATGTTCCCACTGTAATTCTCTTGAGGATTAAAAGCACGTGTAAGCCAAAAGACACAGCATGGAAATATTCATTAAAAAAAAACACAAGTCTAGTAACACAAGACAGCTCGTTGCTATGGGGTACTGCTACCAACACCCTCATTCCCAAAGCTTCACCTGTCATCTCAGAGTACTCTATCTGGTTCTTCTCTATCTACCATTCAACAGGATTTCCAGGTCCTGAGGGCAGGAATCCTGCAATACATCTTTTGCATCCTTTCTAGTGTCTAAGGAAGTACTGAACATCATGTGGCTATCCCATAAACAATTGTTGAGTCACAGTGAATTGAATTTAAAAAACGCATATTCCTGGTGCTGGAATGACGGAAGCAACTGAACTTCCCCCTGTTCTCCACAGTCTGAGAATTATCATCAAAAGTAAGGATTATCAGGTAAATGAAGATTACCAGGAAGGAAAAGCCAAAGGCCAATGCAAAATACTGCAAAGAAGGGTTACAAGAGAAATAACTCCCCTTTAACCTAGTCCTCTGCTGCAGAAAGGGGATGTTTGGTAACTTGTTGGTGAAAGTCACAGACTACATGGTCTATTGTGATTGTCACATGTTCCAGCAGCATAGAATAAAACAACTTTTTAAAGCTTGAAGTTCTAATAAAGCTTTTGTGTTTCTTATTTCTTTGATTATATGATTAGTATACAAATAATGAAAAGAGCTTCTCCAAATCCATGACTAATTCCCGAATATGAATTCAGTGCTCAGACACTAGTTTTTACTGCACGTTTTCCTCCATAGTTAAACCTTGTGAGTGTCATGTGCAGGAAGTAGGATAGAGAACAGAGGTCTTCTGTTAACTTCAGTCCTATCACATGGACTCCCTTCAGGACTGTGTGTTGGTTTCCATATTCTACAACCATGACCTCATTGTCATCTTTATTATGCCTTTGCTAGCTTCTGTTGTTTTAAAAATCTACTTTTTAATCTCTTGATTTTTAGACTTGTATCATAAAACCTTTCACTTTAGAGATTCTGCCCCCACCCAGTGTTTAGTGGAGTAAAGAGCCTCTTATAGGCTTTCAATAAACAATTTTTGAATCATGTTGAATTGAACTTAAAATTTCATTGAATTTCAATTGAAGTTAGAATTTAAAAGGAATTTTAAAATGCTGTTCTTTGTTTCCAGGATGAAAGTTTTATATGGTATCTATGGTATAACTGAATAAGTACTACAAATAAAGTGTCATAAAATATTATAAACATAGTTTAGTAAAATAGCAGTTTAACCAAAAATAGATATTGCATGTAAACACAGACAGGCCTTGGTTATTTCCTGTAACATATCTGTTTTATAGTTTTTATAGAAAGATTTTATATAGGGGCTTTCCTGGTGGCCCAGTGGTAAAGAATCCACCTGCCAGTGCAGGAGACACAGGTTCGATCCCTGGTCCAGGAAGATCTCACACACCTTGGAGCAGCTAAGCAGCTAAGCCACTGTGCCAGCAGTTGAGCCTGCGTTCCAGAGCCTGGGAAGGACAACTCCTGAGCCCGGGTACTGCAGCTACTGAAGCCCACGTTCTCCAACTACTGAGCCCACGTGCTCCAAAGCCTTTGCTCAGCAAGAGAAGCCGCCACGAGAAGGCTGAGCACCGCCCTAGAGAGCAGCCCCTGCTCGCCAAGGAAAGCACGTGCAGCAGTGAAGACTCAGCAAAGTCATAAATAAATACATTTTTTTTAAAAGTCTTATACAGAAGCAGTAACCATATTTCTTGAGAAGTATTTGGGATTCTTTCTTGTGTAAGTATGATAAGGTAGGACCATATAGGATCAATTTTTTTTTTCCTGTTACCTTGACTTTAAAAAAAATAAACTCAATTTTTCCAATAAATCAACGGAAATTACACAGAATATACCTATATTTGGCCTGATAACTTTAATTGTAGCATTGGTTAGTAGCATATTAATGTCTTGGCACTTCCCCACCTCCACTTTAAGGAATTCTCTGTAATAATGAATTTTCACCCTTTACGATAAAGATTTTCTTGTCATGCAGATGGTGGTGGTATTTTGAAAGAATACAAGTGTGTATATAAAAGATCAATAGGAAATAAAATTATACCCATATGAAAAGTGCTCTTCTCTAAATTAGAAAAATTAGACTATAAAAAAAGATAATAGTTTTAGTTTTCTAAGTTCTCCCTCATAATTTTATGACTCTTATTCAGCAAAACAAAAATTTAAATTAGTGTCTGTCTTATTACACATATTATCCACTTGTAATCCACTTGGTACGTCACAATTATCTCTCACAAAGCCATAACTAGAAGTTTGGGATTGTTTAGCAAAACTGAGCTGGGAGCAGGCTTGTTTTGTTGTATTTGCCAATCTGATTAGCTGCTCTTTTTCATACACAGTAGGACCTAAAGCACAGGTTTCAAAGCATGGTCCAAGAATCAGCCGAGAAGCTTGTAGTTATGCATCTCCCCAGGCCCTTAATGAACCAGCCGAATCAGAACCTCTGGGTGCAAGGCCTAGAGATCTATATTTAAACGAGGGTCCCTAGTGATAATTATGCTCACCAAATTTGAAAGCCACTGACTGCAGGTTCACACTTAAAAATTAAAAAACATATATACCTCATCTTTTGGTTAAAAAAAGGATTTTTTTGGTAAAACTTAACTTTTGGTTTCACATTTAATATGCCTCTCCACTCATTGGTTTTTTTTTTTCCCTTCTCCTGGGTCGGGAAGATCCCCTGGAGAAGGGATAGGCTACCTACCCTAGTATTCTGGGGCTTCCCTGGAGGCTCAGATGGTAAAGAATCTGCCTGCAATGTAGGAGACTCTGGTTCGATCCCCGGGTGGGGAAGATCCCCTGGAGGAGGAAATGGCAACCCACTCCAGGATTCTGGCCTGGATATTCCCCATAGAGAAGCCTGGTGGGTTACAGTCCATGGGGTCACAGAGGCAGACACGACTGAGCGGCTAAGCGCAGCACAACCACGCCCTGTGTTTCTGCTGTTTTCTACTCTTCGCCTCTCACTCCTAAGTTTCACAGAGTTTTAGAACTATGTGTGACTACCATCCTTTGGTTACAGGCAACAGAATCTAATTCTGAATGTGTTAAGATTTTTTGCAAATTGTGGGTAACTCATAAGTCAAAAATAAATCTGAAAACAGTGTTAAGAAAATATATGAGTTAAAGTAGATAGAATAGGAAGTACCTTTGGTCTTCAATTCCTGTATCACTTCATTAAAATTTCAAATTATATTTAAAAAATATAGACTTTGCCTAGCATGGTCCTGTTCCCATATCTCAGCCAGAAGAGGGAATGTAACTTTCAGGAGCCTTCCAGAACTGTATCCAGTGACCGAGGGGTGGATCTCTAAAGCAAAATAGTACTAGCACCTTTACAAGAAGACTGAAGAAAGATTTTGGTACAGTCAAAAATAATATATTCACCATGATGCAGAAAACTTTTAAATACACAATTTGAAGTCCCCGTTTTAATCATTAAGTCAACTAATTCCTGAGAGTTAGTCAACAGATACTTATTACAAAGTTAGTATTCTGAGTCAGGTGCTATGTTAGGTGTTAGGGAAATTATATTGAAGTTACCAGAGGTCAGGAGTAACAAATTAAGGCTATGTAGGTGGGCTAGTTTAGATGGACTATTTGGGACTAACAGAAGGGCCTGTTTATGTAAATAAAAGTCTGAATCAGATACTTTTTTAATCTAAATCGATTATTGTTTATACTCAGCTGGTAAAGAATCTGCCCCCAATGTAGGAAACCCTGGTTCTATTCCTGGGTCAGGTAGGTTGTTTCTATCTACTAAGGAAGACAGGGTAAAACACTGTTTGCCTTCTGGGTGTTCTCATGGGGCCTTAAGACACACAGATAAGGGAGCTTGGCTGGGTGTGTGTGTAAACAGGAGCTTGGGGTGTGTGTGTGTGTGTTTGTGTGTAATGAGAACTTGGGGTGTGTGTGTGTAAATGAGAACTTGGGGTGTGTGTGTAAATGAGAACTTGGGGGGTGTGTGTGTGTATGTAAATGGGATCTTCCCAACCCAGGGATCAAACTCCCATCCCCTGCATTTGCAGGAAGAACCTTTACCACTGTGCCAGCTGTGATGCCCTGAAACTTGTGTGAAAATGAAAGTTGCTCAGTCATGTCCGAATCTTTGCGACCCCATGGACTGTAGCCTACCAGGCTCCGCTGTCCATGGGATTTTCCAGACAAGGGTACTGGAGTGGGTTGCCATTTACTTCTCCAGGGGGGTCATCCCAACCCAGGGATCAAACCCAGGTCTCCCGCATTGTGGGAGAAACAATGGGGAAACAACTGGGGAAACAGACTCTTGGAGGGCACAAACAGAACCTTGTGTGTGCCAGGACCCAGGAGAAGGGAGCAATGGCCCCACAAGAGACCGACCAAGGCTTGCCTGTGAGTGTCCAGGAGTCTCTGGTGGAGGCGTGGGTCGGTGGTGGTCTGCTGCAGGGCTGGGGCACTGGGTGTAGCAGTGTGTGCACCGGACCTTGTGAAGGAGGTCATCATTATCTTCAAAACGTCCACCATAGTTTGGCCTCAGGTCAAATAACAGGGAGGGAACACAGCCCCACCCTTCAGAGAAAATGGGAGTAAAGATTTACTGAGCATGGCGCCGCCCATCAGAACAAGACCCAGTTTCTCCCTCAGTCTGTCTCTTCCATCAAGAAGCTTCCATAAGCCTCTTATCCTTCTCCATCGCAGGGCAGACAAAATGAAAACTAAACAATCTGATCACATGGACCACAGCCTTATCTAACTCAATGAAACTATGAGCCACGCCTTGTAGGGCCACCCAAGATGGACAGGTGATGGTGGAGAGTTCTGACAAAACATGGGTTACTGGAAAAGGGACCAGAATTCTTGCCTTGAGAGCCTCATGAACAGTATGAAAAGGCAGAAAGATAGAACAATGAATGATGAACTCCCCAGGTCAGTAGGTGCCCAATATGCTACTGGAGATCAGTGGAGAAATAACTCCAGAAAGAATGAAGAGATGTGAGAGTTGGACTATAAAGAAAGCTGAGCGCTGAAGATTAAGAGCCCCTTGGACAGCTAGGAGACTGAACAAGTCCATCCTAAAGGAAATCAGTCCTGAATATTCATTGGAAGGACTGATTCTGAAGGTGAAACTCCAATACTTTGGCCACCTGATGTGAAGAACTGACTCATTTGAAAAGATGCTCATGCTGGGAAAGATTGAAGGCAAGAGGAGGGGGTTATGACAGAGGATGAGATGGTTGGAAGGCATTACCGATTCACGGGACATGAGTTTGAGTAAACTCCAGGAGTTGGTGATGGACAGGGAGGCCTGGCATGTTGCTGTCCATGGGGTTGCAAAGTGTCAGACAGGACTGAGTGACTGAACTGAACTGAGTCCTGCCAGGAATGCTCCAGTTCCTAACCATCCTACTAATAAATACAGATTCATCCTTTGTGTTTGAGATGAAAAGAGCCTCTGGGTAGAGTTTTCTCATTTCCCCTCAAATTTAATTTCTCTGGCATTTTATGCCAATACTTTTGTCCCATAACTGCTTACCTGCCTTGTTCCCCACTAGATCTTTCCCTTATCTTTTGTGAGCCAAGAGCCTCCTTAGACAATGTCTTACACAGTTTCAACCAGCCTTTATATTCTGAGGAAGCTCAAATCTATGTCTCAGCTCCAATATCATTGCTTTCTGGATTACACAACCTGCTGCACATACAGAATTTCCAAATCTGATCTCACTGATCATTCCCTCACTTGTTTTCTCCTCTTGGAATCCTCTATTTGAGTGAAAGGTGCTGTCTTCAGCTCAGATTTTCAGGACAGAAGCCTGTAATCTGTGTCTTCATCTCCTTCTTCCACATGTATTCAGAATTTTTCCACTTTAATCTCTTTCCACTCCACTCACTCTTCTACATCCCCCTGTATCACCTCAGTTCCAGCCAGCATGATATTTATCAGAACTGCTGTAGATTCTAAATTAGCCTATCCCCTATGGCCCACCTTCTAAAATTAGCAGAAGCCAATTTTATAAAACAAAACTAACTTCCCTTACCTCTTTTAAAAAACATTTTAAAGCTGCAAAATAAATCATGCAAAATGCCAGGCTGGATGACTCACAAGCTGGAATCAAGATTGCTGGGAGAAATATCAACAACTTCAGATATACAGATGATACCAGTGTAATAACAGAAAGCAAAGAGGAACTAAAGAGCCTCTCGATGAAGGTGAAAGAGGAGAATGAAAAGGCTGGTAAAACACAACATTCAAAAAACAAAGATCATGGCATCTGGTCCTATAACTTCATGACACAGAGATGGGTAAAAGTGGAAATAGTGATAGATTTTTTTTTCTTGGGCTCCAAAATCACTGTGGATGATGACTTCAGCCACAAAATTAAAAGACTCTTGCTTCTTAGAAGAAAAGTTATGACAAACCTAGACAGCATATTAAAAAACAGAGATATCACTTTGCTTACAAAGGCCTGTAGTGTCAAAGCTATGATTTTTCCAGTAGTCATGTAGGGATGTGAGAGCTGGACCATAAAGAAGGCTGAGGGCCAAAGAATTGGTGCTTTTGAACTGTGGTGTTGGAGAAGACTCTTGAGAGTCCCTTGGACAGCAAGGAGTTCCAACCGGTCCATCCTAAAGGAGATCAGTCCTGAATATTAATTGGGAGGACAGATACTGAAGCTGAACTCCAATACTTTAGCCACCTGATGTGAACTGATTTATTTGAAAAGACCCTGATCCTGAAAAAGATTGAGGGCAAGAGGAGAAGGGGGTAACAGAGGATGAGATGGTTGGATGGCATCACTGACTCAATGGACATGAGTTTGAGGAAACTCAAGGAGATAGTGATGGACAGAGAAGCCTGGCATGCTGTAGTTCATAGGGTCGCAAAAAGTGGGACCCGACTTAGGGAACAGCAACAATATTAAGGAGAAAGCTCAAATTCACATGCGTTATATAGAAACATCATTGTCTGTTCCTTCCTATCTGTCTAGTTTCTAGGTCTGTCAAAGCCAATGAGTAATGTTGGTATTCCCACCCCACCAGCCTGTCTCAAGTCCTTACTATTTTAGGGACACTGACTTCCAACTGCCTAACGTCTTTCTCCTCTAGGTGTCCTCAAACAAAACATATCAAATATTGATGCATGAATGAGTACTCCAACTTCCTTATCCTCTGGTTAGATGACTCTAAGGCTTGCGTCCTACATCAGCTCCCAGAGATCCCCAGTGTAGCTGATTTCCATGTATTCACATTTGCCGCAGCGGTAACAGACTTGACCAAGTAAACTTTGGTGCTACCTCTCCTTTCCTAGAGTCTTCCCAGTGTCTCGTGGGATCACCACACTGCACCGACACTCTGAATCTTGTCTCTACATCAGATTTTGAGGCAGCCAAACAAGACATCCAACATGTATCCTTTGCTTCAGCCAAAAATATAACTGCATTTTTAAAAACTGTCATGTTTTCCCTGGAATGATTCTGGCCCCCACCTCCATTACCTTGCTGAATGTTACTAATTTCTTAAAATATCTGCCCAAATACCACTTCTTTAAGGGAGACTTTTCTTAACACCGAATCGTGGCCTGGAAGCCCTCCCTCTCTGTACCAAAGAATATCTATCTCATGGCAGACACCTTAATCTTTGATTTGTTCCTCTTGCTCCCCAGTAGACTATGAGCTCCTTGAGGGCAGGGATCAAGATATATTTGAAAGTTTGGTGCAGCCCTAAAAATATAAGGGAAGACAGCACAATTAAGCTCACTAAATGTTTGCCTGAATGAGTGGTTTTTAATGAATGTGTTGCTAACGAATGAGTAAATAAAAAATGAAACCAACAAGGGCAAATGTAATTCAAGGAAAGAAAGTCTATTGTTGAGTGAAAATTTATGCAATTAATCCCAAGTTTCAGAAGAAATAGTTCTGGTTCATTTGCATCACTGTTACTCCCAGTAGGCGGGGATAACAATAATAAAACTAATACGTTCTGAGCAATTGTTACATCCCAAACATTATGTAAGCACATTACATATGTAATCTTCCCTTTGTATATGATGTTATGATATTATTTTGTATTATATTACACCTGCTATATTAGAATTTATTATTATGATGACTACTATTATGACTTATTATTAGTTCCATTCAACAAAGGGTTAATTATGTTCATGCTGGATATTTTAAAGCAGTTTCTTTTCACAAGAGTCTCAGAAAGTCCTATTATCCTTATCAAGGTGATGCAGAATAATAAATTCAAATGATGGAACTAAGAAACTCCATGCCTCAGGACACAGCCACCAAAAAAAAAAAAAAACAAACACAAATTGCCTGGGGCAGAATTCTGGCCTCACACTGTTTTGTAACTTAACATAGCCAAAACATTCTTGTTTTGACCATATCCTAGACTTTCCTAAAACCAGTTTCAGAATTATGTTTCCCAAACACTTTCAAAATTTAGGTTCACAATAAAGTAGCGAAACTACTACTACCACTAATCAACAAGTGTAATAAGCCCTTTTCATATTTATTGCATGGTATTAACTCCTGGGGATATAGATTTAACTAAGTCAGGATTCAGATCACTGGCATGGGTAGCTTATTTTGAATAATAGAGCTGACCCTTGAACAATATGGGCTTGAACTGCATGGGTACAACTTCCAATCAGTTTTTTCAATAAATACACAGGCTCCCAGTATCCATGGGGTTCCACATCCATGGATTCAATCAACCACAAATCATGTAATATTTATGATCTGGATCTGCAGTTGATGGATGCATAGATTCGGAGTCTGTGGATATGGAGGGCAAGTATGGGACTTGAGCATCCTTGGGATTTTGGTGTCTGTGGTGGGTCCAATCCCTCTCAGATTCTAGCAACTTTAATTCCCTTTCCAACTTTAGGATCAGTGACCAAAAGGTACCACTCAAGTCTTTTCTCCTGTACTGTGTCTAGAATTAAAAATAAAAATTGACCTAATCTTAGATAATTTTATATTTGTTTATAGGAGTCTGTCTGCTAAGAAACTCCAGATGCATTGTAGACATCAGCTTGTTTATCTTGAAATGACTACTTCACTTATGTCAAAACTGAACTAAACAACACTTTCATTTTTTAAAAAAATTTTATCTGGTTGTGCTGGGTCTTAGTTGCATCATGTGGGTTCTTTAGTCACGGCATGTGAACTCTTAGCTGTAACATGTGGGATCTAGTTCCCTGACCAGGGATCAAACCCAGGTCCCCTGCATTGGGAGTATGGAATATTAGCCACTGGACCAGCAGGGAGGCCCCTCAACAACACTTTCATTTTATTTATTAGTTAATTAATTTTGCCTTACTCTTCTGGTTTTCTCTCTGAAAGAGTATTTTTTTTTTCCTTTTGAGGAAAGGAAAGATGTTTTATCTATTTTTGTATCACCAGGACCAGTCATGGCTTTAGGCACCTCAGAAGCATTCTGTAAGTGTTTATTTATGTAATGGATTAAAAAAAAAAATTCTCTAAAACGTTAAATGTTATGCTTTTAAGCTTGAAAAACTAGAAATGTTTTTGCAGAGTAGTTCTATATAGATTTTTATCAATAAAGGCATTTTAATTTAAGTTCTGTGAATTAAGCCATGCCTTATTTAATCCCTACCCCTATATCTTTTCCTCCAGACATAACTTGAAATCAGTGATAAATTCCAATTCATAAAGCTAATCTCTAGTGTTACATCCGGTCTGCCTCATTCACTAGCTTTCCAACAATAGTCTGAAGTAGTCAGCATGTAGTAATCAGGAAACCTTCACTGGCATGCTTCCAGGCCCTAGTCATCTTTTATGAGCCTTAACACTGTTAAGTCACATCGACTTAGGCTCAACCACATGAATGAAAATTCCACGATACTCTTACGTCACTATATAAGTCCACAATTTATAAAAAGGCTGTATTTTGAAGTCTGTTTTTACATCAGTGCCTGCAATTTGGAGAGCCTTCTCATAAATTTCCAAACTAGCCCACCAATTCCTTTAGTTAACTTTATTTAAAGATAGCTGAATCATAAATGATAATAGCTGTATTTATAGTTATGGATTGTAGGTCGGGGAGTAGGAATGGGATTTACTGGAAAGAGATGTATACCCCTAAGGGCTGAATTGACCAGTGGAGCAAAGCCCCCCATCTTTGCAAAGCCTAAGCAGCGCCGCAGAGGGTACAACACTTTTACATTACTTCCAGGTCACATAAAATTTCAGGGACCCAATGGCAGGACAAAGGTAGAAGGCTGGCTGCCCAGTTTATAGACTTGCAGAGGGTTCTTTGCTCATCCCTGCCAGATTTATCTGTAAAGGGTCAGATAGTAAATATTTTAGGCTTTTCAGATGATACAGTCCCTATCACAAGTATTCAACTCCACTGCTATGGTGTGAAAGCAGCCAAAGATGATGTGTAAATGGGTGAGTATAGCTGTGTTCTAGTAAAACTTTACTAACAGATACTGGAAGTTGAATTCTATATAATTTTCATGTGTCACAAATATAGTACTTCTTTTGAATTTTCTTCCAACCATTTAAAAATACAGAAACATTCTTAGCTGTACTGGACAGAACAGACAGAAGGTTGGATGTGAACCACAGGCCATAGGTTGCCAACCCTGCTTTAAAATAACCCATGTTTAACTTTCACGTTTGCTAAAATTTTTTTCTGCCTCCCATTTCTGCCTCCCTCATGCACCCTGAACTCCTGCTTTGTTCTAAATCCCATGCAGGATGATTCGAGACCAAAGTATCCCATACTCTGTTGTGTCTGAATTTTCCTTCCTGCCTTCCCATCTCCTGGGTATATAGCTTTCCAGCTAGCTCTTCATCATTTAGTCACTTAGTTATGTCTGACTCTCTGTGATCCCATGGACGATAGCCCGCCAGGCTCCTCTGTCCATGGGATTTTTCAGGCAAGAATACTGGAGTGGGTTGCCGTTTCCTTCTCCAGTGCTAGTTCTTAAGAAAAATTAAATGTGATTCACTAAGAAGTGCTGTTGCCCAAATATTCTCTAGAAAATACAAATCTGGATGTGACATCCCAGTTCCAACATTTCCCTATCTTTCCTTTGACTAAACGAAATATAATCTCATGCATCCAACCTGGGCTGGTGATCTGTTTCACCCTTGATAGTATACTTGTTTCAATGCTATTCTCTCAGAACATCCCACCCTCGCCTTCTCCCACAGAGTCCAAAAGTCTGTTCTGTACATCTGTGTCTCTTTTTCTGTTTTGCATATAGGTTTATCGTTATCATCTTTTTAAATTCCATATATATGCGTTAGTATACTGTATTGGTATTTGTCTTTCTGGCTTACTTCACTCGGTATCATGGGCTCCAGTTTCATCCATCTCATTAGAACTGATTCAAATGAATTCTTTTTAATGGACCACTACAATATTGTAAAGCAATTAGCCTCCAACTAATAAAAATAAATGAAAATTGAAAAATAAAAAAGAAATATACTGGCTTACACTCAGCTGTGAAGTCCTCCACCACCTGGCTGTCATCTCCCATCAGATCTTATTCCTTACCATTCCTGTGATTCTCACGGACTCATGTGTACTGCATGCCCTGTGGACAGGCATTTGTTTTCCTGGTTGCCAAGCCCGGCCCTTTTGTCCTCGAGCAAACCACTCTCTCCCAATGGAATGCTTTGACCCCTCTCCTCTGATATGGAGCTTCAGCTGACCCTTCACGGTCTGGTTCTAAAGTTACACTCCCAATGAAGCCTTTGCTAATACCTCAAGAAATCACTTTGTGAAAAAAAAAAAAAAATATTATGGCATACAACACATTGTTGAGTCACTATCTGTTTATACACCTTTTCTTCCTACCAGACTAGTTTTAGGTGGGGAGGGATTGTGTTTTCTTTATCTTCACTGATACCTTCCTTTTCTACCTGCAGGTCCTAGCCCAGAGTCAGCAAGGAGTGTATTCCTAAGAAAGGTATTAAATTTAACTCTCCCAGAGGGTTAAATGTTTTCACATTTAGCAGTGTCTATTTGCTAAGTCAAGTGAATTGTGAATTTGCAGGGTTCCAGGCTGTAGTAAAATAAAGTGAACAAATTTGGGCAGAAAAAATAAAGACGCTGTTTTTGGTCAGAGCCAGCTTCCCCAAGGGGTTTCCATGGTTTACAGTTCTTGTCTCTTTCTGATTCCCACAGGCTCCCTGTCATGTCTAATGTCCCTGTGACTTTCATGGGTAAGGCTTCAAGTCAGAGGAGGGAAGTGAAATGAGAGGAACTGCTATTCAAAGACCAGTCAGCTGTTACTTGTCTGGAAGCTAGGGACTGAGGCAGTGGCAGGACCTGCCATGCTTCCTTACCTACCACATCCAGGGAGCAGAGAAGGGTTTAAATGGGAGTCATAGAGACCCTGAAATGTGTCACTTAGCATTGACTATTTCATTAAATGCAGAAGAATTAGGGAAATGCACAACTCTTTGTCTAAAACAAATGGCAGTGATTCAATGAAGGTCCTGTCAGGAAGATAAGATTTAAACAATTTTCTGGTTTTTCCTTGGAAATTTTCTACCTTTTAGACCTATTCAATCTGATTTTCAAGGAAAAAATAAATATATATAAATAAGTAAACCTAAAAATGGGCTTTACTGATGGCTCAGTGGTAAAGAATCTGCCTGCCAATAGAGGAGGTGTGGGTTCATTCCCTGGGTCAGGAAGATCCCCCAGAGAAGGAAATGGCAACCCTCTCCAGCATTCTTGCCTAGAGAATCCCATGGACAAAGGAGCCTGGTGGAATACAGTCCATGGGGTCGCAAATGAGTCGGACCCAACTGAGCACACACACTCACAAAAACCCTTAAAGCACTGCAAAAAGTACACTTTACTATCTGTTATAGATCTTTATCGGTAGATATTGTACAACTATCTTCTTTCCCCATTTCCCCAAGCCAGGTACTATCTGTCATGATGCACTAACCAACAACAACAAAGCTAAAACAACATAAATAAATCTCATTAGATATTTTAAAATGACTGTTCACTAATTTGTGTGATTTTCCTGATTAGCACATTAGTTTCACCTTCATTACTGTTTTGATTTTGACAGAAATCTTTGAAAGTTAGAAGTAGAGACTTGATTATCTATGAATTATAGCAGCTTTCCAAATCCAGTTTTCTTCCACCTTTCTGACCAAGACACTGTGGATTCATTTCATCTTCCCACTGCAGGGATTACAAACAAATATTTTTTTTTTCAAATAGTAATTTTTATGCAATTTTTAAAGGTTGCTCCCCTTTACAGTTATTGCAAAATACTGGCTGTGTGCCCTGTATTGTACAATGCATCCCTGAGCCTGTCTGACACCCAACAGTCTGTACACTGCACTCCTCCATCCTTAAAATTGCTCCCCACCCAAATGTAAACTGGGCTTCCCGAGAGGCTCAGCGGTAAAGAATCTGCCTGCCAATGCTGGTGACATGGGTTTGATACTTGGGAAATGGCATGGACAGAGAAGTCTAGCTAGTGGGCTACAGTCCATGGGGTCACACAGAGTCATGCATGACTTAGCAACCAAACAACAATAGCAAATACAAACTAATTTCAAATGGGCCTAAAAGAGTTGTTCATGATCTGGAAACCGTGGGCCCTTGAAGAAGCCAAAATGACAACCAGATGTAATTCTTGCCTTCACAAAACATCCCATTTACTTCAGCAACATTTATACTCTAGCCCATTTGGCTATCATTTCTGTATTCAGCCCTCAACACTTTGCATCGAGTTTGGTGCTAATAAATGTTGGTTTCATATTAATAGTGGAAGGAGACCAGGAGTTTTAAGATGCCGAGGAGAAAAATAAATATCAAATGTAGTTGGTTACCAGTGAGCTGAAAACAAATGACTCACTGACTGGCAATGAGGGAAGTTCTTATTGGAGGAAAGGGTACAGTTTTTAACAGAACAGGGGAGAAGTTATTAAGACAGCCCAGTTGAATTCATATTTCTTGGGGTCCTTTAGGATATCAATATGGATTTATTTATTAGGTTAGTTTGATGTCCAACCCAAGGGAGCTTAGATATGATGAAGGAAGGGAGAGCAGGACAGTAGCCCAGGGAGATAAATGGCAGGCAAGAGCAAAATTTTGAGAAGAGTAATTGCTGAAAATAATTCCCCACTCAATACACTGGCCTAACTGAGGATTAAAAATACTCTTAACTCCAGGATCATTGGGTCTTTGGAACATGAAACCTTTTTATTAAAATATCTTTTTAATGGAAATAAACACTAATAAGCTAATTAAAAAATTTGTTTTAACACTTCTTGTTGTGTGAGGGGATTTATAAAACCTGAGGGTAGACTTCCCAGGTGGTCCAGTGGCTGAGCGTCCACCTTCTAGTGTGGGGGACATAGGTTCAGTCCCTGGTTGGGGAAGATTCCATATGCCGTGGATCAGCTAAGGACACGTGCCACCACTACTGAAGCCAGAGTGGCCTAGCGCCCACGCTCTGCAACAGGAGAAGCCGCCGCAATGACAAGTCCATGCACTGCAACTAGAGAGGAGACCCTGAGCGTTGCAACTGGAGAAAGTCCATGGGCAGCAAGGAAGACCCAGCACAGCCCAAAGAAGTAATTTTTCTTAATAAAAAAAATAAGCTTGAGGGGGAAAAATTCCTAAAACAAAGTGTGATTAGTTTAACTTTAGAAGATGAGTTTAACTTCACATTCAGCCTTGGGTCTCCTTTGAGCTGACTTATCCAAAGAAAAATCTACTTGTGTCCTCAGGTTAGAAACTGTGTTAACATATACTATTTTAAAAGATTCCAGAGCCTCAATGAAATTAGAACTGTAATGGGATCTAGGGCATTATCTGTAACATTTGAATAGCTTTTTTTCTATTCAGCAGGCTTGCCACACGGTTGAAGTAAATTCCTACAGAAAATATTGCAGGATCTTTCTGGTTAAGGGTACTAAACTTCAGTTAAGTACTCCATGCTGGTACCTTTTTTTTTCTTTTTTAAAGCAAATAGAAGCAGAGAGACCAGATTCCATCACTGGCTGCCATGGCCCACTTTTGAATTCCTGGCAACTAAAGATTGTTTGATAAGTATCTTCAGCCCATTCAAAGGTTTTCTTCAGCAAGGGTAAAAAAAACAGGCACGAGGGTTTATCTTCTATCAGATGGCAGGCTGCTGTCTTCAGGGCTGGTGGAGTCAATGAGATTAGGAGAAAGGCAGGTATTTAGATAAAGAAGAGTTTATCAGAACAGGAGTCTTACCACTGGATATTCAATCTAACTTTTAACAATCCAAAAAGAACTAGTTTAATCGGCCTTTCCCAGCATGCTGTGTGGTCGGTTAAGAACACAGAATGTGGTAATAATGTATCACAACATTTTGTAGATCAAGATCACAAGGAAACTTTAAATTAATTCATCAAGACAGTTGAAATGGCATTTGATCCCTGTCTCTCCTTTTTTCCTCTCTTTAAATAAAGTCTTATTCCTGGTCTTTATTTTTTGGTGGCTGCTTCTCTTGTAATGTAATTCTACATAGGGTTTTGAAAAATGACACATTCATTTTCAGTCACAATTTGTTTAAAAAGTGAATACATCAGATGTATTATATAAAAAAAATGAAACTATAGATTTCTTATACCTAAAAATATATATGTCCTGGCTCTTTCTTTTCCTTAACAAGGTACCTATGTAATTTTTATGTGATAATTCATCTAATTGTGTCAGCTTTATTTTTTATATAACATTACTTCATATTTCTAAATAGTGTTCATATTTTAATTTCGTACATTACATTGTAATCTAAAGAAATAATATAGTTTGTCAAAATGTTTCTGATTGCAGGCTCAGTTTTACAACAATTGATAAATGAGTAGATCTAATAATAAGGATAATTCTATATATGTTATATTATTAAAGAGCCTGTATAGCCTGACACTATCACAGGAAAAATTTTTCTTTGTAAAGAAGTAACTCAGGGCTTTCCTGATGGCCCAGTGGTGAAGAGTCTGCCTACCAGTGTAGGAGATACGGGTTCAATGACTGATAAGGGAAGATCCCATATGCGGTGAAGCGCTAAACCCGGGAGCCTCAAGCCCTGAGCCCACAGGCCAGACTGCTGAAGCCGGCGCAGCCTAGAGCTGGTGCTCTGCAACAGGAGAAGCCGCTGCAAGGGAGCCTGTGCACCTCAACTAGAGCGTAGCCTCCACTCTCCACAGTGGGGAGAAGCCCTGGCAGCAGCAAAGACCCAGCATAGCCAGAAACAAAAATAAAGAAAACTTTTAAAAAAGTGGCTGAAGCTAAAAAATAGGGGGTGGTGGTGCCAAAACTATAAATCTTAAAAAAAAGAAGAAGGAGGATGGAGACACTCATGGCAACTAACAGCATGAGTTTTCTGAAATCTTCATTTTTAGATATCCTCTGACTCTCCAGCGGTAATGATTCCCCCAGGGATTTGGGGTGCTCCTTCCTCATCCCTGTCCACGTAGGAGAGCAAATAGTTAAACAGCAAGTTCCACAGCGAAGTGCTGTTCTAGGCACTTCACTTGCATTAATTATTTAATCCTTCCAATGACGTTGCGGCCTGTATACCATTAATAGCACCATTCATAGTGGGGAAAATGAGGTAGAGCGAGGTCAAGTCACTTGCTCAAGGTCAGCGCTAATCACGGGGGACCAGGACTTAGGCAGTCTTGCTCCCGAGCTCCTGTTCTTCACCACGTGCCCAGCACTCACAGGCCAGTGCTGGAAATTGGAACACACGGCGCCACATCATGCTACCTTTCAGTAGTAAGAAAGGGGACTTCCAGGGTGGTACGCTGGGTAAGAATCTGCAGGCCAGTGCAGGGGACAGTGGTTCTATCCCTGCTCTGGCACGATTCCATGCTGTGAAGCATCTAACCCTCGCCACAACTACTGAGCCCGCACTCTGGAGACCCCCGAACACAACCACCGAGCGTGTGTGCCACAAATGAAACGCCTCTGGACGGCACTGAAGAGGTCCCCGCTTGCCGTAATTAGAGAAGGGCCCAACAAAGACCCAGCGCAAGCGAGAAAAATAAAAAAGAATGAATGAATAAATTTTTAAAAGTTAAGCAAAAAAGAGAGGATTAATACAAGACTAACATTCTCATCTTGAAATGCAAAAGCAGACAAACACTGGGGACAGAAGTTCGTCCTAGGTGGCCATTATTCAAGTCAGTATTTGTAATCTTTCCTCCTACAATTAGAGCTTGCAGAGGCCCTGCATGGAACCTCATGATATCATCTTTAAAACTTCCCTGAAAATGTGTCTTCTGCATGGGAATATTATGTCTCCCTGATACTTGGCAGCTTGCATACTCGTAATGGTACTAAGCAGTTTTGTAATTCCTTAAATCATTTTCAACCTTTTGAGAAGGGGGATCATTAGCCTCAAGGTCACTTCTGTCAATCTGGATATGATAGAATATGGGTCAGTTATCTATAGTAGGGGCAAGGGCAGATGAGGAGAAAGAGGGACCTGGAATTACAGGCCATCATGAGGCAGGAAAGAAGTTACTTTCCAGTGGATTCTAGGAACACAGGAGCATGCAATGCAGTGAAGAGAAAAGAGCATAATATTTGGAGCCAGGAGGCTTAAATGTGAGCATTGATGCCACCAATGCTAACTACATGAGCTTGTGTGGGTTATTTAACTTTTCACTGCTCTTTATTTTTATGAAGGCTATTAGGATTGAATAAGAAAATAGATTAAGTGTGCTCTGTGGACTATAAATTGTTAAGTACGTTTTAGCTAATTAAAAAAAAAAAGATGGACAGTGGGCACTAAATTAGACAATCACGCTGAGTCTGAATTCCTAATACGGTCTGCTGTCATAGCCGGTGTCATAGCCGGTGGTCAGGTTCCATGACGGGTGATCCAGACCCGAGTGAGAGGTGGAATCTCAGATCTCAAGGGCATCTGTGAGCAGCTGTCAGAACTCCAGCCTCTGGGCTGGGTTCAGGCAGAAAGCCCTAATTTTAGGTATACTAAGAAGCTAGGTAAAACTCTGGGTATTTAAATAGGTAATAACAAAGTCAGTGCCCAGATACTGAGTCATAATATTATTTTGAGAATAGCAAGGATTCCTTGAGTCTGTATCCCAATATTTGGGCTAAAGTGCCACCAATCCTTTTATTGAGCTCTGACCATGAGGTGCAACGGCTGCCAAGTCTGGGAACCTGATACTTGTCCCTCAAACTAATGGACCACATATGATTCTTAGATTACAGAAATGGAGACAGTTTCAAGGGGGTGGAAAATGAGGACTCAAAGGTGACTTTGTGGCTTTTAGCCAGAGTGGCTGGGGCCACAGGTATCTCATTTACAAAGGTTGCTAAGTTGGGGGCCAAAGGTGAGAAAGGAAAGAGATGGGAGAAGAGTAATATTCTGGAAATGCAGGATCATGGTCAGGTAGTCAGGAGATGCCGTTGATACCTTACGTCTAGAACTCAGAAGGAATATTAGGAGCAGAGGTGTAAGTCTGATAAACTGTTCACAGAACAGTTGCCTTCAAGCCCTTGAAAAGTGTTTCTTTTCCTGGGGCTGCCATAACCAATTACCACAAATTAAGAAGCTTAAACAGTAGGAATTTATCACCTCACAGTCGTGGAGGCTAGAGATCTGAAATCAAGGTGTCAAATGTTACAGCCCTCTCTCCTGGCTTCTGGTAGCGCTGGCATCCTTCAGCTTGTAGATTATATGCCCTTTGTGTATTCACATGGTCTTTCTTCTATTCATGTCTGTGTCTGAATGTTGCCCTCTTATTAGGACACAGTCATATTGGATTAGAGTCTGCCCAAATGACCTCATCCTCACTTGATCATTTGAAAAGACCCTATTTTCAAATAAGGTCACATTCACAGACACCGAGGGTTAAGATCTCAGCATCTTTTTGAAGGACACAGTCTAGCCCATAACAGAGGAAAATGGTCCTGCGAGAACAAAGAGGGGGCACTGAAGTAAGGCCTTTGATGCTGTGAGCCTGAAGAAAGACATATAAGACTGAAGAAGATGTAACTACCACATGGAGACAGGAGAACCAAGGCAATGTAGCAACTGAGAGAAGGCAAGCTTCACACAGAAAGGATCATGATTTCAAATGATAGAGAAAAAAATTAGGCAGCTGAGTGAGGACTAAGGAAAGATAGCTGGATTGGCGATCAGAAGGTCACCGATGTTCTTTGTAAGAGACGTGTGTGACATGGTGTTTCTGGGATACCTGCTGTGGGCTCTATCTTAGTTTCAGCTGCTCTAACAAAGTACCATAGACTGAAAGGGTTATAACCAATTTTTTTCACAAGTTCTGGAGGTTCCGGATCAGTGTGCCATCATGACTGGTTCTGGTGAGAGCCCTCTTCTGGGTTATAGACTGCCAGATTCTTGTTATATTCTCACCGGGAAGAGAGCAGAGAGGGGACATGAGCTCTCTCATGACCCTTGTAAGAGCACAAATCCCACCCAGAATGGCTCCCCTCACATCATCTCATCTAATCCTAATCACTTCTGAAAGCTTCCACCTCCTCATACCATGATATTGAGGGGTAAAGCTTCAACATACGAATTTTGGGAAGACACATTCAGCCCATAACAGATTCAAACCTAAGCTCAGTCATTATCATGGGATGTTGTCACATTATTTAAACCCACTATTTCTCAGCATTCTTATCTATAAAATGGAGATGATAATAATTGTTGCAATCTCATAGAGTTGTTACAAAGATTAAATGAGTTGTTCTTAAAATAGTGTCATGCTATTTATGTGCAAAGAACACTATCAACAGAATGAGAAGGCAACCCAGGGAATGCGAGAAAATATTTGCAAATCATATATTTGATCGGGGGTTGAGTAGGTTTTACTGATTACAGGTATTCCTTGATTTTTTTTAAAAGCTACTTTGCTTTTTACAAAAGATCCACATTAGTACCCATCTTTGCTAACTAAAACTATCTGAAGGGGTTTTTTTAAAAAGCACTCAACGTTTGTTCTGCGGTAGCCCTGACATGGGCGGCACACCCCTTGAACTGTGAAGCGGTGGGAGTGGGACCACCCAGCATCTCCGCATCAGGCCTCCGTAGCTCCGAACTATGAGTGTGAGTGTCTCTGCCTTACCTCAGTTTAGTCTGCATCTGCTAGCAATGTGTGTCCTAAGGTGATTGCCTCGCCACTTCACCCCATTTTGGCTTAACATTTGGATATGGGGGAAATCCGTAATTGCAACTAAATTAGTAGAATTAAAGGCTCTTACACTTCAAGATCAAATATATTTCAAGTATTATGAAAATTAATGTTTAGTTTAGAAATATTCCTGGCCAAAAACATAAAAACAGTTATCATAGGTAAGTATGTCCCACTTTAAATCTTTGGCAGGATTATTCTGAAATTAATCTGAAGAATTAAACTAACCAAATTGGGAAAAGAAATGAAAGCTCTAGGGCTTTAATTATTTGTGTACGCTCATAATTTTGCTAAAATATCCTTTAACTGGAAAGGTAATTAAGATATTTTCAGCTTCTTAGTCAACTCAGGAAAATTAGTACAGTCCTGCCTTTTTAGTAATTTTACACTCTCTGTTTACTGAACTATGCCATTAAGGTTAAACCCTCAAATTAGTTTTCAGAACACTTAATAGTTGCTGAAATATGATAAAACAATATTAAACTTTCCATTTTTAGAGATAAGGGGCCATTATGCATCCAAATGTTGATACAGGTAAAACAAATTTTTTTGATCAATTCACAATTTAAAAAACACTTTACATTGATGTGTTTAAAAGAATTCGTTTCTCCCAAATTTATCATTTCATGCTTCTTTCATTTAGTAGGGTGATAGGTTCTTTATTCTCACTCTACTTTCCTAGGATTTAGGTATTGGACGATTCTGCCAGATTTTAATTTCTAGCTATGGAAATGGCCAGAAATTCAGATTATCAGATGGAATGGATGGAAATTCAGATTATCAGGTGAGATTAGTAATTAGATTTATATTTTCTTTATATAATATTCTATGTGGCTCAGATGGTAAAGAATATGCCTGCAATGCAGGAGACCTGGGCTCAACCCCTGGGTTAGGAAGGTCCCCTGGAGAAAGGAATGACTACTCCAGTATTCTTGCCTGGAGAATCCCATGGACAGAGTAGATTGAATGCTGGCTCCCAAAGACATTAGATCCTGATATCTGGAACTTTTTCATTATCTTATTTGGGAAAGGGTCTTTGCACTATGATTATATTAAGAATTTTGAGATGGGGAGATTATCCTGGATATCTGTGTGGTTCTTAAGTGTCATCACATGTATCCTTATAGAAGAGGTACAGAGCAGGGCTTGAAAATTACACAGAGGAGGACATATGAAGACAGAGAGACAGATTGAGTGAAGAGGCTACAAGCCGAAGGATGCCTGTAGCCCCCAGAACTGGGAAGAGGCAAGGATTTCCCTCTGGAGCCTCCAGAGGAAGTGTGGCCCTGTGACACCTTGATTTTGACCCAATGACATTGATCTTTGGACTTCTGGCCTCAGGATCTGTAAGAGAATAAATTTCTGTTTGTTTTAAGCCACCGAGTTGTGGTTCTAGGTTATAACAGCAACAGGAATCTAAAACAAATATAAACTTTTAGAGTGGAAAATTTTCACCCAATCACTTTAATGTTGCAGGTAATTCTGATGTTTTCACAGAAACCCTGGAGAGGAATTGCCCTGTAATGAACTATAAGAATTCTATATTTAGGGAGATATAAAGAACTAGAAAAAGATTGGTGTTGACATGATGATTCAGTAGAAATGGTACCCTATTGCATAAACTATTTCATTTGCCTATATAGTAGTTTGTCAGGCCGAGAAGAAATTTCATGAATGTCAGAGAAATAAACACAGTATTTTAATCTCCTTCCCATTAATTACTTAAAATTATTTTCCAAGCTATAAAAATAGCACAGTTGCATTGAATAACCTTTGCAAACTAGATGGGAACCAATTCACACAAAATTCTCAATACCACTACTATCATCACTTTTTTATAATCACTTACATTCACTTTCTCTTTTTAAGTGATAGTAGCCATTGTGTGGAAAATTCTGAAAGAGATGGGAATACCAGACCACCTGACCTGCCTCTTAAGAAACCTATATGCAGGTCAGGAAGCAATAGTTAGAACTGGACATGGAACAACAGACTGGTTCCAAATAGGAAATGGAGTACATCAAGGCTGTATAATATCACCCTGCTTATTTAACTTCTATGCAGAGTACATCATGAGAAATTCTGGGTTGAATGGAGCTCAAGCTGGAATCCAGATTGCCAAGAGAAATATCAATAACCTCAGATATGCAGATGACACCACCCTTATGGCAGAAAGTGAAGAAGACCTAAAGAACCTCTTGATGAAAGTGAAAGAGGAGAGTGAAATAGTCAGCTTAAAGCTCAATATTCAGAAAACTAAGATCATGGCATCTGGTCCCATCACTTCATGGGAAATAGATGGGGAAACAGTGGCTGACTTTATTTTTGGGGGCTCCAAAATCACTGCAGATGGTGATTGCAGCCATGAAGTTAAAAGATGCTTACTCTTTGGAAGGAAAGTTATGATCAACCTAGACAGCATGTTAAAAAGCAGAGACATTACTTTGCCAATAAAGGTCCATCTAGTCAAGGCTATGGTTTTTCCAGTGGTCATGTATGGATGTGAGAGTTGGACTGTGAAGAAAGCTGAGCACTGAAAAATTGATGCTTTTGAACTGTGGTGTTGGAGAAGACTCTTGAGAGTCCCTTGGACTGCAAGGAGATCCAATCAGTCTATCCTAATGGAGATCAGTCCTGGGTGTTCATTGGAAGGACTGATGTTGAAGCTGAAACTCCAATACTTTGGCCACCTGATGTGAAGAGCTGACTCATTTGAAAAGACTCTGAATCTGGGAAAGATTGAAGGCAGGAGGATGAGATGGTTGGATGGCATCACTGACTCAATGGACATGAGTTTGGTTAAACTGTAGGAGTTGGTAATGGACAGGGAGGCCTGGCATGCATGCTACAGTTCATGGGGTCACAAAGAATCAGACACGACTGAGCGACTGAACTGACCTGAACAGAGTCATTTAATGCCTACACTGTTGTATATTGTGGAGAAGGAAATGGCAGCCCACTCCAGTATTCTTGCCTGGAGAATCCTGTGGATGGAGGAGTCTGGTGGGCTGCTGTCCATGGGGTCACACAGAATCGGACACAACCGAGGTGACTTAGTATGCATGCATGCATTGGAGAAGGAAATGGCAACCCACTCCATTGTTCTTGCCTGGAGAATCCCAGGGATGGAGGAGCCTGGTGAGCTGCCATCTATGGGTCGCACGGAGTTGGACATGACTGAAGCAACTTAGCAGAAGCAGTTGTATATTGACTTTATTTGCTCAATACGCAACTTTTGCTATTGTTAGTCTTTATAACAATTTTCTTAACGATAGCTTAAATTGCTATTGGATGGGTACACTATAATTCAAATATTTTCTTGTCACGAATCTTCAGACAAACTTCTATTTTTTGAGGAACTGTGTATGTCATCTTTTAGAAATTCCCTTATTTAAACTTTAAAGAAATTGAGACCAATGAATTAGAGTTTCTTAATTTCAGCACCACTGACATTTTGAGCTGGATGATTCTTTGCTGTTGGGGGCTGTCGTTTGCTATGGAGAATGTTTAGCAGCATCCTGTTTTCTATTCCACTTGATGCCGGTAGCTTCCCCCTCACACAATTGTGACAACCCAAAATGTTTCCAGACATTGCCAAATGTGATGTGGTAGGCAAGATAGCCCCTTCTAGATAATCACTGAAATTGTAGCTAAGTTCAAGTTCAATCACTGAAGAATCCATTATTAAGTTCCAATTTTGGGGCTTTTTATCCACTTTCAATGGTCTTGTTCCACCGTTTCTATGAAAACTTTTGAACTTCATGGTGGTAAGATGGCTGCTGCATCTCCAAGTATCATGTTTACATTTCTTTCAAGAAGATGGGAAATTGACAAATTATAAGAGCCAAGAACACTCCTTCCAAAGAAGCCATCTTTTTTTTAATTAAAAATTTTTTTTTTTCAGAAGCCATCTTTTTATTGAGAAAGGATGCCCTCCCTAGTAAATTTTCATACATATTATTCACTGGAAGTATATCACATGACCACCTCTAGTCATGGGAAAAGCTAGGAGTTCAAATTCTTAGCTTTAACAGTCTCTGTAATAGAAAAGGGAGAAGGGTATATGTGAATGATTTTTGAATAGCCCATCCACAATATTTGCTAACTTTCCATTCTAGTTCACTTTCTTCTCTGTGGCAGATGGGATAGGCAAGGATTTGGAAGTGACTCAAGATGTTTAGTCATATATATATGAGGTCTTACTGTGCTGTGATTTATTATCTAGAAAGTGCTTCATGAAATCCTTTCCAGCTGATCGGTTTGGTGATGTTTTTAAAATTCTGTTTTCTCTTAATTAAGAAAGTGTATTCATGTACAAGTAGTGTCATTGAAAGGACCCAATTAATTTCAGCTAGAAAGTTTGCTACGTCAAACCATCAGTGCTTTTACCATGATAAACATGCTTATCAATGCATATCACCTGCAGGCTGACGTTAGAAGCCCATGTCAGTTTCATTTCCTATCCAACAATATTCAGCAGTGTCCCAAGTGCTAGGTGCTATCTGCATCTGAAGATGTGGAGGATGTGGACACTTCAGACATACGCTAAGAACACAATACAAGTTCAGTTCAGTCCAGTCTCCCAGTCATGTCCGACTCTTTGCGACCCCATGAACCACAACACGCCAGGCCTCCCTGTCCATCACCAACTCCCAGAGTTTACCCAAACGCATGTTCATTGAGTTGGTGATGCCATCCAACCATCTCATCCTCTGTCATCCCCTTCTCCTCCTGCCCTCAATCTTTCCCAGCTTCAGGGTCTTTTCAAATGAGTCAGCTCTTTGCATCAGGTGGCCAAAGTATTGGAGTTTCATCTTCAGAATCAGTCCTTCCAATGAACACCCAGGACTGATCTCCTTTAGGATGGACTGGTTGGATCACCTTGCAGTTCAAGGGACTCTCAAGAGTCTTCTCCAACACAAGAGTCTTCTCAAAAGCATCAATTCTTTGGTGCTCAGCTTTCTCTATGGTCCTACTCTCACATCCAGAACACAATACAAATAGGAGCACAAATCACTAGCTATGAATAAAAGCATGACTTTTTGTTTCCTTATCCCCCAGGTAGTTCAGAAATTTTAGTTAGGTAGTTTTTCATTTTCCTATTCAAATAAATTTGCCCCTACCCATGTTGGGGTTGAATTGTATTTCCCAAGAATATACACTGAAGTCCTAGCCCTGGGTACCTGTGACCTCAATTTGAAATAGTATCTTTGCAAATATAATCAAGTGACCTTGAGGTCACTAGGGGGTAGGGGGCCCCTAATCCATTATAACTGCTGTCCTTTTAGAGGACGAGACAGAAAGACATCTAAGGAGAAAACTATGTGACTACTGAGGTAGGGATTGGACTCTTGAATGATAAATCAAGAAACACCAAGGACTGTTGGAAATACCTGAATTGTGGTGCTGGAGAAAACTCCTGAAAGTCCCTTGGACAACAAGGAGATCAAACCAGTCAACCTTAGGGAAGTCAACCCTGAATGCTCATTGGAAGGACTGATGCTGAAGCTGAAGTTCCAGTATTTTGGTCATCTGATGTGAACACTGACTCATTAGAAAAGACCCTGATGCCAGGGAAGTTTGAGGGCAGAAGGAGAAGAGGGCATTAGAGAATGAGATGGCCAGATGGCACCACTGATGCAATAGATAGGAACTTGGGCAAACTTCAGGAGGTGGTGAGGGACAGGGAGGCCTGGCGTGCTTCATTCCATGGGGTCACAAAGAGTTGGACATGACTGAGTGACTGAACAATAATAGCAATAAGAGAAATGAATGGAAAAGATTCTCCCTTAGAGCCTTCAGGGACAGCTTCGCCCTGAAGATGTGGATTTCAGACTTCTTACCTCCAAAACTGTTTGAGAGTATAAATTTCTATTGTTCAAAGTTACTCAGTACTTTATTATGCAGCTCTAGAAATCTAGCTAATATACACTAAGCATGAAAAAATAGTAAGTACTTGCTAGTTGAAAAATTAGTAGTACCTTCCATTAGGCTCTTCAAAGGATAATTTTAGATAAGTGCTTCTATTCTGCATGTATGTTCTTTTTCACTTTTTTGAGTGATCAATTTCCCAGTGCTAATTTCCTTTCCTTTGCTCTTATCAAATGACAAGATCATTTGCAAATCAAACTTCTTTCAGGGAGAAGGGCAGATACAAGCCTGGTGGTCAATATCAAGGGAAAGGTAGTAATGGGAGATAGAGAGACTTTCCTTCTTTGCATGATCATGGAGGGTTGGGATGCTTGTGGGAAAGACTTCACCTAAAACCCAAACAGAATGAAACCTGATAATGGATTGCAACATAGTTGGGTATTTATGTTAGTTGGATTCCTCTAAGAAGCAGACAACAAACTAATATTAGACATGCAGAAAATGTACCCTAAGAAGGATAAAGGAAAAGGATAAAGAAGTATCTGGAGAAGGCAAGCAGTGTCTTCCAATCATAATTCTAATCTGATACCTGTAAAGGAGACAGACAAGGAAGGAAGATTGGATAGGAAGAGTCTGAAGCTTCAGCACAGTTCCAAGAAATGTTCAGCTAGGTCAAAGGGAAATCTTGTACTGAAACTGCCCATCAGGACAGTCCTACATCTCAGGAATGAAAGTGAAAGCTGCTCAGTCATGTCCGATTCTTTGTGATCCCATGGACTGTACAGTCCGTAGAATTCTCCAGGCCAGAATACTGGAATAGGTAGCCTTTCCCTTCTCCAGTGGATCTTCCTAACCCAGGGGTCAAACCCAGGTCTCTCACATTGCAGGCAGATTCTCTACCAGCTGAGCCACAAGGGAAGCCCAAGAATACTGGGGCGGGTAGTCTATCCCTTCTCTAGTGGATCTTCCCAACCCAGGAATCAAACTGGGGTCTCTTGTATTGCAGGCAGGTTGTTGACCATCTGAGCTATTAGGAAATGGGCTTGCCTAAATCCTTCCCATGCTCAGTCACTGGCTGGGAACACTCATGAGAAATGTGCCCTGAGATCAGATGTGGTCATAGATCCAGAGAAGCAGCATCTGGGCCATCAGTCAACCATGTTCGCAAAGGCAGGGGTCTGATTAGGGTATTTCCATGGCCACCACTCTGTTCAAAACCAGAACAAATTCTCAGTGTTGCTAGGAGTTCATTCTAGGGCTTCCCTTGTGGCTCAGCCAGTAAAGAATCCACCTGCAATGCAGGAGATCGGGGTTTGATTCCTGGGTCGGGAAGATCCCCTGGAGAAAGGAAAGACCACCTACTTCAGTTCTTCTGTGTATTCCTATGACCTCTTATGCTCTTCTGCTTCTGCTAGATCCTTGCCATTTCTGTCCTTTATCACAAAGAACTATACAAAAAAGGTCTTAATGACTGGAATAACCACAACGGTGTGGTCAGTCACTTAGAGCCAGACACCCTGGAGTGTGAATTCAAGTGGGCCTTAACAAACAAAGCTAGTGGAGGTGTTGGAATCCCAGTTGAGCTATTTAAAATCTTTAAATTATTTAAAATCTTTAAATCTTAAAAGATGATGCTGTTAAAGTGCTGCACTCAAAATACCAGCAAATTTGGAAAACTAAGGTCAGTTTTCATTCCAATCCAAAAGAAGGGCAATGCCAAGGAGTGTCCAAACTATGAGTACAATTGCATTTATTTTGCATGCTGGCAAGATTATGCTTAAAATCCTTGAAGCTAGGTTTTAGCAGTACAAGAACTAAAAACTTCCAGATGTAAAAGCTGGGTTTAGAAAAGGCAGAGGAACCAGAGATCAAATTGCTAACATTTGTTGGATCCTAGAGAAAGCAAGAGAACTCCAGAAAAACATCTACTTCTGCCTGATTAACTACACTAAAGCCTTTAACTGTGTGGGTCACAACGAAGTGTGGAAAATTCTTAAAGAGATGGAAATACCAGACCACCATACCTACCTCCTGAGAAATCCATATGCAGGTCAAGAAGCAACAGTTAGAACTGCACATGGAACATCATGAGTACATCATGAGAAACGCTGGACTGGATAAATCACAAGCTGGAATATTCCAGGTTGCCAGGAGAAATATCAACCTCAGATATGCAGATGATACCACTCTAATCGCAGAAAGTAAAGAGGAATGAAAGAGACTTTTCATGAGAGTAAAGGAGGAGAGTGAAAAATCTGGCTTAAAACTCAACATTCACTGTGAGTCAGGACCAGGGTCTGGTGCAGAGAGCCCTTTATTATGGGACATGGGGCATGACTGGAAAGGTGGCCACCCCCTCACACATCCCATACTCCATGTTCCTGGGGAACCTGATGCTAAACCATTGGTAGAGGACCTGCTTCTGGGTCTGGGTTTCATTTGCAGCAGAGCAGCTCCCTTGCTGTGATCTATTGAAAGTAAGACCTTGACAAAAGGGTTTGTAAAAAGAAAAAAAATAACAACATTCAGAAAACAAAGATCATGGCATCTGGTCCCATCACATCATGGCAAATCAGTTCAGTTCAGTTGCTCAGTCATGTCTGACTCTTTGCGACCCCATGGACTGCAGCACACCAAACTTCCCTGTCCATCACCAACTCCCGGAACTTACTCAAACTCATCTCCATCGAGTTGGTGATGCCATCCAACCATTTCATCCTCTGTCATCCCCTTCTCCTCCCACCTTCAATCTTTCCAAGCATCAGGGTCTTTTCCAATGAGTCAGGTCTTTGCATGAGGTGCCCAAACTATTGGAGTTTCAGATTAAGAATCGGTCCTTCTGATGAATACTCAGGACTAATTTCCTTTAGGACTGACTGGTTTGATCTCCTTGGAGTCCAAGGGACTCTCAAGAGTCTTCACCAACACCACAGTTCAAAAGCATCAATTCTTCGGCACTCAGCTTTCTTTATAGTCCAGCTCTCACATCCATACATGACTACTGGGAAAACCATAACTTTGACTAGATGGACCTTTTTTGGCAAAGTTATGTCTCTGCTTTTTAATATGCTGTCTAGGTGTGTATAGCTTTTCTTCCAAGGAGTAAGCATTTTTTAATTTCATGGCTGCAGTCACCATCTGCAGTGATTTTGGAGCACTAAAAAATAAAATCTGCCACTGTTTCCATTGTTTCATCTATTTGACATGAAGTGATGGGACTGGATGCTGTGATCTTAGTTTTCTGAATGTTGAGTTTTAAGCCAACTTTTCCACTCTCCTCTTTCACTTTCATCAAGAGGCTCTTTAGGTCTTATTCACTTTCTACCATAAGTGTGGTGTCATCTGAATACCTGAGGTTATTGATATTTCTCTTGGTAATCTGGATTCCAGCTTGTGCTTCATCCAGCCCAGTGTTTCTCATGATGTACTCTGCATAGAAGCTAAATAAGCAGAGTGACAATATACAGCCTTGACGTACTCCTTTACTTATTTGGAACCAGTCTGTTGTTCCACGTCCAGCTCTAACTGCTGCTTCTTGACCTGCATTCGGATTTCTCAGGAGTCAGGTCAGGTGGTCTGGTATTCCCATCTCTTGAAGGAGAATTTTCCACAATTTGTTGTGTTCCACACAGTCAAAGGCTTTAGCATAGTCAATAAAGCAGAATTAGAAGTTTTTCTGGAACTCTCTTGCTTTTTTGATGATCCATTGGATGTTGGCTATTTGATCTCTAGTTCTTCAGCCTTTTCTAAATCCAGCTTGAACATCTGGAAGTTCATGATTCATGTACTGTTGATGCATGGCTTGGAGAATTTTGAGCATTACTTTGCTAGCATGTGAGATGAGTGCAGTAGTTTGGACATTCTTTGGCTGTGCTTTTGTTTGGGATTGGAATGAAAATTGACCTTTTCCAGTCCTGTGGCCACTGCTGAGTTTTCCAAATTTGCTGACATATTGAGTAGAGCACTTTCACAGCATCATCTTTTAGGATTTGAAATAACTCAGCTGGAATTTAATCACTGCCACTAGCTTTGTTTGTAGTGATGCTTCCTAAAGCCCACTTGACTTTGCATTCCAGGATGTCTGGCTCTAGGTGAATGATCACATCATTGTGGTTATCTAGGTCATGAAGATCTTTTTTCTATGGGTTTTCTGTGTGTTCTTGTCACCTGTTCTTAATATCTTATGTTTCTGTTAGGTTCATACCATTTCTGTCTTTTATTGTGCCCATCTTTGCATGACATATTCCCTTGGTATCTCTAATTTTTTTGAAGAGATCATTAGTCTTTCTCATTCTATTGTTTTCCTCTACTTCTTTTCAATGATCCCTGACGAAGGATTTCTTATCTCTCCAAAATGTCTTTTGAACTCTGCATTCAAATTGGTATATCTTTCCTTTTCTCCTTTGCCTTTAGCTTCTCTTCTTTTCTCAGCTATTTGTAAGGCTTCCTCAGACAATCATTTTGCCTTTTTGCATTTCTTTTTTTGGGGGTTGGTCTTGAACCCTGTGTCCTGTACAACATCATGAAACTCCATCCATAGTTCTTCAGGCACTCTGTCTATCAGATCTAATCCCTTGAATCTGTTTGTCACTTCCACTGTATAGTCGTAAGGGCTTTGATTTAGGTCATACCTGAAAGATTTAATGGTTTTCCCTACTTTATTCAACTTAAGTCTGAATTTTGTAATTAGGAGTTCATGATGTGAACCATAGTGAGCTCCTGGTCTTTTTTTGTTGTTGTTGTTGTTGACTGTATAGAGCTTCTCCATCTTTGGCTGCAAAGAATATATTCAACCTGATTTCAGTATTGACCATCTGGTGATGTCCATGTGTAGGGTCTTCTCTTGTGTTTTTGGAAGATGGTATTTGCTATGACCAGTGCATTCTCTTGGCAAAACTCTGTTAGCCTTTGCCCTGCTTCATTCTGTACTCCAAGGTCAAAGTTGCCTGTTACTCCAGGTAGCTCTTGACTTCCTACTTTCGCATTGTAGATCCCTATAATGAAAAGTACATCTCTTTTGGGTGTTAGTTCTAGAAGGTCTTGTAGGACTTCATAGAACCATTCAACTTCAGCTTCTTCAGCATTACTGGTTGGGGGCATAGATTTGAATTACTCTGATATGAATGGTTTACCTTGGAAATGAACAGAGATCATTCTGTTGTTTTTAAGATTGCATCCAGGTACTGCATTTTGGACTCTTGTTGACTATGATGGCTACTCCATTTCTTCTAAGAGATCCTTGCCCAGAGTAATAGATATAATGACCACCTGAGTTAAATTCACACATTCCAATCCAGTTTGGTTCACTGATTCCTAAAATGTCCATGTTCACTTTTGCCATCTCCTGTGTGACCACTTCCAATTTACCTTGATTCATGGACCTAACATTCTAGGTTCCTATTCAATATTGTTCTTTACAGCATCAGACTTTACTTGAATCACCAGTTACATCCACAACTGCATGTTGTTTTTGGTTTGGCTCCATCCCTTCATTCTTTCTGGAGTTATTTCTTCACTGTTCTCCAGTAGCATATTGGGCACCTACCGACCTGGGGAGTTCCTCTTTCAGTTTTCTATGTTTAGTTTCCTATCTTTCACTTTCATGACAAATAGATTGGGAAAAGTAGAGTGACAGATTTTATTTCCTTGGTCTCCAAAATCACTGCAGATGGTGATTGTAGCCATGAAATTAAAAGACACTTGCTCCTTGAAAGGAGAGCTATGACCAACCTAGACAGCGTATTTAAAAGCAGAGACATCACTTTGGTGACAAGTCCATCTATCAAAGCTACGGTTTTTCCAGTAGCCATGTATGGATGTGAGAGCTGGACATAAAGAAGGCTGAGCACAATTTTGAATTGTGGTATTGGAGAAGACTCTTGAGAGTCCCTTGGACAGCATGGAAATCAAACCATTCAATCCTAAAGGAAATCAACCCTGAATATTCATTGGAAGGACTATTGCTGAAGCTCCAATAATTTGGCCACCTGATGGGAAGTGTTGACTCATTGGAAAAGACCCTGATGCTGGGAAAGCTTGAATACAAAAGAAGAGTGTGGCAGAGTATGAAATGGTTAGATAGCATCACCAAGTCAGAGGACATGCGTTTGAGCAAACTCTGGGAGATAGTGAAGGACAGGGAAGCCTGGAGTGCTGCAGTCCATGGGGTTGCAAAGTGTCAGACACAAATTTAGTGACTAAACAACACCACCAGCACCCACATTAGTATTCTTGCCTGGAGAATTCCATGGATAGAGAAGCCTAATGGGCTACAGTCCATGGGGTTCCAAAGAGTCAGACATGACTAAGTGACTAATGGGAAATCATGAGAGGGCTAGATTCTTGAATAATAAGGCACCTTCAGCCTAATTCATTTGCTGGCTCCTGAAATGATAGTTCCAATTGGCAATGGCTGGTCAGAAACTGTTTTCTTTTTTGCCTACCCTGGGTTCCTGGTACTGGCTACGGCTTCCTGCTGTGTTTCTTTTTTCTTTCTTTCTTTCTTTATTAGTTGGAGGCTAATTACTTCACAACATTTCAGTGGGTTTTGTCATACATTGACATGAATCAGCCATGAAGTTACACGTATTCCCCATCCCGATCCCCCCTCCCACCTCCCTCTCCACCCGATTCCTCTGGGTCCTCCCAGTGCACCAAGCCCGAGCACTTGTCTCATGCATCCCACTTGGGCTGGTGATCTGTTTCACCATAGATAATATACATGCTGTTCTTTCGAAACATCCCACCCTCACCTCCTCCCACAGAGTTCAAAAGTCTGTTCTGTACTTCTGTGTCTCTTTTTCTGTTTTGCATATAGGGTTAGGGCACAGTTCATCGCAGCACTGTTTATAATAGCCAGGACATGGAAGCAACCTAGATGCCCATCAGCAGACGAATGGATAAGGAAGCTGTGGTACATATACACCATGGAATATTACTCAGCCGTTAGAAAGAATTCATTTGAATCAGTTCTAATGAGATGGACGAAACTGGAGCCCATTATACAGAGTGAAGTAAGCCAGAAAGATAAAGACCATTACAGCATACTAACACATATATATGGAATTTAGGAAGATGGTAACGATAACCCTGCTGTGTTTCTTGACAGTAGCTCTTGCTTGAGGCATCTCCCTTTGAGAAAGACTGGAAGCAGGTGTTTGGTGAGCCCCACTCTGGACTCCATTATGCCTAACCTGGCTGCAGGCTACAGGTGTCTCTTTTAGCTTCAGCAGTGGTTTGCTCTGGCTGTGGTCCTTGTGCCCACCACCTCTCCTTTGCCCTCACTTTCCCCCTACAGGACCACCTTCCTCTTCTGCTCATTCAAATGCCACCATTCACAGCTCAGCTTAGTTTCACTTCTTTCCTAGAATTCAAAAACATGGAACATATTCATTATTCAATCCAGGATTTCCTTGTTCATTAACTTTTCACACAGGGCATGCCGTATTTCTCTAATAGTGCAGATGACAAATCTGTAAATGTATGGTCCATGATAGATACTTTTCTATGGGGCTTAAAAATTTTTCAAAAAATACTGACACTATTGACATAATTCAGTAATATCTAATGAATACCTGTAATGACTATGGCTTTAGTCACCCAATAACTATTCCTGTTTCCCTAGCTGCTGATGACATTGTATATGTTTCCAGACCACAATGATTCATTATGAGTTGATAGTACAGTATTCTGAAGGCTAAAATGTATTCTACATTATTTTCTAGTTAAAATAATTTTGAAAATACTGGAGATATATATATATATATATGTGTGTGTGTGTAGATATAATATATACATATATTTATTTTAGTTAAAATAATTTTGAAAATATTGGAGATATATATTATAGATATATATAGAAAAGAAATATGTGTATATTTCTTTTATATACACATATTTCTTTTCTGCAGTATACTTTGGGACTTTTAATTTTTTTTTTTTTTTTGGCATTGTAAAATTTAAAGAGTTAACAAAGTATGGAGCATTTACCAAAAGTTCTTTGACCACAGAGCTTTTCTTTTTCTTTTCCCCTTGAAACTTATTGAGAAACTAGAACTATATATTTTTGGAAATACTGGATTGAATATCTAATCTTCCCAGGGGTGATTTTCATTCTGATGGGAAACTCTAGAAAACCAGAAAGACTTCATGATGCTATAATTGTGGAATTTCAGGCATTAAGAAAGTCAGGAGAGTTTTGAAGAGGAGGAGAGACTGTTCTGGCACAGGTCTGATGTATCCTGCCTGGTAACACTGCCCTTCTGATGACCTCATGGAAGATCTTATTAAGAGCTCCGACTTGCAGTAGGCTGTCCTGATTTGGATTCAAGCTGAATTGCTCTATTATTCACAGACTTCATGTTATCACTTGCCCCGCCTCTCCCCCACTTCAGAGTTGTGCTCCTTCCCTGAGAAATTTCTTGTTGAGTTTAGAAAAGCAGTCTGAGAAATTGCATAACTCCTCCATTCTCAGAAATGATATCCTTAGTTTTGAGCCTAAAATCAGGATCCTATCTTAAGGGAAGACATTGACTGTCTGGCTGGGGAATGCTTCAAGGTTATCAACTCAATGCGTGTCCATTGGGCAACCAAAATGTGCAAAGTCCTATGCTTTATGTTTGCCTAATATCATACATAGTTTCCCCTGTTCCTTAGGAACAATCTAGATTAATGGAACAAACCTAAATTTAGTCATCTGATTGCTTAATGTTTAACCAGATGTCATAGTCTTCTTATTTAGAATGCAAAATGAAAGCAAAGCAATACCTTTGTTGAGGTCACCACTAAAATTGTTTTCTATATAAGTTGTGCATATAATTGGATCATGATCTGTCTCTAAAGCTTTCTGCTTCAGAAGACTGTCTACGCAGTCCTTTATTAAAAACTCTATTCAGAGATGTGGGAGTCTCCTGTGGAGTATACATGCTAAACTATTAGACTGTGATCATTAGTTTTTTATGGATTACCCAGTCAGTAAATGTTAATAAATGTGGTTGATATATTAATTTAAAATAATCAATATTAAAGAAATTTCATGGATGCTTTTCTGGTAGGAAATTGTTATTTTCTATCTCAACTTGTCTTTTGAAAACATTGTTATTACCACTAATGTAATTCACTTCTCCCAGGGCTCAATAATGCCATATAGCCATTATTTCACTAATTTTTCTTCACTATAAAATTTTTTAGATACAAGAAAGTTGCAATTATGAATATACAATGATAAAGAAATGGGCAGTAATCAAGAGTTATTTCTATACATTTATAATGTGTGTGCTAAGTTGTTCTAGTCGTGTCTGGCTTGTTGCCATCCCATGGACTATAGAGCACCAGGCTCCTCTGTCCGTGGGATTCTCCAGGCAAGGAAACTGAAGTGGGTTGCTTGCCGTCCTCCGGGGAATCTTCCCGACCCAGGGATCGAACCTGAGTCTCTGTCTCACTGCATTGGCAAGTGGGTTCTTTACCATTAGTGTCGCCTGGGACGCCCACATAATAGGCAAACTTATTAATAGGCCTTTGCAAAGAAAAGGTTATTGTCTCTCCTCTATTTTTTCTTCTCCCTATTGGGATCATTTGTCGTTTACTGAGCTTAGACTGGGCTTGCCACTTCGTGTTGTCCTATTTTCGGATTTGGCCATCTTGATTGGGTGTGTCTTAGGGGAGGGGGTGTCTGTGAAGTGGAATTTGTTGTGTAGGGAGCTGGCCTGAGACTGGGGGACAATGGAGAGGGCCTCTGGGGCGGGTCTACCCCCCAGCCAGCCCTGGGGACTAATCCCAAGGCCTGTGAAGGAAAAGAAGGAACTAAAAGAACTGTTTTAACTCAAGGACTGGTGAAGAAGCAGGAGGCGGGCCCATGGCCTGAGCACCCTGGATGAGAAAGGAACCATGCTTTTGTTGACTGTCCTAGTCTGCCTGGGCTAGCTCAAGTTTATTCTTCTGTCTTGGGGTAACTATTAAATAGAGCCCCTCTCGCTCTCAAAATTATTCAAGCTAAGAAAATAAATTATATATTCACCCTCAACAGAGAGTGAGGCAGAAAAGAGATTCTGTCCTTGGGGATCGAGGAAGGAATAGTGCATCTCAGGACAGAGGACTCAAGGGAAGGCATCTCACGGAGGGCCTGGGCGGTGGTGACCAGCGTTCCCCCGACGGCTCTATGGATGCCAAGCATCACTTAGTGGCCCCACTGGAAGAATGTGAGCTGATCTGTTTGGGGGCACGTGGAGAGTTATCCTGAGGACTACCTGACATCCTGAAGAGAGACTTGTTAGGAGGGACTTTTTCTCGTGTGACCTCATTTGATCTCCAGGCTGGTGAGGCAGGGAGGACCTAATACAGGGTCTGGCCGTAACCACAAGGGCCCGTATTAATTCTGAGAGTTTGTTTAATGCACTCAGCAACATTTTTGGAATGGGTAAGATTCAACCACAGGGAATCCTAAGTAGTTTCCCCAAGTTAAATGGATCTAAATAATGCTGAATCCTTTATCAAATAGTAGTGTTCAGCGATTTATCAGTCTGAATTTGGGTCTCTTGAAATCCTGAAGCTTCCATCTGAAGCAGTCACTCAAAGTCTCTCATAGTGATGACAAGATCAGAATGATGACTAAGTTTGCTTCCAGGTGTGGAGCCAGTTTGAAAATAACTATAGTGCATTTTTGACTGATTAGCTCATGCTCTCACTTTAATATGATCATGTCTGTCTGATTTATTTTTATTATGTTATATAACCAAAACTTCTCCCAACACAGGAATAAAAATAGAGAGAACTGCCATAAGTGGTTATGTATTATTTGTTCTAGGGATGGTTTCATATTTTGCTGGTTCTCAGAGAACTGTCTTAAATTTACTTGTGCTTCATCATCTTAAGTGTTAAAATCAAACTACAACTGTCACTTTTGTTTTTGGCGACTTAACTTTTGGATTGAAAAGGATAGTTTGCATTAATGCCCTGAATAAGTGAATTAGAAAAAAAATTCAACTAATCTAAAAGAACTGATGTACCTCCCCAAGATGACTAATCAATTTCTGGACTTCCCCCACTATCAACTATTTTTTTATTGGTATATATATAGAGGCTGTTTCCTTATTAGTTTAGTTAGTCACTCAGTCGTGTCTGCCTCTTTGCGACCTCATGGACTGCAGCACGCCAGGCTTCCCTGTCCTTCAGTATCTAACTGAGTTTGCTCAGACTCACGTCCATTGAGTCAGTGATGCCATTCAACCCTCTCATCCTCTGTTACCCCCTTCTCCTCCTGCCCTCAATCTTTCCCAATGTCAGAGTCTTTTCCAATATGTCAGCTCTATGCATTAATAAAAAGCTTTTTTTGCTTTTCCACATTTTTTGTGTGCATAAGATTCACTCTCTTAAAGAAAGACACTAAGTTATTTTAAGTATTTTAACCTCTACAGCACAATAACTAGCAAATACTGATATCTATGAACATCCTTTGCATTCATGTACTTTAATTTTATATTGCATATTTATTTCTTGGTATATTGACTCAATATTATGAATTATTCTGTTTTTAAATAATCTGATTATTCCATTTTCCCAATGTTTTGTATGTTCAACTCTTCCATATTTGTATACTGTGTATTTATATTCCCCTTTTTATTTTATAATATCTTAAGTAGAGAAACAAAGCAGAGATATTACTTTGCTAGTAAAGGTCCGCCTAGTCAAAGCTATGGTGTTTTCCAGTAGTCATGTGTAGATATGAGAGTTGGACCATAAAGAAAGCTGAGCACTGAAGAATTGATGCTTTTGATCTGTGGTGTTGGAGAAGACTCTTGAGAGTCGCTTGGACTGCAAAGAGATACAACCAGTCAATCGTAAAGGAAATCAGTCCTGAATATTCATTGGAAGGACTGATGCTGAAGCTGAAGCTCCAATACTTTGGCCACCGGATATGAAGAACTGACTCATTGGAAAAGATCCTGATTCTGGGAAAGACTGAAGGCAGGAGGAGAAGGAGATGAAAGAGGATGAGATGGTTGGATAGCGTCGCCAACTCAATGGACATGAGTCTGAGTAAGTTCTGGGAGTTGGTGATGGACAGGGAAGTCTGACGTGTTGCAGTTCATGGGGTCGCAAAGAGTCATACATGACTGAGTGACTGAACTGAAGCACAGGAACTATTTTTATTATTGAATTTTTCTGTTGTACTCTCAGCCTTTTTTAAAAACAAGAAAGTAAATGTGAAAAATGATTGTTTAGGGTTGACTGAATTATTTGGGTATTGAAATAACCTGACTATTGCATCTTTTTAAAGTAGCAATGATCTAATTGGAAAAGAAGTGCATTCCTCAGGCCTTTGGCTTTTCTCCCTTACCTGTTCAACTGTGTATCACCTTTCATCTTCTCTAGATCTTCCTCCACAAAATACCTCCTTTTTTCCTGAAATAATTGACTATCTCTTGACTGTCTCCTCCTATTCTACCTGCAAACACTACCAACCCTTCGTTAGTTACAAAAGCAAATAAAAAAACAAGCAAAACACCATTTTCTCCATTGTCCTGCAGCTTCTTTTACTAGATATCTTGAAAAAGCTACCCTGGGCTACTTTGCTTCAATAACCTCTCTCTTATCACCTGACTTGCTCCTTTCTCAGCTGCCCTGACATCTTAAAGGTCCCCAGTAACAAACAATTCTCTGATGTCCTGTTCCAGCCTCCTCAGCCTCTCTGAGTACTTGGTGATTTAATTACACTCTTTCTTAAAACTCCGTTTTCCTTGGTCTGTTTTGATGTGGTTCTGGCTGTAATTGCTGGACCACTTTGAACTATCAGCACTGCTCCCAACATAATATGATACATTCATCCAGACTCTACGTCATCATTTAGGAAAAAATAACAGTTAAGTTATGTAAACACTTAACATCAGAGTATAATACAGATGGCATGGAATTTTCTGTCTTTGAACACTTGCATCATCAAAGTTCCTGAAAATTCAGTTGAGGTCAGCAAGTCTTCTGGAATTGCAGCTGCCACCTTGGCCCCCAAGTCCTGATACATCCCAGACTAGAACTTCCAGTGATTCAATGGCAGAGTTAGTACAAAACTATGGGGATGTGGTACAGTTTTAATCATCCCTTGAGCATTCTTACCTGTTATTAAAAAGAGAGACAAATTTCAATGAGGCCTCTCTGTGACTGATGTCAACTGAGTAATAAGGCCATGTATCCTCTTAGAAACATTTTCGAAGTGATTTAAAGGTTAAGAGCTACTTATTCGTAACACTCTGATCCTCCACACATTGTTTGGCCTTGGCAACCCCTGCCAAGGTAGAGCCTCATACACTCTGATGTACTTCAGAATTTATTTCAACACAGTCTGTCCACTTCTCTTCCTAGATGGTTATTCACATTCTTTTTCATTATATTTATTCCATCGGCATTTATTGAATACTTCCCGGGGTAATACTGAGTATGTAGAGATTAATAAGACACAGCCTTTATTCTAGCATGTAGTCCATTAGAGGAGATGGACACAATCAAATATTCATAAAACACTTGCACTTTTGTCTGCATAGTAAATGTGCCTTTAAGAAACAACTCCATCCCTCCATGTTTGAAGTAAATAGTGAAGACTGGTTCAAGGTCAAGAACACACCCATGTGTCAAACAATTCCAATCAGGGCCCTTTCATAAATCTGATGTGTGAATACCGAGAGAGACAAGATGTCTTTTCTTTTTGGATTTCAAATTGGGGACAACTAGTAGCCTCCTGTGTAGAAAGGGCAAGCTTAAGAATGAGAACAACAGAGGCAGAGGGAACAGTCAGTGACAGATGAGATGAGACCAAGTCACTATGACATCTTTTGACCACTGATGTTCAGCCACTCCTATTCTACTGTTACTTCCTTGAACTTCTGAAAGTTCAGATGAACACAGTTATATAACAAATACACTGAGGGACCATATATAGGCATTATGCAATCACAGGTGTAGAGTCCAACCTAGAAGGGTAAGGCTAGGCTAGACGGAGTCAACCGTTTCCTGAAAGGTGTGAGTAGCATGCTTTGGAAAGAGCCTCAGACTCTCAGAATGCAATATCCAGAAACACCAACCTTCTACAATATCAGTTCTTGCTGCTACATATTCAAAAACTGCATTATATTATAATCACCAAATGAAATTAAAAACTTGATCACTGAGGAATTTGAAAACTTTTCTTTATCAGAAATAGTGCAACTTTAAGTTTGATTTGTCATGACTAGAGCTGTTTACTAAATATACAAAATCAGGAGGTCAGTCATGGGATAATTTGGGCCCAACCGAATCCTGGTAGTCCAACCCAGGCCAGGGCTTCGGTTTTGCCATAGCTCCCTGCACTTCACCTTCCTAAAACTCAGTACGTTTAAACTGACATTTCCTGAGGGAATGCACTCGCTGCGGGTCGGATGGCATCTGTCCATCTTGTCTTTCTTGTTACCCCCGCATTCGGCTCGGTGCCTGAACTGTCCTGGGTGTTCCACACATTTGCCGTATGAAATTGTCTCAAAAGTAGGAACATCACACACGACAGAGCTGCCGTCCAGAATCTTTTTGTATGTTGAAGTAGATCGTAGGAGAGGAAAAAATGTGGAAAGTAAGAAGAAATGTGTCTGCAGGCTCCCAGTGCAGGGGGCCTGGTTTCCATCCCTGATCTGGGAACTAGATCCCACACGCTACAGCTAAGAGTTCTCTGGCTGCAACTAAAGACCCCGCATGCCACAACAAAGACTGAAGATCTTGTGTGCTGCAACTGAGATCCAGCACAGGCAAATAAATAAAAATAAATGTTAAAAGAAGAAGAAGAAATCTCCCAGGTGGCAGAGAGGATGGGTGGCCGTTATACTGGACTGGTATGGACACACCTTTCCACTTATCCTCTTATACACAGTATGTAGTGTTTGGAAGGCCAGCTTGGAGAGAGGAGTTAGCTACCTTAGAAGAGGGGTAACTAGCACAAATCTTTCTTGAGGCCAAAGTAAATGTGTTCCACTGAATTTCAAAATACTGGGGGAACTAAGGCCTGGGATGTCATAAAGGCTTCTTGTTTAATGATTTCTATTTTCTCTCTCTTTTCTTTAAGAAAATACATATGTGTGTGTGAGTGTGTGTGTATTTATAATTCACAGTAAGATTATTGGCAGGTATTTCAGCTTATCTATGATGTCAATTTCCTGAGAAAGTGGTATCTGAAAATTTGCTAAAATCATTCATATAACACAAAATAATACATACACATATAAACTTAGCCATTTCAAATGTGAGGAAATGTGATCCTTGAGTGTTAATTACATGTTTAAAATGTAGACATTTTTAAACATCTAAATGTGCAGAGAATGAATGCCTATACATCAATGATCGTCAACTCATGGTCAAGCTTCTTTCATTCATACTCTCCCTCATTCATGCCGTCCTCATATTTCTATGGAAAACCTAGACTGTATATTGTTTATTATAAATATTTCTTTATGATTTTCCTGGTGGCTCAGACAGAAAGAATCTGCCTGCGATACAGGAGAGCTGGGTTTGATCCCTTGGTTGGGAAGATCCCCAGGAGAAGGAAATGGCAACCCACTCTCGTATTCTTGCCTGGAGAATTCCATAGACAGAGGACCCTGGTGGGTGACAATCCATGGAGTCACAAAGAGTCAGACATGACTGAGCAACTAACACTTTACGTATAAGATATAGACTTTTATAAAAAACATGACCACAATAATTATGTCACTATATATAATATACATATATATATATTTGAAATTTATTTTTAGGACTTGCAGTTATATTCAGTAACTAGAATTTGCTAACACAGTTAATTTTTCACTTAGGATGGTAGAGCTTGATTTGACCAGTTATCATAAAGGAATGAGTCATTTGAAATTCTTAATTTATCATTCCAAAAAATGATAAATTTATTTCTTTAAATAGATTATAAACAAGTCTCCTAGGGTCTCATTAACAGTATTAATTTGTTCAGAATAACTTTATCACTTATTAATGGAAAAAAAATGGCACCCTGTATTTCTGAAGTCTGATGGGGAGAAGATTTATCTATCAATATGCATTTAATCCATTACTCTTGGAGAATTTTGTCCTTTGCAACTTAAAATGCTTTTTAAATATTTTTAGCTAATCCTGTAAGTTGGTTATTATTAGCTTCATCCTTATTTCAAACGAGAGGAACAACAGCTCAGAGAGGTGAAGTACCAGAGGGTCTGAGTCAATCTCTCAAAACCTTGGGCTCATTTCGCCTAATCACACTGCTTTTCTATGAATCCTTCCATTATAGCTCTCCTGCAAAGATACCCATATTCTACATGCTCAAACTTTCAGGTGTTTAGGTAAAGAGAAAAGGTAAAATGAGAATGTGTCTCACATTTCTAATCTGACTAGGCGGCTACGTTCAACATTTTTTCTTCAGCCTCATGTGCACACACGCCTGATGGCACAGTGTGTGGTGCTGGACTAGTCATATTGCCAGGGTCAGAAGATGGGATCAAATAAACACCTTTTCCTCTCTGCAGAAAAAGTACATCTTTGAGAGAAGTTTCTCATCCAAGATGAAGTTCTCTACCTTCAAGCTTTGACTAAAGTCATGTTCTTAAGTACCTGTGGGATATATGACTTTATAAAGCAAAGTAATTTGATTTTTAATAATCTGTAGTCTTTTTGCTGCTTACTGTTTTTGTCTTTCCACTTATTGATAAAATTCATTCCTGAAGGAATTTATTTTCACCATTTCTATTTTCAGTAAAAATTTTCTATTATGTATGGATTTGTACTATGAATGGGTGTTACAAATCCAGCATTGATTGTTGGGACACTGAGAAACAATGCAAATTGAGGTTATAATGGTTCTCAGAGGCAGAGTTGCTCTTAATCAAATAAACACTTGGATTGTGGTTGCTTAATGGAGAAGAAAAAAAATAATTTTTGAATGTTGGCGAAGGAACAAGTAAATTGACCACTTGAGAACATTTTGAAATTAATACGCTAAATAATTATTGCAATTTAGTGATCATTATCATGAATTGTTTTGTCTCTTCTTTGGGGAATAGCATTACTCCTCCCTCTCCTACTTCCTACCCCCATGTAATCGTAATGAGAGCCTCATCCTAATGAAATCTTGGGCTACAGTGATTGTTGTACCCAGACACAGTGCTAGGGCTAGAGTCAGACCTGCGAGTCAGCCAGGAAAAATCCCTCTATGAAGTGTCAATAGCCGGGGTTGTGAGAGTTTGTTTCCTCTTTGGACACAAGTGAGCAATGGAAGCTTTTGGAAGCCAGATCCCCTTCTCTGGAAAGCCTGTAACCTACTTGCAGAGAGAGGTGAAGCAGAAACCTGGACAGTATGAGTCCTGCCAGTGTGAGAGCCGCTGGAACTGCTGATCAGTCCTCAGGATTGTTCAGTATGAAGAACACGCCCTTAGTAATTAGTTAAGCTAATACGCATGCTCAGGATTTAGCATATATCCTCTTATGTGGTAGGTCTTTCCTTTTTTACATGTGTCTTCTATGTGTCTACACATCAACGCTACAAGAATTCAACAGAAAAAACAATGATCGGGGTTGAATGTGGTGGGAAAACTTTCATGAACTCTGGAGTCATAGGTTTCACCCTGAAGGAAGCATGATCCTAAAATAAGTAGAAAAAATAGGGAACGCCATTTCCCGTGGATGTGAATGTGAGCAGATATACAGAGATGAAAACACAAGTCATGTTCTGATGGATTCTCTTGCGTGTCAAGTTCCCCGGGTCACAGGGTGAAAGGTGGTTAGACAGTATTCTAGGCCTGTCTGTGAGAGTGCGTCTGGATGTTATTAACATATGAGATGGGCTACTGAGGGCCCTCCCATTGTGGGTGGGCGTCATTCAATTCACTGAAAACCTGAATAGAACAAAAGGGCTGATAAGGGAAGAAACTGCTCTCTCTGCCAGTCTTTGATCTGGGATGTCTATCTTCTGGAAATTATACCACGTCCTCTCCTGGTCCTCATACCTTTGGTCTTGCACCAGAACTGTGTCATCAGCTCTCCTGGGTCTCCATCTTGCCAACTGCAGATGTTGAGACTTTCCAGCATCCATAATCACTTTGTGAACCAGTTCCTTATAATATTAAAATACATTTCTTTCTCTCTTTATATAAATACAAATTGTGAGTATATAATATATATATTTACATATGTTATATAAATTAGGGTTAGTTTATATATAAATTATATATAAATATATATAATATTGTTTCTATTATATCTGTTGGTTCCATCTTTATGGAGAACTCAAGTTGATACATGTGTTGAGTGGGAAATTTTTATCATAGTATGAATCTGTTGTATAAGGTGAGGTAAAAGACGTCCTGTTTAGCTAGTAGAGCTAAAGAGAAATTAATCTAATAAAGTTAGAAGAAAACTGTCTAGAGGTCAGTTAAAGTTTGTGCGGAGGGAGAGACAAAACAATAGAGTAAACATCCTTTTAACTATAAGAGTAACTGTAACTTAGAGACAGTGGACTTTTGACCAGGTCTAGTTAAAACTTGTCAAAACTTTTTGCACATTCTCCTTTTTGCCCTACCAAGAGTATCTCTGCCTTCTGGCAATTTCATTAAATGCAAATACAGTAAATATTACTGGGGCAAAGAAGAGAATTTCCAGGCACTCCTTACCTGCTGCTTTTGCTGCTGATTTTGGCTGGTATCACTGTTGGGTGAAAAAAACTTGGGAGTATTTTGTCTACATTATCTAGTCTACTCTAGCTTTCATGTTTATAAAGAAGTCCTAGAATTCCAAAACCTAGGATTTGGCAAAGGTGGAAAGCCATTTTCTTTGCTTGCTGCTGGAACTAATGATTTATATAGAGATATAGAGAGGAGATCAGAGAAATCAACAAGGAATTGATTGTGGAAGTCCTTGAATATAAGATTAAAAGTTATCAAGAGAAGTGTGTATGTGTTGCTTTGGATTGGAAAGGTTATATGTAAAATCATGATTTAATGATAATCCCATGAAAACATGGATTGATGGATTAGAGAACAAAAATCACATGAATTGGCACATAGGTACCACACTATCATTCAACATAAGTCTACCCTGTTCAGAATACTGTGTTGGGGGATTCAGGAGTAATAAATTCAACAACAGCTCCTTCCTAGCATGTACTGACAGATGGAATATTACCTCTCTTGTAACAGCACCTATATGTCTAATATGGTATTAAAGTACCTATAATATACTCAGAGTAAGTGACAAAGATAGAAAAGTAAGCATTTTCATTGTCAATGTTGTAGTTCCAAAAAGTGACAACAAGAAGCAGCTTAAGATTAAATGGCAGAGTTAGTACCACCAACGCTAGTTGTTCCTCCATTAGTAGAGCAGATTGTTTACTATATATTTACGTCAGTCAATATAGTTTCACCACATCAGCTATTGAGTGCATGGTTTTCTTTGGTTTCTGGCACAGTTTGAGAATACCGTGTGGAGAGCCTGGCAGGAGAGCAAGTCTCACTGATAAGCCCCGGATCCGTTTGGACTGTTGCCTCTATGAGTTTCAGACTGTCATCTCTTGGGCTCACGGCTTCCTGTCTCCACGTTAGAGGAGAGAATTAGCAGAACTTCTATTGGAGAAGAGTAGTGCCTGTGAAGACAGAAGATCTTAAGTAAGGCATCTGAATCTGCCTTACTAGGAAACTGAAGGGAAGAAGGTTTCATTTACAGAGTGTGAAGACAACATTTGGGAAGTCATACTGTAGGCAGCAGGGGATGTCAGAGAAAATGGCATGAGACCAGAGAGAAGGGGGAGCGTGTGGCCAGAGGCTTCCGAATTGGGGAACCTGTATGTTGCAAGGTACTTGTGTGCTAAGTCGCTTCAGTCGTGTCTAACTCTTTGTGATGCCATGGGCAATATCCCACCAGACTTCTCTGTCCGTGGGATTCTCCAGGCAAGGATACTGGAGTGGGTTGCCATTCCCTTCTCCGGGAGGCTGCAAGGTGAGAGAGCAGGAAAGATGTCAATAAGGTAAAAGAGGGGGTGTCAAGAGATGAGAGGGAGCTAATCTAGTGAACGCACTAGTGAAATCAACCACTTAGGAGTTAAATCCTGAAAGCTGAATTCGCTTCAGGCATTACAGAAAAATGTCATGTGATGATGACTCCACACAAGGGTGACTAGCAACAGGAAGTGCAATGACTTCGTTTTGTTTAAAGTTTTGTTTGAATAAAGTTGGTGGTGGGCCAAGTATTGGAAGCAGTTTGTTGTCATCTGTTAACTTGCTGGGAGATCAGCAAAAAAGAAGAGGAAATAAATTCTCAACTATAGAGATCAAAGCATTTTTTTCTTTGCAATGGCGTTAAATGACAGAGTTGGAGGTACGTAGCTGTAAAAGATTTATGCAGATATAGGCACAGTAAGGCATATTTCCTACTCTGAGGAGAAATGCAATTAATAGAAAGTAGCAAATGAGATTATTTCCTTCTCTCTTTGATTATTTACAAGTTGAAAAGAATGGCTTAATTATGTTATAAATACCAGGTGCTGAATAAGACCAGGGAAGCCCTTTCTGCAACAACTTTTTTAAATAAAGCATTATTTCCACAATGTTTAAAAAGGTTTTTAAGATCTACTATCAATATTGACAATATAATGAATGTGTCCACTGGATGTAATATTTTATTGCTTCAAATTTAAAGCCTCCCCTATATCACCCTTAATGTGATGCAGTATGATGGTTTTTTAAACTAATTTACAAAATTAATGTGCAAATGGACAAACGATGCATAATTAAGTTACTTGTTAACACTGAGTTTGTGGAATCTGCATCTGAGTTATGTGTTTTTTTTCTCCTTAGCATATTCTTTCAAGTCAGATCTGTGATCTCCTTCTATAGATGAATTTGTGAGCAGGATAAGAAGTTACGGAGAATTTAAAAATCTTCATTTAGTTTCACTTCTTAGGTATATGACATCTAGAAAAGCCTAAAGAAACTTTATATCATATGAAACACCTTTTAACTGAAAAAAACTTTCATGTAGGAGGCAACTCCCCCTGCTGTGATATCTGGGAACAGGAAAACAGAAGCCTGAGATTTAGAGATGCTAAAGTATGGAGGTTTTCATATCAATAGAATTAACAGCATGGAGATTACTTTCTTATCATACCGGGGATCAGATGAGTGAACACTTTCATTGTTACTATCCTTGTTGCTACAAAGAAAATAGAAGCCATCTTCACTAAGCGAATATGTAGCTTTTTTCTTTTACTTTCAAGAGTTCTTTAAGTAGAATGTTGGGGTTTCATTTTACCTCATGGTGCATTTTTTCTTCTACTTCAGCTTTACTCACATTTAATCGTATTAAAACTTTCCCACCTGGCTGGCAGAACTTTAGGACAAACTACGTTTTCATTAAGAGCATCTGTTTTTGAATACTGAAGAGATTGAATTGTTTCAAAATTTCATTCATTATTTTAGCAAGCAAGTACACGTATTTTAATGATTTTAAAGAGGCATTGTTTATGAGCCATATAAACAATCACTAAAGCACCTGTAATGTACTCAAAATGTAATGACAGAGGTAGAGAAACAATAGACTGGGTAATACAGAATCAACTCAGTATCCACCGTATTCAACTTATAAGAATGTTCAGTTTCTAAACAATAGACAGTGCAGGCATCTGTGTTTTTCAAAAGCTTAACATCTTTACCTTGGATGACATCACACTTGGATAACATGCAGAAAAATTTTCTTCTTTCAATTTTTCTTTCTAATTATATGGGACTGATGAACCTGGTTTCTTGTTGGCCCTCTGATTGAGTCAGTAGAGGGAGCCAGAGTTACCAGCCAGTGGTCCTGACCTAGCGTGCTTGTCAGGCAAGCAAGCAAAGGAGATGGAGCCAGCAAGCCTACTTTGTGTTCCAAACAGTCAGAATAGGTTCAGGAGGACAGCAGAAGGCTTCTGAATCTGAGAGAGCAAGACTTCTTCTTAAGTGCTTTGGTGTTTCATAAAGAAAAGACTTTTGCAAATAGGATTTTTTTCTGGTTTCTCGTTAGGCAGGTAGGCACTGAATAATCTGCTTGTATAGAATTCTCCTTAGAAATGCATGGTGAGTTTGTGGAAACTGTAATTGTCACATTAAGCACTGATGTGCAAGTTCGTGTACGGAAGTGGTGAATTGCTAGGTTTTGTCATAGTTCTCACTGCTTCCTATCCAAGCTATTCTCTTCTCTCTTCTGGGTGCCTGCATTCGCCTCCTGACAGGTCTCTCTGCTTTCTCTCTTCCTCCCCTACAGTCTGTTTTCAACATGAGAGCCAGCGTGATCCTTTATGCTTCACTGAAGGAGTTAGGGTTAGGGTTAGAGTGAAATGTTAGTCGCTCAATCATGTCCAGTTCTTTGCGCTCTTACGGACGGAAGCCCACCAGGCTCCTCTGTCCATGGAATTCTCCAGGCAAGAATACTGGAATGCGTTGCCATTCTCTTCTCCAGGGGCTCCTCCTGACCCAGGGATCCAACCCGGTCTCCTGCACTGCAGGCAGACTTTTTATCACTGAGCCAGAGTGATCCTTTACACTCTATTCAAAGCCTACCCAACTCCACCGCTGAGAAAAAGCCAAAGTCTTCACAATGGCCTCTGAGGTCCTCTGCGTTTCGGTGCTTCACAATCTCTGACTTCATCACCTACTGCTCTGTCTGCTCCCCCAGCTCCAGCCGCTGGCCCATCGTCTCTCCTCTAATGCTCAAGCTCATTCCTACCTTAGAGGCTTTGTCAGGCTGCTTCCTCCACTGAATGCTTTTCCTATAGCATTTCCAGCGTCCTAAGTCTTTGCTCAAATAACATCTTCATAATAGATCTTGGATACTCCTAGTTCCCCTTCCCCATCCTATTTGTCTATAATACTTAATAATGCTCTTGCCTACATTATAATTTTTTTATTTACAATATTTGTTATTTTTTGTGTCCACAGACACTAGAATTTAAGCTTTGAAGATAAGGATTTTTTTTTAACTTGCTTTTTATTTAAACTTTATTTTTAAAATTTATTTTCAGATGATTAAGGATTCACAGTAGTAAAAGATAATCAAGGAGATCTTGTATACCATGACCCAGCTTCCTCAAAGTCTTACAAAAGATCATCAGACCGGCATTGATTTAATTTGTCTACCTTATTCAGATTTCACTAATGTTTCATGAATTCATTTGTGTGTGTATCTAGCTCCCTGCAATTGTATCATGAGTGTAGACTTGTGTGCCCATCATCATAGTCAAGATACAGAGCAGTCACTCACAAGCATCAACAGTAGGGACTTTTGTTTAATTCATTGTATTTCAATGGCTTGGTAACATAGTGAGTACTCAATAGATATTTAATGAATAAATTATTTTATGCAATAGAACTTATATAAAAATATTGTCAGTTTTGGGTTCTCAAATACTTTGAAACACTATTTAAGTTGAGCTTTTTTGGGGATGTTAATATAACAGGCATTTATAAATATGATTCTTTTGGAACACATACATGTTGATCTCTTACTTCTAAAGTGCTGGTAATTATGACATGGCGGCTGAAAATATGATTTAATATAAATACTAAAGGCATTTTTGCTCATGGGCTTAGAAAAATCGTTTAATATCCATGATTTTCTAATCCTAATTTAATGTAGGATTTTGGGGAAATAAAACACTAACATTTTACTGATAAGCTCACCATATTTTAAATATATCCCAGAGAAGTGCTGTGAGAGGGAGTCATGGTAGAACTGGCAAGCTATCTTGTCATCTTATTAGCTTTTCTTGAGGGGTTTCATTAATAAAGCAAAATTGGAATCACACCAAGGCTTTTTCCGTAGAAACAATATTCTAATCATTATTATCTACCTGGCTTTTTGTTGTTAAATAGATTCCCTCCACAGCAACACTGAGGGTCACTCAGTTTCTTTGTTGGTTTATGAAACGACTGACTTGGCGGCTGAGCCTGGAAACAGGAGAGTTGCCGTCTCTGTAAAGTTCCTTGGCATCTTGTGGAACTGAACTCAAGTTTTAACTGCATTAAGCTCACAGAACATAGCAGCATGATATAGGTCACCCTGAGCAAAGTGGGAGTGAACGTCGCTCAGTCCTGTCCTGCTTATTGTGACCCCATAGACTGGAGCCTGCCCGGCTCCTCTGTCCGTGGAATTCTCTGGGCAAGAGGACTGGAGCGGGCAGCCACTCCAGGGGATCGTCTCGATTCCGGGATGAACCCAAGTCTGCCATGTTGCAGGCACATTCTTTACCGTCTGAGCTATATCCACTAGCTATACTGCTGAGCTGTACCCTGAGAAGTCCAGGGTTAGACTTAATGATTTCTATCCAGATAATTCTCCAGCCAGTGGAATAAATAAAACTGGACACCTACTAGAATTTTTACAGAACTAAGCCTCCTTTTCATCTCTTGTATGCAAGAATTAAAGATTAGTAATATAAAAGCAAGCTAATTTCTTTCTTTTTCTAGGATTTCATATCTCTTGTACTTTTGGAGGACATTGTTTAGTTGATTGGAAAAATAAAACCAAAATTGAGACCTAGAATAATTTTGAAATGTAGCTCTATACGTAACCATTTCTTAAGTATCTTTTGTTTTGAGCTACAGATGTAGTTAATTTTGACAAAGTCTAAAAAATTTTAATTACTGATTTTTCATGAGATCTTAAATTTTATTAGCATAAGTAGACTGTTAAAGACATGTAGCTAAATCATATGGGATCAAAGATAATCTAAGGTCAATGGCTTAAAAACATTAAAAGAGGAAAGTGAAAATGTTAACTATCTAGCTAGTGAAGAATTTCACTGGTCAGCAAGAAAAGGATCAATAGATGTGATTAAAATGTATAATTTTTTATTTAAAAAAAGACACATACATATATTTAAAGACAAATAACCAACAATATTTAAGACAAACAGATAAAATTAACATCCTTAATAAGTAAGTGAACTTGCTTGTCTAAATATCAATTTCCCAATTTAAATAATAAGCATAATACTGCTAATTTCAGAGGAATCTGGTACTACTACATGTGAAAATCTCTAAACATGATGGAAGTCTGATAAATGTTACTTGAATTTGAATATAAATTAAGTTCAATTACGGACTTCTATTTTAATTAGCCATTTTACTGAAGAAGATATAAAGGTATTTTTAAAGGTACATTTGGACATTTATATGTGAAGTGGTAATAAATGCATATGGTATCCGTTAATCATCTTAAGATGATATTTACAGGTGGGAGAAGCAGTATACTTTTACCTCGGCTCCCTTTTTCCTTTTCTACTTCCAGCTATTGACATTTTTTATCATTCCTGTATTCAACCATAATCCTCACTTTTTTGGTGCTAGTTTCTACTGATAAAAAGTATCAATACTCATTGTTAGTCAGTTTGCCATGGTGTTTCCAGATACCTCTTGGTTGGCTGAAGTTTGTCCTCTAACAGTTTAAAAAATAAAAGATTTATTTTCCAGCTTTATTGCGATAAGGCTATAACATTGTGCTAAGTTTAAGGTGTGCAACAGGATGATGTGAAACATGGATATATTGTGAGCTAACAAGCTTATGAAGAAGTGTGTGTGCATGCTATGCCATTTTAGTCGTGTCCGACTCTGTTTAACCCAAGGACTGCAGCCTGCCACGCTCCTCTGTCCGTGGGATTCTCCAGGTAAGAATACTAGAGTGGGTTGCCATGCCCCCCCTCCAGGGGATCTTCCCAACCCAGGAATCAAACCCACCTCTCTTATATCTAACCTGCTTTGGCAGGCAGGTTCTTTACCACTAGCGCCATCTGGGAAACCGTTATGAAGAAGAATTGATGGGAAATATATTCTTGGGGCTCTTGCATATTCAGACTTTTTTTTAATGGGCTTTATGATTTGGCCTCTAATGGTTTAGCTAGGAATACAATGTTTGGCTTTTGAAGGACCTGCTCCAGTGTTGTTCAGGGTTGAATGTTTCTTTGTAGATATCTGAAGGCTGTCTGCTTGTTTTCTCACCATAGATTATAAAGGATTCTTTATTGTAGTATCCGAAATTTTAGGTTTCCCTGCTGGCTCGGCAGGTAAAGAATCTACCTGTAATGCAGGAGACACAGGAGATGTGGGTTAGATTACTGGGTTAGGAAGATCCCCTGGAAGATGAAATGGCAACCTACTCCAGTGCTCTTGCCTGGAGAATCCCATGGACAGAGAAGGCTGGAGGGCTGCAGTCCCTGGGGTCGCAAAGAGTTGGACATGACAGAGGACACACACCCTCCAAAAACTTTACTCGGAAATATCTCAGGGCCCTCCCCCACCTCTTTTGGTTTTGGATACAATATGCTCTTTCAATCCTTAGGTTCAGCTCTTCTTTTCTTTCTGGTCAGTTTTCTTGAAATTCACCTTTAAGTATTTGTTGTTTTCACTATTTCAGTCCTCTTGATTCTGAACTCCAATCATGTACATATTTTCCATCTTTTGCCCATCTGCCACATTGTTTACCTTTAACAATATTTTGTCCATTTATGTCATTCACTTTTCTCACCTCTGTCTTTATATGACTCACTGCATTCTCATCCGCTTTCCGTATGCTTCTCGACCTTCATTTCTATAATATTTTTATCTTTTCTTCCTTGAATTCTGCCAGCTTGTTTCATCTCCTTTTGCTTTCTCACCAATCTGAGCCCTTACATATCAGTTAATGCTTTTTTTAATTTTCAAAAAGTTTGCATCAGTAAATTTGACTGCATTTACAATTTTTTTTTTTTCCCCCTGGCAATTCTTTCTTCTGGTTTCCTTATTTTTTATTTTTGCTATTTTTGTCTTTTTTTCCTTACATTATTTTCTGTAATGGTTGTGTTGGTTCTTTATTTATTTAATTTTTATTTTATATTAGAATATAGTTGATTTAGAATTTTCTGTTAGTTTTAGGTTTACAGCAAAGTGATTCATTTACACATACACATACATCTACTCCTTTTCTGATTTTTTCCCCATATAGATCATTACAGAGTAGTGAGTAGAGTTCCCCGTGTTATACAGTAGGTCCTTTTTGCTAATCTATTTTAAATATACTGGTGCATATCTGTTAATCCCAAACCCTTAATTTACCCCTCCCCCAACCTGTCCCCTTTGGTAATCATAAATCTGTTTTCTGAGTCTATGAATCTGTTTCTGTCTTGTAAATAAATTCATTTGTATCATTTTTTAGATTTAGCATATAAATGATATCAGTTCCTTTTTATCTTTATTCACCTTTAAATTAGATACATTCTTCTTAGACCAGCTATTTGCTGTAAATTTATGTAAGGGAGGGTCAGGCCTTTACTCCATCACCACAGACATTTTCTGTATGCAGATGTGAATTCCTTGGGCATTTGTTTTCTTCCAAAGATCAACCGGGATTAGCACTGCAGGGCTGACAATAAGGCAGAGGGTCTCAGTCCTGCCTCCTCTGCTCCTCAGAGCTGCTTTGCGGGTAGACAAGCTCTCACCACCAGATCTCTCACCCTTTTCCGGATGTCATGATCAGGAGTTGCTTGTGTTGAAATCACTTTTTTTTGAAGAGGGAGCTTTGCCATTATTTTCTGAGAATGTGGAACGTGAGGGTTTTGCCTTCACACCGTCCCTCGTGCCTACTTGACCTGTACTGATTCTGGTAGCCCTTCTGCTTCTGTCCTGATTTGGGGTTTTATTTATTTTTAAGCACGGGGCCTACATGTTGTTTCTTGTTCTACTTGCTGGTTTTGGGTGATTTCTAAGAGGGGATGGGAAAAATCCAAATGTGTTAGAAGTCTGGCTGTAAACATAAGTGATTGCTTCTTATTTGCATTCAGAAAATAACTGTGGTAAGTCATTACAAATCTGAAAGATTTGGGGGAGTTGTGACTTGTTCTTGAACTGCCCCAGAAAGAAACTGCTACACTTAATATCTATCTTCATTTGCTTTTTATTAGTCCTTTCTACTTGTTCTTTGGATAGTAATTTCCTGGTTTTCTGTTCATTTATTTTCTGTCTTCTTTCACTTCTTTTTTTCATTGTATGATAAATTTAGACATAGTGCTGATTTTATGTGATGAGTTCGAACGGAACAATTTAGAATGCAGATAAGAAAACTTGGGGAAACCAAGGCTTGCCAGGTGGCTCAGGCGTAAAGAATCTGCCTGCAATGCAGGAGCCACAGGAGACTCAGTTTCAGTCCCTGGGTTAGGAAGATCTTCTGGAGGAGGAAATGGCAGCCCATTTCCAGTATTCTTGCCTGGAGAATCTCATGGACAGAAGAGCCTGGCGGGCTACAGCCCATGGGGTCATAAAGAGTTGGACACGACTGACTTAGCATGCATGCACTGAAAGTGTTGCAAAGAGTAGGACACAACTCAGCGACTGAACAACAGCAAAAATGACTGAAAATGAGGCATAAAGGAAGCTGGATGCCTTTACTTCTGCCACCTCCAAACAATGATAGAAGATAAGACAGGAGTAACAAATCTGAGTCTTTGTCAATGGGAGCCTTGGAGATTTATGCTCAGGTAAACTATATGCAGGTCAGGAAGCAACAGTTAGAACTGGACATGGACCAACAGACTGGTTCCAAATAGGAAAAGGAGCACGTCAAGGCTGTACATTGTCACCCTGCTTATTTAACTTATCTGCAGAGTACATCATAAGAAACGCTGGGCTGGAAGCAGCACAAGCTGGAATCAAGATTCCCGGGAGAAATATCAATAACCTCAGATATGCAGATGACACCACCCTTATGGCAGAAAGTGAAGAGGAACTAAAAAGCCTCTTGATGAACATAAAAGAGGAGAGTGAAAAAGTCGGCTTAAAGCTCAACATTCAGAAAACTAAGATCATGGCATCTGATCCCATCACTTCATGGGAAATAGATGGGGAAACAGTGGAAGCAGTGTCAGACTATTTTGGGGGCTCCAAAATCACTGCAGATGGTGACTGCAGCCAGGAAATTAAAAGACGCTTACTCCTTGGAAGGAAAGTTATGACCAACCTAGATAGCATATTAAAAAGCAGAGACATTACTTTGCCAACAAAGGCCTGTCTAGTCAAGGTTATGGTATGTCCAGTGGTCATGTATGGATGTGAGACCTGGACTGTGAAGAAAGCTGGGCACTGAAAGAATTGATGCTTTTGAACTGTGGTGTTGGAGAAGACTCTTGAGAGTCCCTTGGACTGCAGGGAGATCCAACCAGTCCATCCTAAAGGAGATCAGTCCTGGGTGTTCATTGGAAGGACTGATGCTGAAGCTGAAACTCCAATACTTTGGCTACCTCATGCTGAAGCTGAAACTCCAATACTTTGGCTACCTCATGTGAGGAGTTGACTCATTGGAAAAGACCATGATTCTGGGAAGGGTTGGGGGCAGGAGGAGAAGGGGACAGAGGATGAGATGGCTGGGTGGCATTACCGACTCGATGGACATGAGTTTGAGTAAACTCCGGGAGTTGGTGATGGACAGGGAGGCCTGGCGTGCTGCGATTCATGGGGTCGCAAAGAATCGGACACGACTGAGCCACTGAGCTGAACTGAACTGAACTGAAACTGTGTGTGAATGTTCACAAAACACTCCAATTTTGCAAGCACAGAAACAGAAAATCTCAACATCAAGAACTAATTTCAACAAAAATGTCAAAATAGTCATTGGAAGATATAAGTCTCTTAGGTATTTCACATGCATTTGCTGTTTAGATACTTCTGGATGAGCACTACATAATGCAGTCTTATCCAAACAAATTGTCTAAATCAAAATCCATAAATTGAAGGAAGTTACCTGAGTCTATGTATTTTTAATAAAAAATAAAAATTACCCCTATTTTTGATCTTGAAATAATTATCTGAACTTCCTTATTCAACTTGAGGTTAATATGTGGGTTACCCTGGGAAGCAGGTGACTTTGGGAGTCACCCTTTGCAGCTGGACAGGCCAGGAGGAGGTGATGGCTGGAGCCTTGCTGACCTAACAGAATTGGGCAGCAAGTCCTTCCAGGGAGAGGATCCTGTGCAATGCATCTCTGTGTCCACTACAGTAAGAGTGGGCAATAAAGTAAGTGACATCTTCTAGCAAGGACCCTGGCAAAGTGGTACGCTCTTGGTTAGCTTTTGCACTGTGGTTTTTGTATCTTTGGACCCATGTTAATGCATAATCACCCTCTGGTCATCTTTTCTCTTGCTTCACTCTTTCAGAGCTCATCTCCTCTATCATGGAACAATGAACTGTTTGTCTTTTCTAGTAATTTGGGTGAATTCTGTCTTTGGCAAGGAATCAAATTCTCCTTACACTGGCTTAGCTGTTCTTGCTATTACTAACCACTCCTGATATTTTTTGCACCATAACTCTTATGTTATTGCTTATTTAATTCTCTCTTCCTGGGTTGCTAAAATCCCTATTATCTAGCTGAATGAAATACAGTAACTATTTATAAATTATAGTGTATGGTTAATAAAAACTCCTTAACTTTCTAGAGACATGATCAAGAGGTAGTATAGAGTAATGTTTAAGAGCACAAAACCTGTGGCCAGCTATGAATCTTGGCAAATTTCTTACCTCTCTATAACTCAGTTTCCTCATCTGTTAGGAGAGGATACTAATAGAATCCACTTTGTAAGTTTGATGTGAGGATAAATACAATGCATTGATGACAGCACTTGGCCTGATATGTTGCTGTTGGTACTGTTGTTAATGTGGCAGAATGGAAAATACAAGTTTGGTGAGTCTTATCATGGATGCAAAATAAAAATTGATTACTGGGTTTTACTGTATAATCGTAAGGGATGTGATTTAGGTCATACCTGAATGGTATAGTGGTTTTCCCTGTTTTCTTCAATTTAAGTCTGAATTTTGCAATATTATACAGTGGAAGTGACAAATAGATTCAAGGGATTAGATCTGATAGAGCGTCTGAAGAACTATGGACAGAGGTTCATGATATTGTATACGAGGCAGTGATCAAGATCATCCCCAAGAAAAAAAGAAATGCAAAAAGGCAAAATGGCTGTCTGAGGAGGCCTTACGAATGGCTGAGAAAAGAAGAGAAGCTAAAGGCAAAGGAGAAAAGGAAATGCAGTGTTCCAAAGTATAGCAAGGAGAGATAAGAAAGCCTTCCTCGGTGATCAGTGTAAAGTAATAGAGGAAAACAATAGAATGGGAAAAACGTCTTCAAGAAGACGAGAGAAACCAAGGGGACATGTCATGCAAAGATGGGCTCAATAAAGGACAGAAATGGCATGGACCTAACAGAAGCAGAAGGTATTAAGAGGAGGTGGCAAGAATACACAGAAGAACTGTACAAAAAAGATCTTCATGACCCAGATAATCATGATGGTGTGATCACTCACCTAGAGCCAGACATCCTGGAATGCAAAGTCAAGTGGGCCTTAGGAAGCATCACTACAAACAAAGCTAGTGGTGGTAATGAAATTCCAGCTGAGTTACTTCAAATCCTAAAATATGATGCTGTGAAAGTACTCTACTCAATATGTCAGCAAATTTGGAAAACTCAGCAGTGGTCACAGGACTGGAAATGGTTAGTTTTCATTCCAATCCCAAAGAAAGGCAATGCCAAAGAATGTTCAAAGTACCGCACAATTGCTCATCTCACATGCTAGCAAAGCAACGCTCAAAATTGCCCAAGCCAGGCTTCAACAGTACATGAACCATGAACTTCCAGATGTTCAAGATGGTTTTAGAAAAGGCAGAGGAACCAGAGATCAAATTGCCAGCATCCATTGGATCATCGAAAAAGCAAGAAGGTTCAAGAAAAACATCTACTTCTGCTTTATTGACTATGCCAAAGCCTTTGACTGTGTGGATCACAACAAACTGTGGAAAAGTCTTCAAGAGATGGGAATATCAGACCACCTTACCTGACTCGTGAGAAATCTGTATTCATGTCAAGAATCAACAGTTAGAACTCAATATGGAACAACAGACTGGTTACAAATTGGGAAAGGAGCACATCAAGGCTATTGTCACCCTGCTTATTTAACTTCTATGCAGAGTACATCATGAGAAATGCTGGGCTGGAGGAAGCACAAGCTGGAATCAAGATTGCCAAGAGAAATATCAATAACCTCAGATATGCAGATGACACCACCCTAATGGCAAAAAGCGAAGAGGAACTGAAGAACCTCTTGATAAAAGTGAAAGAGGAGGGTGAAAAAGTTGGCCTAAAACTCAATATTCAAAAAACTAAGATCATGGCATCTGGTCCCATCACTCCATGGCAAACAGATGCAGAAACAATGGAAACAGTGAGAGATTTAACAGTGAGCAACTGAACTGAACTGAACAGAACAAGTCACATGCAGCAAAGACAGTTTTAAGCAAAACTTCCTTTTCAAGTTCTTTCATCCTACAATTTATCATTTCCTTGATTGATTTCATGATTTCTCTCTTTAACCTTCAGGTTATTTAATTATGAACTATTTAAACTATACATTAAAATATTGAAAATAATATAACCTTCTCCTTTAAAAAAAAAATCCATCATTATCATATCAACTTTTGCTATATTGTCTTTAGGTCTGTCTCTACCTCTGTCATTATCTCTGTCTTGTAAACTCTGCCACCCAAAGAGCTTCTGTTATATTTCAGTGAGGCCAAACATCTCAAGATTTGTATGGATCTCATTGGTACTACTTCTACTTCCCTAAGATTTCATGGCATTACTTTACTGATTCAAATTGCCTATCAGGGTTTCCCTGGTGGCTCAGTGGTAAAGAATCCTCCTGCCAATGCAAGAGACACAGGTTCGATCCCTGATCCACAGAGCAGCTAAGTCCACGCACCACAACTATTGATCCTGTCCTCTAGAGCCTGGGAGCTGCAACTACTGAAGCCCATGAACCCTAGAGTCCATGCTCAGCAACAAGAGACACCACTGCAATGAGAAACCCGTGCATTGCAACTAGAGAGTAGACCCTGCAACTAGAGAAAAGCCCACACAGCAACACAGACCCAGCACAACCAAAAATAAAATAAATAAATAAAATAAAAAATTAAAATGAGCTAAAAAAAATTGTATATCATAGTTGTTTTCCTTCCCAACCCAGTTGAAAGTTTTTAATTAGCAAGAAATGTTGATATTTCGTCTTGCTTAAAACCCGTTTGCTTCTGAATAGAGCTATAAATCCCTTCATTTGGAGGAGGAAGAAGGATTCTGTGAGAATTCAGTGGCAATTGCTTTTATTTCTGCCTTAAATATCTTCTTCTCACTTGAATGCTAGTACATGCCCTTTACCTCTGTGATAAACTCTGATATAATAATATAAAAGAAAAGTTATAATCACCTTTGGTCACTTAAGAGATGAAAAGAAGAACTTCATGTTGCTATGGATACTGGAGTCTTGCTGGCTGACTGTCATTCTTAAAACACTAATATTGTAACATTCTAGCCTAAACCTCCCATATTACAATAATGAATTAGTTAAAGATATAATTGTTTCAAAGCTTTCAGGCAGGGAAATGCCATGGTTCCTGCAAATTATCACATATTTGATATGAAAGCTCCATATTCAAAGTGAAATTATTAACTTTAGATTCAATAATTTGCAATACAGCAATAATATGCAATAGAGCAATAATATGCTTAGAGCTGCCTTGAAGACAAAGAATGTACTAATCAACCCTTTTGAAAGTTAGGCATGCTTCTGCCAAAATAGGTGGGCTTTTTACAGTGGAAGAAATGGGTTACATATTTGCAGGTTGAGTCAATGATATTTCTTGGGGGGTGGGAGATGGAGAGGCATACCAGAGAAAAGTATTTGGATCAATGGATTATTGGTCTCAGTGTAGCTAAACCACTGAGAGAATGATATGCTTGAATGGGTGCTTGGAATTAAGATTTGAGAGGTATTGTTTATTTGCAATGACAAGGTCTAGGATTCAACCATGGAAGTGGCTGGGGTTTTATAAAGGACAAGGCCATTGGAGCAGAGGAATTCTGAGAATTTAGTGATAAGTATGTTGGAAGGGTAATACAAATGGATTAAATCACTAAAGGGACAGTGTTGGATAGAATGCCATTGAGCCAGGAACTAAAATCTCCCAAGAATGAAGGTAAATGAGATCGAGTCAGTGAAAGACTACAACAAAGTGTAGGATTATCTAATATTTTATACGTGAGAGAGCTGAGAGCCAGAATTTAGAACTGATTTACCCAGGGTTATACAAATTACTAACACAGCCATACAACTCAAACTCTAGCAGTCTGTCTCCAAGCTGAATGCTGTGCCTACCATATCACATTATCAATCATAATAATTTCTGTGAATTCAACACTGAATGAAGATTAATAGCAGGAAGCAAAAAAATTGTTACATAGTGAATGGGGCAATGATGAATTAACTTTTTGCAACTTGAATTGGAAATACCTGGGGCTTCCCAGGTGGCTCAGGGGTAAAGAAGCCACCTGCCAGTATAGGAGATGTGTGTTTGACCTCTGGGGCAGGAAGATCCCCTGGAGGAGGAAATGGCAGCCCACTCCAATTTTCTTGCCTGTAAAATCCCATGAGTGAAGGAGCCTGGTGAGCTACAGTCCATGGGGTCGCAAAGAGTTGGACAGGATTGATCGATTGAGCATGCATGCATGCAAATGTTATAGTGAAGAGGGCTTTTAATTATGAAAGTTACACATTTAAGTAGAGAGATTTTGTGGGAAATCAGAGATATAGCCTTGTTTGAAGCAATAAATATGGATGAGATAAAACAGGGAGAGAAGGTAGAAAGGGAAAAGAAGGCTAGCAAAAATTGGCTATCACATATAAGGAGCAAACAGAGAAAAATGGAATCATACAAGAAGCTGAAAGAGGAGTCTCAGGAGGTGGAAGAACTAAGATTTCAAGAATTGGTGATCAGTTGCACCAAATGCTCCAAGGAGATTAAATGGAATAAGGAAAAGAAAGAACCCTTTGGGTTTGTCACTAAGAAGGTCATGTACACACGTGCGTGTGAGCATGCCCAGTGATTCTCAGTTGTGTCCACTCTTTGTGACCCCAAGGATGGTACCCTGCCAGGCTCCTCTATCCATGGGATTATCTTGGCAAGAATACTAGGGTGGGTTGCCATTTCCTCCTCCAGGGGATCTTCCCTACCCAGGGATTGAACCCATGTCTTCTGTGTCTCCTGCATTGGCAGGCAGATGGTTTACCAGTGAGCCACCTGGGACCACAATAATTAAGTTATTATTTAATAATGAATAATATTTAACCAATGAATAACAAGTGATTAAGCATTGGGATTTCAAGTATCAAGCAGAAAATAGAAGGATCAGTAGTGATTACCACAGTTTTGCTGAAATCATTGTCCATGGGAATGATTCTACCATTGTCAATGGGAAAGTTCTACCAGTCTTACCATCAAAGTGTCACAAAAAAGTGTCAAAGATTTGCAAATAATGAATTACAGAAGCATTTTCTGGAACACATGTCCAAAAGATATTCCTTAAAATAATGCTAAAATAATTTGAGAGACCCAATACAAGAACTTTATCATCAGCATCATTATTATTTGCAAAGTACCTTTTAACATTCTAAGATTAGCATTCTGCAGAACACATTTGGGAGAACGCTGATTTATATTTACCAGGTCAGAAGGCATTGGTGAAAGAAAAATCAAGTCATTAACTTTTTAGGGTAGGAAAATTATGACTAAAAGACATAAAGTACTAGAGCAACGACTAAATTAGTGTATTTTCTTCCTAATTGTAGCCAAGAGCTAGACATTCTTTCATTTATTATCATTATTATCACAATTTAAATTCTTGATACAATAGTTTTAAGTCAATAAGATTATATATACTTTTTAGTAATTTAAGTCACTTCAAATAATTTTCTCCATATTAAGTTTACAATAATGATTGTATTGGAAAATTTATTAAAAGTGACTTCATTTAAGCTCACAATAGCAGACTGATCAATTCAGATAAAGGAAAAAATAGCCTCAATCTGCCTAGAATTTTGATCAGATCTTTCTGCCATCAGAAGAGAATATACTATTTGTGTGAGGCTGTCTGAGACTTTCTCTATGATTTATAGATGGTCCGTAATGACAGTATTAAAGAAAAAATGACATCAGAATTTGTGACTGACATTCCTCAATTGATAAATTGATTGGCACTTTACTAATAGGATAGCTAATTAGCAGTCGTGGTGATGACAAATGACACAATTATTGAATTTACACTGCCAAAAAGAGAACTGGCTCTAAAGTCATTATCAAAGGAAGATGTTATAAACACTTTCCTTTAGAGATTAAAACTTATTTGAGCAGTATGAATTAATCTAAATATGTAGGAAATTTTGTGATTTGTTTTTAAATGAGACTTCTGATTATACATTACCTTGTTATACACTTCAGATTAGGTAGATTTTTGTGAATGCGCATTTCTCTTCTCTTAGCAATGCTAACAGCAATATGTTATGGAAAGCCTGGGTCGTTTTTTTGCTCCTAAGAGTTAAGAGGAGACTTCCCTGGTGGTCCAGTGGCTAAGACTCCATGCTCCCAGGGCAAGGCGCCTGGGTTGGAACCTGGTCAGGGAGCTATATCCCACATGCTGCAACTAAGAGGTCACATGCCATAACTCAAAAGATCCTGCATGTTGCAGTGAAGATTGAAGATCCCATGTGCTGCAACTAAGACCTGGCCCAGCCAAATGAAGAATTTTTTTTTAAAAAAGAGGCATGAGGTAAATAAGAAAGACACAGGAAACATGACAAGTGAATGGGATTTTAAAAGTGGAACCCATCTTTAAAAGAGTAAGTTCTCTTTACCTGTAGAAACATTCAATCAAGAAATAATTATTGAATGCTCACTATGTAAGAGATTCTGAAACCTGTGGCATTGGAGAATACAGCAGTGAAATATTCACAGTTCATGTGCTCATTAAACTTCCAGTAAGGGAAGCAGACAAGAAAGAAAAAAAAAAGGTAATTTCTATAGTAATAATTGTGCAGAACGTTAAGCAGGGTGAAGGAGTGTAAAGAAAACATTTAGGAAAGTCCTTCTCTGAGGAGGGGAAACCTGTGTAAGACCTGAATGGTGAGGTATGGTCGGGCCATAAGAAGCTGAGGAAAAAGGGCCTTCACGGCAGAAGGAAACACGTGAAAAAAGACCCAGAGGTGTTTGTTCTAAGCTTCATTGGAAGACGTTGATCAGTTTTACAGCAGAGGAAAGGGCACGACCTGATCTACAAAGACCCCTTTGAGTGTGGAGCGGAGAACTGACCACGGGAAAGTGCAGAGAGGATGCTTGTGGAAACGAAGATGGTACCGGTGAGGCCAATGAGAAGTGATCAGATTGTGCATCTATTTCAGAAGTACAGATGACAGGCCTGGCTGTTGAATTTTGAGATGAGGCCCAAGGAGAGAGGAGGGAGCAAGGATGATGGCTCTGTTTGGGCCTGTGCAACTTGGTCCATGATGCAGAAACAGAGAAGATTTAAGATAAAAGCAGGTTTACATCAAACGTTAAAAAGAAAAGTGATCTCATTAATACAACTAGGGAGTCCCTAAAAATTCCTTAAGGATGTTTTTGTAAAGTTAATTCACTTTCATAAAGAAACCCCACTAGAATTTAATTATGATAAATGACTTTACTGGAGTAACAGGGAGCAAAAATGTATATTCAGGTTAGAAGCTGCTACTTGAAAGAAGTTTTATTACTTTGGGAACATAAGCAAGAAAGACTAAATAGCTCATCATAAGATATAGATTTATATCTCTTAGGATCAGGAAGACTTCAAAGTCTTTTGTGTATGTCCTTCTCAACAAGCTAAATTGGATGGCATTTTCAGTAAATATAAAAGAGTTTACTTACACTTTAAAAAAATGAAGTCTTTTCCTCTGTGGACATACAATGGAAAAAACAAATCAGCGACTAGTGAGTGTTACTTGCCTTTAAAAATAAAAGTAGCAATATTCATGCTGAGTTCTATATGAGTAAGAATAGCATGCTAACCTCTCCTTTTACTGAAAACATAACAAGAACAAATTAAAGGAACAGTGACGAGTTAAGCACAGAGACAAAATTTTTGGCAGTAAATCAGTCTTGAAAACAAGTAGTTGCTATCAAGAGCCACCTAGACTAGGTCATAAGAAAATATTTTTATATGGAAGATTGATAAAGAAACAATAAACTTTATCTTCTTAGAAATGTGTTCCTATAATTATTAATACATAAGAGAGGAGTGGGGAATAATTCCATTTACCTGAAAATACATCCAAAATTTCTTCAGTAATGTCAACAGCTTCAGGACAATATTTGAAGCCATTATACCTGTAGAAATAATCTGTAAGATACTGTATGTAGATTGCTTAGTGTATAAGCAAATTTCAGCATCTCTCTCTCTCTTTTTTTTTAATGGTAAACTCTGAAACTCCCTCCCATGATTAACCGAATATATTAAAGTACTTGGCTCAAATTGAAGTTTTGACTTAAGAGATGGAAAATTTTTTGTTAGGTTTTCCAGGTCCATGCCAATGTTAACTGTTTCCTCAGTTTTATGAAGTTTTGATAAATGACTACCTCTTATAGGACATAGCACAATAAAAATAAGTATCTAACTTTTCATAGGCTTATGGCTTTAGAAACAAGTAAACAAATCCTGTATGATCATAGCTTTTTGTTCAATCCATTGCTTTTTCCAAGTTGTTTTGGTGAGTGCAACTGAATAATCAAGTGTTTGATGATTAGGAAATTGTTGGAAAGCAGAATGCAAAATTTTCTGGCATGACCATCTCAGAGATGGAAGATATAAGATCTGTTGTTTTATCTAAATTTACAGGTGGTAATTGTTAATCATATCACCTGGCTTAGCTCTGGTCAATTGTGTAGTATATGTATTTTGAAGAAAAGAACTACAAGAAAAGAAAGAAAGAAAGTAGATTTTCACTGCAAAATGTTCCCAGTAGCAGGGACATTGCCACAAATTGTGATTTCAATTTTCCTAAATGCCAATTGGCCAAGTCAGTATGGAAACAAATTTATTTTCTATACTACGTGAATTCAAAACTCCCATTAGACTTGCAAAGGCAATCTCAGCTCTATTATGACAGCACATGTTCCCAAGATAACCACTCCAAATTGAATTAATATTCAAGAGGATCCTATCCATCACATTATAGGTGTGGTTTGTTCCTTTATAACAACTCCATGTTTATTGCCTTGATTTTCTATTCATTGTAAATGTATAATAACAAACTATTGGTTTAATTCAACATAAATAACTGGTTAAAAATATAATTTCAATTTGATTATAAAAGAGAGTAAGCCAGCTCAAGGTTTTGTTTCTTTGTATACGACCATCTTTTGGAGAAGGCAATGGTACCCCACTCCAGTACTCTGTCCTGGAAAACCCCATGGGCGGAGGAGCCTGGTGGGCTGTAGTCCGTGGGGTCCCTACGAGTTGGACACGACTGAGCAACTTCACTTTCACTTTTCACTTTCATGCATTGGAGGAGGAAATGGCAACCCACCCCAGTGTTCTTGCCTGGAGAATCCCAGGGATGGGGGAGCCTGGTGGGCTGCCGTCTATGGGGTCGCACAGAGTCGGACACGACTGAGGCGACTCAGCAGCAGCAGCATACAACCATCTTTAGTGTGGTGTTAAATGTTTAACTCATACATTCTATGGAATAAAGTAAACAACCTTTTTTTAGTTTTGTCTGTGCCTTATTATGGGCTTCCCAGGTGGCCCTCGTGGTAAGGAACCTGACTGCCAATGCAGTGAGACGTAACAGACGTGGGTTCCATCCCTGGGTCAGGAACATCTCCCTGGAGAAGGGAGTGACAACCCACTCCAGCATTCTTGCCTGCAGAGTCCCATGGACGGAGGAGCCTGGCGGGCTACAGTCCACGAGTTCACAAAGAGTTGGACATGACTGAGCTCAAACACCTTGTGCCTTATTATGTTAAATGTCTTAATAATCAGAACTAGATTTTCAAAAGAGTGCTGTCAAATTCTCAGGACAAAAATTTGTTTTCATCTGATTTTTTTCAAAGTGAGCACAACTCTCTACAGATCTGAATAGTGAGGTAATTGCATTTGGGCAGCCTTCCTTAGCGAGGCTTGATGAAGTAATTTAGAGAGAACTTGTTGGCAGGTGCCACCATCCCACGGGTGGTAGCTCCTTGTGGGTGGAAAGGGGGGCCAGAGGTGAGTTTTCTCTTTTCGAAATATAAACAAAGAATGATCTACCTCTGTGCTCTTTGCAAACATCACATGCAATGAAATATTTGGCTGGAAACATGAACAATTATGATTTTCATCTGAGGCCCTAATGTTGAAAAGCTGACAATCCTGATAATTACTGCCAACCAAGGAACGCTGCCAAGCTTCCGAAGATGCCAAAGGGCATGGCAGCCAAAAGACTCAAAAAAAAGTAAATCTTCAAGGTAGTCAACAGATAGTGGAGGGAAGCAAGAACATGTGTTGTAACAGTCTGGTTTTGCTTTCTGGTTTTAAGGAAAGGGACCTTGCAGAAAGAGAGCCTGGAGGATGTACGCAGGAAATCACCTTGTGAGAATCTCTAAACACAATTTAGAGTGAGCCAACTCCTGATTACAGTTCTGAAGAATATCTGACTGCCCATAAAGGACTTAACTATGCTAATTGAGGGATGTGATGGAATTAGACTGGGAAGCCATGAGCTATCCCAGCTTTGGGAGTTGCCAAGGCAACTCAGAAAGATTGAATAGGATATCTACGGGGTAGGTTTTCAAAATGAGACCTCGAGGAGGTGGAGAAGGGGGAGGACTGGAAAGAACAAACAGCTAGTATTAAACAGCAGCTAAAGGCAGGAGGACTGGGGGCTCAGCTTGTGGACCAGGCTCACTGGGCTCTGCTGCTCATACTGAGCCTTTGGAATTTATACATGAGAGGAATGCAGCAAGTCACTGGTTGGTTTCAAATCAATTCTGGACCAAATAATGTGCAAAAGCAGGGCTGCATATTAAATATAACAAGGTAATTATATTCTATTTTATTGTTATTGATGGTACATGTCTCCATTATTTCCTCCATCATTTTTCATGCGTGTTTATAAGAATTCTGCATTTGGAGCACACAGAAAGAAAAATCCTAGAATCTGATTCATATTTCAATCAGCCAAGATAATGAAAGAAAATTTAGTAAATCTATTGTGCTTTATCTATCTCCCCAAATTTGACATCCAAAGGTTTTATTGTAACAGAGTGCATATCTAGCCTTCAACAATTTCCTTTCCTCAAATTAGTACTGCCAAATCCCAAAACCAAACCCATTTCCTCTCCCCAATTCCCCCGGAGCCTTAAATTTTTTTGTGTGGAAGTGTGTATATAATGAATATTTTTTTCCGGAGTTTAAATCTAATTCAATTTAAAAATAAAGCTCACTTCTTTTAACATGGAATAATTATTTGTGATTATTTAAAAATCCAATCCATTTTCCCAAGGCTTATTTTCAAAACAGCTTTTCGTAGGTGTGTGAAATTTTAATTAAGTCTTGTGCAAGAATGCCTATTCATAGCCTTTGTAAAAGAATTTGATTTTAAGCAACTAGTCCTAAAAAGCATGCAGCCAAGTAGAAAAGTGGATGCTGGGCTTAAAATGTGGCCTTTTGCCACCATCTCATTGTTTTGAACCTACCTGTGCCAATTTGGTCATACTCAGTGCGTGAGTTCTTTTGAGCATGTTTATCAACAGTATCTACTATTGAAGTTTGGAACTGGGTGAGCACTGCTTATGCTACCCTAACTCAGCAGTGTGTTGATAAATGTTTAACAATCACCTTTAGAAAATGTGCGTGTGTGTTATGAAAGATGTGAGTCACACTTTTCACAAATAATAATAGCATGTATAGTATTCATGATGGTAGATTCCATATAGCTAATTGAATCTAATCGAATGCCTCACAGATTTTGACCAAACTCTTGCATCTGTAGCCAACCTGAATTTGCAGTTACTGAATGAGTAGATCCTCACGAATATTAGTTACTATCTTTGCTTTTGTTAACGAGTAAGGTGGACGTGAAGCACTGAAGACGTATGCTGGAAGCTCATTTGACCATCAGTGATATATGTGATTTTGATGAGTCAGGTATCTTTTCAAATAGAATAGTTTTTCAATTTTTTGTCCTATTTATAGTGAATGGCTATATATGTGAAAAACATTTAAATTTAATTTTCATTAACATTTTCTCCATTATTTTCTTAAATAATGAAATAATAAATCAAGCCCTGATTTTTAGGAAGTTATTGATAGAGATATAGATAACAGGTAACTTTGAAGAACACTCTTCCTGATTTAAAAGGCAAATGGACCACGCCACAGGCTACTTACAGCTTTTGGTCTCAGGATTAACACACAAGCTAAACACATATATATACACACACACATATATATATTAAAGTATTTTAATATGCATTACAGCTATTGTAACACTGCTATTTAATATCATTGAGATTTATAGGTTATGTATCAACATGTTTGTACTTAACTACGCATGCACATAATGGGGTGCAAGGTCCCAACTTATAAAAAGTGAAGTGCTGAGAGTAACGCAATGGTAATATGTACTTTTGTAAAAGAAAAGAATATGGAAGCATTTAAAGTAAAAAAGTGAAAGTTACTACCTCCTTGTCCACTGTTCTAATCTTATTCTTCGAAGGTAAACGCTTTTAATAGCTGATATCTATCCCTTAAATTTTGTTCTGCCCACATAGATATTTTGACTAGATTGTATTATAGTATGCTTTACTTATTTTAAATAAGATAATGCTATATTATTTTTATTTTTAAGGGACACATTATACATATTGTTAGGCAACATGTGTTTTTTTTCCAAATTATAATAGATTCTGCTTTGTCATATATCCCTACTTTATATTCCACAAAAGCTGTAGAATATTCTATAGAAATATTCTCCTATTAATAGAAGTTGAATCATTGTAAGCATTCACTTATCAACAGAAGTTTAGGTTTCCTTCAAATTTTTAAATTTTAATATGCCTTTTGTTTTTGCAAAAAACAGTGATGAATATCTTTGCATATATGTGTGTAGTGTGTGAATTTCTATAGGAGATAGAATCCTAGAAATAAAAAGTACAGGCTTCTTCAATCACTGATCACATTTGTTTGTTTTAATTGAATGTATATATATATATATATACACATATCCAGTAGTTTTTACATTTAAAAATACACAATGTTGGGATTACCAAATACAAATCACTATACATAAAATAGGCCAACAACAAGTCCCACTTATATAGGACAGGGAACCACACTCAACATCTTGTAATAGGGACTTTGGTGGTCCAGTGGCTAAGACTCCATGCTCCTAATGCAGGGGGCCTGGGTTCAATTCTGGTTGGGGAACTAGACCTCACATGCTGCATCTAAGGGTTAACATGCTGCAATTAAAGATCCTGCACGCCACAACGAAGATCAAAGATCCTGCATGCCATAACTAAGACCTGACACAATTAAAAAAAAAACAAACTTGTAATAAACCACAAGAGAAAAGAAAAAAAAAATACACAAGGTGTATTTGAGTTCTTAGGCTTCATTCAGACAAGTTCCCATTGAAGCATTTCCGAAACACTAACCTTCTCTTTTACTACCCATAATGTTCAATCTTCTCAGATATTATTTCTCAAATCCCTACTTCAGAAATGGACACACTATGGTGAATTGACCCCAACATCATTCTTCAGATATCATCTTGATATATTTCCAGACTCTTCTGCTGGGGAGGGGAAGCTGTCACAACATATAAAACTTTCATCCCTGAACTAGTTAGTAACTTAGTTTGTCTCAAAAGGCCTCTCAAAAAGCCCACAACTGGTAAGATATTCCCTAAATTACTCCTTTAAAATATGGGGTTTAAATTGTAGTAGAATCTCATACAATAAAAGGTCAGAAAAGTAAATGAAAAAAAGTTAAAATAAATGAAAGAAAGGTAAAAATCACAGTACATTACTTTGGAAATGTTAATGCGTTTCTGTGTCTTTATCTCTGATTATGACATTATCCAGAAGTGACAAGGATTACACAGACTGCCAACTTTTTCTTTAAGGCATGTTCAACTTTTTTTTTATTGAAGTCTAGATTTATACCGTTGTGTTAGTTTCAAGGACAGCAAAGTGATTCAATTATGTGTGTGTGTATGTGTGTTCTTTTCCGTTATAGGTTACTATAAAACATATGATCACATATTTCTTACTTTGTAATTACTCATGCCATGTTGGGATAAATTCCAGTTTTGTATACAAATATTTTCCAATACATCATCACTAAGTAGTCACTAAATATGCTCCAAGGATACCCCACTTTTTGAGTTCATCAAGTTCGAAATTATTTTGTTTCTGAATACTCTGTGGTTCAAAAGCTTTGATTCTGGAGTTCACATTTGTTGTAGGTGCTTTCATTAATGAATTATCTGGCCATCAATTTTAAGAAGTAAATGAAATGATTTTTTAAACTATGTTTATTGTTAACAAATCAGAGTAAAATGTTTTCTCTTTCCAGGGTCCATTAGCACATCTTCAGGATGAGATTGTCAGTATCTTACTTATTTGGGAGAAAAAAGAAAGTCTGTCTATAAGGAATAGTTTTAATTAAAGTGGAGGAAAACATTTAAACTTGTTCAAGTAGCAGAGATTATTGTTCATTCACAGACTAGATTCTGTAATGAATTCTGTGACTTGCTGAGTTATGAACAGGTACATGTATATTATTCCCATGATAAGAGATGGAACACAGTAGCAGAGTATTAAGCCCCTCGGAACTGAAGCTACTGCTGGAGTCTGGAGCAGTTGGATTTTCAAGTCTTAGTGAACTTTATACCATCTGAAGCTATGAATATAGGGTCAGTTTGTTCTTTTAAAACAGGTATCACAAATATATGGCATATTTCTTTTTATTAGATATGTCAGCATCCTTATCTGCAATTATACTAAGTGATTTGCAACATAAACTTGCTTCTCATGCATCCAGTGGTGTTATTCAAAGCTTAATTATCTGTTTTAATTTTTTATAAGCCATTCTTTTTTGCAACCTTGAAACACTCAGATTGTTCAAACCCAACTAAGTGAAAAATAAGTCTGGCTAAGACATCTCTGATGCAACCTCTGTTGGCGACGAGGAGTGGGAGAGTGTGTGTTTGGGTATATTTGAACACAAAGCTACTGCATATCTACTCAAATTGGTGACTCAAAATCTGAAGGTGTGGCGATGTCTAATCTGACAATGAAACTCACTGGTGCACACTCTTAAGAAATGGACAAGAGGATGAGAACATAGACACTAGGCACCACATGAAATATTTACTGACGGGGGAGCCTGATACGGTTAACAGAAAGAGCTTGAAGAATTCTAGGAAAAAAATGTGCAGGCACGTTCAACCCCTGATCAAGCACTTATTTTGAAATCACAGAATCATTCTGGTTTCAACCAAAAACCAAGTGCTTATTTAGAGGACAAAGAATGCATGGGATCTGAATTGAGCCTTGCTGATCTCATAGATTTTTCTGTCAGCTTACAGTTTAGAGGGACAGTCAAGAGGCTAAATTCTTGAGCCGCTTTTCTTTCTACAGTTGGATGAACTCAGGCATCTGACCTGCAGGCCTTAACAATACATTGTCAGTACAGAAATTAAAGGAAATCACTGACTCTCACTGAGCTAGGAAACTGGTAGAGCCGAGCAAAGGGATAAGGCAATTATGACCTAAGAAGACCAGGTATCTCTTCATCTTTACTGACAGATCATCCGTATTTCAGAGGGGGCAATGGCAACCTACCCCAGTGCTCTTGCCTGGAGAATCCCAGGGACAGAGGAGCCTAGTGGGCTGCCGTCTGTGGGGTCGCACAGAGTCGGACACGACAGATGCGACAGCAGCAGCAGCAGCAGCAGCAGCAGCATCCGTATTTGCTTTCTAAGTGTGGCAGCTGGGAAAAGGCAGTTAGTGAGACAGAAGCTCCTGAACTACACTTTCTCCCTCTTCAAAACATTTGATTCTTTTTGATCAAGACCTTTTAGGTACTTAATTTTGAGGGCACTAGACTGTAGGTTTTAGGAAGGCTGTGAGAGTCTCTGTTTTGCCCCCCCAGATTTCTAGGGCCTGGCACAAAACAGGTGATCAGTGATTACTGATGGATGAATGAATGACGGAAAGGAAGTGCATCTTTCCATGAGTGAAGTGCTGAATAAGTATTATTGTTGCGGTTGGCAGGCTCTAGGTTGGCTCTAGCTGGAACCAGTCTTTTTTCCTGATACTCACGCTTGTTGTGAAATCTTCTCTTGGAGTGTGAACTGGAGCTAGTGACCTGCTTTAAGTGAGCATAAGACAGGAGGTGTGATGGGATGTCACTTCTGAGATCAGCTTATGGAAAGACTGACTTACCTCGCTTCCAGTCCCACCCCCTCAAAGTCTGGGGAAGCAAGTTATATGCTGTGAGTAGCCCAACAGAGAGGCCCAGGAAGCAAAGAGCTGATGCCTTTGGCCAACAGCCACATGAGTGGGTTGGCAAGCAGAGCCTCCCTGATGGAGCCCTGAGATGACCTCAGCCCTGGCCAACACCTTGAGGGCACCCAATCAAGCTGCCTCTTGATTCCTGACCACCACACAAACATTTGTGAGATAACAAATGCTTGTTGTTTTAAGCTATGACATTTCTGGGTAATTTATTATACAATAGGAGAAAGTCAATACAGTTGAATTGATTCGCTATATTGAATTCATTTGTTGTAAAAATTCTAACTGCATAATTCTTGAAAGACATTGATAGTTTGTTGAGAAACACAATTTTTCTATTCCAAAATATTTTAATGACTATATAGTTAAAAACCAAATTACTTTATCAAAGTCACAAATTATTTCAAATAGTTAAAATAGGGATATTTACCCTGAACTTCTTCACCAAGAATAAGAAGTAGAAACACTCTTGATCTTGTCACTGTTATGCTAGTTTGTATTCAGATCAAAGTGTGTAATATAGCAGTACTTATTTAGACCTCATGTTCAACGAACTAAACTGCACCCATGCCTTCAGATGGAATTGTCATGCGGGGTGCTGTGGTGAAGATTGTGGTCCGTGGTGTCAGAGTGCCTGAATTTGAGTCTAGCTTTGCTGCTTTATTAACTTAACACATTTGATCAAGTTACTTATCTACATCTATTCACCTACAAGGGAAAGGGAATAGGTGGTAAAAAAAAAAAAAAAAAAAAAACATAAAACTTATAAAGAATAGTTTATACGAGTGATGAGATCCCATGCCCTGATGGCCAATGAAAAATCCACAATTTTGCTTTTTCATGAAGTTTTTTCAAGGAACTTCCATTTTCCCTAGTCTTTTCAATTATTTGGTCCCCTGTTTTGAGGGCATTAGTGCATTTCTACATCCACAAAATAAGTAGACAGATTCTACATGTGTGCTCCTTTACAACTTAAAAAATTTTTTTCAAAACCATTCATCTAATTCAGAGTTTTACTGTCATATAAGGTGGCTCTAGCTTTGACTGGCATTGAAATGTGGCCAGTCCTAATTCACATTGGCTGCAAGGATAAAGTACACCGTGGATTTCAGACTTACTATGGAAAAAAGGAGCTAAGTAGATCGTTAATAAATTTTTGGTGATGATTGCTGGTTGAAATATTTTGGATACATTGGGTTAAATCAAATATATTGTTGAAGCTAATTGTACTTTTTTTTTCTACTTTAAAAAAAATGTGTCTACTAGGAAATCTACACTTACATATGCAGCTCTCATGTTTTATTAAAAGCACTATCATACTTTGAGTTTAAGAAAAATAGCAGTATTCCTCCCTCTGCTCCGTTGTCTCCACAACTTTCGCCTTCTCTATGCATTTTTACCTCTTTTAGGTCATTCATTTTGGAGATCTGGTCGTTATAACTTTGAGTAACGCAGTTTTGCTGCTACTTCTTGATTTTTCAGGCTCAGACATTGTCTCTTCACATCTAGTTCCCACTTTGTCCTCCCTCAGCCCTCAAGCAGCATTATTTCCCAGCCCACAGCTGTATTTCGCATCATCTGAGAGCCCCATTCACGGCTGAGGCAGTGGGGAACCATGATGGACTGTCTTTTCTGCCCAGCTTGCTGTTTGCCGAGGACTAATGTGTCTTCTTGCCTTGTGTTTCATAATCTAGCTTCAACCTTTTGCCAGCTTTCTAGATCTCTTGTTAAGACGCCAGGTGTGTCTGCTCTTCTCTCAGAAGTCCCTCTCCAAGCCATCGGGTCCACCCCAACCACTCCGGGGGCTCTCTCGATCTGGGGCCCAGGTGCCATCTGGGAGTCTTCTGCACCATCCGAGGGATTCCCCTCATCATGCGCCTCTGTTGGATCACCTACTTTTTATACTAGAACTTCCTCTTTCTTGGTTTATTTCCTTCTTTTGATAGACTACATGGTAGTTTACCAAAGATTCTTGGTAGGGAGGTAGAAAACGAACACATTTACCTAATTTTTGAGATGTGCATGTCTGAAAATGTTTCTACACTGATTGGAAGGGTTTGACTAGGTAGAATTATGGAAAATTTTCCTTTTGACGTTTGAAAGGCTCACTTAGAATTCTCTAGCTTCAGAATCCTGCTATTGAGAACTCTGAAGTCATTATGAATCTATATGCTTTGTGACAATATTTTTTTCTCTTTCTGGAAGCTTAAAGGATCCTTGTTCTATCCCCAGCATTCAGTCACTTCTATGCAGGATAACTGCATTGATGCAGCTCTACTGTCTAATAATGGCAGTTCCCTCTTCCTGGAACAGTTCCCCCATATCCATGTGGCTGTCTCCCTCGCCTCTTTCTGAGCGACACCTACTCTGATTGCTCTTAAAGTAGCCCTCAGACCTTCCCTCCAGCAGTTCTCGTGATCCTCCTTGCACTGCTCTGCTGTTTTTTCCCTTGTGGCACCTATCACAGTACGTCATTAGGTCTACTTTCCATTTCAGTAATTTTCTTGCTAATTTGGCCTAATTTTCTGTTCTATCCCTCTATTTTATTTCAATTATTATATATTTATTTCTAAAAGTTCTATTTTCTCAAACACACTTGGTCACTTTTGGTACTCTCTTTCTCCTAACTTGTCTTTTTTATTTTGCCTTTTATATCTTTTAACACTGTAAACATATATTTACTTTATATTTAGTATCTAATGATTTCACCATTTGAAGTCTTTGCTTTCATTCTTGTTTTGGCTCTTTTTTTTGTTTGTTTGTTTTGTTTTTCTTTTGGCTCTTAACTCCTATTTCCATGTGTATGTTTGCTGGTAATTATCAATTCTTAATTTTTTACAATTTTATGAAGGAAGTCTATGAGGACTGGGTGGAGAAAAAAATCGGTATTTACTTCTGCTAGAGTGCCGAGGATACCACATCATTGACTGCTATTTATTAAGACTCTTCTTGGAAGATTTTAGGACCACCTAGACATGTGATCCTAGACCTCTGTGGGCTGCTTTGTCCTTGCTAAATCCTATGGATTAACTACAACACAGAAATTAGAGTTTTCTTTTTAGTCTACTGTTGCTAAAATGGTTTTCATTTAGATCATCTTGTTTTTATACACATAGTACTACCAAAGTGCCAGCTTTATATGGGGTGGGTTCAAATGTTTTTATCTATTTCTGCAAAGGTGCCTGAGACTCCAGGCTACCTACTCGAATCCCATTGATGCCCTCAGGTTATGCTGCACATTCAGCCTTTCACACCTGCTGAGGTTTTCTGCTTCTATTTTGCTTGTGGCTGCGGGGCATAGACTGAATTTTTTTTTTGGATACTAGTCCATCAATTAAAAAAACATCGTGTATGGCATTAACATTTTATACATAAAGAAATTTAAGATTATTAGCATACCATAATAATGGAAATACAACACTGGAAAGAGAAATACAAGGCATTTTTAAAAGCTATGAATATTTATCATACATATATAATGTAAAGCATAATATACATAATATCCATTCCCACCAACCAGCTTAAGAACTAGAACATTTTCAATATATCTGAAGCTTCCTGTTTGCTTTCCATGATTTCGTAGCCCTCCCTTCCTCATAGAGATATCAACTATCCTGAAGTTTGTGGTGACATTTGTTTTTCTTAATAGTTTCATGACTTATGTAATATTTCTTAAAGTAATGTTTACTTTTGTATGTCTTCAAACTTTACATAAAAATCACATTGGTACAACTTATCTGCAACTTGCCTTTTTTTTTTTTAATTTGTTGAGGATTGTTTGTGAGATTCTATAAAAAGCTTTTCAGCTCCTTAAAAATAAACTAACCATTATTCTCAGAAATGCCATGCCAATGATTAAGCAGCATAAAACAAATAATTACTAGAGGGCTTGGGAATTTCTGTGTTTTACTTTTATTGGAAATGAAAGTTCAGTTGAAAAGCTTAATATTGACTAACTGTTCCCCTAATTAGAAAAAAATATTTATCATGATTACAAGGAAAGAAATGCAAATTCTTCTATTGCAGCAGTTTTATATTGTGTTTGAATTCTTCCTACACACCCGATGCCAACCACACAATTCCAGATGAGTTAAATAATGTTTAAGTTTAAACTAGCTTTTAAGTTTATAAAACTAAGCAGGAATTGAATAAATAATAGTATCAAGCTGCTTGTTTATTTCTATATACACACACAGAAAATGTTAAATTGTTAAGAATTTTGAATGGGATAAAAAGTATTTGCTTTCTAAACAGGCTTATCAGTCTAACATTTCCTTCCTTCTTTGTTTACTTCTGTTTTGGGGGAAAGGCTGCAAAATTCCTTAAAGAATAATACATCTTACAAAATCCACCCTCACTTTTTCCAAGTCTATTTTCAGAGATCCATGAGTTAATTTTGGGGATGATAGGAGCCAAATGCAGAGAACACAATAAGAGGGAGGCACTACTGGGAAAAATGTCATCATTTCACCAGGAGAGAGAGTATACATTTTCAATGTTCTGGGGAATGTCTATTGCATCTTCCATATACTAGCGAGTTAATAAGCCTCAGGCAAAAAAATAAAGCAGAAAGGGAGTGCTGACTCCTTCCTTGTTCCACCACAGGCAAATGTCTCGCCTTTTCAAATACGTAAATGACTGAGGGCTATCTACCACTCATCTGACCAGGATAAGGGGATTTTCAAGAAAAACAAAAGCCAGAGGTCATAAACTACCATGAGATATAGTCTGCCTTGAACAAAGTAGGTACTTAATAAATGGTTTTTGTGTTAAGTAAATTTCAAGTGTCCATTCATAATTTTATCTTCAACTACCTCTTAAACATGAATCCTAATACAAATTCTGTAACACAAACATTAAAAAAACATAGCTTATATTTCTCCCTAAAAGCTATTTAATAAGGGTGCAATCTTTACAGAGGTTCCTTAGTATCAAATTTAGCCATAAATATTTCTGGCGTGTTTGTCAACTTTTAATAGTTGGAAATTATAATATTTTCCTGTGGATGTTATCATTTTGACAGTGCCTTTGAAAACACACAGTATGTATGTTACTCAGCATTACTGTATCTCACCTTCTGTTTTTCTAGTTTATTTGTTCACGTTTTCACATTTCAATCAGATTTTCATTTTTCCTCTACTTTCTCATTGATACGCATTAGCTACTTTCACTAAAATATTGCTGGTCACCCTATCACCCTTCCCCAAATGTTTGCTGAGCACCTACTATATGTTCAGCATTGTTTTGAGGGCTCAAGGTACAAGGATAAGAAAGAGTAGATCTTTGACTTAGAATTTACTAGTGATTAGGGTCCGGACTCTGCAAAGTTATATATTAACGTGAATATAACTGCCCAATTGAAATACCCGTGAGTTCTATCAGGCAGAGAATGTGAAAGTGTCAGTTGCACAGTTGTGTCCAACTCTTTGCGACCCCGTGGTCTGTCCAGAGAATTCTCCTGGCAAGAACACTGGAGTGGTTTGACACGGCCCTCTCCAGGGATCTTCCCGACACAAGGAGCAAATCTGAGTCTCCTGCATTGAAGACAGATTCTTTACCATCTGAAATGCCAGGAAAGCCCTTAATTTCATGGTTTCATTGCCCTATAGGATATAATTATTTTTGTGTCTAACATAGGAAATTCATTCCAGTACGCCTTTTCTGAATGATATAGAAGCATTTATTCTACAAATTCTCCTTAGAAAAAGCCTTACTTTGTTTGACGTGAAAGTGCTATTCACTGTGACTGTGTTAGTCGTGTCTGACTCTTTGTGACCCCACGGACTGGAGCCCACCAGGATCCTCTGTCCAATTCTCCAGGCAAGAATACTGGAGTGGGTAGCCCTTCTTTTCTCCAGGGGACCATCCTGACCCAGGAATCGAAACCAGGTCTCCTGCACTGTAAACAGATTGTTTACCATTTGAGCCACAAGGGAAGCCCTTTATCTTACTTACTATTTTCTTATTAGTAGGTTAAACATTTACTACTATTTCAGGATTAGTATGAGAATCTTGATTTTTACTTTCTGAAAATTATAACTTTTCAGAGGACAGAGGATGAAAGAGAAAACCTTTCTGCAGAAGGAAGGTTTGAGCGCAAACCTAAATGCCATGAGACAGTCAGGGGAACATCGGAACGTAGTCCTCTGGACAGACAGAACGTGGGCATGCCTGCGTACTCAGCTCTGTCTGACTCTGTGACCCCACAGACTGTAGCCCACCAGGCTCCTCTCTCCATGGAATTGTCCAGGCAAGTGTACTGGAGTGGTTGCCATTTCTACTCCAGGGGATCTTCCCGACCCAGGGATCGAACCCAAGTCTCCAGAGCCTCCTGCATTAGGAGGCAGATTCTTTACCACTGGGCCACCAGGAAAGCCCAGGGAGACAGAGCAGGATGTCTAAAAGCCTGAAGTCTTTAAGGAATGAGTGTGGAGGGCTGAAGGCTCAGAAATTTGTATGAAGCAAAAAAGAGGAAGAGTAGGAGTGGAGGATTTCAGAAAACGAGTCAGGGACAATTATGTAGGGTTCTGGAGACTATGAATAATAACTTCCAAAGAAGACTGAGCACCGAAAAACTGATGCTTTTGAGCTGTGGTGCTGGAGACGACTCTTGGGAGTCCCTTGAGCAAGGAGATCCAACCAGTCCATCCTAAAGGAAATCAACTCTGAATATTCGTTAGAAGAACTGATGCTGAAGCTCCAATACTTTGGCTACCTGATGCAAAGAGCCAACTCGTTGGAAAAGATTTTGATGCTGGGAAAGATTGAAGGCAAAAGGAGAAAGGGGAGGCAGAGGATGAGATGATTAGATAGCATCACTGACTCAATGGACATGAATTTGAGCAAACTCCAGGAGATGGTGAAGGACAGGGAAGCCTGTGTGCCGCATTTCATAGGATCACAAGAGTTGGAGACAGCTTAGCGACTGAACAACAACAACAAAATCATATTATCTAGGTAATCTTAATTCATATGTTCTTGCTTTTACACCTAAGGTAAGTTCTTTAATTCTTTAAAAAATTGGGGTGGGGAGAAAAACACAAGGATTTATACAAACAAAATAAAGAGAAAAATAGAAAAAAAATTCTAATTAAGAAAATATATTGAATCATGCCCTCTGAGATGATGCTTTGATTTAAATTGAAGATGCAGGTGGGTGCAAATATACCTATAGGCCCCCTTTTCTTCCTTTTCTCAGTAAAGAGGATAAACTTCCAATGCCAAATTATCAGAGATCCATGGAGGAGAAAATAAAAGCAGGGTGCTGTGATCAACTCTGCCCCTGATTGGTTGTGTTTTTAATAGTGTTTCAGCTTCCTCATCTCTATAGTGAGCATGAAATTGCCTAGAGATCTGTGTGGTTCCTTTGTGGAAAGGTTTAAGACAGATAAAATTAACTGCAAATCATTTTGAATTTCTAAGAGATAAAGCTCAGACTCTGAGGATTAGGGTTTGTCTTTTTGCACCTTGCTTTGCCTTACATGGCAAAGACAAAAAAATGCCCACTGTAGTTACTTTCTCTTCCCTCCTTGAGATCAGAGTGTTCTGTGCCATGAACATTTCACTTCTTAATTTATTAAAGGTCACAATATTGTGTTTTTCTATGTGGTTTTCTTTATTTGCCAAGAAAAGAAATGCAAAGAACTAACATAAGATTGTAGGGTATTTTTATTTGTTTCTCACTTGCCTAATTATTCTTGTTTCTCTGTTATTGGGCCCTGACCTTTTAGCAAAGTTTATTTTCAGTTTCTATTTTGTTTTGCCTGCATTGTGGAAAGGTCTCAACTCTCACCCAAATAGCAGAAATCCACCAGAAAATCCAAACTGGGGAAATCCTAGAGTTGAAATGACATTTTTTTCTTTATTAAAGAAAGCCTTACCAAAATAAACATGCTCAGGGATACTCCTGTTTGCTACCAAGGAGATCTGTAGAAAATTATAAAATAAGGGATAGTAAAAATAAGAAAATACAGACATAATTAATTTTCAGAATATCAACTGCTGTTGCAAATGTGTCAAAGCCCAGCTTCTGCAGAAAATACATATTAGCAAACTGTGCTATGCCTTCTGCCCCTTTAATTTTGTTTTCAAAAATTCCCATGACAATGTTCAGATACCACAACCATACTGACACATTTCATGCCAAAATTGGTTTAGGAATTCTGCAGATCAAAAGAGAAAGGGATGCTGCATCTGAGAACAGACACTTCTAAGACATCTCGCAAGGGTAAGTTCAGAACTGCATGGTGTTGTGAATACTGTCTGGGTATTGACAAGAAGATTCAAATAGATTCTGTAAACAATGGAGCCTTGGGAACCGCATACATCTTGAGAAGCAATTTGAGTGGCATATATTTAAGACAGTCCATTCATATTTGAGCACACTCAAGCAATTTATGTTTCCTCAATGTCAGCTTGAATGGGACACTGGCAGAATGGTGATGCTTCACTCTCATTTTAGATAAAAATCCTGAGTAATCATGTATTTATCTTCATATTAATTTATGTCACAGAAATATGCCACATAAGAAAATAAGACCTCCGTATGCTGCTGTTGATGGTATAAATCGTTATACAATTTCATGGAGGACACTTTGGAGTTTATATCCAAAAGTTTAAAAATATTCACGATCTTTGACTCATCAATTTTTCAAGGAAATAGGAAGATAGATGTCCAGGATAATATCATTAATTTATTATGTTGCCATTGTGTTTACAGCAATGAAAATTGAGAAAGAGTCTATCAAACCAGAGGTAGAGGAACAATGGATGTGTTTCACTCACACTAGAGAATACTTGGAGCATATACAAGTGATAATAAAGATTTATAGTTACTGACCTGAAAATATATTTTTAAATTTTAAAAGATAAAATCAGGCTATAGAATCTTCTCAAACATATGTGAACTTTATTAAGCTTTAATCTCTAAATTAATCCAGGAGCAATATCCCTTTTACAGTCTCTGGACCCAGAATGGAATATAATTTTCATTTATGTCTCTCTCTACTTTTAAAGAGACATGAGTACTAGGATCACAGCAACTGTTATTAACATATGGCAACCTTGCTCTCAGAAGCCTCCTGCTCTTCCGTTAAGCAGAATTCTCTCAGTTATGCAACCTATTCTTACATTTTCCCAACCTCGACCGCAAAGCGCGTGGTTTCTCACAGTATACTTGGGACACTTCCTGACTCGGGGGTTTAGCACCTAAGGGGAGAAGTCCTTTGTGGTTCTGAATACTCCCATCAGACCAATTTTAGCTTTTGTGCTTTGTACATTTTTAAAAACCATATATAGATTAAAAAAAAAAAAAAAAACCTGATCAGTCTCCTAAAAAGACAGGCCTAGGGTTTCATAATCAATTGTGGAAAATATTTTTCTTTCTGCGATCATAGTAAATAGTTGTTTACTATTTACTTAACTGAAGTTTGTAGTGGCTGAGATATATTTGGCTCTACTAAAATAAAGGCTAAGAAATAAATGGTGCCTCAAAGAATTTAAGAGTATAGAAATTCTCTCGAACATCTTTTCTGATCACAATGGCATGAAACTAGAAATTAACCACAGGGAAAGAAATGAGAAAAAAATGATTTTATGGAGACTAAACAACATGCTACTAGAAATAAAATCAGTTCAGTTCAGTCGCTTAGTCATGTCTGACTGGTTGTGACCCCATGAACCGCAGCACGCCAGGCCTTCCTGTTCATCACCAACATCCAGAGTTCACCCAAACCCATGTCCATTGAGTCGGTGATGCCATCCAGCCATCTCATCCTCTGTCATCCCCTTCTCCTCCCACCTTCAATCTTTCCAAGCATTAGGGTCTTTTCCAATGAGTCAGCTCTTCACATTAGGTAGCCAAAGTATTGGAGTTTCAGCTTCAGCATCAGTCCTTCCAATGAACACACAGAACTGATTTCCTTTAGGATGGACTGGCTTGATCTCCTTGCAGTCCAAGGGACTCTCAAGAGTCTTCTCCAACACCACAGTTCAAAAGCATCAATTCTTCGGTGCTCAGCATTTTTTATAGTCCAATTCTCACACCCATACATGACCACTGGAAAAGCCATAGCCTTAACTAGATGGACCTTTGTTGACAAAGTAATAGCTCTGCTTTTTAATATGCTGTCTAGGTTAGTCATAACTTTCCTTCCAAGGAGTAAGCATCTTTTAATTTCATGGCTGCAGTCACCATCTGCAGTAATTTTGGAGCCCAAAAAATAATAAGTCTGCCACTGTTTCCACTGTTTCTCCATCTATGTGCCATGAAGTAATGGGACCTGAATGTTGAGCTTTAAGCCAACTTTTTCACTCTCCTCTTTCACTTTCATCAAGAGGCTCTTTAGATCTTCTTCACTTTCTGCCATAAGGGTGGAGTCATCTGCATATCTGAGGTTATTGATATTTCTACCAGCAATCTTGAATCCAGCTTGTGCTTTTTCCAGCCCAACATTTCTCATGATGTACTCTGCATATAAGTTAAATAATCAGGGTGACAATATACAGCCTTGACATACTCCTTTTCCTATTTGGAACCAGTCTGTTGTTCCATGTCCATTTCTAACTGTTGCTTCCTGACCTGCATACAGGTTTCTCAAGAGGCAGGTCAGATGGTCTGGTATTCCCATCTCCTGAAGAATTTTCAACAGTTTTTTTGTGATTCACACAGTCAAAGGCTTTGGCATAGTCAATAAAGCAGAAGTAGATTTTTTCTGGAACTCTCTTACTTTTTCAATGATCCAGCAGATGTTAGCAATTTGATCTCTAGTTCCTCTGCCTTTTCTAAAACCAGCTTGAACATCTGGAATTTCATGGTTCATGTATTGCTGAAGCCTGGCTTGGAGAATTTTGAGCATTACTTTACTAGCGTGTGAGATGAATGCAATTCTGTGGTAGTTTGAGCATTCTTTGGCATTGCCTTTCTTTGGGATTGGAATGAAAACTGACCTTTTCCAGTCCTATGGCCACTGCTGAGTTTTTTTAATTTGCTGACGTATTGAATGAAATACTTTCACAGCATCTTCTTTTAGGATTTGAAATAGCTCAACTGGAATTCCATCACCTCCACTAGATTTGTTCATTGTGATGCTTCCTAAGGCCCACTTGACTTAACATTCCAGGATGTCTGGCTCTAGGTGAGTGATGACACCATCGTGACTATCTGGGTCGTGAAGATCTTTTTTGTAGAGTTCTTCTGTGTATTCTTGCCACCTCTTCTTAATGTCTTCTGCTTCTATTAGATCCGTTAACATTTCTGTCCTTTATTGAACCCATCTTTGTATGAAATGTTCCCTTGGTATCTCTAATTTTCTTGAAGAGATCTCTAGTCTTTCCCATTCTATTGTTTTCCTCTTTGAATTGATCACTGGGAAAGGCTTTCTTATCTCTGCTTGCTATAGTTTGGAACTCTGCATTCTGATGGGTATATCTTTCCTTTTCTCCTTTGCTTTAGCTTCTCTTCTTTTCTCAGCTATTTGTAAGGCCTCCTCAGACAGCCACTGTGCTTTTTCTTATTTCTTTTTCTTGAGGATGGTCTTGATCCTTGCCTCCTGTACAATGTCATGAACCTCCATACATAGTTTATCAGGCACTCTGTCTATCAGATTTAGAAACAAAATGGTACTTTTGAAAAAATAAATTGTCCAGAAAAATGTGTGGATGTTTTCCACATATGATGTCTAGGAATAGCAAGCATGGACTTGAATTTTCCTGGTGGCTTAGATGGTAAAGAATCTGCCCATAATTCTGGAGACCCACGTTCATTCCCTGGGTTGGGAAGATCCCATGAAGGAGGGAATGACTACACACTCCCGTATTCTTGCCTGGAGAATTCCATGGACAGAGGAGCCTGGTGGGCTGCAGTCCTGGGGTTGTAAAGAGTCAGACATGATTAGGTGACTAACACTTTCACTTTTCAAGCATGACCTTAAAGACATGAAAGTAACAAAATATTGTCTTCTTTGCTAGCACAGGTCCTTAGTTATTCTACTGATCTTACATGCTGTCCCAAGGAATATTTAAGCCCATTTCAATGTTGATACATCATTGAATCACTTTTATAAACATAAAGCCCAAATATTACAATGCTTTATTCTAGCTAAGTTCTAATATGTATGAAGATTCATCTCTGCTACAATGCCTGAAGATTTCATAAAATATTTATGACCAGTTCAGTCTTTGTTGAGAATAACAAAACTTGGGAAGTGTGCAAATTATGTCTCCTCTGGTTAAAACCTCTATGTGCCTTTAACTTTATTGGAAGATTTAGGCTACAAATAAATGTAGGTTTTCAACAAATCTGATCCATAGTAGAGTCCAATATTTTGTCTCCCCACCACAGGTCACTATGTTCAAGGTATAGTGATATGTTTAAGAAATTATGAAATAAAATTATTGACTGTGACCTGATTTATAATATTTCAAGCTTTAATTCATTTGGAGTGGAACTGCAGTATAATTTGCAGCTCAGCAACTCAGGAATTCCCTGACTCCCTTATTACAAACCACATATTTTGAACTCTCTTCCTTATAAATAAAGTGGCCTTCCAATATCTCTACTGTAGCACTATTGTTGGTGTTAAATGATGTAACCTGGGTAAGGTGTCTAATACAGGGTTTGACACTCAGCAGGTTCTCAGTGAATGCTAGTGGCATTCATGTTTTTTCCATCAACTTTATTTATTCCAACAAATATGATCACATAAAATGTATGCAGGAAAGACTCATTTGGATTAACTTGAAGATTCAAGCCTCAAGCGCAGCAATAAATCAGAGTTTGAGATGGTTATTCAGACCTCTAGCAATTTCATCGATCTCTGAAGGCGACAGATTCCAGGATGGAGAACCCACCATATGGAGAGTGTTCTCTCCCTCAAGGGTCCCTTTCACAAACAAAAGTTTGTACACATTTGAGATGAATCACATTTTTGAGCTATCTTCACAATTTTCCTATAAATCTAAATCTATTTTAAAACATTAAGAAACAATACCCTCTGAGAAAATGACCCAAAATGAGAATACACACACACACACTTTTTAAAAAATTAATTAACTAATTTTAATTGGAGGCTAATTACAATATTGTGGTTTCTGCCATACACTGACATGGATCAGCCGTGTGTGTACATGTGTCCCGCATCCTGAACCCCCCTCCCACCTCCCTCCCCATCCCACCCCTCGGGGTTGTCCCAGGACATCGGCTTTCAGTGCCCTGTTTCATGCATTGGACCTGGACTGGTGATCTATTTCACATATGGTAATATACAGGTTTAAATGCTATTCTCTCAAATCATCCCATCCCTGCCTTCTCCCACAGAGTCCAAAAGTCTGTTCTTTACATCTGTGTCTCTTTTGCTGTCTCACATATAGGGTCATCATTACCATCTTTCTAAATTCCATATATATGTGTTAATATATTGTATTGGTATTTTTCTTTCTGACTTACTTCACTCTGTATAATAGGCTCCAGTTTCATCCTCCTCATTGGAACTGATTCAAATGCATTCTTTTTCATAGCTGGGTAATATTCCATGGTGTATATGTACCACAGCTTTCTTATCCATTCGTCTGCTGATGGGCATCCAGGTTGTTTCCACGTCCTAGCTTTTTATTGTAAACAGTGCTGTGATGAACATTGGGGTACACGCACATACACACACTTTTGAATGTGGAAAAGTTCAACAGTGAAAAACTAGAAATAAATCAGGTCTGAAGAATTTTGGACATAACTGAGTGATCCACAAATAATAGTGGATACTATATTGTCATTTAAGATTCCAAAAATATGGAATATCCTGATAAATGGAAAATTATTCATCAGTGAGATATGGAAAAGCAAAACATATAATAGTATGTTTACTCTGGTTATAAAAATTTCAGAAGATAGCCATATTCACATTAAAAATAATTTTAATGTGAAAATGTAACAATGAGGTAGTGAGATTTCAAATTTGTGGATATTTTCTGTGGATGTATCAAGTAAAATATTCTTAAGTATTCCCTTATTCAGATGGAAACAATTCTCTCCTCATTTAGATTTGTTACTCTGAACATTTATTTTTCTCAACCTAATTGTTAGATTCTTGAGGGAAAGTGCCCTCTTTATTCTATGAGATAGTCACCCAGCTACCTTAGTATCTCCAGCCCTGGTATAAAGTAAGAATTCAGTGGAAGCTCACTAAATAAAAACTTTAATTTATTTGTTAAACCTTAAAATATTTTCTAGACCTTTCTGTTCAATATAATAACCATGTAAACATTAAAAAATTTAAATTTATTGTTACAATATACAAATAGAAAAGTACTGAAAGGTGTTCAGCTTGATGAATGTGGTAAATAGAATCATTGCTTAGCAAATATGCACTCATTCTCCCCTTTCCCTTCACAGCCTTCATGGGAGGAAGAATACTCCCCAGCCCCTTGATGTTGGATCTGGCCATCTGACAGGTTTTGGTCAATGAGATGTTTATAGGCATGATATGAGAAGAAGCTTCAATAGGCATGCACAGTTGGGTTTGACTTTTGCATTTATCCCATTACATGAGAACTTGGGTAGCCACTGATTCATAGCAATGAAAGACACATGAAACAGACCTGGTCCAACCCTCTTCTGGAGCCAACTTTGATCCAGCTGAATCTCACCTAGATCAAGCACTAATCCATAGATTCACAAGAGGGAAATGAATAATTATTGTTCAGTGACACTGAGTTTGGGGATGACTTGTTACACAGTTTTATTATGACAATTACTGATTGATACATTTGATGTTGCATTGAATCTGTAACAATTTAAAGAAACTGACATCTCTGTATCAAGTCTTCCAATTCATAATTGTGATTTACTCTTCTGTTCACTTAGGTATTCTTTAATTATTGTCAATAATACTTTATGGTTTACTGAATGATTATCTTGAAATCATTGATCATTATTAGGTTATTTTTATTTTTTGCAAATGGAATATTTTTAAAACTTTGAAAATTTTGATGGAAATATAAACATTATACTATCCAACAATCTTGAAAAGTTTATTTAGTCTAATACTTTTATTTGAAGGTTATTTTGGATCTTCTATATACAATTATGTTGTCTATAAATAATGAGAACTTTATTTTCTCCTTTGCATATTTGTATCTTTCATTTCTTTTTTGTCTTTTTGCATTGACTAGGACCTTCAGGCAGAATGTTTAGTAGAGGTGGAAATAGGGGACATCTTTTATTTAATCATGATCTGTCACAGGTTGGGTGACCTCAGAAACAGATCTTGAGATGGAGATTAGTGTGTGTAGAAGATGTGTTCGGAGTGATCCTGGGATCTACTGGGCAGATGGAATGAAGTCACAGGAGGACTGAATTGAAAAAGAAGTTGGGCTACAATGTGATCACGGAGAATGCCTCAGCCAACCCATGAGGACCTCTGAAGCTGATCCATCTCTTTCAAGTCCCTCCAAGTGGGAGAAGAGGACCAAATCTTGTGTCTCTGTATTAACCAGTGACTGGTTGAGGACTCTCCAGGTGAGGAAGGTGATGTACCTTTGGATGAGGTGTTTCTTCAGTCAGTACAATTTCTAAAGGAGGTGGACAACAAAGGGTCCCCTGCTGGAAGTACTCCCAGAGGCTGGGGTAATAAGTCCTCCACTTCTGAAGGGCTCTCTAGAGAGCATCCACTATGTAAGTTTTCAGTGGGAAAGATTTTAATTTTACAATGTTTGTGTCTTAGTGTTCCCTAAACAATAAATGTGACAACACTAAAAATAGTGATGATAAAAAGAAAATGATAAATAAGAATAACTGATATTTCTGTAAGAGTGTAAAATGGTCCTTTTCCCATTTTGTTTCAGAATTTCAGCTGTAGGGTACAGTTGACATTTCCATGAGGGCTTGCTAAAAGGTCTATCTATCACTTTGTATCCATTACTTCAAACAAACTATGTAATAAAATGTGAGAAATTTAAGAGAGAAAGTTTTCTGTGTCATAGTCTTACTCTCTTAAAACCAGGGGCTTTCTAAAAAGATTTGTTTTTGTTGTTAATGTTGTTTGTTTGTGCTGGCTTTCATTTTTTTTCAGAAGAAGAGAATTGAATCTTACTTCCCAGCTGGATTTAACAGCCTACTTATTTAACAGCATAAATGCATCGTTATGCCTTATGTTACTCTTGCTGAACTTGAGAGCATCAGGAAAGGTATAGAGCCTAGCACCTGCGTTTGGTCTGAGGAAGGCTGAAGTCTGAGGTAGGTTAGAGCTAACCATGAGAGCAGGAGGGACAAAGAAGGCAGTTTTGGTATCAGCAGCCTGAATGCAAATTTCTATGGGTCAAGTGAATACACTGAAAATAGCCACGTAAGCCGTCTTGGCAGAATTCTATTGAAGGAGGTGGTTTCAGAAGTGTGAAGGTCTTCGCTGAAAGAGTCTGTGTGTTCACCACTGAGGGAAGGGGAAAGGGTGCAGAAGGGGTCATGAGAGTCAGCAGGAGAGGTCATGAGTGTGTCAGGGGACGGTGCCCTGTGGAGGGATTCTCCAGACAAACCTCAGATTTTCTCCAGGAAAGAGCCTGCATTTAGAACTTCCCACAACTGAGGACATGGGTGGGTTATAACAGCGCTAGACAAGCAAGATTTTGGCCTCTTCTTTTAACCTCTCTCCACCAGCTCTTCTCATCTTCCAACTTTCTTCCACCCCAAAAACCCCAGCAACGCCAGTGCCAGACCACAAAAAAGAGGAAGAACAAAACGCCAGCAAACTTGCTCAAGCCTCAGACCTGACCTGAGAGGATGGAGCCAAGGCATAAGAGAGCAGAGGCTTTACTGTAGGAGTAAATACTGAATTAGACCTGGCATGAAGGTTTTGCTTTAGTCTTAAACTAGTTTTCTCAGCAATTACTGTACCTGTTCACGACATTGCCAAGAGGTAGAAAAGGGTGACTTAACTCGCTGCTTAAAGGCAGCGAGAGAAAAGCACAGCCCTGATTCTCCACTAATATCAGATGATAACAATACCATAATCACTAAAAGTAACCACAAACCTATCTTCAGGGTTTTACCTTTTATGAAACCCTTTGTTGTTGTCTAACTCAGGGGAACCCAGTCCCCGGGTCAGACTATTACTGGCCTGTGGCTCCTTAGGAGGTGGGCTGAGCAGGAGTGAGCAGGGGGTGAGCAAGCGAAACCTCGTCTGCATTTCCAGCCACTCCCCACGGGCTTGCGCTACTGCCTGAGCTTCGCCTCCTGTCATCAAATGTGATCATCTCCAACCTCCACCCAGGCTACGGAAAAATTGCCTTTGGTGAAACCAGTCCCTGTGCCAAAAAGGTCGGGGATTCCTGGTCCAACTTACAGACACTGTGTTCCTGGTCTTGCTCAACACAACAATAATCAATACTGCTTTTCTTTCTAATACAGGATAGTGGCGTAATCTGTAGCCTTTGCTAGAATGCTCTTCCTTCTATTTTAACCTAGTTACCTCCTACTATGCCAGAGTCCAGGTCAAATGTCTTTGCCTCAAGGAAGACATCTGTGGTCCTCCAGATTTACCCATACTATGCTTTCATAATGCCCACTATTTCTAATTCATAAAACTCTGCATAATTTTACTTTAAAAATATGTAATTAATTAGTTAATACCTAGTGTTAGCTTCATGAGAGCAGGGCCCTACTGGATCTCACTCAGTATCAATTTTCTGGTGCCTACCACAGAGGCTTACACATACTAGGGGCTCAATAGATTTTAGTTGAATAAATAGAGAAAAGATGAAAGACAGAACCAATATGCCTTGAAATCCCTTGTTCCCGATTAAGAAGAGTTTCTTTGGAGTCATGGTTGATAAAGTTTCAGGCCCAAATGCCTTTCTGGTAGTATTCATTTGAGGCTGCATTTGATGTTATAGTGTGGCCTGTTAAGAGACACTGAATTGGGTCTGGAGGACCATCAGTGTAGATGGCTGGGAAGGGTGGAGCACAGGTGGACTTGTTACTTTTGTTTTAGTTAGCAATTCTATTCATTAGCAAGCCCCTTGTACTTTCATCCTTGTAAAGATAATGGGATAATAACTTTTTTTTTTTTTAAGCAGGTTCTTTGGTCCCTTTGAAGCAGAGTGCTATATAAGTCCATGATGTTATTTTTTACTAATCAAAGGGAAAAATGTCAGGCTAACACCAAGGACAATGCTTTGGATAATTTTTTAAAAGGTTGTGCATGCTTTTATTTAGCAGTCAATTAGATATCTTTTTTAAACATAAAACTGAGCAGCTGATATTTCTTTTTAATGACATTTTCTTACCATGAAAAATTGAGCATATTTTCTAATGAATTATTAGAAAAGATCAACCATCCATTCATAAGGACTTTTAAGGCTACTATATCCCTTCCCTCCTGGCATTTTAAAACATTTAAATTAGCTTAGTAATGTTTTAAAATTCTACTCATTGTAAAATACATAAATAAAGGTTTACCCTGAGGCTTCCAATTATGCTAAAGCAGATTTCATTTCACTGAAATGTTATTTCTTCTTTGACTTTTGAATATGATGATTGTTAAAGATCTTTCCAGAGTTAGATTGCTATTGACTCATTTCCCTTTCTAAACGGGTTGGGTTTTCAATCTTCATTTGCTGATGGCTAATTATCAACTGATCAACTAAGAGATACCATAAAATCCAAGAAGGAAGGTATTTTACTAAATTTAATTTCAGGATACATAAAGCAAATCATTACGTTGTACACCTAAAAGTAATACAATATCATGTCAATAATATGATAAATAAGTTTTTTCAGGAGGCTTCCTAGAAGGTTAAAATATAAATGTAGTCAATGCCATGTGTGTTAACTAAATGCAGCAACTTATAGAAAGAAATAAATTATTTATTTTTATTAATAATAATATTGATCTTATTGGCCAATAGTCACATGACTAATAATTATATATGATGTAATATTCATTTCTTTAATCATTAACCAGTTTATAAGACAAACATATGAGAAGTTTATGAATAAAGGGACTATCTTCCCTCTATTAATCTGGTTAAATTATTATTACTGGCCAAATAATTTTTATGGGTAATCAAGGCACAATCAGACTTACCAGAATTCCAGCGGTACACCTGCCTTAGATTCAGGCTGAAAAACTTGTTTTCAATCATGAATTTTCAACATGAGCATAATAAGGATCAGAATCATGTTAACTTAAATATTAAAAGTACTATCACTTTATTTTGTGTTCCCCAAGCTGGTAACACTTAATAGATGTATTGAAGTCAGTACTTAATTCAGAAAAAAACTGATCCTGTGAATAATATTTAATTTCCCACTCAGTGATATAGCATTGCTCCATATTTTTTCAAGACACTTATTTTTGTCTCTAATGGAGATTTTGGCTTAAGCCTAATGGAGTACACCTTTGCATTCTGACAGTTTTAGGTGTATCTGGGAAATTAATGGGCAGTTCCCCTGAGGCCTGATTGCATGAGAGAATGAGACTTCTGCTAGAAGAAAATGAAGTCTCAGGGAACAGAGTGTCAGACAACTAATGAAATGAGTAACAGATTCTTGGACATAAGTGAGGAACAGGCAAGACTGAGAGGTTTGCACAGAGCACAATATTTATCTCCTGTTTCAGCTGCATTCCCTTCCCTCAATTCTTATTCATATCTAAATTTCCCAGAGGAGGCACTCTGAAATCGAAAAGAGAAAACACTGTATTCTTATAAACCGCTCCAGCCATGAGATCACAAGCATATTTCTTTGGCACTCCTTTAAGAGATTATCATCCCAAATGGGAGAGGGGTCTTCTCCAGCCTTCACCACAGAACGCCCTGCATCACTAAACATGCGTAAGACTTGAACCAACGGACAAGGGGTTTCTGGCCAACCCGTGGAGGTGGCAACTCTACCTGCCTGCAAGGGATGCGGGCGAGGGGAGGGAGGGAGGGAAGGGGCAGAAAGAAGGACTTTTGGGGGAGTGGTGTACTCACCAAAGAAAGCTGGAGGACCCAAAGCAATGGTAGCGTTCCACAGAAGTGCAGAAACAGAAGAAGGAGCACCTGCAGGAAATGGAAGTAGGAATGTAACACGCTCATCGAAGGAAGCAGTTCCTGGAGTAAAACAGCTCAACTGCTGGTGCTGGGAAGTTATGAGGAGCTTCATTTAGCCCTTGGGATAAAGGGAAGAACATCTCCAAAGGGAGGCAGGGAAGGAAGGGAAATTTCTATATGGCTGCTGGCTTCTCAGCTCTGGTGAGACATTTAATTCCTGGGGGCTTCTGGATGGGGAAACTTTGCAGGAGAAAAAAATTCTGAAAGAACAGGTGGGACAGGTTCCTGTGGATGTGGCTTACTGATGTTGGTGAAATATAATTTCAATTTTTGGGTTGGCATCTTTGGGGGGAAAGGGCTTTGGTACTCTAAGCAGATTTCTTCATAGTCTTAAATATTACATGAGATGGTTGGTTTGATTTTCGATAGCCAAGGTAAGTTGAATTTTTTTCTGGTTTTATAATTTAATTAATCTATTAGTCCATCTATTTCTCAAATAAACAAAATATTGAAAAAATTACTGAAGTAAATTATAACAAAAAACAAATTAAGAAGTACCAAAGAAGTACCAAAAATTAATGTAAAGGTGACAGATGAGTAGGAAATGAAAAGAGGATTACATTTTTCAAAAAATGCAACAATTTCCAAAATACACAAGCAGTTCATACAACTTACTACCAGGAAAACAAGCAACCCAAATCAAAAAGTGGGGAGAAGACCTAAACAGACATTTCTCCAAAGAAGACATGCAGATGGCTAATAAACACATGAAAAGATGCTCAACATTGCTCATTATTAGAGAGATGCAAATCAAAATTACAATGAGATATCACCTCACACTGTTCAAAAATCTACAAACAATAAATGCCAGAGAGGGTGTGGAGAAAAGGGAACACTCTTGCACTGTTGGTGGGGATGTAAATTGACACAGCCACTATGGAAGACAGTATGGAGATTCCTCAAGAAACTAGGAATAAAACCACCATATGACCCAGCAATCCCACTACTGGGCATATACCCTGAGAAAAACATAATTGAAAAAGACACATGTGCCCCAGTGTTCACTGCAGCACAATTTACAATAGCTAGGACATGGGAGCAACCTAAACGTCCATCGACAGATGGATGGTCAAAGAAGCTTTGGTACATACATACAATGGAATATTACTCAGCCACAGAAGGGAGCACATCTGAGTCAATTCTAATGAAGTGGAAGAACTTAGAGTCTATTATACAGAGTGAGTAAGTTAGAAACAGAAAAACAAATATCATGTATTAACCCATATATATAGAATCTAGAAAGATGCTACTGATGAACCCATTTGCAGGGTAGCAACAGAGATGCAGACCATGAGAACAGACGTGTGAACATAGTGGGAGGGAGGAGAGGGTGGGACAAATGGAGAGAGTAGCAGGAAAACATATCCACTACCATATGTAAAGTCCATCAGTTCAGTGCAGTCACTCAGTCGCATCCGACTGTCTGCAACCCCATGGACTGCAGCACACCAGGCCTCCCTGTCCATTGCCAACTCCTGGAGTTTACTCAAACTCATGTCCATTGAGTCGGTGATGCCATCCAACCATCTCATCCTCTGTCGTCCCCTTCTTCTCCTGCCCTCAATCTTTCCCAGCATCAGGGTCTTTTCCAATGAGTCAGCTCTTCGCATCAGGTGGCCAAAGTATTGGAGTTTCAGCTTCAGCATCAGTCCTTCCAATGAATATTCAGGACTGATTTCCTTTAGGATGGGCTGGTTTGATCTCCTTGCAGTCCAAGAGACTCGCAAGAGTATTCTCTGACACCACAGCTCAAAAGTATCAATTCTTCCGCACTCAGTTTTCTTTATAGTTCAACTCTCACATCTATACATGACTACTGGAAAAAACATAGCTTTGACTAGGTGAACCTTTGTTGACAAAGTAATGTCTCTGCTTTTTAACATGCTCTCTAGGTTGGTCATAACTTTTCTTCCGAGGAGCATAAAATAGATAGCCAGTGGGAATTTGCCGTGTGACTCAGGGAACTCAGACTAGTGCTCTGTGACAATCTAGAGGTGTGGGATGGAGTGGCTGGGGGCAGGGAGGTGGAAGAGGGCGTGGACATATGTATAACTGTGGCTGATTCGTGCTGATGTCTGGCAGAAACCAACACAGTATTGTAAAGCAATTATCGTTCAATTAAAAATAAACTTTAAAAAATATAAAGAAAATACAACAAATCTATGAGGTTCCATTATAGGTTAACTATCTCAGTAGGATGTAAAATAAGTTTTGAATGTTCTGGTAGTGAAAAAGAGAGAAAATTAAGATAGATTATGTAATACTTTTACATTTTTGCATGATATTACACTCATTTTTGTACCCTCATTTTAAATTACTGCTTAACTCTTTTTAAGTGTTTTCTCTTACAAGAAATCTGCAAATACATCTCATTTAAACAATTCAAGCAAAATGTGTACAATAAAATATAAATTCTACTCTCCTCTGTCAGAAATACTTTTAACATATGATACATGTCCTTGCATTCTTTTTTCCTACATATTTTTGGCTGTCAATACATAAAAAGGAAGCCCTAGAAAGATCTGTATGAGAAGGCTTCCCTGTGGGAGTTCTAATTGATGTGAACCTTGTCCTTGAGGGTTGTATCTTATATATATTTAAAAAGAAAAGGAAGATGATCACTAAAATGTGAATATTTTCCTTACATATAGAAGAATAATGACTTAGAAGTTTTTCAAAGATCCCTGTATATTTCAAATGTTCTATATTAACTATGTATTAAACTTTAAATTAAAAGAAACAACCTCCTTCCTATTACATACTAATTTAATAATATCAGTCAGTTTCTGTGGGCACAGATGCAAAAAGACTTTAAGGCAGAGGCTTACATTTTAGGCCAATTGGTAATGCTTGGATGGTTAAAAAAAGTCTGCTAGAGGTTTGCATAAATTGTTTGGTAGTATTAGTATGCTGCAAACAGCTATTTTTCTTCAGTTTTATAAATAACCTGGTTTCTTAATAGTCAAGTGACAATCCCAGTTTAGGATTTTTTCCCTCCATATTCAGATTTAGTTCCTGCATAGATAGATTATTCAAGCACTGAGGGCCCCAGCTTAGAAGTCATGGAATTGGGGATATTCTTTTATAAATCTCCACAAACTCTGTGTAGGTCATGTAATATCATCTATATCCCTGGAGGAGGGCATGGCAACCCACTCCAGTATTCTTGCCTGGAGAATCCCATGGACAGAGGAGCCTGGCGGGCTACAGTCCATAGGGTTTCAGAGTCAGACATGACTGGAGCAACTTAGCGCACACACACACACACACACACACACACACACACACACACACACCCATTTGTCCAACTCTTTACAACATGTATTTGCTGAGCTTCTATGTGCTAGACCTTTTGCTAGGTAGCAACAATATCTAGCAAAAATAAGTAAATGTATCTTGCTTTAAGCTAGCAATAAAAATCAGTTAGATGAATGAAGGCAAGTACTTTGAGGGGTTCTGGCATATGCAGAAGCAAAAAAAAATAAAGAAGAAAAAACTGAAGAAGGAGAGCTAATATGAAATCTAGTAAGGTACAAATGCCTGTAGCCTGGCTTATTTTTGTTTCTCAGTAACTAATATTATAGATTCTTCATTATAGGCCTGGTACAAATATTTAAAAATTAACAGGGGATTCTTTTTTCTTTGTTTTTGGAGCCCTAAATGTGATGTTTTATAACTAGACTTTGGATGTAGATTTTCCATCTATTAGTAACTGTTCTCTATACTTTGCAGAGAAGACACTGGTGACCCACTCCAGTACTCTTGCCTGGAAAATCCCATGGACAGAGGAGCCTGTTAGGCTATAGTCCATGGGGTTGCTAAAAGTTGAACATGACTGAGCAACTTCCCTTTCACTTTTCACTTTTATGCATTGGAGGAGGAAATGGCAACCCACTCCAGTGTTCTTGCCTGGAGAATCCCAGGGATGGGGGAGCCCGGTGGGCTGCCGTCTATGGGGTTACACAGAGTCGGACACGACTGACATGACTTAGTAGCAGCAGCAGCAGCTCTATACTTTGAATCAAAATTTGTTCTTCTTTTTACCAATCAGCTAAAATTTGAAGCATAATTCACCACCCAAGCCTTCTAAGCTCCATTCCACACTGCAGTATAAGTTAAGGCCTTTCTGACAGCACCATATTGAGGACTGTTATTTGTATAGCTTAATTTTGTTGCGTAGGTTCACAATCAAGCTGTGATCTGCATGTGATCCAAGTGGGAGCTAGCTCGTTTCAAAAGAATTAAGATCCAGTTGAGAATTAGCTGATAAATACAAAAGATTTGCTTAACCAAGTAAAGTACTTACAGGGCAGCGATTACTTATAAGAGTTTTATCCTTTATGTTTAATATTCATGAGTGCTGATCCATGCATGAATTCTCTTAGTAAGCTCCCCAAAATACTAATTACATGAAAGTAGGGATATTGTATCTGCTATAGCTATTTTTTTTTTTTTTTTTGACAGATTACATTGTAAGATGTTTGCCCAGAGTGAATGTTCTAACACCTACTCAGAGTTCCAGCAAAAGCAGTTCTTTTCCAAAAATTTAAGCTCTGGTGAAAGCATCTTCCAGACATATGAAGCATAGTGCCTTGAAGAAATCCAATGAAACTCGCTTTATTTTGGGAAATATTTGCTGAGTTGCATTGCAGTAGAACTAGTAGATGAGTTATAACAGGCTTGAACATCTGAAGAAATTCTTAGAGTAGATCTAAGGCTTTTTTGAAGTTCTAAGAAATTAGTTTTTTTTTGTTTTTTAATTCTTTTAGTTTCATTCATTTTCAGTGTAAATGTTCTGATTCACTTCTGTCTTGACAAGGTCTTGATGAAACATTTTTATTAATGTCATTTTAAATTGTGAACTTGTTCATCATCTGTGTATTTTAAGCTGTATAATCCAAATAAGTTTTAACTTTGAAAAACTGAAGCGGTAGTGAAAACTAATAGTTTCTTGTTTTAGTCTGAAATTTAGTAAGTAGGAAGGATAAGAAATTACTTTTTATACCATAGTGATTGGCTATGATAAACTTCTAAATAAGACCTAATGGGACTATGGAGATTAGTAGGATCCTGAATGTTTAACTGAGGTTAACAGGTTTCAGATTAATCCTTTCCTCCCTAAATCAAAAGTGACTTTGACTTTGTGGATAAACACCAATATGAGTTTAGATATTAAGAATACAAATGAATATAGCATGAAGAATTTCTAGATGAATGTGGAGGTTTTCTGTAGCTAGCTAACCATGGGTCTAAGACTGTGGTAAAATACTTTCACAAAAATAGGATCTCTGGCCCCCTGCAATATTTGAGCCAGCAATTTTAGGGGCATGCTGTAGAAAGAAAAAAATTTTTCAGGATGAAAAATTAGGTTCAAGGATTCAATTTAATTGCCAATCTGACTTGGCAGTCTGTTAATAGGCCCAGTGGGGATGTTTTAAGAATTGGATGAGAGATATGAATGAACCTACTTACAAAACAGAAAATGACTCATGGACCTAGACAATGAATTTATGGTTGCTGGGGGATAACCACCAAGGGCCTACTGGGAACTCTGCTCAAACTTATGTGGCAGCCTGGATGGGAGGGGAGTTCGTGGAAGAATGGATCCTTGTAAATGTATAGCTGAGTCTCTCTGCTGTCCACCTGAAACTATTATAACATTGTCAATCAGCTATATCCCAATACAAAGTTAAAAGTTTAAAAAAATATGGGTAAGAAAAAGGTGGAGCCAAGGGAACAGAAAGAAAATACCAGTTCAAGAGCAAGGAACCCAGAGTTCAGTAATGGTGAAAGTCACTCAGCTGTGTCCGACATCTTGTGACCCCATGGACTATACAGCCCACGGAATTCTCCAGGCCAGAATACTGGAGTGGGTAGCCTTTCCCTTCTCCAGGGGATCCTCCCAACCCAGGGGTCGAACCCAGGTCTCCCACATTGCAGGTGGATTCTTTACCAGACGAGCCACAGGGGAAGCCCAGAGTAATCGTAATGGAACCTTATCTTAAAAGCTTGTTAATAATCTTATCAAATCTCCTATCAAGAGGCTTTGGAGAATCTGCTCAAATTCTTACATAGAAAGGAGGAGGAAGGATGGATATAAATTACAATTCACATGAAGCAATTGACTTAAACATGTGTTGACTGATACCTATAATTGCTATTTTAGATATTTGTTGTTGGATATTTACTTTTTAGAAGCATATATTCAACCAGATTATGAGCTCCTTATTGCAAAATTCAGGTTTAAATTGAAAAAAGTAGGGAAAACCAATAGGACATTCAGATATGACCAAATCAAATCCCTTATGATTATACAGTGGAGGTGATGAATAGATTCAAGAGATTAGATCTGGTAGACAGAGTGCCTGAAAAACTATGGATGGAGGTTCATAACTTTGTTCAGGAGGCAGTGACCAAAACCATCCTAAAGAAAAATAAAATAGAGATGGCAAAGTGGTCGTCTGAGGAGGCTTTACAAACAGTAACAGCTGAGGAAAGAAGAGAAGTTAAAGGAAGGGAAAAAGGGAAGATATACCCAACTGAACCTAACCGGGCCTAACAGAAGCAGAAGATATTAAGAAGAGGTGGCAAGAATACACAGAAGAACTGTACAAAGAAAGGTCTTAATGACCCAGATAACCATGATGGTGTGGTCACTCACCTAGAGCCAGACATCCTGGAGTGTGAAGTCAAGTGGGCCTTAGAAAGCATTACAACCAGCAAAGCTAGTGGAGGTGATGGAATTCCAGCTGAGCCATTTCAAATCCTAAACGATGATGCTGTGAAAGTGCTGCACTCAATATGCCAACAAATTTGGAAAACTCAGCAGTGGCCACAGGATTGGAAAAGCTCAGTTTTCATTCCAATCCCTAAGAAGGGCAATGCCAAAGAATGCTCAAACTACCACACAATGGCACTCATTTCACACGCTAGCAAAGTAATGCTCAAAATCCTTCAAGCTAGGCTTCAACAGTTCATGAACTGAAAACTTCCAGATGTACAAGCTGGATTTAGAAAATGCAGAGGAACCAGATATCAAATTGCCAACATCCATTGGATTAGGAAAAACAAGGGAATTCCAGAAAAACATCTACTTCTGCTTCATTGACTATGCTAAAGCCTTTGACTGTGTGGATCCCAACAAACTGTGGAAAATTTTTAAAGAAACTGGAATACCAGACCACCTTCTCTGCCTCCTGAGAAACCGGTATGCAGGTCAAGGAGAAATAGTTAGAACTGGACATGAACCAGCAGGCTGGTTCAAAATGGGGAGGAGTACATCAAGGCTGTACATTGTCACCCTGCTTATTTAACGTCTACACAGAGGACATCATTAGAAATGCCAGGCTGGATAAATCACAGGCTGGAATCAAGACTGCTGAGAGAAATATCAGTAATCTTGGTTATGCACATGACACTACCCCAATGGCAGAAAGTGAAGAGGAACTAATGAGCCTCTTGTTGAAGGTGAAAGGGGAGAGTGAAAAAGCTAGCTTAAAACTCAACATTCAAAAAACTAAGATCATGGCATCTGGTCCCATCACTTCATGACAAATCGGTGTGGAAAAAAATGGAACAGTGAAATACTTTATTTTCTTGGGCTCCAAAATCACTGTGGATGATGACGGCAGCCATGAAATTAAAAGATGCTTGCTCCTTGGAAGAAAAGCTACGACTAACCCAGGCAGTGTATTAAAAAGCAGAGACATCACTTTGCCTGCAAACAGATATAGTGAAATCTGTTTTTTTTTTTTTTTTCCCCTGTAGTCATGTATGGATGTGAAAGTTGGATTGCAAAGAAGGCTGAGCACTGAAGAATTGATGCTTGTGAACTGTGGTGTTGGAGAAGACTCTTGAGAGTCCCTTGGACTGCAAGGAGATCAAACCAGTCAGTCCTAAAAGAAATCAGTCCTTAATATTCATTGGAAGGACTCATGCTAAAGCTGACATTTCAATACTTTGACCACCTGATGTGAAGAACTGACTCACTGGAAAAGACCCTGATGCTGGAAAAGATTGAAGTCAAAAGGAGAAGGGGGTGGCAGAGGATGAGGTGGTTAGATAACATCACTGACTCAATAGACATGAATCTGAGCATACTCCAGGAGATAGTGGAGGACAGAGGAGCCTGGTGAGCCCCAGTTCACAGAGTCAACTTGTTTAGTGACCGAACAGCAACAGCATTCAATCGTGGTAAGTTAAATTGCGTAAGTGCGGGGACGTGGTAGGCCCTGTGATACCAGAGTGTCATTTATTGTTGTGGCTTTCACCTAGTGCTTTTATGTGATCGAAATTCTATGGCATATATGCAACAGTTAATCAGAGTGTGTGCCTGTGGCATCTGAGAGATAATGTGGTTTCAGGTTATGATATCTTATCTTCATCATGAATTTATACTTGTTCACCCATACCCACACACCCCTATCTCCCAAACTGGGGAACTGGTGACTTGTTGGCTTTTGTTTGTAGTTTCCACTGACTTGAAGTACTTTTGATAATCTATTTTCACAAAGTTTCAACCTGAAATCAGAGGCTCAGACAAAGAAAGACTACTGCCTAGAGACTAGGAGTCCTAATGAGACTCTTAGTCTCATTTTTTTTTTTCCCTTGAGGAAAAAAATATTGTTAGGGGCAAGAGAGGTGTGGCATATAATGGGTCCTGTAAGGAGGAGATGGCCTTTAGGGATCTAGCCCAACAAACGTAATCAAACTTCAGCTTCCATCATTCACAAGATGTATACATATGCATTTACTCCTAGTGGTTCTATCCTTTTTTTTTCTTACCTTTCTTACATGGCCTTTGTAGGCAATTTAGTTGTGATTGCTACATTATTGCTCTATTAAACAACGAACACAATTTGCGTGTTGATGATTAACTCATACCCCTCATTCCATCACTCTGTAGAATAGTTATGTAACTGAACAGACTGTATCTAACTCTTATTTGACCCTCATCCACCTCCTCCTTCCATTGTCCCAAACTCATGGAGCCCTTGAACAATTTTAAATCCTTCTCTAACCCCTTTCCTGATGCAGGTCATTACCAGTGCGGGCAACTCAACAAAATAATGCTTTCACTGCATATCACTGCCCTGTTTAAATGCCTACTGAGGTTCCCTGTTACTTATTAGATTTAGTCTATTTCTCTTTTTAAAATTTTATCCCTCCTAAAACATCTTTATGGTACTTTCTCCTACCACATCTGTGTTTCTCTAACCTGGCTGAAAATTAAAATCCCCTGGGAAAGTTTTGAAAGAGCTCTTTACCTGACCTGACCTCTGGAGCTTATGGTTTAAGTGACCTGGCATGTGGACTGGTGGATAAGTGTTTTCCCTTTGCTTTTAACTTAGGTGTTTCTAGTTTGAAGCCAGGCTTGAAAGTCACTTATACAAATTAGTGGTTCCAGACCAGGAGCATCTGCATCACCTGGGAACTTGCTAGAAATGCAAATTATTGGACTCCACCCCAGATCTTGTGAATCAGAAATCCTTGGGATGAAACCAGAAACCTGTATTTCAATAAGATTCTGACATATAACAAAGCTGTGCTGTCTAATGTGGTAGCTACCTGTGGCTATTGAGCACTTGAAATGTAGCTAGTCCAAATTGAGATGGACTATAATATCAAGTCAGAGAAGGCAATGGCACCCCACTCCAGTACTCTTGCCTGGAAAATCCCATGGATGGAGCAGCCTGGTAGGCTGCAGTCCATGGGGTCGCTAAGGGTCGGGCACGACTGAGCGACTTCACTTTCACTTCTCACTTTCATGCACTGGAGAAGGAAATGGCAACCCACTCCAGTGTTCTTGCCTGGAGAATCCCACGGACGGGGAGCCTGGAGGGCTGCCGTCTATGTGGTCGCACAGAGTCGGACACGACTGAAGTGACTTAGCCGCAGCAGCATAATATCAAGTACAGGATAAAATTTGAAGACCCAGTACAAAAAGAGGATATGAAAATCATGTAAATGATATTTTAAATTAATAAAATGTTGAAATTATATTGGGCAGGTTAAAGAAACTGTATTGTTACAATGAATTTTACCCATTTCTTTTTTTTAATGTGGCTGCTAGAAATTACATATATGGCTTGCATTGGGCTTCCCAGGTGGCACAGTGGTGAAGAATCTGCCTGCCAAATGCAGGAAACACAGGTTAGATCTCTGGGTTGGGAAGATTCCCTGGAGGAGGTAATGGCAACATGCTCCAGTGTTCTTGCCTGGGTACTCCATGGACAGAGGACCTGGCGGGCTACAGTCCGTGGGGTCGCAGAGTCAGACACAGATAAAGCAACGGAGCACACACACACTCATGCACGTAGCGCAGGTCAGTTTGTGTCCCACGAGGCAGGAGCGCATTAGGCGTATGTGGCTGATGAAGGCGATGGACTTTAGAAGCCAGAGTGAGGGAAGGACAGCTGCTGGAAAACTGGATAAAAGCCGTAGGAACCAAGAATGAGACTTCTTTTTGAAAGGAAAAAAAAAAAAATATCTTCGTGTTCTGATTTAATGAGATGGTGCCAAAAGTCACCAGTTAATTGGTTTCAGTAACTTGTAGAAATCAACCCATGAATTTGGGGCTTTTATGATTATGGGGATAGGGCTGCCAGCAGACAGAACATTTAAGTAATACTTTAGGGGCTTTTTCTTACATGTTTCCTATGTTTTATTTTATAGTAGGTACTGCTGCTGCTGCTGCTAAGTCGCTTCAGTCGTGTCCGACTCTGTGCGACCCCATAGACGGCAGCCCACCAGGCTCCCCCGTCCCTGGGATTCTCCAGGCAAGAACACTGGAGTGGGTTGCCATTGCCTTCTCCAATGCATGAAAGTGAGAAGTGAAAGTGAAGTCGCTCAGTCGTGTCTGACTCTTAGGGACCCCATGGACTGCAGCCCACCAGGCTCCCCCGTCCCTGGGATTCTCCAGGCAAGAGTACTGGAGTGGGGTGCCATTGCCTTCTCAAATATCAGGTACAGTTTGCTTAAAAGGTGTAAGAGAGACTAGATGACCTCAAAATATGACTTTCTGCTCAGAACTCTACTCCCTACACCATGTAAGGCAGACGCATGTCCCTTCCCTAGTCTATTTAAAATCCCACAACACTCTCCTCTTGCAGTTTTTTTCTACTGATAGTTTCTCAACATTCTCTCTCTTGTCATTTCTCACCATTGTGTAACATTAAGACAGAACAAAGAATGACGATGTTAAGGATATAAAAGGGGAGATCCTAAAACAGAAAAATAAAAAAGCTAACCATGTTTCTTCCTATATGGAACTTGTTTGCCAACCCTCAGTCCACTCTAGTACATTTTATTCTTTCTATAATCATGCAATTTTAGAAAGCTAATGGTTAATATTTCTCAGAAAGAACCATTTAAACCACCAGATGCTTTAACAGTTGCTTCAAGTTCTTCAGAAAGTTCTCGCATGAAAACATGAATTTGATCTTTGAAAGGCTCCTCAGGGAAACAAGTAGTAATGCTTGAATAGATTAAAACTTTCTGCCTCCAGAATCCTTTAATTCTCATTAGTAAGGATGAAAAATATCTACTAGCAAATACTTTCTAAGACTTAAATAGTGATGTTTTATATTCAATCAAGATATATGAGTCTCAAGACAATGAAGCACCTAGATATGATATTATCAAGTTATAAATTACCCATTTCTCATCACTACCTGAAAAAAATGTTCATTTAAAAAATGAACCTACTTGCAAACGAACCTGTAAAATACCACCAGCCAAGCATGAGACTGGGATAAAGCATTTCATCAAAATATCTATAGATCATTTCTCTAAAGTGTAGATGGGTATCTTGCAAGTTATCACCTAGTGCACATTTTCAGAGTCATTTTGGGGAGAAATGTGACATCATATTTTTTTATGAAAAGAGGCAATGTGATCAATAAAATTTTATTTTATTGGGCAGATTTGAAATGCAGAAATCAATTTTCAGTGAGGAATGAATGACAAAAATAGGTTATTTAGTTTTCAAAACCTGTGTGCTGTCTTGGTCTATTTTATTTTGTTATACATTTTTTTTTACCCAACTGTCATTTTGGTTTCCATTCCCCAGGAACCCTCTATGCTATTGCCAAAGCTGTGTTGCTGACATAGGTTTTCAATATCAGGAATGGTTCTAACAGTTTTCTTTTCTTTCCCAAAGATAACTGACATCTTTTCTCCCTCCCACCCCTCCCCCCAAACCATTTCTTAGAAAGTAGCAAAGGTAAGAAGTTAGAGGGGATACCTGGATATCCTTAGAATATTCACCAGAAATTACTAATGAGCACTGTACTCATAAATCTACTTCCTTATGCAGAGCAACCTTTGGGGTTGGAAATTGGCTCTGGAGCCCCAGGTTTGGTTTGGGTAGCTGCCACTTCAGAGACTCCATGTCTTAACCAGCTTTCCTTATGCAAATCCAAAGAGTCACTAAACGTGGAAAATCTTATATCTGAACACTCTGCCCTCAACTAATGGCCCTCACCTTCCTAACAGTAGCTACTCTCAGGTTCTCTAGTGGGTGCCCAGTTAATGTGTTGACTTTGGGTCTATTTCTCAAACTTCTCTTGCCTTGGTTTGAATGCAAGGAATGACCTTCCTCAGGCTGTGGGTAGGTTCATTCATCCAATGGGAGGCAAGAGTGGGGTCAGAGGAAGGAAGATGGCAGTGATGTTTTCTCTCTTTTTACTTCTGATTTTCATGCCATTTATGGCAGCACCAAGTGGTGCTGGTGGTAGAGAATCTGCTTGTCAATGCACGAAACATGAGACATGTGGGTTTGATTCCTGGATCCAGAAGACCCCCTGGAGGAGGGCATGGCAACCCACTCCAGTATTCTTGCCTGGAGAATCCCATGGACAGAGGAACCAGGCGGGCTATAGTCCATGGGGTCTCAAAGAGTCAGACACGGCTGAAGAAACTTAGCAGAGATGCACGCGTGGAAGCATGTCTGCCTTAACTCTGACCTCTGCTAGGCAGCTCCTCTTCCTGCGGTCCCAGCTCCTTCTGGTCAATGCCTGCCAGGTCCGCATCCCACAAAACATCCTGGCTATGGGCTCTTATTATGTCACTTCTAGTTCTCTCCAGGCCTAGGAATGGTAGCTTCTTTCTGCTTTTGCCCAGCTCTGGATGGCCTCACCATCCCCTCATACGTGTCTCTGTTTTTCCACCAGCTGTTACAGGAGATACTCTAGCTCCTTCTAGGTCTCCTTCCTGGCCTGAAGTACCCATTGGCCTGCTACTATGAGTTTTGACTGCTAAGAGTTCAAAACCTGCCTCCTTCTCTGAGATGTGTCTGATGGAGTTGATAGAGCAGCCACAACCAGTGCTGATGGTTATGAAATGCTGAAAGGAAGGGACAATTCTTCAGTGGGGTTTATGACCCAGAGACCTCTCCCTGTGGATCAGGCCACAGCTGTGCATGACTTGAGTCCCATCTTTGCTTGGTTCTATCTTCTTCTCTATCCTGATTTGTTCTCTCCTTCACTTTTCTTAAAGAGCACACCTTCAGAAAAATCACATGTGCTCAAATCCTTGTCCCAATCTGTCATTTCTTGGTGACCCAAACTGAGGAAGCAGTGTAATTAAATCCCTCTGTTTGGAAGTCTTAGGGTAGTTTGTGTTTTCCTGATTGTGTCCTGAATCATACAGAAAGCTTAAAGTAATTCTCAGCATCTCACTTGCAAAAAAAAAAAAAAAAAAAAAAAGCGCACAATGATAACATCTGTTTGGCTATTATAATACAAAAGCAATCTCTTGCCCACTACTTATTTGATTGTTCTCACCCCTCTCTGAGGTAGAGTTCCCCTTCATTGTCTCCGTCTAACCTCAGTGGTTTTCTTTTAGTTTAATACAGTATATTTCTTCCTACCTTAGATTAGTTTCCAAATGCTGTTACTTTATCTGGAATGGGGTAAGGGATATTACGTGAATTGTCTACATGACATCTCATTCAGGAGATAGAACTGGGTCATAAAGAACTGGGTCTGAGACCCAGGACAGTGAGCTTCCTGTTGCCCCACATCCTTCTAATTAGGAAGCAACCAGGTAGAAAATACTTTTTAAAGAGGAAATTAACACAATAAAGTAAAAAGATCTTTCAGGTTATACTGCTAACTTCCTGTTTTGCATCGAGAAGTAAGTTATCTCTCCTTGATGCTAATTTAGAGACCTTAGATCTTTCTGACAAGAAGAGCATAGGCCAAGATAAAACTCGGCCTCCCAGAGATAATTCTCACTGGCATGCTTACCTTTTCCTCCATGCAAGGGAATGTACCCACCAGTGTAATTCTGAGGGATCCCTGAGAAGTGAGCTACTGGGTGGCAATCATCCTTCCACTGAGGACCACTTCCTTCCTCTCCACCCCAACTTCCACCATCATTCTGCCTACCCTCAACTTTAAATGCATGAGTTCTCTAATGCCCTTGCCCCTTCATGGTTCCTTGATCTCTGTAACTCCATTGGCTTCCACATTCACTTGCTCTTATCATGACTTGGAAGTCTCCTCCTTTGAAGCATGAAGCTTCAATGACTTGCCATCAAACAGCAATCTCATATTTTTCCAGCTCTTACTCCGTCACCCTTGCATACTCATTAGTCTCATCAAATTAAATTTACTTGATTCATTTTTTCCAATTTCTCAACTGTCACCTTCACTTTGTTCCTGACTTTGCTTAGACGCTATAATCTCTGGTGTTCGGCTACAAAGAGCACGGTAATCTATGGAGCTGAAATGTTCTCTTGCCAGAATCCTCAGTTCCCATACTTCCTTTCCATCTTCACCACTATGGCAGTATTCCAGCCTAGACATCTACAATTTCTCTTCTCAGCTCCTATAGACAGATGAATGAGTACTACTGAGGAAGCCAAAATTCACCTTGCCACCATGAACAGATAGAAATCTATTTCAGTTGGATTATTGAAATCATTAAGTATGAAATTACTAAAACTTACATATTCTCACACATCACTTCAGTCTGATGATGAGATGTCCCTTCCCATTCAAAGACAAATGAACCCAGGCAAGATATTCCCTCCTATGAGTTTACTGAGAATACGTATAATGCTTTATCCCTACTTCATCAGTATTAGAACCTGGAGCATGATAGGTAGTCAAGAAGTATTCTATTTAATGACACTTTCTTTCCTGTATTTTTCTGTAGGTTGTATCATATTCATGTCTATCTGCCTTACTAAACTGTGAGTTCCTCGAGGACAGGAATTGTTTCTTAGTCATTTTGATCCCTTATACCAGGCAATGTCTGAAGCATAGTAGGTGTGAGTGAACAAGGGGAAAGGAAATGGATACCTTAGTGACATAGTCATTTTTGTGCAAATAAGCTATGTTGATAAATGGATGTCTAAATGAGGAAATTAGTTACATGACAAGTCTAAGTGTACAGCTATGATAACTCAATGAATTCTAACTTGCTTTATTACCAAATGAATTTATATAGTTATTTCCATTTCAAACTCAAGTCAGTTTACTTAAAAAGAAAAAAAACTAATTAGATGATTTTTAGCCTGAGAATGGATGCTCTGAGAGTCCTACATTTTCTATTGCCCAGGTTCCCTTTAACACAACTTGACTGATCTGAAGATAACTGTGCACAGACCTAAGTTCTCATTTTGAAATCTACTCTTTCTTCTTCTCTTTGGTTATTTAGTTTAGCTGTTTATATAGTTTCTTTGGGATGCCTGCTTGGTGGTTTTTTTCCTTTGTATTATCATAATAGAAATCATCAAAGAGTTAAAACTAGTACTTTCTAATCCACTATTTCAAGTCTATTTATTGCCTAATCATGGCAAACATACACACCAATATGATATAGAGAATAAAATTAAGATTATGCAACACTTACAGTTGCCTACAGAATACACAACTAAAGTTGTATACAGACTTTTCAGGCCCTTTCTAGATTTAAATAAGCCACAATCGAACCTCCAGATGGTGCATTTGCTTATCTGAGGTCTCCATACTGACCACTCAGTAAATGTTCAGGAATCTGACTTTTTATTTTTAACTGCAAAAGAATCTCACCATGAACTCCTACTTTACCACAAGCCTTCAGGAAAGTCAGATGAGAACAAGCTCTCCTTTTCTCTTATAAAATCCGAATTTCTGACTTATGAAACAAGAAACCATGCTTTAGCACAAGGGCACTTGATATTTCCCCAACACAGTCTATCCTTGATTATCCAGAGGTGTAAGTTATGTACTTCTGAGTTTGTAGTTTACAATTCTAGGTTGAATCATCCCTTTCGCCATACATAGCTCTAGATTATCTTTCCTTATATCATTTGTGTGTGGTTGAGAGCTTACAAGCTTTAACAACATTAACCTACCAAATATGTTGCCCCCAAATCACATGGGACTCTCAAAACCGAAAGTAAAGTGCGTGGGGCATGGCCCAGATCCCCCTTCCGGGCAGAAGCTCTCGTTTCCCTAACCTCCAGGGCCACGGCCTGCGAGCTCTCATGGCAGCCTCTCCCCAAGAATTGCCCTTGAGTGGAAAGACCTGCTTTTCCCAATATTCTAAGCAGCACACATCCAATGACTCCTAAATGTAGGAAGTTACAAAACTAACCTCTGATGCCCTTTCTCCACCGCCCCCACACACTATCGGGGTGGGTCATTCCAGCTTCAGAACTGCCCATGTGATCAGCTGAGACTTCCTTTGCAACTGTCATCAGTTTAATTTCTCCCTCCACCCGACCCTGTCTCCTTCGCTTCCTTGTGGGTGTTAGTCATAGGAGGTTTTCCAAAAAACCACCTGGATGCAATGGGATTCAACCTATGGTTGTTAATGTCAGGAGTGATCCTAGAAAGGAGGCTCTGAAGATTTTGGAGTTGGGTCACCTACCAGTTGGCTGGCAGATTATGGGTAGGTAGCTGGCCTGCTGTAGTGGTGAAATTGTTAAACTTTCAAGGTGGTAAAAACTGGGACGGGAATAGGGACAGTCCCGGGTATTATAAATTTCAAGGAGGAACAGTAATGTTAAAAAAAAGGGAATCAAATGATTCATTCTAGTGATGCCTTTGCTGTGCTGTGTTTGCTCAATTGCGTGGTCATGTCCAACTCTGCAACTCCATGGACTGTAGCCTACCAGGCACCTCTGTCCATGGGATTTTTTCCTAGCAAGAATACTGGAGTGGGTTGCCATGCCCTGCTCCAGGGGATCTTCCCATCCAGGGACTGATCTGCATCTCTGGTGTCTCCTGCATTGGCAGGCAGAGTTTTGTTTTGTTTGTTTTTTTTTTTAAACCACTGTTTCACCTGCGAGGCCGTCAATGCCTTTAAAAGGTAGCAGAATATGCCACTCCAAAATACAACTGCAAAAGTTCAGAGCATGCCACCCTAAAATATGCCACTTTGGTATATTGATTATTTTGAGCTGTAGGTACTTGAAAAACAGCAAATGCAGGAAGAGGCTTTCTCTGAACTTCCTTTTTTTTGCCTAAAGACAGGTACTCCAAAAAAGACTCCAAAACATTGTCACAGAATATCATACCTACCATCTATTCTTCTAAAGGCCCACTCATCATCCTAAAAATTATTTACTCTTCCCTAAGACCCCCATCGGAGAAGGGAATGGCAACCCACTCCAGTACTCTTGCCTGGAAAACCCATGGATGGAGGAGCCTGGTGGGCTGCAGTCCATGGGATCGCTGAGTCAGACATGGCTGAGCGACTTTACTTTCATTTTTCACTTTCACGCATTGGAGAAGGAAATGGCAACCTACTCCAGTGTTCTTGCCTGGAGAATCCCAGGGACAGCAGAGCCTGGTGGGTGGCCGTCTATGGGGTAGCACAGACTCAGACATGACTGAAGTGACTTAACAGCAGCAGCAAAAATCCCATATTCCCCTCCCCTTTCCCTATTAAGATGGTTGTTGTTGTTTAGTTGCTTAGTCATATCTGATTCTTTGCAATCCCATGGACTATAGCCTCCCAGCCTCCTTTGTTCTTGGGCAAGAATAGTGGGTAGCCATTTCCTCTTCCAGGGATCCTCCCGGCCCACAGGCTGAATCTGCATCTCCTGCATTGGCAGACAGATTCTTTACTGCTAAGCCACCAGGGAAACGAGTAAAGATAGTATTTAAGTCTAAATTTTAAGCTACCTTGGAAAATTACTCATTTTTCCCTGAGTATCTCCCATGTATACCATGAAGTATGCATGTTAAACTTTTGATTGTTTTTCTTTTGTTAATCTGTTTTATTACAGAAGTCTCAGCAAAAATTCAAAAGGGTAAAGGGAAAATGAATATATTCTCCATACTCATTAGAGAATAATAATGAAGGCTGAAGGTGATTAATAATTAATTTAGGGCAAAATATGAAAGTTAGATGGTTTCCTGGGTGGCTATATCTATCTATCTATCTATCCATCTATCTATCTATCTATCTATCTATCTATCTATCTATCTATCTATCTATTTGCCTCCTGCTGTGAAAGGGCAGAAAAACTTGCAGAATTAATTATAAAGATAGCAGATCTCTGGACAAAGTTGCATTTTCCACCTATTCCAGGAATCTCTACTTACTAAAGTCAGAGTTTGTTGGTTAGGCAGGAGTGAGACCACGAGATTTGTGATGGTGATATTTGAGTTGTCACACTACAAAATATGGCTTAGGTTTTTCTGGACAATCTGGTTCTGCATCAACGGCTCAATTCTCCCCGCTGAAAATTTTTCATTCCCCCTTTGCTTGAGAAACAATTTCAAAGTCATTGTTTTGCAAAGAAATATGCAGCTTTCTCCCTTCCAATCTATCTATGCCTTTTCTGTTGGCCACCAGACAACAGAAACTACAGTCAAAAGACAAGATGATCTGGTCTGGGAAGTACTGGGCTTGTTAAGGGAGGAAAGAGACGGTCGTAGGACTCAGGAAACATACTATCAGGCACTGGCGGGGTAGTATTGACTTGGATGTGACACAGGACATAATATGCTGGCAAGGACCCTGGGAATCAGTGCCAGGAGGCTTGCGGAGTTTCAGAAACCTGGAAAAAGGGATGACTCTTACTAATTAAGCTAGAAATTCCAAACTGCCATGCAAACAGAAGAAAGAGGGATCAAAAGGCTTAGAGAAGTGAGTGCACAGGAATGGATATGTTACGTAAGGTCCAAATGTTTACAAGCCGACTCAGTTCTGTGGGAGGGCCCAGAGAACACACTATTTGCCAAGAGGATAAGAAATGCACCAGTGAGAGGAACCCCAGCATCACTGAATAACTTAGTGTCTTTCAGGAAAAGATCAGTGTTTATGGTAGGTTTCCTCATAGCAATAGGGTTGATAGGACCACAAGATAAAAAAAACAGGTGGTGGCATTTAACAGTCAGAAACAATGTAGGTATAGTCATCATGATGGAGTGGTACCGGGGGCTTGACTAATAAACTGTAGAGAAGATTAATGAAACATTCCTAACTATTGCTGTGCTATGCTTAGTCATTCAGTCGTGTGAGACTTGCAGCCCCATGGACTGTAGCCCGCCAGGCTCCTCTGTCCATGGGGATTCTCTAGGCAAGAAAACTGGAGTGGGTTGTCATGCCCTCCCCCATGGGATCATCCTGACCCAGGGATCAAACCCAGGTCTCCTGGGGAGGCAGGCAGAATCTTTACCATCTGAGCCACCAGCGATAGGCCAACAGAAACTATTCAATGTATACAATCTAAAGAAATCAAAGTTAAATGACCAGGAGCTTGAGGACCCTGTCCTAACATAAGTTCATATTTGTCTGCCATTTTCAACTCAGCCAGTTTTCTGACCCAGAAGTCATTGGCGAAAGTAGAGGCTGGGTCCCCATAAAGAAGTGCCCTGAATTGCTACTGCAAGTAGACATGGTGACAATTCTTCTGGTTCTTTCTCAAAAGGACATGATGATTTACATTAGCAAACTTATACTATGAGAAAGAGAAAATCTAGACATTATAATGATTCTTGAACTTCGGGTTTGAGTTAACATTAATACCGAGGGACCTCAAGTACCATTACAGCTCTTGTGTTAGAGTAGGGGCATAGAGGAGCCAAGTAATAAATGAGGTCCTATTATAGGTTGATGAAAGTGAAAGAGGGGAGTGAAAAAGTTGGCGTAAAGCTTAACATTCAGAAAACTAAGATCATGGCATCTGGTCCCATCACTTCATGGCAAATAGATGGGGTAACAGTGGAAACAGTGTCAGACTTTATTTTTCTGGGCTCCAAAATCACTGCAGATGGTGACTGCAGCCATGAAATTGAAAGATGCTTACTCCTTGGGAAGAAAGTTATGACCAACCTAGACAGCATATTAAAAAGCAAAGACATTACTTTGCCAACAAAGGTCCGTCTAGTCAAGGCTATGGTTTTTCCAGTGGTCATGTATGGATGTGAGAGTTGGACTATAAAGAAAGCTGAACGCCGAAAGATTGATGCTTTTGAACTGTGGTGTTGGAGAAGACTCTTGAGAGTCCCTTGGACTGCAAGGAGATCCAACCAGTCCATCCTAAAGGAGATCAGTCTTGAGTTCATTGGAAGATTAGTTCATTGGAAGGGCTGATGTTGAAGCTGAAACTCCAATACTTTGGCCACCTGATGTGAGAGCTGACTCTTTGGAAAAGACCCTCATGCTGGGAAAGATTGAAGGTGGGAGAAGAAGGGGATGACAGAGGATGAGATGGTTGGATGGCATCACCTACTCAATGGAAATAAGTTTGAGTAAGCTCTGGGAGTTGGTGATGGACAGGGAATTCTGGCATGCTGCAGTCCATGGGGTCACAAAGAGTCAGATACGACTAAGTGACTGAACTGATGGACTTCCTGTCAATGGCATTGGTGTGACTGCTTGATGAGAAATTGTAAGGAGAAAAATGGAACCTTTGAGGGATCAGAGCTTGAGGAAAAGGCCTGAGGAAGTGAACACAATTTGTGAAGGTCCATGTATAACTTGTTACTGCCTGCCAGGGAGCATTTACCATGAAAGAAACTCCAAACAGCTAGAGAGACAGAATGACTCTCTGCTACTGGCAGACATGTGACAGCCAGCTTGCTACCAGCAACTGTAGTGCTGGCACAAAAAGAGCATGAACAGAGCATTCATGGTGTCAGGATGGACACTAGGCATGGGTCCACCCAACGGCATGGCCTCGCCATGACTACGGCTGATCTATCTACCTATTGCTGTCAGATGTCCAACCAGGCAGCAACAAAGACCAATACTAAGACTTGATATGGCACCATCTCTAAAGGATATCAAGACACTTGTGGCAAGCCAGTTATCTCCTGGAAAATGTAGCAATTTATCTTTACTAGAATCAGGATATTTTCTAGGTATCAGATTGATTTCTCCGTTTATAGGACCTCAGCCATCTCCAATATTTACGTAATGCTTGATTCACATACATGGTATTGTACCTGACAATGTTTCAGACCAAAGGCCACTTTAAAGCAAAAGAAGTTTGGCAGAGGACTATAACAAAAGAATAAACTATTCCTATAACAGACCATACCACTGAAAAGCTACCAGACTTTTAGAGTGATAGAACTGCCTTTTGAAGTTATAGCTGAAACCTAAGCTTGAAGACAATACCCTTGAAAGATGGGGTGTCATCCTTTAGGACATAGGACATGTCTTAAGTTAGTGATCATTATACAGTGCTATGTCCTCAGGAGATAGAAGATGTGAAAATAGGGAGTAGCCCCTTTTACTATCAGTCCTACAGAGGACCTTGAAGAATTTGTGCCTCTGACTCTATAATGACAAACTTTGCAGGTCTAAAGTTTCTGTTCCCAAAGATGAACACTTTTACCAAAAACACTTTTAAGTTCTGTTTTTCAGTCAATTAGCACTTCAGATTCCTTGTGCCAAAAGGCCTGAAAACAAGTTGCCATCTTGGCTGATATAATGCACCCTGATGATTATGAGTCTATGATATTGCCAATACATATCAGGGGAGGCAAAAATACCTCCGGCAGCCAGGAGATCCACCATGGTGTTTCTTGGTATTCCTTACCCAATTATGAGAGTAAATTGTCAAGTACTGACACCATAGTTTGAGAAGGGCATGGTGATCAGAGGATCAGAAGTTTTAGGAATGAGGGCTTGAATTTCCTCATGACATAAGCCAAGTAGACCAGGGGATGTGCTGTTTGAGATGGAAGAGAATCTAGAAGGGATAGTAAAGAAAGGAGATGAGTATCAGCTGTGTTCCCAAGACCAGCTTCAGTGGTGAGGGCTGTAGCTGTTTCCACTAACCTCTTTCTTATATATTAATCTTGTCTGACTCTTGCAACCTCATGAACTGTAGCCTGCCAGGCTCCTCTCTCCATGGAATTCTCCAGGCAAGAATACTGAAGTGGGTTGCCATTTCCTTCTCCACGGGATTTTCCCCACCTAGGAATCGAACCCACGTCTCATGCATTGCAGGCAGACTCTTTATATTGACTGAGGTATAAGGGAGGCCCATACATCAACCCAGAATCCTAGAAAAGATGATTTTAGATGGTGAGCTTATATGAAACAAGAGGATCTGAATTTTGTGAGTTCTGAACTATAGCAGATACTGTACTCTGAAATCCAGATTCCCATGTTAGGATCAGTGCCCTCCTTTCCCTAGCTGTTATGAGTGTGGTTGATTTTGCTATAGAGCTAAGTTATTTTCTAGGAATTGCCTCAACAGAAGGGAGCTGACTGCCCAATGTTAGGACCCCTCCCCCCTGGCTACCCACATCTAGTGACTGCTCCGTGTTGGCAGGTGATGGTGGTGGTATATTAAAAGTAAATTTGCGTGACCTCTGAAGAGCCATTCAAGATTCAGGGTTCCTTGTGGGATTTGCTGAGGCTCTCATACAATCTTTTTCAACTTCTCCCTCTCCCCAACCCTGCTTCTGTTATTCCTTATTGATGCTAATCCAAGGTTACTCTCTAATGAACTCCTGCATGAAAATCTGTCTCAATCTGTTTCTTGGAGAACCTAACCTAAGATACAGGATTCATGCTACAAACTTGTTTAAGAACTAGTTTAAGACTTTTGGTTTATATCACCAGCTGTTTTCAAATTTACAAGGGTACCTGCAGCATCTAATAGTTTTTATTTTTTGCATTTCATGAGAGCATTTAAAATCCCAGACTTTCAATGGTAGGAGTGGGAGTACTAGGGATACATGCTATAAAATCCTCTCTCCATCAAGGCCAGCATGGATTCTCCTCACATCAATGCAAGACAGAAAATACATAAACATAGCTCATGCTATCGCAGTTCACTAAACAAAGTAAAGATATCTTTACAGCTTTTAAACACAGACACTAATAACTAGAAGTTAGTTAAAATGCAGCAATAAAATACAAGTACTTCCAGATTGAAACACAATGATGAAGATTTTTTTTTAAAATACCTTTTCTTTTGATAGTATACTCTTTATTTTTTAAACTTTGGATATTGGGACAAACCATCTGCTAACTGTGTAGACATAAAATTCTTACTACCGATTTTTGAACTGTGTGCAATGTTTGCTTGAGAAACTGATCTTTCAGGAATCAAAGAGTGAAGATAAATGCCACAGAGTGAAGGTAGAGAGTGGTTGAGTTCGTGTGGCATCGTTCCTAAGTACATTTGTGCTTTAGTTTGACTAGTTCTTTGTCTCAAGACAAGATCAGCAGCAATCAAAGCTGTAAGAAATCCACAAATAAACAGATTTCTCACCTTCCAATGTGGGAAGGGTGAGATGGTTGGCAAAGCACAGAAAACAAAGCTCTCTGGCTCATTTCCTACAGGTAACTGACTTCAATCGTCTGGCAGCGTTTGTCTTGTCCCAGGCTCCATCTGACTCCACGGACTCCAGTAGACTTCATAACTCCCATATGGGTTTATCTTTCTCCACTTTCTAGAGCTCATATTCCTCAAACATAGAAGAATAAAATGTAACTACCATCAGTGGCATGCCATTCAAATGAGCCTAGGCTAATTATTTGGAAATACATCTTTCTATTCTTTCTGGGCTGAAATTAATCTGAACTTGGTCAAACTATGTCAGGAAATTTTTAAAAATAAATAAGTATAGTCCTACTGAGAAATAACTAATTATTGCATACACAAGAGAAGCTGAGCCCTTTCTTTTTACATTGGAATCTATGTTTCATGGAAATTCTGACACTCATTTTAAGTTTTAAAATAAATTGGGAATTTTGCCAGTCCCATTTGTTGCTGTCTTCTTGTGCTAGGAAAAACTGCACGTTCTGAGGAAAGTCCATGCTGTTCCTATATCCTCGTTGCTAAGGTGATTGGGGAGGATGAAAACACACTGGCAACTCACTGTTAATTTGTTTACAAAAGAATATGAATGAGTTTCACCTCCTACAGTCAGGAGCACTTTAGCTTCTGCCTAACTCTTTGAATCCAACTGTAGGGGGCAAGGTCATTCTCAACCAAACCGCTTGCAAATTAAGCAAAAACTCCTTCAGTTGTTGTTAAGATACAATTACTCTCAGCAGTCACGTAAGCAATCTGTTAAATAGTCCCAATTAACTACCTATTTAGAGCACAAAGTGAAAAACAGAATATATGTGAAACTAAGTGGGAAAAAAGATCTTTCAATCCCCAAATTAAATGTACCTTGCTTTTCAGAGCAAGCACCTTAACCCCCAGTGTATCAAAATGGTTTGGCAAAACAGTTGACTTGCAGGGTTTTGTGTGTGTGTGTGTGAATATATAGAGTAATACATTGTTATTTGTTCGAATAATCAGTTATTACTTTATATAACTGTGTCCTTTTGAACAGGGGTAGGGAATGGGACAGAGACAGTGGTGACTGTCTGGGTTTGTATAAATAATAAAGTAAGGAATTAAAATAATGACCATGTTTTCCTGCTAATGGGCTCTGTTTTATTGCTTTGTATACTTCCTCTCAATGCCTAGGCTTATCTTTGATCATGACTGCATCAGAAGCAAAGACTCATCATGGATCACTGATTCTGCTTTATGCAATAGCTGGTAAAAAGAATCTTAATGTGATGTAATAAATAAATTCATACCATGCTACAGGAGAATATTATTTATGAGAGGTAATAAAGTGAAGTGGTTATGAACATAAACTCCAGTGCTCAGCTGCAAAGGTGTACTACTTGTTATTTCATGATCTAGGGGCAAACGCCATAACTCTATGTCCTGTTGCATCCTCTGTAAATCAGGAAAAATGAAAGTAACTGAATTATAAATGAGTGAATTTCATGTTAATATAAATCGAGAGTGAACATTTTGATGGTATTTGTTATTTTTAATATATATGTAATATTTTGAATTCTTCAATTAGTATATAGATAAAATTACCAAACACTTTGAATTCTAGAACTAGAAAGTGTTTTTCTTCATGTGAGAAAAGTGAAATTTTATATGGCTTTGACACAAATTTCTACCAAGACCTTTTGTTTCCCAGCTCTTTAACTGTAAATTGACTTCTCAAATTATTTGATTTGCTACAAGCTGAGCTAGAAGAAAGCACGGAAAACCCCTAGACCATTCAGGTATGACCTAAATCAAACCCCTTATGATTATACAGTGGAAGTGACAAATAGATTCAAGGGATTAGATCTGATAGAGTGCCTAAAGAACTATGGACAGAGCTTCATGACATTGTACAGGGGGCAATGATCAAGACCATTCCCAAGAAAAAGAAATGCAAAAAGGCAAAATTGTTGTCTGACGAGGACTTACAAGTAGCTGAGAAAAGAAGAAAATGAAAGTCAGGAAAGAAAAGGAAAGATATACCCTTTTTGAATGCACAGTTACAAGAATAGCAAGGAGAGATAAGAAAGACTTCCTCAGTGGTCAGTGCAAAGAAATAGAAGAAAACAATAGACTGGGAAAAACTAGAGAGCTCTTCAAGAAAATTAGAGATACCAAGGGAAAATTTCATGAAAAGATGAGCATAATAAAGGACAGAAATGGTATGGACCTAACAGAAACAGAAGATATTAAGAAGAGGTGGCAAGAATACACAGAAGAACTCTACAAAAAAGATCTTCAAGACCCAGATAACCAGAATGATATGGTCACTCACCTAGAGCCAGACATCCTGGAATGTGAAGTCAAGTGGGCCTCAGGAAGCATCACTATAAACAAAGCTAGTAGAGAGGATGGAATTCCAGTTGAGCTATTTCAAGTTCTAAAAGATGATGCTGTGAAAGTGCTGCACTCAATATGCCAGCAAATTTAGAAAACTCAGCAGTGGCCTGGACTGGAAAAGGTCAATTTTCATTCCCATCCCTAAGAAAGGCAATGCCAAAGAATGCTCAAACTGCTGCACAATTGCACTCATCTCACACATTAGCAAAGTAATGCTCAAAATTCTCTAAGCCAGGCTTCGACAGTATGTGAACTGTGAACTTCCAGATGTTCAAGCTGGTTTTAGAAAAGGCAGAGGAACCAGAGATCAAATTGTGAACATCTGCAGGATCATTGAAAAAGTAAGAGAGTTCCAGAAAAACATCTACTTCTGCTTTATTGACTATGCTAAAGCCTTTGACTGTGTGGATCACAACAAACTGTGGAAAATTCTTCAAGAGATGGGAATGCCAGACCATCTGACCTGCCTCCTGAGAAATCTGTATGCAAGTCAGGAAGCAACAGTTAGAACTGGACATGGAACAGACTGGTTCAAAATTGGGAAAGGAGTCCGTCAAGGCTGTATAGCATAAGTTGGAATTAAGACTGCTGGGAAATATCAATAACCTCAGATATGCAGATGACACCACCCTTATGGCAGAAAGTGAAGAACTAAACAGCCTCTTGATGAAAGTGAAAGAAGAGAGTGACAAAGTTGGCTTAAAACTCAACATTCAGAAAACGAAGACCATGGCATCCAGTCCCATCACTTCATGGCAAATAGAGAGACAATGGAAACAGTGACAGATTTTATTTTGGGGGGCTCCAGAATCACTGTGGATGGTGACTGCAGCCATGAAATTAAAAGACGCTTACTCCTTGGAAGAAAAGCTATGACAACCTAGATAGCATATTAAGAAGCAGAGACATTACTTTGCCAACAAAGGTCCATCTAGTCAAGGCTATGGTGTTTTTCAGTGGTCATGTATGGATGTGAGAGTTGGAGTATAAAGAAAGCTGAGCACAGAAGAATTGATGCTTTTGAACTGTGGTATTGGAGAAGACTCTTGAGAGTCCCTTGGACTGCAAGGAGATCCAACCAGTCCATCCTAAAGGAGATCAATCCTGAATATTCATTGAAAAGACTGATGGCTAAAACTGAAATTCCAATACTTTGGCCACCTGATGCGAAGAACTGACTTATTTGAATAGACCCTGATGCTGGGAAAGACTGAAGGCAGGAGGAGAAGGGGATGACAGAGGATGGGATGGTTGGATGGCATCACCAATGTGAAGGACATGAGTTCTGAGTACGCTCTGGGAGTTGGTGATGGACAGCGAAGCCTGGTGTGTCCATAGGGTCGCAAAGAGTTAGACACGACTGAGCAACTGAACTGAACTGAGCTTGTTATCCACAGTAGATTAAAAACCTAGGAAAATCCTAATACAGTAGGACTACTTTTTCTGCTCTTACATTTAAGCTATTTTAATTGAGGAAAGGAATACCAATTTATAGACTCAGAGTTGTAAGAAATCTTGAAAGGCAAAACTCTATCCAATATAGTGCTCTCATTCACTCATGTATTTATTCTGCTGATTTTTTTTTTTTTTTTTTTAGTACTCCTTAAGGGCAAGGACTGAGCCTTATTTTAATTCTGTATGCCTTATTGTTGATTTAGTGTCTGCACTGAGGCAATGCTTACTTGAAATGGAATATATTTATTCCTCCATTAAGCACATACTGAGTATCTAATAAATGCCAACACTTGGATAAGCTATGGTGTTATAAAGATAAATAGAATAGTCTCTGGTCTTAAGGAGCTCATATCATGTTGTACAAACTAACTCAATATTATGTGTTAAGTGCTAGACCAGGTGGATGGACATAGTACAACCGCTGGTACATGAACTGCAGTGCTGTCCTTACATGTGGGAAGTGGGAATGATGCCCTTGATCTCACACTTTCTCTCCAACAACCTGGCCTGTATCCCAGCAATGGTCAGCTCTAGTCAATACTTTGACCACCTGGTGCAAAGAGCTGACTCATTGGAAAAGACCCTGATGCTGGGAAAGATTGAGGGCAGGAGGAGAAGGGGGAGGCAGCATATGAGATGGTTAGAGAGCATCATTGACTCCATGGACAGGAGTTTGAGCAAACTCCAGAAGAAGGTGAAGGACAGGGAAGCCTGACCTGCTGCAGTCCACTGGGTCGCAAAGCATCAGACATGACCTAGTGACCGAACAGCAACATGGACTAGCCATGAGTAATTCTTAAGCATGACTTGACATGTAATGGGGGACTATGAGGACTTTCAACAAGTCCCTGTCTTTTGGAGTTTTAAAATGTCCATTTAATGTGGGTAAAAAGAGTCAAAGTGTGGGCTGGAGTAAGAAGGAGCAGCTCCCGCATGTCTGGTGCGCTTGAAACTCTGAGACTCTGAGCCTTAGAGAACTGTCCTTCAGCATCAGCCCTGCCCCTCGGAAGTGTCCCTTCATGGGATGCTTATTCCGGGAAGCTCAGTCGTGGGTAAGGGAGCCCTTTCTATCACCAAAAGTTTATGTTAAATCTTTATATACCTCCTTGTAATTATCCATCACCAGTGCTAACTCTGCCATCTAAATAAGATGCAAAATAAAGCCCTCTACCATATAACATACATTCTCATGGTTATATCCCTTCATCTTTTTAAAAAATTTATATTTTGTATTGGGGTATAGCTAATTAACAATGTGACAGCTTCTGGTGAGCAGTGAAGGGACTCAGCTATACATAAACATGTGTCAGTCCTTTCATCTTTTATTAGATTAAATACTCCATATTTCTTCAGGCTTTCCTCTTATTGTAATTTCCATAGATTTCATCACTCCTTTTTCTCTTTCAGAAAAAGGGAGTCAGTGAACCTCCTAAAATTGTGAAACTTGGGACTGAACACACAGTATTGAAGCTCCACACAGCGTCATAGGAGGCCCACATTGCATCTTGCAGAACAGAACAGTTTGCAGAAAGAAAATAGAATCACTCTGCAAACTGTGAAGTCACTTTCAAATGCACAGTATAACTAATATTTTGTAGATTTTCTCTGGTGTTCTTTAAGTCACATATATCAAAGGAGTTAAATGACTTTGTTCAGAGCCAGTGGCTCAGCAATACCTGTAAAAAGGGAAAGTAACATTAGTTATTTCTTAGTTAAGACTCTTGTAGCATAAGGAGGTGCTGGGAAATTAATTTGACAGGCTAAATTAACATGCATTACTTTAACAATTAACTCTGATTTATTTTGGAGAAGCTAAGCAAGTATTGATTCATTTCTCCAGCCTTCTATGAGTAATCGCATTCAAAGTAAACAACATCAATTATTAAGAATCTGCTTTTGCATGGTAACTAACTTTATATCAAAAGAGTAAATGTCAAAACACATTAGATGGGAAGGCTTGAATTGATTTTCTGATAACTTTAAGAAAAATCTCACTAAAAGCTAACTTATTTACAGTACATGCCTTAGTTTCTTTTTATATTATTTTTCAGAGATTTGTCACCCACATCTTTGTACTAGAAGGAAACTCAAGGATCATCTGGTCCAATTCAAATAAATATCAGTGTGTGGAGATAAGGACGTTGTTATAATTGTGAGAGAAGGATATTTAGTAACCAAATTAATTTTTATCACTGGTCCATTATTTATCACTGTTCCAGTGAGCTGGAACAATTAGCACTTAGACATTAATACTTACTACTTAGCCATGATACAATATAATTGTCTCTAAGAGGCTTCCCAAGTGGCTCAGTGGTAAAGAATCCATCTGTCAATGCAGAAGACATGGGTTCGATTCCTGGGCCAGGATGATCCCACATGCCGTGGAATAACTAAGCCTGCGGGCCACAGCTACTGAAGCCCAGAGCCCATGCTCAGCAACCCAAGAAGCCACCGCAATGAGAAGCCCTCACGTTGCAACTAGAAAGTAGACCCTACTTGTTGCAACTAGAGAAAAATGCACCCAGCAGGGAAGACCCAGCACAGTCTTAATTATAAATAAATAAAATTATTAAAAAATTAATTGTGGTTAAGGACTAATCCTAGTTGACTTTACTAAGGAGAAGAGTGAGAAGACACACTGATAGGTTAATGGTCTAGTTCCTCTCTAGGCAATGTACTGATATTTGCAGTTGAAGGTCAGCTTTATTGGTCACTAAAAACACACCAAGGGCTTCTCTGGTGGCTCAGAGGTTAAAGCGTCTGCCTGCAATGCGGGAGACCTGGGTTCGATCCCTGGATCAGGAAGATCCCCTGGAGAAGGAAATGGCACCCCACTCCAGTATTCTTGCCTGGAGAATGCCATGGATGGAGGAGCCTGGTGGGCTACAGTCCACGGAGTAGCAAAGGGTCGGACAGGACTGAGCAACTTCACTTTCACTTTCTTTCCAAAACACATCAAAATGACTTGTTGATGTAAACTATGGTGGCAGTGTGGAGTCATAAGTGGGGAGTTTTAATTTCCTTTTGTTTGTACTTTTCTGTGTCCTCTAATTTTTTGCATTGAACATGTTCATAATTTGAAAAATCATATGCGTCAGTATTTTAAAGAAATATATCATCTCTGATTCTGTGATATAAATAGAAAACTAGGGGGTTACAAATGAGTCCCTATTAAAAGTCCAACTAGATTATAATTTATTTAAGAACACTTTTTATTTTGGCATTTGACCTTATGGCCTTGTAAGAGCTACACTAAAGGTGAAGTGAAAGTGAAAGTCGCTCAGTCGTGTCTGACTCCCTGCGACTTCATGGACTGTAGCCGGCCAGGCACCTCTGTCCATGGAATTCTCCAGGAAGAACACAGGAATGGGCTACCATTTCCTTCTCTTCTCCATACATGGATGATAGTGCCTATGACACAACCAGAGCCTTTGCTCGGATTTTTCCCTCCCAGATTCCAGTCCTTCCCAGCCCCGTTTTTCATCTCCATTTACAAATCAAAGGGATGGAGAAGGGGCAGCCGGCTGCAAGCGGTCTTGGTGGCTGTTGGGCTGATTTATTTTCCAGGATGATGAGAGAGTAAATACAGATGGTTATGCGCAGAAATATCTGCAACAGTGTTGCGGTAGAATGACTGATTTAATTATTGTTTTTCCCCCATCTATATGTTCTGATTTTTCCATATGGTAGTATTATTTAATCTAAAAGTCAGTGAAAATTCTGTAAGATATGATTGTGAGCAGCAGTGCTATATACTGCTTATCAATTGGCTTTCAAAATAGCTTAATTTTCATTATCTGCAATGTAGGAAAAGATGCAGAATTCTAGAAGAGACCAAGATTAGTGATTTACCTGTGATTACACAGCAAGGAAATGAAAGCACTTTAAAATAATTTACACTAGATAAATACCTTTTCCTGACATGTTTGTTTATCAATCTTTCATCTTTTACATATAATCTTAAAAAAGATGATGCAAGTCTATAAGAAATGGAAAGAGAAAACATGGAAACATTTAGCATTTAAGAATAAAATGCATTATACACTGGATTTTTTTCCCCTCAAAGCCCAACATTGGCTCCTTTTGTTATCTCATAAATGTCCAATGCTACACTGATTTGGAAGAACTGAATTTGGAACAGTAAGATTTTAGGGATTAAAAATGTATTTTGCAAATTTATAGTATAAACAAAGTCAATATTGACAAATGCTCAGCCCCAGAAAACACAGAGCATTGACAATGACTTTAGGAAGGAATAAAATTAGGTGGCTTGAAGAATATTCCTTCTTCTGGTTTTGATCTGTAAGCTGATCTAAAGTTTTTTTTTTTAAATAGGTAAGTTGTGCCTATTTACATTTATTGATATGATGAATGTTTTGTCTTTGTAACATCAAACTGTGTTTACTATGTGACCTTCATTCAGTTCAGTTCAGTTCCTCTGTCCTGTCCAACTTTTTGTGACTCCATGGACTGCAGCACTCCAGACTTCCCTGTCCATCACCGGCACCGGGAGCTTACTCAAACTCACATCCACCGAATTGGTGATGCCATCCAACCATCTCATCCTCTGTCGTCCCCTTCTCGTTCTGCCTTCAGTTGTTCTCAACATCAGGGTCTTTTCCAGTTCTTCATATCAGATGGCCAAAGTATTGGAGTGCCAGCTTCAGCATCAGTTCTTCCAATGAATATTCAGGACTGATTTCCTTCTGAATTGACTGGTATGATCTCCTTGCAGCCCAAGAGACTACTAAGGGTCTTCTCCAACACCACAGTTCAAAAGCATCAATTCTTTGGTGCTCAGCTTTCCTTATAGTCCAACTCTCACATCCATACATGACACCTGGAAAAAACATAGCCTTGAGTAGATGGACCTTTGTTGGCAAAGCAATGTCTCTGTTTTTTAATATGCTGTCTAGGTTGGTCATAGGTTTCCTTCCAAGGAGCAAGCATCTTTTAATTTCATGGCTGCAGTCACCATCTGCAGTGATTTTGGAGCTCAAAAAAATAAAATCTCTCACTGTTTCCATTGTTTCCCCATCTATTTGCCATGAAGTGATGGGACCAGATGTCAAGATCTTAGTTTTCTGAATGTTGAGTTTTTTTTTTTTTTTTTGAATATTGAGTTTTAAGCCAACTTTTTCACTCTCCTCTTTCACTTTCATCAAGAGGCTCTTTAGTTCTTCACTTTCTGCCATAAGGATGGTATCATCTGTGTATCTGAGGTTATTGATGTTTCTCATGGTAATCTTGATTCTAGTTTGTGCTTCATTCAGCTTGCATGACTTTCATTAAATAGTCTATCTGTTTGCTTTTTAATTAAACTTTTTCTGTTATATTTTCTTGGGCTTAAGAAGACATATATTCAAAATAATTATTACTTTATCTTAATGTTTTTATTTAACACTCTTAGTTCCCTTCCTCCTTGGTAGGATGTCAGCTATATTGTCAACTTCAGATAATTTCCTTTTATTTCAACTTATTACTTTGCAGCAGTCAATGAGAATATACTCTTTTCCCCTTTTCTCACATTTTTGTATCTCAAATTTTGTCTTTATGGGTTTTTTTTTGTATGTTACTTTGACAGAGCAAAGAATATTTATATAATAATTTTTTTCTGTCATTCTCACTTGTTATAGTTTAGATTTACAATTAAGAACAGCTTACTCTTGAACAACATCGATTTGAATTGGGTCGTCTTACATGTGCTTTTTTTTCTTCCCCCACTAAATGTATGAATATCCAGGGATAGTGAATCTGTGGATGTGGACCTGGCTTTGGACAGCTGACTGTGAAATTACATCAGATAGTCTACACACCTACCATCTGCAATGGTCAATGGTCAACGGTATATTTAATCCTCATTACTAGTCCTTTGTCCAGATTCCTTAATCATCTCTATGTTAAGTGAAATTCATCTGTTAGTAGATTTCCCAGGAAAGACTGCTGGGTAGTGTTAATTTTGAAGAACAGCTTGGCTGTGTATAAAATGCTTACCCCTTTCTTCAAGTTGAAGGAAGTTGATGGAGTTTTGCACTGCTTTCTTGGCTTGATTGTTGATGACAATAAGTCTGATGCCAAACTGAATTTCTTTTCCTTCTGAATTTTCTGCCTAGAAACCCAAAGGGTTCTTTCATTTTTAAAATTTAATGATTTTGCTAGGATATGTCTCACAGCCAACTGTTCTGGATTGATTTGGGGGAATAAAAGGTGGAGCCATTCAATATACAGATCCAAGTCTTTATTTCAGAGGACTTCTCTTGAATCACGGTGTTTAATATTGGTTCCCTCCATTGGGAACAAGGGTGCAAGAGGACAGAGTCAGGAGAAACTGTTACTCTTTGTGTTCTCTGTTACATATTATTACCTTTTCAAAAGTAAAGAAAATAATTTCGCAAGCCAGAATTTTTATTTGGCATATTGAATATGATATGCAATGTTTGTCACTCACTGTCAATAAAATTTGTTGAAATTCTAAAGGTACCTGTATATTCAACATATGCTATACCAAACAGTTTAATGAAAACAGTATATCTTCTATAAGGTCACATTTAAGGCCATTAATCAGTGCTATATTTTTGAATATTCACAAAAGAATTTACTTGATTGGTTTAGTTTCAAGAAAAAGTTGTGCTTCCGATAGTCTGATTTGATTTTCAGCTTATGTATATGCAATTGCTTTATCCTGTACACTCCTGATTTTTGCAATCAAAAATATAAAAAGTCAATCTGAGTTATAATTGTATCACGAAAAGTAAAACCAAACCTTTGTTCTTAAATATAATTTAAAATGGTTGAATTTGTTATCTGTCCAAAGTTAGTGAATAGGACTTCCTGGCATGCATTTAAAAAATATTAACTCATTCTTCTCTTTTTATGACCCTATTCTTATTTTAAGTTAGTGCTTAGTAACCCATAAGACTCATAGAAAACCCCAATAAATGTGAGCTAGACATGTGCGTGTTTCATATTTTGATATGTTTTATAGAGATTTGTATGTTTATTTCACTCATTTAAAAATGAATGGTGTAGATAGAGAGATGGAATTACTGAATAATATAGACTCCTTTTTGAGATGTAAATATGTTGAGGTAACCATTTCTATACACCTGCTGAAACCTAATTATACCACACTCTCTTGTAGGGTGGCGTTCTGCACAGCACATGTTTATATGAGAATAACTGGAATATGGAAATTGGGTAACTTTCTAAATTTAAGAATATTTTAGTTTTGGCTCTGTGAGTGATAATTAAAGAAAAGAACAAAACAAAAGCCAGTGAGAAATACACATTTAGCATAACTGTTCCAGGTTAGGATGACTGGTAGAGATTTTTTTCCAATTTCCACTGTATCTGTCTCCAGACTAATTTCTTTGAAACTGAGGCACTCAACTTTTCTTTGTGACAGGAAGCATGCTATGTCAGTGTTAGTGGCTCAGTTATGTCTGGCTCTTTGTGACCCCATGGACGGTAGCCTGCCAGGCTCCTCTGTGGAATTTTCCAGGCAAGAATACTGAAGTGGCTAGCCCTTCCCTTCTGCAGGGGATCTTCCTAGCCCAGGGATCGAACCTGGGTCTCCCACACTGCAGGCAGATTCCTTTCTGTCTGAGCCGCAGTGTGATACAGGGAGAAATTTTTTTGGCTATTGAAATAGAAATCTGGATTCAACTTCTAATTTTGTCACTTCCAAGCTTCATGAGGTTAAAAAATTTATTTAATCCCTTTAAGTTCCTTCCCCACCCCAAAGAAATGGACATAAGAACACCTACTTGGTGGTTTTGGAGATTAATTGATAATATGTAAAAACTGATTAACACAGGTTTCGTATGTGTGGGCACACTTATCCTTTCTGCTGTCTGTGCTTCTTAAGAATAACTTTCAAAACAGATGACTCAGCAAAGAATTCCTGTGTTACAGCTCTTGAGCTTCTTACTACTAAAAACCAAAACAAACAACAGCAACAACAACAAAAAAATGACATGAAAGCAGCTTTATGGATAGCTCCCAATTCAGAGAGTTCCTTGCATGAATATTTTCATTGATCTATCCTCTAAGCAAAAGATAAACCCTCCAGGGAAAACTGTGTGACACCAAACTGTGACATTTATTATGATATTCCTATATATCTAATTAACTGGTCGTAGGAAAAAGGCATGTGTGTATCTATGATTTTGTAAGCCTAGAGTACATTAGAGGATCTAAAGGTCATGAGCTAAGGTAGAAATCAGAATATAACTATCTTCATAATACCTGAGGATAAAAAAAATCCCCGCACATTCTTAGAAAAAACTGATCTATTGTATCACAAAAATATCCAACTGAAATGTCTTTACACCTGTCTAGTCACAATAAACTGGAAAATTCTGAAAGAGATGGGAATACCGGACCACCTGACTTGCCTCTTGAGAAACCTGTATGCAGGTTGGGAAGCAACAGTTAGAACTGGACATGAAACAACAGACTGGTTCCAAATAGGAAAAGGAGTACATCAAGGCTGTATATTGTCACCCTGCTTATTTAACTTATCTGCAGAGTACATCATGAGAAACGCTGGGCTGGAGGAAGCACAAGCTGGAATCAAGATTGCTGGGAGAAATATCAATAACCTCAGATATGCAGATGACACCACCCTTATGGCAGAAAGTGAAGAAGAACTAAAGAGCTTCTTGATGAAAGTGAAAGAGGAGAGTGAAAAAGTTGGCTTAAAACTCAACATTCAGAAAACTAAGATCATGGCATCCGGTCCCATCACTCCATGACAAATAGATGGGGAAACAGTGGAAAAGGTGTCAGACTTTATTATTTCAGGGCTCCAAAATCACTGCAGTTGGTGATTGAAGCCATGAAATTGAAAGACGCTTACTCCTTGGAAGGAAAGTTATGACCAACCTAGATAGCATATTAAGAAGCAGAGACATTCTTTGTCAACAATGGTCCATCTAGTTAAGGCTATGGTTTTTCCAGGTGTCATGTATGGATGTGAGTTGGACTGTGAAGAAAGCTGAGTACCGAAGAATTGATGCTTTTGAACTGTGGTGTTGGAGAAGACTCTTGAGAGTCCCTTGGACTGCAAGGAGATCCAACCAGTCCATCCTAACGGAGATCAGTCCTGGGTGTTCATTGGAAGGACTGATGCTGAAGCTGAAACTCCAATACTTTGGCCACCTCATGTGAAGAGCTGACTCATTGGAAAAGACCCTGATGCTGGGAGGGATTGGGGGCAGGAGGAGAAGGGGATGACAGAGGATGAGATGGCTGGATGGCATCACCGACTTGGTGGACATGAGTCTGAGTAAACTCTGGGAGTTGGTGATGGACAGGGAGGCCTGGTGTGCTGTGATTCATGGGGTCACAAAAAGTCAGACATGACTGAGCGACTGAACTGAACTGAGTCAATAACTGACTGATTCATAGCCATGGTTCTAAGAAATCACTACATCTGTGGCAGACTCAATAGCCTGAACACAACTCTAAGGATGACATCCACCCATCTTCTATAACCAACACAGAATGCACTTCTGTATCCAACACAAAAGTGCCTCCATCATAGTAGATATTCAGTAAATGTTTGTAGACTATTTGTGTCAGTTTCTAACACTGACACCATAGTCTTACCTCAGTAACAAACACATCTCAAAACAAACTTTTCCTAAACACCTACATCATATCAGCATTTGCTTTGCTCAAATGTGATTGTGTCTGTCTAGCATGATTCTTCCTTAGTTAAGAAAATGATAGATTAGCCTTGGATTTTTATTTGAATTTTGAGTAGTGGCCTAAAACCTATCTGTTTTGATGGAGACAGTGAACAAAACAGGTTATTTTCAAGCAACACGGAAATAATCATTAAAAGTTAGTATGCATTTCTGAAGAAAAGTCCAATCAATATAACTTAATTTCTTTGCTGCTTCAATTAATTCCACAAATATTTATTGAATATTTACTATGATGGAAGTACCATTCAAGGAATTGGACAGAAATAGACTAATAATACATGGTTCATTGCTTCAAAGCCTTAGTGAAAGGACAGAACATACATCAGTTCAGTTCACTCACTCAGTCATGTCCGACTCTTTGCGACCCCATGAATCACAGCACGCCAGGCCTCCGTGTCCATCACCGACTCCTAGAGTTTACCCAAACTCATTTCCATAGAGTCGGTGATGCCATCCAGCCATCTCATCCTCTGTCGTCCCCTTCTCCTCCTGCCCTCAATCCCTCCCAGCATCAGGGTCTTTTCCAATGAGTCAGCTCTCCACATCAGGTGGCCAAAGTACTGGAGTTTCAGCTTCAGCATCAGTCCTTCCAATGAACACTCAGAACTGATCTCCTTTAGGATGGACTGGTTGGATCTCCTTGCAGTCCAAGGGACTCTCAAGAGTCTTCTCCAACACCACAGTTCAAAAGCATCAATTCTTCACTGCTCAGCTTTCTTTATTGTCCAACTCTCACATTCATACATGACACCTGGAAAAACCATTGCCTTGACTAGACGGACCTTTGTTGGCAAAGAATATCTCTGTTTTTTAGCATGCAGTCTAGATTGGTCATAACTTTTCTTCCAAGGAGAAAGCATCTTTTTATTTCATGGCTGCAGTCACCATCTGCAGTGATTTTGGAACCCAGGAAAATAAAGTCTGCCATTTTTTCCACTGTTTCCTCATCTATTTGCATGAAGTGATGGAACCCGATGCCGCGATCTTGGTTTTCTGAATGTTGAGGTTTAAGTCAACTTTTTCACTCTCCTCTTTCACTTTCATCAAGAGCCTCTTTAGTTCTTCTTCACTTTCTGCCATAAGGGTGGTGTCATCTGCATATCTGAGGTTATTGATATTTCTCTCGGCAATCTTGACTCCAGCTTGTGCTTCCTCCAGCCCAGCGTTTTAACTCTGCAGATAAGTTAAATAAGCAGGGTGACAATATACAGCCTTGACAGTCTCCTTTTTCTATTTGGAAATACATACATAATACATACATAATTGTAGTAAAATACAAGAAGGGGGTGCTGTAATTGCCAGTCTATACAGCATACCAAGATAATAAAGAGGAAATATTTTCTGTCTTTGTCTATGGTGGTAGCTGGTTTGGGAGTGGAGCTTCACTGAGCAACATTTGAGTTGCACCTTGAAAAACATGTAGAAGTTGAGCAACAGAGAAGTTTGGGGATGATAAAATAGTACCTTTAGTGATTCAGAGCCATGAGTAAGTTCAGGATATTTATCTGGTTGAGTGGAAGAAATGATGGGCAGAATGATGGATGAATGAGGAGGTTACAGTGAAAAAGCACCAAAGACATGATGGAGCTAGTTTGTGGAAAGGCTTTTGTGAATACAGAATTGGAGAGAGGCATGACTGAAAGCCAGAGTCCACAACTGACATGGCACATATCCCAAACAGTTTAACAAATGTCTGAGTTGAGGACATGGAAGAGGAGGTAATCAGCAGAAGATAGAAGATGGTGCGACTACACAAGGCAAGAATTGCTGGAAAGGAATATGGTTTATGGCAAAATAAGGAATTTAATATGACATGTATTACATCTGAGATACATTTGAATCACCTGAGAGAAGTTATTGAGAAAGCAGTTTATATATGAATTTTAAGTTCAAGGCAGGACTTGGAGATATATTCATCAGCTGCTGGTGTGCAGATACGTTAAATTTGATCCTCTAAGATATAGTTGTCAAGACAGAATCAAGAATGAACAGGATGATTGGGGGAAACACTCATGAAGAGGAAGACAGGGAGACCCTTAGGCCACAATGCCAGTTTGACATCTGTGATATAAGAAGAAGTGGGAGGAAGGAGGTTTGGTTGGGCAGAGTCCAAGATGGCAGTGCAATCCCAAGAAAGTTTTCTCCAGGCCGAAGGGAGTCCTAGAGCCAAAACAGAGTCCTGTGGGCTGCAGAGCTGGCCCTGCTTTCAAATCTAACCATATGGAGTTGTTGGCTGGGAGCAGCCCACAGAAGCCGGGCCTGGGTGCAGATGTAGTGGCTGACCTGTAAGGGGTCAGCTGGGGCTGTTGATCAGCGTTGTCCTCACAGTAGATCTGAGCAGCCTGTCTGCTTGGCTCTAACAGGAAGTGAAAGTAGACTGGCAGGGTGGGTCCTATCACTCCAGGAGAGGAATGAGCATGAGAAGAAAAGAAAGTATGTAGGCAGGACTCAAAGTACCATCCTCAAGTGAGCGTGAAGAAGAATCAACCAAGAAAATCCAGGATTGATCAGAGGAATCAGGGCCGAGTTGAGGTTGGAGGTGGTAACTAAGATTTGACGGATTCAAGAAAGACTATGATCCACAGCATTAAAAGCTATACAGATGCTAAATGGGACAAAGAAGAGAAATAGATTATTGAATTTAAGACTGATAGGTCACTGATGACTTGGGGAAGAAGAGATTCAGTTGAGGGATGTGATTATATCAGATGATGAAACTTTCTAATGAAATCTGCAGTGAAAGGAGGACAGAGATCAGCTTACTAGCTTAAGAGGAACCAAGGAGAGTAGAAGATTTTCTTTAGGATGAGAGGAGACTTAAGCATATTTATTGAGGAAGAAAAAGCCGTCAATGAACAGGGAAATTCGATGATGGAACAGGATCTGGAAGAAGGTTTGGAGATGAATACAAGACCTGGGTTGAATGTGGTGGATGAGGATGGGTATTAATATATAATTAATATACATTAATATATAATTATAATTATATATAATATATAATGTTGTAGCTGGAGGAGAAAATTGGAATAAATTAATTACCTGGAGTATTCATTTGGTTTTCTAGAAAGCAGTACTTTTTCCTCCTGCATATAAAAGTGGAAGGTTGAGGAGGAGTGCAAAAACACCAAATGGTGACCTTAGTGAGTGGGAAAGATATCTCAACAGAGGCAAATGAAAGTGGTGCCCAGCAATACTGAGGGCCGAGTTGAGGTTGGAGGTGGTAAATATGTAAAAAATCCAAGCAATCCACTTGCACAATTTTTCTCCAGCAGTGTTTGGCAGCTTTGAAGTATCTGTTGAGTAAGCAGATGGTTGGATTAATCATAGGTTAGGGACTGGTGACTCAGATGAGCTGGAAGGACGAGAGTTGAGAAACTAGAGGATATAGGCAAGATCTGTTGAAGTAGTGGTCCAGGCTAAGCAGGGGAGAAAGAAATGAGGTTTCTAATTTGGGAGGTCAAAGTAATGCCGTAAATGACACATAGCAATGAATGAATTTTATACTTATAAGCAAGGTGTGTAGAAGTATTTTTTGATAATAAGCAGCAGCATAAGATGAGTTAACTATATTTTGGATGTAATGTTAATGCTTGGGTAGTAAACTGAATGGAACTATAAACTCTATAATTAGCTCTCACTTCAAGATTTATACCTGTGATTTAGATAAAGACATCCTTATCAAAATGACAAAGGAAGAGTCAATATTTAAAGTCATATTTTATGATAGAACCAAACAAAATAAACATTTTTTTCTTAGCCTTCCTTCTCATAGTAAGTGGCATTATCACTTCTAAGTGCTTAATCCTAAAAGACAGACACCATCGGCAAGTCCTTCCCTCTCTCACATTACATACTCAAATATGACCAGATTTTGTTATTCTACCCTGAAAATATATCACAGATTTTCAATATCTTACTATTTTTATAACATGATCCTAGTCCAAACCCCCATCACCTTTCATCTAGGTCATTGGAAAAGCCTCCTAATTGCACTCTACATCTGGGGTTTCTCCTCTCGGTCTATTCTCCCCTGAGCATCAGAGTCATTTTCAGCAATGTAAGCCAGCTCATGCCATTCCTCCGCTTGAAAGTCTCATTACACCTTACAAAACCTCACACCATTATGGTCTACAGTGCCCTGTATGAACTGGTTCTTGATTGTACTTTTACCTTGTCCCCTATTAACATCCACATCATTGGCTGTTTTTTGCTATATTGGCCTCTTTACTGTTTGATTAACCATGTTTAATATTGTCTGTGTGTTAAAGCAATACATTTTAGCTATGTTGGGTTATATAAAATATATTATTAAAATTGACTTGGGGATTTTCCTGGTGGTCCAGTGGTTGAGACTCTTGGCTTCCACTGCAGGGGGTGTGGGTTTGAACCCTAGTTGGGGAACTAAGATCCTGCATGTCATGGAGCATGGCTATAAATATACATACATATACATATATAATATATGTGTGTGTATATATATATATAATATAAATATACATATATATACAACATATACAAACTCAGATATATGTATATGAAATTGACCTGTTTCATTTTACTGTTTTAATCTGGCTAGGAAATTTTAGATTGTTTATGTGTTTTACATTACACTTTTATGGAATAGCACCGGTTGTTCCTTGTTCCTACCTCATTGTGTCTTCTGCCAAGTGACTGAATAGTGGTGGGCTAGGGCTGTGCTGAGGAAGGAGGATTTGCAATCTAGAAAACGACCTAAATTTGGTGCCGAGGTCAAGCATGAGGGCAAAGTGAAATGCTAGAGGCACTTTTATATCTGTTCATCACTCTATTTGCCTGCTAAGACCTTTAGAAATAATGATTTCTACTTCCTCCTGCTTGTGAATCTTGTGCAAGTTCCTCTTTTGGGTGCTTTTACTCAGAACCATACAAAGAAGGAGATGGTGGGAAAAAACAGTTTCCAGATTAACCAATATGTTGATGGAACATTTCATCATGATTTCTGAAGGTGGAGGCCCTGAGTTATTAGGGGTTTGGAAACCATGTTATAGCAAGAAGTGTCTTATGGAACTGAAGATAATCATTCTGGGATAAAGAGAGGATTTAAAAGAGGCATGCCAGAAAATATTAGGAATACTATTGTGATAGAAGAGGATATTCAAACAGATCTCATGCACCACCGCCTTGTCTAACTCAATGAAACTATGAGACATGCCATGTAGGGCCACCAAGATGGACAGGTCGTGGTGGAAGGTTCTGACAAAACATGGTCCACTGGAGAAGAAAGGGCAAACCACTTCAATATTCTTGCCTTGAAAATCCCATGAACAGTATGACAAGGCCGAAGGATATGACACGGAAAGATGAACTCCCCAGGTCAGTAGGTGCCCAATATGCTGCTAGAGAACATTAGAGAAATAACTCCAGAAAGAATGAAGAGATGGAGCCAAAGCAAAGACAACACAGCACAACACACACAACACCCACAACAAAACGAGTTGTGGGTGTAACTGGTGATGAACGTAATGTCCAAAGCTATAAAGAACAATATTGTATAGGAACCTGGAATGTTAGGTCCATGAATCAAGGTAAATTTGAACTGGTCAAACAGGAGATGGCAAGAGTGAACATTCACATTTTAGGAATCAGTGAACTAAAATGGACTGGAATGGGTGAATTTAACTCAGATGACCATTATATCTAATACTGTGGGCAAGAATCCCTTAGAAGAAATGGAGTAGCCATCATAGTCAACAAGAGTCCAAAAGGCAGTACTTGGATGCAATCTCAAAAACGACAGAATGATCTATGTTTGTTTCCAAGGCAACTCATTCAATATCACAGTTCAGTTCAGTTCAGTTCAGTTGCTCAGTCATGTCCAACTCTGCCACCCCATGAATCACAGCACGCCAGGCCTCCCTGTCCATCACCAACTCCCGGAGTCTACCCAAACCCATGCCCATCGAGTTGGTGATGCCATTCAGCCATCTCATCCTCTGTCGTCCCCTTCTCCTCCTGCCTCCAATCCCTCCCAGCATCAGGGTCTTTCCCAATGAGTCAACTCTTCGCAGTAATCCAAGTCCATGACCCACCAGTAATGCTGACGGAGCTGAAGTTGAATGGTTCTATGATGATCTTCTAGAATAAACAACCCCCAAAGATGTCCTTTTCATTATAGGGGACTGTAATGCAAAAGTAGGAAGTCAAGAGATACCTGGAGTAACAGGCAAATTTGACCTTGGAGTACAAAATAAAGTAGGGCAAAGGCTAACAGAGTTTTGCCAAGAGAATGCACTGGTCATAGCAAACACCCTCTTCCAACAACACAAGAGAAGACTCTACACATGGACATAAACAGATGATCAATAACAAAATCAGACTGATTATATTCTTTGCAGCCAAAGATGGAGAGGCTCTATACAGCCAACAACAACAACAAAAAAAAGACTGGGAGCTGACTATGGCTCAAATCATAAACTACTTAATGCCAAATTCAGACTAAAATTAAAGAAAGTAGGGAAAACCACTAGGCCATTCATGTATGATCTAAATTAAATCCCTTATGATTACAGTGGAAGTGACAAATAGATTCAAGGGATTAAATCTGATAGACAGAGCGACTGAAGAACTATGGACAGAGATTTCGTGACATTGTACAGGAGGCAGGGATCAAGATCATCCTCAAGAAAAAGAAATGCAAAAAAGCAAAATGGTTGTCTGAGGAGGCCTTACAAACAGCTGTGAAAAGAAGAGAAGTGAAAGACAAAGGAGAAAAGGAAAGATATACCCATTTGAAAGCAGAGTTCCAAAGAATAGCAAGGAGAGATAAGAAATTTTTGCCAGTGATCAATGCAAAGAAATAAAGGAAAACAATAGAATGGGAAAGACTAGAGAGCTCTTCAAGAAAATCAGAGATATCAAGGGAACATTTCATGCAAAGATGGGCAAGATAAAGGACAGTAATGGTATGGACCTAACAGAAGCAGAAGATAGTAAGAAGAGGTGGCAAGAACACAGAAGAACTGTACAAAAAAGATCTTCATGACTCAGATAACCACAATGGTGTGATCACTCACCTAGAGCTAGACATTCTGGAGTACGAAGTCAAGTGGGCCTTAGGAAGCATCACTATGAACAAAGCTAGTGGAGGTGATGAAATTACAGCTGAGCTATTTAAAATCCTAAAAGAAGATACTGTGAAAGTGCTGCACTCCATATGCCAGAAAATTTGAAAACTCAGCTGTGGCCACAGGACTGGAAAAGATCAGTTTTCATTTCAATCTGAAAGCAAGGCAATGTCAAAGAATGTTTAAACTACCACACGGTTGCACTCATCTCACATGCTTTCAGTTATGCTCAAAAGTCTTCAAGCCAGGTTTTAATAGTTCGTGAACTATGAACTTTCAGATGTTCATGCTGGATTTAGAAAAGGTAGAGGAACTAGAGATCAAATTGCCACTATCCACTGGATCATCAAAAAAACAAGAGAGTTCCAGAAAAACAACTACCTCTGCTTTATTGACTATGCCAAAGCCTTTGACTGGGTGGATCACAACAAACTGTGGAAAACTCTTCAAGAGATGGGAATACCAGACCACCTTATCTGCCTCCTGCAAAATCTGTATGCAGGTCAAGAAACAACAGTTAGAACTGGACATGGGACAATGGACTGCTTCAAAATTGGGAAAGGAGTATGCCAAGGTTGTATATTGTCACCCTGCTTATTTAACTTTTATGCAGAGTAAATCATATGAAATGCTGGGCTGGATGAAGCACAAGCTGGAATCAAGATTGCTGAGAGGAATATCAACAGCCTCAGATATGCAGATTACACACTTCTAACTGCAGAAAGCAAAGAACTAAAGGACATCTCGATGAAGGTGAAAGTGGAGAGTGAAAAAGTTGGCTTAAAACTCAACCTTCAGAAAATGAAAATCATAGCATCCAGTCCCATCACTTCATGGCAAGCAGATGCAGAAACAATGGAAACAGTGATAGACTTTATTTTCTTGGACTCCAAAATCACTGCAGATGGTGACTGTAGCCATGAAATAAAAAGATGCTTGCTCCTTGGAAGAAAAGTTACGACCAACCTAGACAGCATATTAAAAAGCAGAGACATTACTTTGTCAACAAAGGTCTGTCTAGTCAAGGCTATGGTTTTTCCAGGTGTCATGTATGGATGTGAGAGTTGGACTATAAAGAAAGCTGAGCGCAGAAGAATTGATACTTTTGAACTGTGGTGTTGGAGAAGACTCTTGAGAGTCCCTTGGACCACAAGGAGATCCAACCAGTCCATCCTAAAGGAGATCAATCCTGGGTGTTCATTGGAAGGACTGATGTTGAAGCTGAAACTCCAATACTTTGGCCACCTGATGAAAAGAACTGACTCATTGGAAAAGACCCTGATGCTGGGAGGGATTGAGGGCAGGAGGAGAAGTGGAGGACAGAGGATGAGATTGTTGGCTGGCATCACCGACTCAACGGAAATGAGTTTGAGTAAACTCCAGGAGTTGGTGATGGACAGGGAGGCCTGGCATGCTGCGGTTCATGGGGTCGCAAAGAGTGCAACATGACTGAGCAGCTGAACTGAACTGAATTACGTGTAAAATGAGGAAAATAAAAAAAGGAAGTTGATGCTCTCAGAAATAAAATTCCCCCAGCTGCATTCTGAACTTGGAAAATGGTCCAAATTATAATGATACTCTTTCCTTCCACTCTCACCTCCTAAAGGAAATGGGGTGCAGCCCCAACCAGGCTTACAAAACCCTGGACAATGAACCAAATCTCACAAGAAAGAACCCAAGTATCCTCTAATGTTAGTCTTAGGGAGAGTCTACTGAATGCAGAAATGAACACACCCTCAGATTCTCACACTGTACCACAGAGGGAAAATGAGAGAGTGAGGGAGAGAATATGGATGATGAGAATAATGAGAAGTTAGTTAAGTACTGCTGCACAGTATCAGACAAATAAAAGTCTGGACATGGTCCCTCAAGTGTAAGAAAAAGAAAAATAGTGACACGGCAACCTCACACACTTGCTACAAATTATAAATAAAGAGACAAATCAATCAGTTCAAGAAAAGAAAGACCACATATACTTATGTTTAAAATGGAGATCTTTTTGGTGGTAGAATTCAGAGCAATTAAAAATATTTTGTGTGTGTCTTCTCTTGTTTCAATGCACAAAATATCCTTCTAGAGATTTGTGGTTTGTTTGTTTTAATGGAAGCAAACATTTAAAGGTGCTAGCTATTTTTCTTTTTTGATTAAAAAAAATATACAAAATATATATCACTGCTTTTCTAGGCCTTCTCCAGACTATGGGGGCCTAAATTCATCTTCATGTAACTGATGGTGGTTGAAATCTTTCTAAAAGTGACTCAGTCATCACAGCACTGTTTATAATAGCCAGGACATGGAAGCAACCTAGATGCCCATCAGCAGACAAATGGATAAGGAAGCTGTGGTACATATACACCATGGAATATTACTCAGCCATTAAAAAGAATTCATTTGAATCAGTTCTAATGAGATGGATGAAACTGGAGCCCATTATACAGAGTGAAGTAAGCCAGAAAGATAAAGACCAATACAGCATACTAACACATATATATGGAATTTAAAAAGATGGTAACGATAACCCTATATGCAAAACAGAAAAAAGAGACACAGATGTACAGAACAGACTTTTAGACTCTGTGGGAGAAGGCGAGGGTGGGACGTTCAGAGAGAATAGCATTGAAACAAGTATACTATCAAGGGTGAAACTGCCCAGGTGGGATGCATGAGACAAGTGCTCAGGGCTGGTGCACTGGGAAGACCCAGAGGATGGGATGGGGAGGGAGGTGGGAGGGGGGATTGGGATGGGGAACACATGTAAATCCATTGCTGATTTGTATCAATGTATGGCAAAAACCACTACAATATTGTAAAGTAATTAGCCTCCAACTAATAAATGGAAAAAAATTATCTGGATTAAAAATAAATAAATAAATAAAAGTGACTCAGTTATAAGCATCTACAAGTTTCGACACCAGGAGACAAATAAGCAGGAACCCATTCACTCAGATCCATGATATGATCGGGCTACCATATGTTCCCTGTTCTGAATGCTGCATCCATTATAGGCTTCTATTTAAAGCCTGGATAGTGAGAATGTGTTTTAATTAGCTCTACATTAGGAATCATGGAGAGCTCTATCATTTCATTTCCCAATCTGCACCTGGTCTTGAGCTATTCCTAACTCTTCCTCCACACTGCAATCCAACTGGCTTTTCCAATAGTAACATTTCAAGATCCTCATTTGAGAATGCAGTGCACATTTCTCACGCCACAATTTTACTCTGTTTCTTTCTCCAAGAATATCCCCTTTCCATGCCCACCAGATTTTCCAGGTTGAACCCAAGGCTCTATTTCCTTTGAGACAGCATAACTGCGAAGGGATTTCTCCTCTGAACAGTGGAACAAGGCGCTGCTTTTTGTCCACAGTGGCATTCATTGGCTCTTAATTGCACTGGTATTTAAGTCCTCATTATGCTTTAATTTCCATTCACATTTCTCTTGGTTTTCGCTACTAGATGGTGTTCTCCCCCAGGGCAACTATCCACGGTTTGTTAAGAGTTCTTTACATTCCGCCCACAAGGGAAGAGCTATTTCTGGGCTGGAACAAATCTCAGCAGAGGGACAGATCCATTTTCAGGATCTCAGATGCCTGGAGCTCTGGGTGCCAGGCATGGCTTGGGAAAGAGGAAGCAGGTTGATTGACTGGTACTAAAAAGACCTGAGGCTCAACCACATGCATCTAATTGGCCCATAAATCTCAACATCCTTGAAACCAAAGCTTTCTGTCTTTATAGACTCCTTCAAAGTCTGCACGTGTCCTTTTTTTTTCTTTTTTTAAAAAAATTTCTTTGTTCTAATTCCCCCAGGATAACACTGTAAAGTGGCATTTAGCAGCACTCACTTAGAGTTAGATTCCCTGGGCTTAAATTCCAATGGTACCACTTCCTAGCTCTGTGAACTTACACAGCTTATGTACCATTTGTCTCCTACTTTCCTCCTCTGTGAAACGAGGAAAATGATAATACCTACCCACCCATATGTCAGCCACTTTACTAGAGGTAAGCACAACAAGTGAAAGATTACTAACTCTACTGAAGCTGATGAAGTTCTAAAGAAGTTATCATGGAAGAATTGATGCTAAATTATTATTGTCCTTGATTATTGAGTTGATATTAGATTAAAGTACTTGAAAAATGGCAAATGCAATGTACTGAATAATACTGTTGATCACTATGAGTTTTCTCCTTGATGCCAGAAAGAACTAGGAGTAGCAGTGGGACGAGATCCTTCATGGACTGACTTTGTCCAGGACCTCCATGTACTTTTGGCTAGGTTTAAATTCCTCATGTGACCCTTTATATCCATGGTGCCAACACAGTACTTTGCAGACAGTAGTGGTAAGATGTACTTGTTGAATAAATTATTGAGAAAAGCCAAATAAGCGGGATACATAGTTATGGAACACTAGGGCTTACCTACACACACACACACACACATACACACACATACTTTGGACTTTGTGAAAATCTGAAAAGACATGCTTTCACCTTGAACTTAATTATATTTCCTTAGCCATCTTGCCATGAGAAACAAAAACTGTATCAATAGACTTGTCTTATCAAAACTCATGGATTTCTGAAACATTTTCACAACTGATGAAAGCATTTGAGCAAATATGTTGACTTTTGACTTATACCACATGAAATAGTTTGTTACATTTATAGTTATTAAAACATATATTTCTTGTACTGAGTATTTTTCTCCTACATTTTACTATTTTGTTTGCTTAAACCTAGAAAAGTGAAGCTGAAGTCACCCAGTCGTGTCCGACTCTTTGCAACCCCATGGACTGTAGCCTACCAGGCTCCTCCATCCATGGGATTTTCCAGGCAAGAATACTGTAGTGGGTTGCCATTTCCTTCTCCAGGAGATCTTCCTGACCCAGGGATTGAACCCAGGTCTCCCACATTGTAGGCAGATTCTTTACCATCTGAGCCAGTACCTCTAAATAGGCCTAATTCTATCGAGAAGGCAAACATAGATTATATTTCAAAATGTGGCACAATTCTAGGCCTATAGTTGGAGTTCTAGAAATATCTATTTAAAAATATACAATTCCACATACATATTATGGATGCTACTTGGAAATAATTAGAGAACATTAAGATTGGGAGGGACTTTAGGTGTCATATGATTTAGGACCCTCATTTTATAACTTAAAACTGACAGATCTGAAGTTATACAATGAAGGACTGACAAAACTTGTCCTCACGCTCAATTCTCATGACTTTGACTCTAGTGATATCTTCTGCAAGTGACCTGAGTTTTGTGTGGAGAAACTGACATATCAGTAAATCCTTGTAATCCAACATGACACTGGTGTACTGGAGGAGTGTGTGACGATACTGAAGTGCAGAGTGAAGGACTTCTGACCCTGCTGGTAGTCGGGGAGAAAATGCAATGGAGTCTGTGCTCTTCACAGAAAAAGTAGTGCTAAGGTGCTTCATATCATCAGGAGGAGTCTGATGGGTGAGGGCCATGGAATACGGTGAGAGTGAGGTGGTTGGAAGGATGTAAGAGTTGAGAAAGAAAGCTGTGTTCTGAAGAACTGATGCTTTTGAACTGTGGTGTTGGAGAAGACTCTTGAGAGTCCCTTGGACAACAAGGAGATCAACCAGTCCATCCTAAAGGAAAGCAGTCCTGAATATTCATTGGAAGGACTGATGCTGAAGCTGAAACTCCAATACTTTGGCCACCTGATGCGAAGAACTGACTCATTAGAAAAGACCCTGATGCTGGGAAAGGTTGAAGGTGGGAGGAGAAGGGATGACAGAGAATGAGATGGTTGGATGGCATCACTGACTCGATGGTCATGAGTTTGAATAAACTCCAAGAGTTGGTGATCGATAGGGAGGCCTGGCATGCTGAAGTCCATGGGGTCACAAAGAGTCAGACACAACTGAGCGACTGAACTGAACTGAAGATACTTTATCTTTTTTTTTTTTTAATCTCAATAAGTGATATTTCCTTGTTGCAATGTTTCTGACTTAAGACTTTTTCATGCCCATCATTGGTTTCAGGTGTATCCCTTGGTGATATGATTGTGATACTAAATAGGAAATTGATGCTATTGCTTTTGCCACCATCTTCCCAAATGTGTGGGGACTTCTCTTCCATGTGTCGCAGCGGAAACACTGTAGATCAGAAAGAGTGGGCCAAGAAGGCTCATGTTTGAAAATGATCTAAAGGGTGACAGTGGAGACAACTGTAGTGAAACGTGTTGATTATTCATTGTTGCTACTGGACTGTATCTCAGAACCTTGAATGGTGGAGATGTTATTACATGGGGAAATTCAGGTTGGTTTAACTGCAAGGCTTCATTTCAATGCTTTCTGAAGTTTTAATTGCATATACTAATGTTCATTTATCATAGGTAATTGTAAAACTAATTCACAAAAAAAATAATCTTTTTCAAGATTTCAAAGGACATAAAAATCTGTGAAGTATAGCATTTTTTACTTCTTAAATGCCCTTTTCTCTCCTAATTCTGCCTCCCAATATTATCTACTATCAATGGAGCTGTGTACACATCATTTTTGGGTATGTTGATAAATTCATAGGCAAGTAGTGTTTTTAGGGGCCCATATATTGACCATAGATTTTCAGTGTAGTAAATGTATTTATACAAATATTTGAATAATTGTTTTAGATATGCTCAACTGATTTGTTGAAATAATTTCAATGAATTGAAACTGCTAGGACTGTGTGTGCTTAGTCACTCAGTCATGTCCAACTTGTGCAACCCCATGGACTGTAGCCCGCCAGGCTCCTCTGTCCATGGGATTCTCCAGGCAAGAATACTGGAGTGGGTTGCCATGCCCTCCTTCAGGAGATCTTCCTGACCTAGGGATCAAACTCACATCTCTTACGTCTCCTGCATTGGCAGGCCAGTTGTTTACCACTAGCACCATCTAGGAGAATATCTAAAATTTATATTTTGAGTCAAAACTGCAGATTTACCCCTAACTGAAGAGACAGTCCTCATCAATTTTGTCTTCCAGTGCTTTAAAGCTGTTTTCTAAAACTGTGCATACATTAGGTTTTTGCTCTTTGACAATGTGATGACAAAGATGCTGTTTTCCTTCAGTTATTGTTCAGCTCAGTCATCTTCACATATGCTTAATACTGACTAGTGATTTTTTAAATTTCATATTTATCTGTGTTCCCCTCCTCCCCGGAATATTAGTGTTTTGTTATTGATTTCTAAGAGCTCATTCATGACTAAGGATCTTTACCTTTTAACCATTTGTCATGCACTGCAAATAAAATACCATTTTTCTGTTGTTGTACAGAAATTGTGTATTGAAATATAATCATGCTCTATTTCTTTAACGTCATCTTACCTCAAGGCCAAGCCCAGTGTTAGTACTAAATATAGTTTGCACTTCTGTTTCCTCTTATATTTAACTCATATTTTTGACACCATTTATCCTAGTAGTATAATGTGCCATGGCAATATTGTTCTCAAATGGAAAAGCCTTTGCATCTGTGGATTTGAAATCATAAACTATGAAATTTTTGTCATCAAAACATAGCTTTGAGCAGTTTGGTGGTTGCGGGTATTTTGATTGTCTCTTATTTTTACCATTTGGATCATAATTTACACTTTGATGCCATCCAGAGCCCATGGTGAAAGTGAAAGTGTTAGTCGCTCAGTCGTATCCAACTCTTGGTGACCCCATGGACCGTAGCCCACCACACTCCTCTGTCCATGAAATTCTCCAGGCAAGAATACTGGAGTGGGTTGCCATTCCCTTCTCCTGGGGATCTTTCCTGCCAGGGATCGAACCCAGGTCTCCCGCATTGCAGGCAGATTCTTTACCCTCTGAGCCACTAGGGAGCCCAGAGCCCATGTTAACTAGTAAAAGCAGAAGATATTTGAGAGTCAACTCTTAAATCAGAATAAACTCATTTTTCAGATTGCTTAAAACAGTGTTATGGATGCCTACAATTTGCAACTGCTAGGCTCATGTCAGTGCAAAATGATGTTATATTAAAAACATGTTGTTTAAAATGATTTCACTCATTCAAATGTCACAGGACCTCATCAAGCTCATCACAACTATGTAGCTTAAAATTTAACCTAGTAATTTTATGATCTGAAATCTTACATCTTTTTTTAATGTTTCTCAAAAAGATAGAAAAGCTGGAAAAAATTTCATTTGGGTGGGATGCCAGGAAGTAAGATTCAATCAAAAACTCTTGAGAATGTTCAAGTCAAGATAAAACTGAAGATTAAACTGTTCCAAAAGCTATTTTAAGTAAAAGATAAACCTTTATTTTAGCATTGGTAATGGGTAGTTTAAACTGCATTAAATGATAACAAAACAAGAGAAAAACACTTTATACAAGTCTAGAAGGTCATACTTAACACTCATTAAAATTTGCTTACAGAATCTTCATAGATTTTTCAAGCTTTAACAAAATGATAAGGCACTTCTTGAATAGTCCAGGTGACTGAAAAGGTTATTGAGATAGACCTATCTTGTACCTTACAACATAACACTCATGATATATATTATTTTATTCTTTTAGAAAGTCAAGACATACAAAATGATTGGCAGGAGTTTTTTATCAGAAGAAAATCTCTTAGAATGAGAAATGAATGCTTCTCTCCACACTCAAGCTCTCTGGCTACACAAAAGTATCCATGGAAACCCTTACCTGTTAAAATTCTAATATGCATACACAAGGTTATTTTCTTTTACATTTTACTGCAACAAAAACGTGAATAGAATGGAAATCATAAAACTATTAGAAAACTCTGAAGCGTTATATAATAGTTCTAGACAAAAAGCCCATTACATTTTAATAGTTTCTACTTGGCACAAGACCAAATGACTTTTCAGAATATGTTCATCGATAGATAAAATAAGGATAATTAGATGTCCCATCAAACTTATGGAAGCAAATTTACAATTTTATTTTTTTTTTAAGAACCCAGAATTGATGCACATTCAATTTAAATAATATTTTACCATTTGTCAGTCAAATAAAAAGTGTGGTTAAAAAAAGGAGATCCTTTCTAAAGCCTCATAAAGGGTAGGTTGCACTTGGGTAAAGTAGGGAAATTGAAGAAAAGGAGCTAGAGAGAACTAATGCCTCCAGAGGAGCGATGGCCATGGTATTTAGTCAAATAATTTCTGTAATTGGCAATTTCATAGAATGAAAGAAGTGTGGGGATAAGTGAAATTCACCCAAATGAGAACAAGCAAAGACTAAATATTTAGGGCTTGCTCTAGCGAGGGAGTTCATTACAGTCACTTGTGTCTTAGTAGAGACTCAAAGACAAGCAGAATGGGGAAGGTTTAGAGTGAAGAAAATGGAAGGTTTTTTTTTTGGATGCCGATGGTTTGAGGAAGCTGGAGGTGGGCTAATAAGAAGTAGGACATCCTACATGATGGTTTAGGAGTATATATTAGGCTTTCTCCAGGGGGTCCTAATTTCTAAGCGGGCACAGCCTTATTAATAAAGTCCTGATCATCTCGGGCCAGCTGCTACAGAAAATGTGGTTTAGCTTCCTGGACTAGTTGCGGCATGTTGTGGGTCAGAGTTCTGTTTATATATATCTTCTGGCTGTTGTCTGTTTATATATTTAGCCTATTGAAACCAAAGGCTGGTCAGTGATTTCACTAACTAGCTAAAAAACCTGGAGTCCCAAGGCAGCCATATAAAGAGTAGTGAGCTGAGGATAGGAAAATGAGTAAGAATAAGAGAAAGGCCACAGAAAGAAGAGAAAATTAAAGAAATGGAAAGAAGGGTAAATTGCAGTTTGGGAATAGGTAGAGGTGGGAAAAAGAAAAAAATAGAACAAGCAAACAGGTTAAGTCTTTTTTGTGCCTCTCTTCTGAAAGGAGGTATTCTTGTGTAATGATGGACTTAGTAGGTCCATGCATTTTAAATGAATTAAGATATATTCAATTAATTGGGGATGTCAGATACATAGCATAGGCAATGTAATGAAATATGAAAACCCTTTGATATTTCAGTAAACATGTTTTAACACTGAACCAGTGTTTGTGTACCAGGGCTATTTTTCAAAACTAGATTAAGTTATATATGTTTCAAGTCGACCTTAGAGATCAAAATGTCTTTTTATCAAGGGCATATGGGCAAGGGAACAAGCACATCTACCATGGAGTATTCAGTAGTCCTTTACTGTTTTATGCCTCAGACCTTCTGCCCAAACTTCCCACAGCTCGCTCTGGTCCTGCCGGTCTACATCATTCTCTGTTCCTGAGCCCATCTGTGCTATGCTGGCAGCTGAGAGTTCACCTACTATCTCTCTCTAATGTTTTTTTTTTTTAAATCCCCAAATAAAGAATAAGTTTATTAATTTCATTTTTGCACATGAAAAGTTGCCACATTACAGGTGATTCTGGAGTGGGGGAAACTGAACACACCTGTGAGGGGCCTCAAGTCTAGGGCCAGAGTCTGGAACGAATGCCAGGGTGGCTCCAACAACCCCTAGCAGAGAGAAAGGCAGCAGCACATTACGCCTACTCAGTTCTATTCTCTACTCAGAGAAGCAGAAAACAATTATTTTCATTATATACGAATTTTTCATTTTGAAAGCATTCTTTAATTTTTCAGGATTTTTTTTTTTTTTTAGGGAAATCTGGTTCTGCTTTATAAATGTCACATGAGTCATATGGACAGTAGAACAATGGAGGAAATTAGCAATAAGATATGCTATTTGGTTAATCATTCACAGTTGATTTTTTTCCCCTTAATTTACCCAGTGCTGTTAATTAGTAATGTTGCTTTTTACATACCTCATGATATCTGTGCCTTAAATTTCAGGATAGTTCATGGCTTAAGGGGCATTTCATTTGTGTCCTTTCTATTTATGGGTATCAAAGACTTTGAACACACAGGCTCAGCCTTGTACATTTTATACAAATCCTGATTGGGCCTGTGAGTGTAGATATCTACTTATTTTATTTAGTAGACACAGTTGGAATCGGCTTGGTTCACAGAGCATCTGAAATAGTTGCCTTCATATATATTCACCAGTCATCTATTTTCCTTCCAAACCTTAATGTATGACAGTTTTCTGTTGTGATTTCTTGATTGTCATATGAGCTAACCCCCAACACAATTTCAGGTAATGGTTCTGATCACTTTTGTCATGTCCCTTGTTTTGAGAGATGAAGGAAAACTCTGTTCTTCAAATATATAGCTACTGGATCATATCATGATCAAACAGATCTTCCTGAAGCCACAATTCAGGTCCATAAAAGATGGCTACTGATCTACATCTCTCAACAGCCAGCCTCAGTTAAATGTGCAAGTGATTTCCAACCAGTCATGAATGTGACTTCACATCTTCCCTTATACATGGGATGAATGTAGACCTCCAGTTGGATTATCTGTTGATCTTGGTCCCATTTATTCTTTGCTCATTACCATTTTCTCATTAGTCTACTGTACAGAATTATCATAGTATTTGTGTTTATGGGAATGACAAGGATATGTCCAAGGGAATTAGTCGAATGGCCATGTACTCTGTACACACTCTAGAGACAAGATTCATGACCCAAGAATTCAGATCTTAGCTTAGACAGTAGCTAGCTATATAATTTAAGAGGAGCGATAATTTGGATCTCTTTCTTCAGCTATAAAACATAAATTGCAATTCTTCTATCTTAATGATTTTGTAAGGATTTAACGCTGGTGGCTCAGTGGTAAGGAATCAGCCTGCCAACACAGGTGATACAGGTTTGATCCCTGGGTCAGAAAGGTCCCCTGGAGAAGGGAATGATAACCAACTCCAGTCTTTTTGCCTGAGAAATCCCATGGAGAGAAGAGCCTGGCGAGCTACAATTCATGGGGTCACAAAAAAGTCAGACTTAGTGACTAAACAACAATGAGATAATAAATATATTGTAAGGTAAAGCTACATAATGCATATAAGATATCAAGGACAACTTAAGTAATGAGTACTGTTGGTAATTTATCCCCTTTGGTAGGAAAGAAGACCTCCTGAAACTTATTTTTAGTACCCTATACACATTCTGTTTAAGATTCTATAGCTGGATAACTACTGATACATTATACATGTAGAGTTGATTTTTGTTATTCACTGTTAGAGTCTGTAAAGCCCCTGTGAATACTGAACAGGCAAATAATGAATGTTTGCTCTTAGGGGAAATGCAGTTAGGTTCCTGCAAGCCTCTAGTCACAACATTTTCATTAACTGACCAAAACACAACCTATTATTACGAGTATTTTTTGTTTAAAGACACCTAATTTAATGTATATTGTTGGTTCATTAGCATTGAACTCAGAGCTGAAGCACTATAACTCACTCTTAAAGAAACATCTAACACACACATTTTCTCTGTAAGGCACATCGCACTTAGCAAGACTGGCTAGCACCTCAGCCCTAGGTTTGGTGACCATTTTAAACATGGAAATCACCAGCAAAAGGCAGAAAAATAAATAAATGAAAAGCAAAAATGTAGCATGAAATAGTTTGCAAAAGGACACGTTTAAAGTATGAGAGCCAATAAAAGAAAGCAGAGTGGTCTTATTTGACATCTGCTGAGCTGTTCAAGCTTTTTGCCACCCTGCACTCATCCACAAATGACTGCAGAAGCACCATCTTGGGATATTGATTTGGGAGTTAATAAATAAATTTTAGTGAATGGGCAAATTCACAAGTGTGGACTCCACAAATGACGAGGATCTAATATATTTACAAAAATATATGTACATATTGTATGACAGGCAAGTTTTCCTTTTGCTACTAAATATACATTAATATTGTTGTCCACCAAAGGTGTTTATACCAAATATTGAATTTATACTGAACTTACAAGATGGTGTGCTTCTTATGCCATTTCCCTGGCTGGACTCTGGTTTTCAGTTGAGCTATGAGTGTGCACTCAATGAAGTGGCCCAGTACACTATGCTCAGAAGGTCCCACGCTGGTTTTAATCACTGTCATCATCTTTAGATCCTCAGAATTTTTGAACAAAGGGCTTCACATCTGCATTTTTCACTGGGTCCCGCACATTATCTAGCCAGCCCTGACTAAGATAACCAGTGAGGGTCATTTTTAATTTTTTGATTTCTAGTAGAGCTGTGGCAGCCCATAAATGCCACAGCATCAGGAAAAGAGGACTCTGGGATCCAGAGATGATGAGAGACAGTTCACAGACATGAGGAAACTAGGAGAAGGAGGTCTTTAAATCTGATATGAATTGCTCAACTAATTCCTATGAAAGTGCAAGTGTTAGTCGCTTAGTCATGCCCGACTCTTTGTGGCCCCACGAACTGTAGCCTGCCTGGCTCCCTTGTCCACGGGATTCTCCAGGCAAGAATTCTGGACTGGACTGCCAAGCTCTTCTCCAGGGGATCTTCCTGACCCGACCCGGGTATCAAACCCGGGTCTCCTGCACTGCGGGCAAATTCTTACCATCTGAGCCCCCAGAGGTTAATTCCCATTCTTGATATGTATAGAACTGACCAGAGTGAGCACAGCAAATGCTTTGAGAATTTACAGTAGGGACCACCCTCCAGGTGCCAGACTGGCCCTTAGTGATGCACAGAAGTCAACCAGAATAGCGCTGTGGACGCTGAAGACTGAACTGATACTGAAAGCATAGCCCACAAAAGGCCAGTCAAGACTCACAGCTTCAACAGAACCACACTAAACTAATTGCTTGCTAAGACAAAACAATTCAGTATTCTCCAGAAGATTTAATTGGACTCAGAGCCTCATAACACAACAGTCAGAATAATGAAGATACAGGAGAAACTGTAGCAAACTTCAAGGGAATAGGCATGTATGTGAATGACATCATTTGACTCAAACCACACATAATTAAATCTTTCAGGACTTTATTACCGTAAAACTTAAATCATTCTGTAACTAATGTTTATTGAATGCCCAATCCACCAAAAAATACATATTATATTCAGGTTTACAATAATTTTCCCAGATCTTATGCTTTTTAATTTGTTACTCTTTGAAGATTGATATAACTTTCTGAAGCCTCTGCTTTTGCCTAATTGACAAATTCTGAAATGCTAAGCTTGTTAAGTTTGCCAACATTCAGGATAAAGAAGTCTATTAAAAAAAATATTTAGAAGGATACTGTACAAAAAGAAAGACCTTTGTCCTTAGACTGATCGAGTCTGTTGACTGGTTGTACCTTTCAGAGAAAAATTCCATGAATTATACTTTGTACCACTGAAATCAATGGATTTACCTTACTACTTTTAAAATTATATTCCTTCCTGGTTTCCTTATCCTACTCCTCATATTCTACCCAAATAAGTACATATGGATTAATGATTGTTGCACTCTATTAGTACACTAGACGCCTCTAAATCCAAATACAGACTAACTTTATCCTCTGTGCCTCTTTCATTGGTGTTTTTTTCCAATATGGCAGAGTATAATGCCCTGGATCCATTTCTTTTTCGAATCAACATCACTACTTTTTCCATTTTCAAATGACAAATCTATTTCATCTTCTCTTATTTGTTTCTCTTTTACCTCTTTCCTTAGCTCTCTTTTTTCTTTTTTTTATTTGGGATGAGTGGTTCAACTTTCATATCCTTTTAATTAGGCAACAAAGTCATAAATTTCCTTTTAGAACTTGAAACAGCCCACCAGATTTATTCATTAAATAAATACTAAACACCTAGTATGTGCCAGACACTATTGGCAGGCTTGTGTGCATCAGGTATGAAACACAAATCCTCATTTCCATGAAGTTTACAATCTTGGACTCTTTGTGGGGTTTTTAAAGCTATTTTTATTGCTGCTCTCATGATGGCAAGGAGAAATCTTATTTATTTAATTCACAGATTCTGTTTTTCCAGATGTATGAGGTTGCAAAATGACACTAACTTGATAGAAAAGAAGATATCACGTACTAAAGGTTTTTTCTTTTTTAATTAATAACAAAATGTAATCTATAGCAACATAAAAATTCTGGATTTCTTAAAAGATTTCTTGAAATCAGATAGTCTTATAATTAAATAATTGTTTAAATCTCTTATCTTCACATAAATGAGGTGAACACATAGGGAACAATCTCACTTCCCATCACAAAGAATAAAATACCTAGGAATAAATCTACCTAAGATGGCAAAAGACCTATACGCTGAAAACTATAAGATGCTGATGAATTAAGTTGTATTAAAGACAATACAATACAAATGGAAAGATATCACATTGTTGGACTGGAAGACTCAGTATTTTTTAAATGGCCACACTACCCAAGGCAATCACAGATTTAATCCAATACCTATCAAATTACCATAGCATTTTCACAGGACTAAAACAATGTCAAGATTTGTATGAGAGCACAAAACACCCTGACTAGACAAAAGAGAGAAGAACTCATCTGGAGGATCAGGCTAACTTCAGACTATAGTACACAGCTACCATCATGAAGACAGCACTGTACTGGCACCCAGACAGACACATGGACAGAAAGCCCAGAAATAAACCCAGGCTCTTGTGATCAATTAATCTACGGAAAGGAGGCAAAAAGATACAATGAAGAAAAGGCAATCCCTTCAAAGTGGTGATGGGAAAACTGAAAAGCTACAAATAAAATAATGGAATTAGAGATTCTCTAATCCTATAGCAGAGTTTTGCCAAGAGAATGCACTGGTCACAGCAAATGCCCTCTTCAACCACAGAAGAGAAGACTCTACACATGGCCATCACCTGATGGTCAATACCAAAATCAGATTGATTATATTCTTTGCAGCCAGAGGTAGAGAAGCTCTACACAGTTAGCAAAAACAAGACTGGGAGCTGACTATGGCTCAGATCATGAACTCCTTATTGACAAATTTAGACTTAAATTGTAAGAAAGTAGGGAAAACCACTAGACCATCCAGGTATGACCTAAATCATAATCTTTTATGATTATACAGTGGGTGTGACAAATAGATTCAAGGGATTAGATCTGACAGACAGAGAGCCTGAAGAACTATGGATGGAGGTTCATGACAGTGTACAGGAGGCAGGGATCAAGATCATCCTCAAGAAAAAGAAATGCAAAAAGGCTAAATGGTTGTCTGAGGAGACCTTACAAATTGTCGAGAAAAGAAGAGAAGTGAAAGGCAAAGGAGAAAATAAAAGATATACCCATTTGAATGCAGAGTTCAAAAGAATAGCAGGGAGAGATAACAAAGCCTTCCTCAGTAACCAATGCAGAGAAATAGAGGAAAACAATAGAATAGGAAAGACTAGAGAGCTCTTCAAGAAAATAAGAGATACCAAGGGAACATTTCATGCAAAGACAGGCACAATAAAGGACAGAAACAGTCTGGACCTAAAAGAAGCAGAAGATATTAAGAAGAGGTGGCAAGAATACACAGAAGAAATCTACAAAAAAGACCATGACCCAGATAACCACGATGGTGTGATCACTCACCCAGAGCCAGACATCCTGGAATGTGAAGTCAAGTGGGCCTTCGGAAGCATCACTATGGATGAAACTAGCGGAGGTGATGGAATTCCAGTTGAGTTATTTCAAATCCTAAATGATGATGCCGTGAAAATGGTGAACTCAATATGTCAACAAACTTAGAAAACTCAGCAGTGGCCACAGAACTGGAAAAGGTCAATTTTCATTCCAATCCCAAAGAAAGACAATGCCAAAGAATGTTCAAACTACTGCACAATTGCACTCATCTCACACGCTAGCGAAGTAATGCTCAAAATTCTCCAAGCCAGGCTTCAACAGTACGTGAACCATGAACTTCCAGATATTCAAGCTGGATTTAGAAAAGGCAGAGGAACCAGAGATCAGGTTGCCAACATCCATTGGATCATCGAAAAAGCAAGAGAGTTCCAGAAAAACTTATAATTCTGCTTTATTGACTATGCCAAAGCCTTTGACTGTGTGAATCACAACAAACTGTGAAAAATTCTTCAAGAGATGGGAATACCAGACCACCTGACCTGCCTCCTGAGAAATCTGTATGCAGGTCAAGAAGCAACAGTTAGAACTGGACATGGAACAACAGACTGGTTTAAAATCGGAAAAGGAGTACGTCAAGGCTGTATATTGTCACCCTGCTTATTTAACTTATATGCAGGGTACATCATGAGAAATGCTGAGCTAGATGAAGCAGAAGCTGGAATCAAGATTGCCGGGAGAAATAGCAATAACCTCACATATGCAGATGACACCACCCTCATGGCAGAAAGTGAAGAACTAAAGAGCCTCTTGATGAAAGTGAAAGATAAGAGTGAAAATCTTGGCTTAAAACTCAACATTCAGAAAACTAAGATCATGGCATCTGGTCCCATCACTTCAATGCAAATAGATGGGGAAACAATGGAAACAGTGAGAGATTTTACTTTTTTGGGCTCCAAAATCACTGTGGATGGTGACTGCAGCCATGAAACTAAAACACACTTGCTCCGTGGCAGAAAAGCTGTGACCAACCTAGACAGTATTTAAAAAGCAGGGACATTACTTTGCCAACCAAGGTCATCTAGTCAAAGCTGTTGTTTTTCCAGTAGTCATATATGGATGTGAAATTTGTACTATAAAGAAAGCTGAGTTCTGAAAAATTAATGCTTTTGAATTGTGGTGTTGGAGAAGACTCTTCAGAGTCCCTTGGACTGCAAGGAGTTTAAACAAGTCAATCCTAAGTGAAATCAGTCCTGAATATTCATTTGAAGGATGATGCTGAAGTTGAAACTCCAATACTTTGGCCACCTGATGTGAAGAACTGACTCATTTGAAAAGACCCTGATGCTGGGAATGAAAGCAGTAGGTGAAGGGGATGACAAAGGAGGAGATGGTTGGATGGCATCACCAACTTGATGGACTTAAGTCTGAGCAAACTCCAGGATTTGAGGACAGACAAGGAAGCCTGGTGTGCTGCAGTCCATGGGGTCACAAAGAGTCGGACCTGACTGTGACTGAACTGAACTAATACTATATACAAAAATAAAATAAAGACCTAAATGTAAAAGTGGATACTATGAAACTCCTAGAGGAAAACATAGAACACTCACTGACATAAATCACAGCAATATCTTTTTGCTTATGCTTCCTAGAGTAATGGAAATAGAAGCAAAAATAAACAAATGATACCTGATTGAATTTATAAATTTTTGCACAGCAAAGGAAACTTTAAGCAAAACAAAAAGACATCACATGAAATGGGAGAAAATATTTGCAAATGATGTACTGATGGGATTAATTTCCAAAATATACATACATCTCAGGATCAAAAAACAAAAAACCCAATAAAAATAAAATGGGCAGAAGACCTAAACAGATATTTCTCCCAGAAGACATACAGATGGCCAAAGGCAGATGAAAAGATTCTCAGGACCACTAATTGCTAGAGAAATGCAAATCAAAACTCCAATGAGGAATCACCTCACATCAGTCAGAATAGCCATCACCAAAAATTGTACAAATAATAAATGCTGAAGAGGTCATGGAGAAGAGAGAACCCTCTCACACTCTTGGTGGGAATGTAAATTGGTACACTCATCATGAAGAACAGGATGGAGGTTCCTTAGAAAGTTGAAAATAATTCATTTGAATCAGTTCTAATGAGATGGATGAAACTGGAGCCCATTATACAGAGTGAAGTAAGTCAGAAAGATAAAGAACATTACAGTATACTAACACATATATACGGAATTTAGATAGATGGTGGCGATAACCCTATATGCAAAACAGAAAAAGAGACACAGAAATACAGAACAGACTTTTGAACTCTGGGGGAGAACGTGAGGGTGGGATGTTTTGAAAGAACAGCATGTATATTATCTATGGTGAAACGGACCACCAGCCCAGGTGGGATACATGAGTCAGGTGCTCGGGCCTGGTGCACTGGGAGGACCCTGAGGAGTCGGGTGGGGAGGGAGGTGGGAGGGGGGATCGGGATGGGGAATACGTGTAACTATATGGCTGATTCATGTCAATGTATGACAAAACCCACTGAAATGTTGTAAAGTGATTGGCCTCCAACTAATAAAATAATATTAAAAAAAAAAAAAAAAAAAAAGAAAGTTGAAAATAGAGCCACCATTTGATCCAGCAATCCCACACCTGGACATATATCTGGAGAAAATCATAATTCGAAAATATCCAGGCAATGTTCATCACAGCACTATTTACAATGGGTAGGACATGGAAGAAACTTAAATGTCCATTGACAGATGAGTGGGTAAAGAAGACGTGGTACATAAATACAATGAAATATTACTTAGTCATAAAACTGAAAGAAACAATGCTATTTGCAGCAATGTATAAAATAGATAATCAACAAAGACCTACATATAGCACAGGGAATTCTACTCAATATTCTATAATAACCTATATGGGAAAAGAATCTAAAAGTGGTTGTGTATATGTGTAAGTATAACTGAACCACTTAGCCGCACACCTGAAACTAACATAGCATTATAAATCAACTATACCCCAATATAAAATAAAAATTTTTTAAATGAAGAATATTTATTTACATGATGGCAGCAATCTTTTTATAAAACATGTATCAAATCACCGTGTTATACACTTTAAATATCTTACAATTTTACTTGTCAATTATACCTCAGTAAAGCTGAAAATATAAAATATAAATACATGAATCAAAAAAAGTTTTTAAATAAGGTAAGGAAAAATCAATCATTTGTAAGCACAAAAAAACACCTTAAAACTGAAAGACTTCAGTGAACTTTTGTTCTATTCATAAGTATAAAAGTGGGGTAGAGGGTAACCGATAATATAGATATATTAAAAAGTCTGAATTCTAACTTTGGGACTAAAGGAAATGTAAATCCACTGTTTTATTGTCATAATTTTATAATTTTGTCACAAGTGCCTCCTTAAAAAATTTAATTATACATAGTATTTTACTAGGTGTTCACTTAGCTACACAATATCTTAAGACAGTTTTCCATCACTTTTTTTTTGTTACCCCTTTTGTGACTGTCCATGAGAAAGTAAGATTATGAGTATTAAATTATTAAATTTGATTTAAAAAATGAAACAGCTCAAGTAACATAGTATATGAAGCCTGCTTTAAAACAAACAAAAGCTATTTAACACTAATACCAAATCCAGGTGATAAAGAAATGAATCAAAATAAAGAGATCAGAAGAGAAAAAGGCATGGTAAAAAGTCTGTGTGCCTATTGTGTTTGTTTTAAGGAAAATGATAGCTAAATAGTTACAGAAATAGTAACAGAAATATTATAAACAATATATTTATAAAAACAATATTATAAGTGACAAAAATTAGAAGGGACAGTGAACCCTGGATGAAAAGAAGACTAATTTTCTTATCTTTCAGTCAAACTGTCTAAACATGAAGAAAAGTTTAACAAATGACTCAAATTTCTTAATGTTTTTCAATATCTTTTTCTTAACCTTAGAAGTAGCTTTTAGAGGCTAATATATCTCGTGATATATACTCCTTTACTTTTAACTTTGTTTAAACTTAGTATTGATGCTTTTATTTAAAAATGAATGCAGAACGTTCAGTTTCATTTTGACATGTAAAGTACTTAAAAGTAGTTACCACTGTCTCTCCTATAAGAAAAAGCTAGAGAAACTGAAAATTAATGACTTTTCTTAGACTCACTAGAAAACTGAGCACTGAATTTTGTCAAATGTGTTTTTCTTTGTCAACTTGATGTGGATCATATGATTTTTTTCTTCTTTATCTGTTAATATGACAGATTGCATTTTAAGTGTTTTACCAGCCTTACATACTTGAAATAAATCTCATTTAGTTATGGTGTAAAATTCTTATTATACATCATGGATTTGCCAGTATTGTTGATACAATTAGCTAGAATTTATCAAAGATTTTTCCACTTATATTTATGAGAGGTATTGGTGTATAGTTTTTCTTTTCTGTGAAGTCTTTGTTTCTATTACTAGGGTAATACTGGCCTTAACAGATGAGTTAGGAAGTGTTCCCTCAGGTACTATTTTCTGGAAAGGTTTGTGAACCATTGGTATTATCTCTTTCTTGAATTTTTAGAATTGCAGAATTCACCAGTGAAACCATCTGGGTGGTGTGAGGTGTATGAAAACACTATACTACCTTTGCAACTTTTTAAAATAAGTTATAAATATTGTAAAGCTAAAAGTTCATCAAGAATAAAGAGTCAGTGGGCTTCCTGGGCGGCGCAACAGAAAAGAATCTCCTTGCTGATGAAGGAAACACGGGTTGGACCCCTGGTCTGGGAAGATCCCATATACTGTGGAACAATTAAGCCTCTGTGCCACGACTTGTGAGTCTGTGCCCTAGAGCCCGGGACCCATAACTCCTGAGCACCCACGTGGCAACCACTGAAGCCTGCAGCCCTGGAGCCCCTGTTCAGCAAGAGGAGAGGCCACAGCAGCGAGGAGCCCACGCGTGGCACCTGCAGAGCAGCTCCTGTTCACCGCGGCCAGAGAGAAGCCTGCACAGCAGTGAAGACCCAGCACAGCCGACAAACAACAAAAGAATAAAAAATTCAAAAATAGTATAGACTCAGAATGTCCTCCCACACAGTTACACCTGGCTCTATCTATATATACACCTGCTATTTGTATGTATGTGTTTAGTGGTGTGTAGACTGATGTTCATATATTAATGATAATTATTTCACGGTTGAATCTTTGTATATTTTAAGGTTTCTTATTTTGTATTTCAATATAATGAATATGTGCATTTTTATCAAAACAAAAATGTCCTGCTGAATGAGTGAAGAGTGGCTGTTAACTGCTAATTGTGAGGACTCCTGGGGTGAAGTGCATTAAGTTCTACGTTTATTACTCACCATGTAATGGACTCTTGGAATTATTACTATTATTTTGTTGCAAATACTTTATGTTCTGACTCCTGCTAACCTCTCCAGTCAATTTATCATCATCTCCCACCCCAAAATTGATGTTTTAGTATACCATACCAAAGACGCAGTATGTGGTGATTAAGAGTTTAAACTACGTGGTCCAGCATGCTTAGGATCACAGCTCAGCTCTGATACTGTGAGCCCACGGGCAAGTTCTTCAGCATCTCCAGGCCTTAGTCTCTTCATTGGAAAAAATGGAAATTATATCTTTATCTGCCTCGTGGGGTTTTTATGAGGATTAAATGAGACTCTGCATCTAACCGAGTCTCAGTTTTTAATAAAAAATTATTTTACAAGTACTACCACCACTACCGATCATCACCACACCATTACCATTACCTCCCCATCACCACTGTGTGTGCCAAGGAGCTTCAGTCATGTCTGACTCTCTGAGACCCCATGGACTGTAGCCCACCAGGCTCCTCTGTCTGTGGGGACTCTCCAGGCAAGAGTACTGGAGTGGGTTGCCATGCCCTCCTCTGGGGATCTTCCCCACCCAGGTCTCCCGCATTGCGGACTGATTCTTTGCATCTGAGACATCAATGAAGCCCTCTATCACTACTACACTGATGCTATTCTTACTGATATCTCCACCACTACGTTGCCTTCTTCATCATTATTTATGCAGCCTTTTTGCTTAGAATATTCATGTTTTTATTTTCCCAATCCATTATTCATTTTTTTCCATTGGTATGCTGGTAAACAGGTAACAACTGATTCTAAAAAAAAAAAAAAAAACAAACATCTAATATTAAAGGTTGTGAATTTCCACATAGCTGATTTAAAGTTACCAATTTGATATCATTAAATGTAAAGCTGGGAAGAAAATCAATAGCACCATTATATAGTATTTCTATCATACAGATTCATTACCTGGAAATAGCCTCAAGAGTGTAGATAATAGAAAAACAGAATGTAATAATTAGGAAGTGATGAGCTTCTAATATTTATTACCTGTCGTAATTTAGCTATTACTTTATATAATTTAATCTTTAACACAGACTGTGTTTAACAACTAGTTCGCAAAATTCCTAAAAGTTTAATAGTTATTTCTCATGAGACAGTACTAGTCAGCTCCAGTATACTACTGGACTTACATTTTTATGTACTGATTGAGTCTCACCTTACAGTCCTAACTCAGACATAACCCTCTTGTTAACCTTTATTGATTGAGAAAATGGGAGGCTGAAACTCTATTACACAGAGGTTAGGACAGAGGTTAAGACTCTGAGCTCCCAATCCAGAGGGCCCACGTTCAATTCCTGGTCAGGAAACTAGATCCTACATGCCGCAACCAAGAATTCACATGCTGCAACTAAAGATCCTACATGCTACAGTTAAGACCCAGTACAGGCCTAATACATACATACATACATAAAGAAACAACAACGTATGCCTTATAATAACTTTTGTCCAGAATACAAAATTAGAATCAGAACTGTTCTCAGCCTTTGCTTATACTTTTCTCCTCTCAAACATATCTTCTAAATTTTACATAATTTTTACTTGAAAAAATTTATATGTAATATATAAAAATAAAAACATTACAATTACATATACAGGTTTCAGAAAATAATACCCTTTTAGAAATGGTGAACTAATTTTAATGATGAATACATTTAATTTCACATTTTAGGTTTTCTAAACAACACTCAGTCCATCTCATCTGAGGTTGGAACCTTCTATTGGTCTTCATTTTCCAAAGCATTTTAGTGTCTGAACTGTGCTCTGCTTAGCCTTGTTGGACTCTTTGGAACCCCATGGACTATAGCCCACCAGGCTCCTCTGTCCATAGGATACTCCAGGCAAGAATCCTGGAGTGGGCTGCCATTGCCTTAGTACTTGAGGGAAAGTGACAAAACTTTATTGAAGGCCCCAGGTCCAAACAGCTGTTCTCAGGTTTCTGGGACCCTCCCCCCACTACCATTTCAGGCCCAGAAGGTGATGGGTCTGCTGCTGCTGTCCAGGGTCCTGCACAACTGCCTGTTGATTCCCCTGAGCTGCACTTACATTTTTATAAATCTTCTCAAATTACCTAAACTTTATTTGCATCTCTTCCCTGTGGGGACCTAATGCATTATCTTTGTCAGGCTTTAAAAAATGTTAGTATTATGCTGTTGTTATTTTGTGACCTCAAGGACGGTAGCCCACCAGGCTCCTCTGTCCATGGGATTTTCCCAGGCAAGAATACTGGAATGGGTTGACATTTCCTACTCTAGGGGATCTTCCTGACCTAGGGATTGAACCTTTGTCACCTGCCTTGGCAGCTGAACTCTTTACCACTGAGCCACCAGGGAAGCCTGTTAGCTTAGTAAAATTAATGGTGAAAATAATGTTCTGTCTGAGAAGTGAGTTTAGTAACTGAATTCTCCTTTTTTCCACTTAATATTTTTTTATTCCACTTAATATTCTTAATATTCTTTTTACCATCTGGTTTTTTTAAAACCACAACATATGAATAAAAAATTAAATGTATCTGTAATCTTTTTATAGTTTTTTTCCATCCATACCTATTTCCACCTTTTACCTATTACCATTTGTTTTGATATTTATTAAATACTTGGACAAAAGGTGTTTTATTTTATATTTCTTTGATCATGAGTGAGACTCAACAATTTGTTTCACTAAGAATTCTTTGATCTAAAGAAACAGATTCTATATTCTTTAAATAAGGAAAGAGGGGGGTTAACTGGAAGGACCCTGAGTAGCTCATGGACTGTGAGATGGAAAAGTAGCATGTGACTCTGAACCTTCTCTTCTGTGGTGCTGCCTTCAAATGATTTAGCATCAATTCCTCTGCATCCTTTTACGCCTCTATTTAGGATAACAATTCCTGGGGAAGAGTCTGGTTAGAGTAGTATAGGTCACATGATACACACTGAGGTCAGGAGTACATTGTTCACTGTTGCTGGTCCCACCAGAATCCTATGGAGGATGCAACTCCACAGTGAAAATATGCAGGCATGCGAATACAGCAACGATCACCCCAGTTTTTCATGGTTTTCACCATGTGTGTTATTCCCTTTGAAAATTGCCTATCCAAGTTCCTGGGCTGTTTTTCTATTGGAATGTTGGACACAGTTTAGAATGGTTTACCTGAGACTTGCTTAATGTTAAGATGATTAACAGCATGGTATGTTTGTTGCAAATGTTTCTTCCTAAACTGTCCGTTTCTTTTAGCTTTTTTTTTCATGTTTTTAACCTAGAGAAAGTTTATATGTTGTTAAACATTAATCTATATTTTTAATTTAAAATTTTTTGCTCTAACTGTGATTAGTTTTGGTTACTTTAACTTTTCCTAAATGGTAAGTTGTTTCAGTATAGTTAATTGGATAGTTTTCTACTGTGTGAAATATCACCTTCAATAAACTCAATTCTTATTCTAGTTTCTGAAACTTGACTGTTTCATATATGGCTTTTTAATTATAGTTCTTTATTTTCATTCATGAGTTCCATTTATTATGTTATTTGTAGCTTAAAAGTACATTTTAAATATATGGCAGAATAATTCACCTTTTAGCTTTTGTAAAATTACCCAGTTTTCAAAATAAACTTCAGGGTCATTTGCTCAAGTTCTCTACAGTCTTACCCTATTACATTAGATATCATTATCTATTTGAAGAGAATAAAATAAGTATCAGTCTTTCCATGCAAAAACACTGTATTCTTTTCTATTTATTTAAAACTTTTTCATGTTTTACAGAAAATTGTCATATTTTATATAAACTTTCATACCTTATGTTGCTTATTAATAAAAAATATTTTTATTGATACTATGAAGGACAGTTTTCCGTTAAGTTAGGTTCAGTTGCTAAGTCGTGTCCAACTCCTTACTCAAACTCATGTCCATCGAGTTGGTGATGCCATCCAAACATTTCATCCTCTATCGTCCCCTTCTCCTCCCACCTTCGATGTTTCCCAGCATCAGGGTCTTTTCAAATGAGTGAGTTCTTTGTATTGGGTGACCAAAGTATTGCAGTTTCAGTTTTAGCATCCGTCCTTCCAATGAATATTCAGGACTGATTTCCTTTAGGACTGACTGGTTTGATCTCCGTGCAGTCCAAGGGACTCTCAAGAGTCTTCTCCAATACCACAGTTCAAAAGCATCAATTTTTTGGTGCTCAGCTTTTTTATGGTCCAACTCTCATATCTATATATGACTACTGGAAAAATCACAGCTTTAATTAGACAGACATTTGTTGGCAAAGTAATGTCTCTGCTTTTTAATATGCTGTTTAGGTTGGTCATAGCTTTTCTGCCAAGCACCAAGCCTCTTTTAATTTCATGGTTGCAGTCACCATGTGCAGTGATTTTGGGGCCCCCAAAAAGTAAAGTCTCTCACCGTTTCCCTATTTACTTGCCATGAAGTGATGGGACCAGATGCCATGATCTTAGTTTTCTGAATGTTGAGTTTTAAGCCAACTTTTCCACTCTCCTCTTTCACTTTCATCAAGAGACGTTTTAGTTCTTCTTTGCATTCTGCCATAAGGGTGGAGTCATCTGTGTATCTGAGGTTAGTGACATTTATTCTGGCAATCTTGATTCCAGCTTGTGCTTCATCCAGCTCAGCATTTTGCATGATGTACTCTGCATAGAATTTAAATAAGCAGGGTGATAATATACAGCCTTATGTACTCCTTTTCTGATTTTAAACCAGTCTGTTGTCCCACTCCAGTTCTAACTGTTGCTTCTTGACCTGCATACAGATTTCTCAGGAGGCAGGTCAGGTGGTCTTGTATGCCCATCTCTTGAAGAATTTTCCACAATGTTGTGATCGACACAGTCAAAAGCTTTGGCATAGTCAATAAAGCAGAATTAGATGTCTTTCTGGAACTCTCTTGCTTTTTTGATGATTCAGTGGATGTTGGCAACTTGATCTCTGGCTCCTTTGCCTTTTCTAAATTCAGTTTGAATATCTGGAAGTTCACAGTTCACGTATTATTGAAGCCTGGCTTCGAGAATTTTGAGCATTACTTTACTAGCGTGTGAGATGAGTGCAATTGTGTGGTAGTTTGAATATTCTTTGGCATTGCTTTTCTCAGGGATTGGAATGAAAGTTGACCTTTTCCAGCCCTGTGGCCACTGCTGAGTTTTCTAAATTTGTTGGCATATTGAGTGCAGCACTTTCACAGCATCATATTTCAGGGTTTGAAATAGCTCAACTGGAATTCCATCCTCTGCACTAGTTGTTTGTAGTGATGCTTCCTAAGGCCCACTTGACTTCACATTCCAGGATGTCTGGCTCTGGGTGAGTGATCACACCATTGTGGTTATCTGGGTCACGAAGTTTGTTTTTGTATAGTTCTTCTGTGTATTCTTGCCACCTCTTAATATCTTCTGCTTCCGCTAGGTCCATACCGTTTCTGTCCTTTATTGTGCCCATCTTTGCATGAAATGTTCCCTTGGTATCTCTTATTTTCTTGAAGAGTTCTCTAGTCTTTCCCATTCTATTGTCTTCCTGTATTTCTCCGCCTTGGTCACTGAGGAAGGCTTTCTTATCTCTCCTTGCTATTCTTTGGAACTCTGCATTCAAATGGGTATATCTTTCGTTTTCTCCTTTGCCTTTCACTTCTCTTCCTTTCTCAACTATTTGTAAGGCCTCCTCAGACAGCAATTTTGCCTTTTGCATTTCTTTTTCTTGGGGATGATCTTGATCCCTGCCTCCTGTACAATGTCTTGAACTTCTGTCCATAGCTCTTCAGGCTCTCTATAAGATCTAATCCCTTGAATCTCCTTTTCACTTCCACTGTATAATCATAAGGGATTTGACTTAGGCCATACCTGGATTTCCCTACTTTTTTCAATTTAAGTCTGAATAAGAAGTTCATGATCTGAGACATAGTCAGCTCCTAGTCTTAATAATCAATCTGATTTCAGTATTGACCATCTGGTGATGTCCATGTGTAGAGTCTTCTTTTGTGTTGTTGGAAGAGGGTATTTTCTATAACCAGTACATTGTCTTTGTAAAACTCTGTTAGCCTTTGCCCTGCTTCATTCTGTACTCCAAGGCCAAATTTGCCTGTTGCTCCAGGTATCTCTTGACTTCCTCCTTTTGCCTTCCAGTCCCCTATAATGAAAAAGACATCTTTTTTGCGTGCTAGTACTAGAAGGTCTTGTAGGTCTTCATTTCCATTATGTTTCCTTAAAAGGGGTTTATTATTAATATTTAGATTTTTACAACTCAATTGCTTTCATCTATTAAGTAAAATAGGTTTTTTTCAATTTCCATGTTTCTTTCCAAATATACTCTTTCTTGAATCAGTTAGGTAGAGAATCATCTATTTAAATATTTTCCAATATACTTGCATAGAATTTTCTATAGCAGTGTCATGTCCTCCATGCTCTTCTATGAATAGACATTAGGCCTCTTCTGTTCCGCTTCGTCTCAGTATTTCTCATCTCTTAGCTCCATCGTGATAGTGTGTGTGTTCATTTTTCTTTCTTTCTTTTGTTTGGCCCTGATTGGGATTTCCTTAGTTTACTGGTATGTTATAACACCAGTCCTGAGATTTATTAGGAGTTCTCTTCTCTTTGCTCTCTATTCATATTTTTGCCTTTTAAAAACTGTTTAAGTTGGAATCTTTCTAATTCAGTCATTTTAATCTTTTACTATTTTTGAAAAAATTTAAGTCTATCAATTTTAATCTAAGTAGAACTTTTTTACCGAAACCTATGTGTTTTGTGATATGTTTAATGCCATATAATTTATGGCATTAACATAATTAATTAACATAATATTTCTGCCCTAATATCTAAGATACTTTGTGTGGTTTTGTGGTGGTGGTGGTATTCTTTATCATATAATTTCAATACCAGGATTTCCAGGCATTGTTCCTTTTACATTCACTCTGCCTTATATTAAGTGAGTTGTTTAATCTCATTTCTTATTCTAACTCAATGTTTTTTTCATCTTAGATTTTGATTATTTCTTGATGATACTGATGAGTTGTATTTTTATAGTCCCAGAAATGTGTTAGAACACACAGTGCTAGAAGCCAAAATATAGTCCTTAAATCAAATTTCACATCTAAAAAACTTCATAAGCTTTTTGGTGGTTGGAAAAAGATGTTTCCCTTGTTCTTTTCTCACTAGGAAAGATTGATAAGTGTTTAGCCCATGATATTTATTTTTCTCTTCACAAAATATGACATTCAAGTCTGAATATTTAACAGAATTTATTAATAAATTATACTTGATCCCTATGTATACTTACTTAAATTTTTTTCCTTAGATAATTTGAAAATGTTATGCCAGTCTAATTGATAAAAATATATCTGAGTAATTGACAGAAAAATACTCATTTAATTTTCTGAATTTACATGTGTAAACATAAATGTTTTACTAAAAGATGCAGGACACAATATATTATATATTATATATATATAATATATATTATATTCTATATTAGAGTCACAATAACTAAAAATTATTTTATGATATTTAATGAATTGAAAAAAATGAATTTGCTTCTCAGTCTGTCTTGTCAATAACTTGTGGGATTATCAAACCTGTTGATTTTCTAGTATGTTGTTTACTCCATGTTTCTGAACTTCAAATGTTGTTACAAATATTCTTATTATCTGAATTTGAACATAGAAAAGTCCAAAGATTGAATTGTATAATTTTACCCTTTTTGTTAACTTTTATTGAAACAAATACAAATACATATAGAGGCAATCATTCATAACTTTTCCATGAGTCAGTCTAATACTTGTTAAATGAGAACTGTATGTCTGTGTATTGCATATAGGAACATCAAAATTCCAGTAATTCTAAGTGCAGTAAAGCAACTAATGGACATAAAGAGTTTAAATGATTAAAGAGATTTAAGTATTTGTGAGGAATGCTAGATTCTTCTCTGGCTATACTTTATTATCCACAGGTGGTAACTTCTACTAAAAAATTCATGAGGTTGGTTTTGTTTGATTTTTTTTCTTGTAGCTTTGTAAGAGGCCCTGTTCTTGCCCTCTTAATAATTCATGAAGAGATGGTCTTTCATTTGTGAGTGAGAATATTTGCTCACTGCCTTGAGGGCTGAGGAATGAAATGTTGGGTGTTTTAAAGACTTGGTTAAAAAAATAAATGCTCTCACTGCATACATCTTTTATGAATTGTTCCAGCTTATTAATTTATATAATTAGTACATTATATGATCATGTAAGCTATTTGTAGATTTCCTTTGAATTCTAGAAATAAACTCTTAAAATATCTGAAGCTAAAAGAGCAGTTTTAATTGAATTTATATTTTTATCTGTTTGATAACCAAAAAGCTTAATAGTTGGTAGGTTTCAGATGTCCTTGTGAGATAGTAGAATGTTATAGATCAACATATTCCATGTTAACAAACTTCCTGAGTATTTTAACATGCTCACTATTATCAAAAATAATGATAGATGTCAGTACTTTGGATATTTCACTTTGTATCAAATACTTGGTTCTACCCTGGAAAACAAGTACTCAGTTGGATAATTTAATCCAACTTTATCTTAGTCACTAGAAATAAATTAATCAGAAATGCACCAGCCTACATGACAATCAAAATTAGCCCAAAGTTTATGCTCATGTTTCTTCTCTGCTTCAAGAGTTCCCATCCTTCCTGGCTTACTTCACTCTGTATAATGGGCTCCAATTTCATCCATCTCATTAGAACTGATTCAAATGAATTCTTTTTAATGGCTGAAGTAAGCCAGAAAGATAAAGACCAATACAGTATACTAACACATACATATGGAATTTAAAAAGATGGTAACGATAATCCTATATGCAAAACAGAAAAAGAGACACAGATGTACAGAACAGAATTTTGGACTCTGTGAGAGAAGGTGAGGGTGGGATGTTCTGAGAGAATAGCACTGAAACAAGTATACTATCAAGGGTGAAACAGATCACCAGCCCAGGTTGGATGCATGAGACAAGTGCTCAGGGCTGGTGCACTGGGAAGACCCAGAGGGATGGGATGGAGAGGGAGGTGGGAGGGGGGATCGGGATGGGGAACACATGTAAATCCATGGCTGATTCATGTCAATGTATGGCAAAAACCACTACAATATTGTAAAGTAATTAGCCTCCAACTAATAAAAATAAAATAAAATATTATATTGTTAAAAAAAAAAGAGTTCCAATCCAAGATGAAGCTCATTAATTTATCATCATATTCTTATGAAGTTCTCATATCTTTGAGTTTTAATATGTCTAAAAGGCTCAACTTAAAAATAGTAATAATAATTAAAAAAGAATACAAGGCTCAATTTCAGCTACAGAAATTTCCTTCAGAAGCCAACTCTAGGATCAGTAGCCAATGTCTAAGCTTGCAGTATTTCCATATCAATATATGCTAATGACACTTTATCATAATCAGTTTTTAGAAGTTTTCACGTTTTTTTTCATGCTTAATTCATCTATAGGCATACCTCAGAGATATTACAGGTTTGCTTTCAGATGACCACAATAAAGCAAAAGCTAAGTCACATGAATTTTTTGGTTTTTCAGTGCATAGCCTACTGAGTGTGCAAAAGCATCAAGTCGAAGAAAACAATGTACATTACCTTAATTAAAAAATACTTTTATCACTAAAAATTGCTAGCCATTTTCCGAGCCTTTAGCAGATTGTAGTCTTTTGCTGGTAGAGCATCTTGCCTCAACGCTGATGGCTACTGACTGATCAGGGTGGTGGTTGTGGGGTAGCTGTGGCAATTTCCTGAAACAGCACAACAATGAAGTTTGCCACATCAATTGACTCTTCCTTTCATGAATCATTCTTGTTCACCATGCAGTGTTGTTTGACAGCATTTTGCCCATTGTAGAACTTCTTTAAAAATTAGTCCATCTCAAACCCTGTGGCTGCTTTATCAACTAAGTTTATACAATATTAAATTCTTTGTTTTCATTTCAACAGTCTTCACAGTATCTTTTCCAGGAGTAGATTCCATCTTAAGAAAGCACTTTCTTTGCTCATTATAAGAAGTAACTCCTCATCCATTAAAGTTTTACTGTGAAATTGTGGTGATTCAGTCACATCTTCAGGTTCCACTTCTGATCTTGGTTCTCTTGCTGTTTCCACTACACCTACAGCTAGTTCCTCCATGGAAGTCTTGAATTCCTCAAAATCATACATGAGGACCAGAGTCAATTTCTTAGAAAATCTTATTACTCTTCATAGTTCGACCTCTTTCTAAGAATCATGAATGCCTTAGCAACTCATAGCGACCCCATGGACTGCAGCCTCCAAGGCTCCTCCATCCATGGGATTTTCTAGGCAAGAATACTGGAGTGGGTTGTCATTTCCTTCTCCAGGGGATCTTCCCAACCCAGGGATTGAACCCGGATCTCCCGCATTGTAGACAGACGCTTTACCCTCTGAGCCACCAGGGAAGTCCGTATGAATGCTCTTAATAGCATCTAAATGGTGAATTCTTTCCAAAAAGTTTGATTTTGCCTAAATTCACCAGCAGAATCACTACCCTTGGCAGCTAAATCCTTTCAAAATGTATTTCTTTAATAATAAGACTTAAAAGTCAAAATATTACTTCTTGATCCATTGACTGCAGAATGGTTGTTGTATCAGCAGGCACGAAAACATTACTTTCATTGTACATCTCCATCAAAGCTCTTGGGGGAACCATACCCATCATCAGTGAGCACTAATGTTTTTAAACAGGAATCTTTTTTTTTTTCCTTTTCCTGAGTAGTGGGCCTCAACAATTGGCTTAAAATATTCAGTAAACTATATTGTAAACAAGTGCTGTCACCAGGCTTTGTTGTTCCACTTACAGAACAACAAGCAAAGTAGATTTAGCATAATTCTTAAGGGCCCTAGGATTTCAGAATGGTTAATAAGCATTGGCTTCAAGTCAGTCACAAGCTGAATTAGCTTCTGACAAGAGTCAACCTTGCCTTTGGCATCTGAACCTAGGCATAAACTTCTCTCTAGCTATGAAAATCCACGATGACATCTTCTTCCAATATAAAGCTGTTTTATCTACATTGAAAATCTTTTTGTTTACTGTAGCTATTTTCATTAATTAGCTAGATATTTTGGATAATTTGCTGCACTTTCTACATCAACTCCTGCTGCTTCATCTTGCACTTTGATGTTATGAAGTTGGTTTCTTTCCTAAAAGTTGATGAACCAACCTCTGTTAGCTTCACTTCTCTTCTGAAGCTTCCTCACCTCTCTTACTTTCACAGAATTGAAGAGAGTTAGGACTTTTCTCTAGATCAGGCTTTGTTTTAAGGGAGTGTTGTGTTTGGATAGATCTTCTATCCAGACTACTACAACTTTCTCCAAAGAGCAACGTCTGTTTTACTTCCTTATCACTTGTCTGCTCCCTGGAATAGCACTTTAAATTCCTTCAAGCACTCACTTCTCCTTTGCATTCACAACTTGGCTAACTGGTTGGTATGAGACTGGCTTTCAGCCTATCTCTGCTTTTGACATGCCTTCCTCACTAAGCTTAATAATTTCTAGCCTTTGAGGTGAGAGACATGGGAGGCTTCCTTCCACATGAACAAGTAGAGGCCATTGTAAGGTTATTAACCTTATGTTAATACTGTTGTGTCTCAGGGAATAGAGAGGCCCAATAAGAGGGACAGAAATGGGGGGATGGCCTGTTTATGGAGGAGTCAAAACACACAAAACATTTATCAATTGAGAATACTGTCTTATATAGCATGATTCATGGCCTCCCCAAAACAATCACAATAGTAACCTCAAAGATCGCTGATCACAGATCACCATAAGAAATATAATAATGATGGAAAAGATTGAAGTATTGCAGGAATTACCAAAATATGACACAGAGACATGAAGTGAGCAAATGCTGTTGGAAAGATACCACTGATAGACTTGCTTGACAAAGGGTTGCCACAAGTCTTCAATTTATAAAAAGCTCAATATCTGTATTTTTGGAGTATAAAAATGGAGTGTAATAAAATGAGGTATGCCTGTGCAATACTGAGTCTTACTGTTGATGAAAAGTATTTACCTGGATTTTGATGAATTTGAATTCTTTGTACTGAAAATATTAAGACATTGGATTTTATAAAATGCTTTTGCTTTATGAACCAACTAGTTTCACACTTTTGTCATACCACATACCTTCATGGAGATAAGCACAGCTTTTATTTTTATGATTAATTTTAATCATTTAATGCACGTATACATATTCTGGTAGGCCAAGAGCCACATGAGATATTTTTCTTTCTTATGCTCATAATGGCATCTCCAGCATCAAATGTAGTACTTGGATTCTAGTTGCCATTTAATAAACATTTGTTGAACCAGTGACTGAATCCTATGTGTTGTTGCTCTCCAAACCAGTATCCACCTAGTTAATATATATCATCCTTGGAAATGCTAACACACTCTTCCCCTATATCTTGCACATTCTTTCAGTCACTATCATCTTTTTCTAAAATAGGTTTCATCTAGTTTTTATAATGTAATTTAAATTCATCTGATTGCCCCACCTTGGAGTGCAATTGTATTTTTCAAACAGTTTTATAAATCTCTAGGAAAGGATATAAACATATACATTCACTCTACACTTTATTTAAGTGAAATTTTAGATACTGATTTCTTAATTATATGCTCTCAAAACATTCTACATTTCATTTCTTTCTATGGGAAAATTTCCAGCAATAAACAGAAGAGATTATTTTTTGGACTGCTTCTATAATATATAATTAGCACTTAGTAAATTAGATGTGCTGTTGTGTTAAATAGGATATAATTAAAAGGGACTACACAGTTTACATAGAATATGAATCCATGTTTCATAATGGGATTAAAAAATCAGACATATTCCCTTTGTAAAATGATAATGCTAGTATAAGCATAAGAATTATTTAAAATTTAAAAATTTTGATTCTCTTGATTTTAATGTTATGGGATTAAAATTGTATTAGACAAAAATTAGAATTTTAGTTTGTAGAAAATATACTCTCTTAGATAATGGGCTATAATAAGACTTTAACTCTAATGTCTCTGCAATTTTTTATAGAACTTGAAAATGTCTTTCTACTTTGGCAGGCTGCTTGGAAGCACATTACTTCCATATTGGTTAAGAATCTTTGCAGCAGTCCTCAGCAACAGGAAAAAGATTCTTCTGAGCTTTGTAAGTATATTCTAGTTTTAGAGAAGTGCTACACTCAGTTACTTTTGGGCTCCAAAATCACTGCAGATGGTGACTGCAGCCATGAAATTAAAAGATGCTTACTCCTTGGAAGGAAAGTTATGACCAACCTAGACAGCATATTAAAAAAGCAGAGACATTACTTTGCCAACAAAGGTCCATCTAGTCAAAGCTATGGTTTTTCCAGTGGTCATATATGGATGTGAGAGTTGGACCATAAAGAAAGCTGAGCACTGAAGAATTGATGCTTTTGAACTGTGGTGTTGAGAAGACTCTTGAGAGTCTCTTGGACTGCAAGGAGATCCAACCAGTCCATCCTAGAGGAGATCAGTCCTAGGTGTTCACTGGAAGGACTGATGTTGAAATTGAAACTAATATTTTGGCCACCTGATGCAAAGAGCTGACTCATTTGAAAAGACCCAGATGCTGGGAAAGATTGAGGGGACAATAGAGAATGAGATGGTTGGATGGCATCACCGACTCAATGACATGAGTTTGGGTAAATTCTGGGAGTTGGTGATGGACAGGGAGGCCTGGCGTGTTGCCATTCATGGGGTCACAAAGAGTCGGACTCGACTGAGCTGAATTGAATGCTCAGTTACAACATACAAGGGCATAGATATGAGTTTTTTTTTTCCTGATCTTTAGAAATTCATATTCTCTGTAAAGAGTTACAAATTGGGTCCTTTCACTGATTTTATCTTGAATAATATGAAAAAATATTACCATGATGTTGTGAAGGAATGGTTGCCCCGATTTTCCTGATGAAAATGAGTCTGTGATTGTTAGTATTGTTTGACAGATCCTTAATTGTGAAAAACTGACCACCTTTGAAAATTAGAAATTTCAGAATGGACCATTAAAATGATTCTGAGATGATAAACCATCAGGTATTTAAGAAGTTCTGGGTTGGGCCAGGTTGGGGATAATATGTAAGGTACATATTACATGTCAACTTCAATTAAATGTTAAGAGGTAGCTTCTTGATTCATAGCACTGAGGATTTTGAAGCTGTGTTATAGTAGCTTTATCTGCCCTTCATAGGTATTAAGGTGAAAGCACAAAAATAAAATTAGGAAGAAGCAGAAGTATTCAGAAACCAATGAAGGAAATTTCAGGTCCCTGGTTTCCTTTAGGATACCTAAAGCAGAACCTACCTAATCAACATACTGAGAAGGGGATCCTATAATCTTTTCTGAATATTCTTATAGAGACAGAAGGTTGAGAATTCACTCCTCTTTAAATAAGGCTATGTATATACTTATAAGAGTCATTCTTCAACTTAACTTCACATTATAGTCATCTAGGTAGATTTTAAAAACTTCTGATGTCTGGGTTCCATTCCAGACTAAATAAACCAGCATCTTTGGGACTGAGGTTCTGGCATTGATATTTTAAAAAAAAAAAAAAAAAAAAAAAAACTCTCCAAGGTGCAGCTAAGTTTGGGAATCATTGGACATTTCATGTAATTGCAAAACCAGATAGTGACAGCATATCCTTTCTTCCTTCTCTCCAAAATTCCCATTGGAATGTATAAAAGTGTTTAAACAATTTACATTTGTAAGAGTTGGACCATTAAGAAGGCTGAATGCCAAAGGATTGATGCTTTCAAACTGTGGTTTTAGGAAAGAGTCTTGAGAGGCCCTCGGACTGCAAGAAGATCAAACCAGTCAATCCTAAAGGAAATCAACCCTGAATACTCATTGAACTGACTAATGCTGAAGCTCCAATACAGTGGCCACCTGATGCAAAGATCTGACTCAGTGAAAAAGATTCTGATGCTGGGAAAGATTGAAGACAGGAGAAGGGGACGACAGAGGATGAGACGGTTGGATCTCAATGGTTGGATACCGACTCAATGGAAATGAGTTTAAGCAAACTCCAGCAGATGGCGAAGGACAGGGAAGGAAGCCTGGCATGTTGCAATCCATGGGGTCACAAAGAGTCAAATATGACCTAAGGACTGAACAACAATAATAACAAAAACAGCAACAATAATGATGATGTATATGAGTTCTGGAAAGGAAGTGTTATCAGAGGTCCAAGCATGATAAGACATTTTATAAGACAAAAACAGGTGGAATCAATTGGTGATGAAATCTAATCAGAGGAGACCACAGTGCAAGATACACTAGCTACAAACCCAGTTTCAATCAATACAAAGATAAAAGAATCACATTCATAACAAATATGATGACTGGGTCCTTCCCAGTTCCTGTTTATTACATAAAGGGGCTGTGAGCAGAGACTTAAAAAAAGAGCAGAAATGAAGTTGTTATCAGAGTTCTTCTAAATACACAAAAGAGGGAAGAGGGAATGGGAACAGAGGAGAATGGGGGCAGAGAAAGGCACTTCTCCTAAGAATTGACTAAAACTTTACACTCCCAGTGTGAATCCCTCCTTATAATGCCAAACATAGGGCAGCATACTTCCATACAGAGAAACCTTCTTTCCACATTCACTCTCATTTATACAGAAGCTGAAGGTGTCTGTCCCATAAATGGAAAAGCATTGGGAGAAATTGATCTACAATTCCCAGATTTCTGTTAAAAATAACTAGTCCTTCATTTACTTCTAAGAAGGTCAGTGAAGGGTATTCATACTAGTTAGAATAAGTTCTTTTAAGCCATTGAAGTCTTCAACAGTAGAGGACTTTTTGGAAGGGTTTCAGCAAGCTCACAGAATGAACAGGAGGTCTGGAGAAACAGGGTCAGAGAATGGGCAAGAACCTTGGTGCGTTGTGCATCAAGGTCAGTATAGAATGCTGTCACTAGTTCTACCACTAACTCAGTATGTATCACCATATCACCAGACTCAGCTCCACCGACACTGATGTAAATTATTCTTCTATTGGATGAAGTACAGGCTGGAATCAAAATTTCCAGGAGAAATATCAATAACCTCAGATATGCAGATGACACCAACCTTATGGTAGAAAGTGAAGATCTAAAGAGACTCTTGTGAAAGTGAAAAAGAGTGAAAAAGCTAGCTTTAAACTCAACATTCAAAAAACTAAGATCATGGCAAACAGTCCCATCACTTCATGTCAAATAGATGAGGAAGCAATGAAAACAGTGAGGGACTTTATTTTTGTGGGCTCCAAAATCACTTCAGATGGCAATTGCAACCATGAAATTAAAAGACGCTTGCTCCTTGGAAAAAAGCCACGACCAACCTAGACAGCATATTAAAAATCAGAGACATTACTTTGCCGACAAAGGTCTGTCTAGTCAAAGCTATGGTTTTTCCAGTAGTCATGTATGGGTGTGAGAGTTGGACTATAAAGAAAGCTGAGTGCTGAAGAATTGATGCTTTTGAGCTGTGGTGTTGGAGATGACTCTTGAGAGTCCCTTGGACTGCAAGGAGATCCAACCAGTCCATCCTAAAGGAAATCAGTCCTGAATATTCGTTGGAAGGACTGATGCTGAAACTGAAACTCCAGTACTTGACCATCTGATGTGAAGAACTGACTCACTTAAAAAGACCCTGATACTGGAAAGATTGAAGGCAGAAGGAGAAGGGGATGACAGAGGATGAGGTGGTTGGATGACATCATTGACTCAATGACCATAAGTTTGAACAAGCTATGGGAGTTGGTGATGGACAGGGAAGCCTGGCATGCTGCAGTCCTTGGGGTCATAAAGAGTAGGACATGACTGAGTGGCTGAATTGATTGTGTACGTGAGTCTATCCTTTCTCCTGTTTTAAGATTTCTTTGAGTCAAAGGCATTTAAAGATAGGGATGCCTAAAGCTGAACAATAATCATAATCAAAACCAAAATCCATCAATGAGAAGAAAAAAAGCAGAGCATATAGAACAACTGATGTCAGATGCAGAATATTGAGGAATTAATAAGGACTAGAGGATTCCTGACGGATTCAAAACAGCACACAGGAAGCCACCTGTTAAATGCTTCCTGACACTTTCTAACACCATATACAAAAATAAATGGATCAAAATGGATTAAAGATCTAAACGTAAGACCAGAAACTATGAAAATCCTAGAGGAAAACATAGGCAAAATACTCTCTGAGGCAAATCACAGAAAGATCCTCTATGACCCACCTCCAAGAGTAATGGAAATAAAAACAAAAATAAACAGATGGGACCTAATTAACTTAAAGCTTTTGCACAATGAAGGAAACTATAAGCAAGGTGAAAAGACAGCCTTCAGATTGGGAGAAAATAATAGCAAACAAAACAACTGACAAAGAATTAATCTCCAAATTATACAAGCAGCTGATGCAGCTCAATACCAGATAAATAAATGACCCAATCAAAATGTGGGCCAAAGAACTAAACAGACTTCTCTCCAAAGAAGACATACAGATGGCTAACAAACACATGAAAAGATGCTCAACATCACTCATTATCAGAGAAATGCAAATCAAAACCACACTGAGGTACCATGGCATGCCAGTCAGAATGGTTGCTATCAAAATGTCTATAAACAATAAATGCTGGAGAGGGTGTGGAGAAAAGGGAACCCTCTTACACTGTTGGTGGGAATGCAAACTAGTACAGGCACTATGGAGAACAGCATGGAGATTCCTTAAAAAACTGGAACTAGAACTGGCATACAACCCAGCAATCCCACTGCTGGGCATACACACCGAGGAAACCAGATCTGAAAGAGACACGTGCACCCCAATGTTCATCGCGGCACTGTTTATAATAGCCAGGACATGGAAGCAACCTAGATGCCCATCAGCAGACGAATGGATAAGGAAGCTGTGGTACATATACACCATGGAATATTACTCAGCTATAAAAAAAAGAACACATTTGAGTCAGTTCTAATGAGGTGGATGAAACTGTAGCCTATTATACAGAGTGAAGTAAGTCAGAAAGAGAAATAACCATATAGTATATTAATGCATATATATGAAATTTAGAAAGAGGAAAATGACAACGCTGTTGCAAGACAACAAAAGAGGCACAGATGTAAAGAACAGACTTTTGGACTCTGTGGGAGAAGGCGAAGGTAGGATAATTTGAGAGAATAGCATGGAAACGTGTATATTACCATATGTAAAATAGATGACCAGTGCAAGTTTGATGCATGAATCAGGGCACTCAAAGCTAGTGCTCTGGGACAACCCAGAGGGATGGGGTGGGGAGGGAGGTGGGAAGGAGTTCAGGATGGGAAACACATGTACACCCATGGCTGATTCATGTTGGTGTATGGCAAAAACCACCAGAATACTGTAAAGTAATTAGCCCAAATTAAAATAAATAAATTGTTAAAAAAGATTAAGAAAACAAAGGACAATTCCCAATGTTTAACAAACATAAAATCTTTTGATTAAAAGAGGTCACAAAGGATACTGTAGAATTAATGAAAACCCACTTATGCACTATCAGTTCCTGGTGAAATTAGTACACCAGGGAAAATGAGAAATGTCTAGGAGTATCTAGAAAATTAAATTATCCATAAAAGAAGAGAATCAGAATGATGTCAGTTTTCCTGTAGGCAACATTGAAAATATAAGTGACTCTCAAAAAAGATCTTCAAATTTCTGAATCCAAGATTTTCAATTAACTGTCAAGATAAACCAAAAATAATACTGAACATAAAATTTTTAACTACAAAAACACAGGATAGAAAACTTATTTTAGGAAGCACTCTAACAAGGTCAAGAAAAAATCAAGAGGATGGCATAAAGTATAAGATAGGATAACAGCTAAGTATGATCCAGAGAGGTTTAGGAAGCTAAAATGTAATGAAGAGAACCCATTATTCCAAAACACGTAGGTTATTCTTAAGTGGCAAACTTTAAAAAACTGTCACAAGTTTCTCTCGATCTTGTGTCATCTCTTATGATGTGTCTTCAATGTCATCGATTCTTTCCTTAACTGCGTCGAATGGAAAATGACTTAAGTGGACTTAAGTCATTCTTATTTCTGGTTTTGATTTCTAGCATTTCCATATGAGTGTTTTTATAATTCCTATCTTTCTGCTGAAATTACTCATTTGGCTTTACATGTTGTCTATCTTTCCCATTAGGCCTGTAAATATATTACAGTTATTTTAAACCCCTATCTGAAAGTTCCAGCCTCTGTGTCATACCTGAGTCTGCTTCTGATGCTTAATCTTTAGAGCAGTTCCCCCCTTTCCATATGCCTAACTTTTTTTTAAATTGAATATCTTGTATAGGACAATAAATACTTAGGTAAGTAGCTTTTATACTTAAGAGATGAGCACAACTTTCCTCCTGTGATTCTCAATGATTATCAATCTGGGATGACTTTTGTCCCCCAGGGGACACTTGACACTATCTGGAGACATTCTTGATTGTCATGATTGGAGCGGTGGGGTGCTACTGGCACCAAAGGTGTTATTAAACATCCTACAATGGATAGGACAGCCCCTAAATGATTACCCAGCCCAAAATATTACAGATCTAGGGTTAAGAAATCTTCATTTAGAGTAAAAAGTCTCATTGCCCAGACACAAATTTGAAGGACCAACACCCAGAACAGACAATGAAAGTGTTGGAGATTCTGTCACCTAGGTCCTGGTTCCAATATAGATCTAACACAAAGCCTAATACTTTGGTCAATGATTCAGCTAAGCCAGGATTTAATATGGACTGTTTTCTAAATAAATATCAGTTTTAAATAGCCACGAGTACATTTCCCAGAGAGGAATAGAGAAGGGCTATAGACATTTGTCACGTACCACTTATATCTTAATTGAGACCCATGATCATGAGGATGCTGCAGAGAGGCAGAGGATGAAATGGTTGGATAGCATCAACAACACAATGGGAATGAACCTAACCTGGGCAAACTCCAGGAGATGGTAAGGGACAGGGAGGTCTGGCATGCTGTAGTCCATGGGGTTGCAAAGAGTTGGACATGACTTAGCAACTGAACAACAACATGATCATGAGTACAACTACTCTAAAGAGATTCTTTAAGTGTGTGCCTTCTTGTAAAGTTTATATTTGCAACTTAATTTGACTGTTTCTTTCAGACTCTTATTTAACTCCTTTAAAGTGCTTCCTCTGCCATGTCAGAAACACCTGACTCTCAAGGGGAAAAAGTATATTTCTACATAGTCACCTTTTGAAAACTTATATTCTGAACTGCCAGACTTCACTCACTCTAAAATAACTTCACTGAAGAAATTAATTTTTCTTGGTGATTGGTAAAAGATTTGAATGTTCAGCTTCCACTTGTACTCCTTCTTCATCTCTTCAGTAACATTCCTACTCTAGGTGTCTCTGTGTCTTGGCTCTTGGCTTTCCAAGAAGTCAGTATTTCAATAAATCATCAAATGGGGAAAGAAAAGTTCTTGTAGTCTGCTAGATGCTCTTCTTTTTAAAGTAATTCCCATGAGCCCATCCCTGTTATAAGGGGTCTGGTCTTATTTGTGGACCCAGACAGTTTCCCTAACAGTGATTACTTGGGAAAGGAAGGAGGCAAATTAGCATAAATAAGCATCTGCTCTCTATCTGGCTCTGTGCTAGGCACTATATGTAGGATTTCTCACTCAGTCCTGACCATAACTCTAGAAGGTAGAAGACAATAATCTCATTTTATGTATTTATAGAACTTAAGTCTTAAGAAATGTAATGCCTTGTCCAAAATTACTCAATTATAAGCAGGTGATCTGGGAGTTAAACGCGAAGTATGTCCTCTTTAAAGGAGTTGATCGGTTTTTATTGTTGTTTTTATTTTGGGAATAAGAAGATGAGAGAAATCTTTATTCTAATTTAATATATGGGAAAAGGTTACCTTTGAGGAAGAAAGATATGAGAATTCAGGGAATTAGAAGGCAATGGCACCCCGCTCCAGTACTCTTGCCTGAAAAATTCCATGGATGGAGGAGCCTGGTGGGCTGCAGTCCATGGGGTCGCTACAAGTTAGACACGACTGAGCGACTTCACTTTCACTTTTCACTTTCATGCATTGGAGGAGAAAATGGCAACCCACTCCATTGTTCTTGCCTGGAGAATCCCAGGGACGGGGGAGCCTGGTGGGCTGCCGTCTATGGGGTCGCACAGAGTTGGAAATGACTGAAGCAATTTAGCAGCAGCAGCAGCAGTAAGCAGGGTGTTATAAAATAGAGCATTTTGGGTTTTTGCTTAGATATGGAGCATAAGGACCATGTCTAGGTTACTATGGCCCAAGGTATACATTTAAGAGACTCAGAAGACTTTTTAGTTGTAATGAGTCTTAAAGGGACATGCCATTTCATATATCCAGGTATTTTGGCTGGATTGGTCTGTAACCATTAACTAGCTCCGATGTTCTCATTTTTCAGATGAAGAGAATGAAATATAGACACAGAAGAGGGAAGGGCTGTTGAAGATGTAACATGTGTCAGACACAAGTGTGTGCACATTGATGCTCACTCGTGTCTGACTCTTGGCTACCCAAGGTACTGTAGCCCATCAGGCTCCTCTGTCCACGGGATTTTCCCAGAAGGAACACTGCAGTGGGTTGGTATTTTTTCCTCCAGGGAATCTTCCCAACCCAGGGACTGAACCTGTGTCTCCTCCATTGCAGACAGATTCCTTACCCCTGACTAAGCCACCTGGGAAGCCTCCAGACTCAAGTGCAGAGAGATAAATGTAAGATTAAAACTCAATATGTGTGCAGCACATTGAACTCTGCTCAGTGTCGTGTGGTGGCCTGGATGGGAGGGAGTTTGGGGGAGAATGGATGTGCATATATGTATGACTGAGTTCCTTCAATGTTCACCCGAAACTATCACAACACTCTTAATCAGGACATCTCAATATAAAATAAAACAATAAAAAAAATTCAAGTATGTATCTAGATTCTCAGTTTTTCTTCCTAAAATGTTGCTTCTAGAAAAATTATAGGTTAATAGAAACTCTACCTCTTTCTTACATAAAATATAATATACACTGTCTTGTTTGGGGGGCAAATAGTGCTCAGAGTTTGTCTTTGCCAGCAACCTATTTAACATAAGTTCACTGGGGAACCTATAATAATTTCACAAACCAATAACACATAAGAAAGTATCTTGTGACAAGCCAATAAAGAAATAACACACTCCAAACAAATGGTAGAATAGTTACACTACTGTTACAGGCAAAGGGAGATGAAAGAAATAAAGTCCAAATTTAGTTCAAGGTGTACCTTTGCACAATTGAGGACTCAGGAGAGAGGACTTAGCAAAGAGCTGATGTCCAGCTGTCAAAGCAAAAATATGAAAGTCCTTTTTGTCAGGGCAGGTTGCTAGGGAATGAAGGCACTGGTGTGGGTGGCAGGCTAGGCTGCTTGATGGTTATCATTTAAGACACTACTGCCCAGGTTGCACCACTGCCGATGAGGAGCATTTTAAACAGGCAGGAGTGAGTGTCTCTTCTCCTCCCGAGACTGCTGCATGGCTTAACGCTACACTGCCCACCAAGAGTAAACAACATGGCAAGAGCAAGCGTATCAAGACCTCAGGAAAGTTAGATCTGCACAAAATAACTTCTGCCCAAAGCAAAATACTCTCTCCCTCAGATATTCCTCACAAACTCCCAGTGTTTACAGTCTAAATGCCCCCTTGCCATAGTTGCTTCTCCACAAGCTCTTACCAGTAAGTGTTCAGCAAGGCCTTTGGGCAGCTGAGCTGCTAAGGGCTTATTAAGGGCAATGGATGAGACGGTGACATCCTGAAACGACTTAGCTCATTTTTATATCACAACTCCACTTCTAAAAAGATATTTGTTTTCTTGTCTTAGTCATACACAAGTAGAACAAGACAATTTTACTTAAGACACAAGCAAATGGATTTGAAATCACCTTGAACCAATACATAGTATCTACATTTTCAGAGTGATTTCACATAATTTATCTCATTTGAACATCAATGTCACCATTGATATTGGATAAAGCAATTATTTTCATGTCTGTTTACTAATGGAAAACCTTCCTAAGTGAACAATGCAAAGAAATAGAGGAAAACAATAGAATGAGAAAGACTAGAGATCTCTTCAAGAAAATTAGAAATACCAACAGACCATTTCATGCAACAAGGGCTCAATAAAGGACAGAAATGGTATGGACCTAACAGAAGCAGAAGATATTAAGGAGAGGTGGCAAGAATAAATCAAAGAACTATACAAAAAGGATCTTAAAGACCCAGATAACCATGAGGGTGTGGTCATTCACCTAGAGCAGAACATCCTGGACTTCAAAGTCAAGTAAGCCTTCAGAAGCATCACTACTAACAAAGCTAGTGGAGGTGATGGAATTCCAGTTGAGCTATTTCAAATCCTAAAAGATGATGCTGTGAAAGTGCTGCACTCAATATGCCAGCAAATTTGGGAAACTCAGCAGTGGCCACAGGAGTGGAAAAGGTCAGTTTTCATTTCAACCCCAAAGAAAGACAATGCCAAAGAATGCTCTAACTACCACACAATTGCCCTCATCTCACATGCTAGTAAAGTAATGCTCAAAATTCTCCAAGGCAGGCTTCAACAGTACATGAACTGAGAACTCCCAGATGTTCAAGCTGGATTTAGAAAAGGCAAAAGAACCAGAGATCAGATCGCCAATATCTGTTGGATCATCAAAAAAGCAAGAGAATTTTTTAAAAAAAATCTATTTCTGCTTCATTGGCTACCCTAAAGCCTTTGACTATGTGGATCACCACAAACTGTGGAAAATTCTTCAAGAGATGGGAATACTAGACCACCTGACCTGCCTCTTGAGAAATCCGTATGCAGGTCAGGAAGCAACAGTTAGAACTGGGCATGGAACAACAGATTGGTTCCAAATAGGGAATGGAGCATGTCAAGGCTGTACATTGTCACCCTGCTTATTTATCTTATATGCAGAGTACATCATGAGAAACATTGAGCTGGATGAAGCACAAGCTGGAATCAAGATTGCCAGGAGAAATATCAATAACCTCAGATATGAAGATGATACCACCCCTATGACAGAAACTGGAGAGGAGCTAAAGAGCCTCTTCATGAAGGTGAAAGAGGAGAGTGAAAAAGCTCGCTTAAAACTCAACATTCAAAAAATGAAGATCATGGCATCCGGTCCCATCTATTCATAGCAAATAGATGGGGAAACATTGGAAACAGTGACAGAATTTACTTTCTTAGGCTCCAAAATCACTGCAGATGGTGACTGTAGCCATGAAATTAAAAGATGCTTGCTCCTTGCAAGAAAAGCTATGACAAATTTAGAAAGCATATTAAAAAGCAGAGACATTACTTTGCTGACAAAGGTTCATACTGTTAAAGCTATGATTTTTCCAGTAGTCATGTATCGATGTAAGAGTTGGACAATGAAGAAGGCTAAACACTGAAGAATTTATGCTTTTGGCCTGTGGTGTTGGAGATTCTTGAGAGTCCCTTGGACTGCAAGGAGATTAAAGCAGTCAATCCTAAAGGAAATCAATCCTGAATATTCATTAGAAGGACTGATGCTTGAAAGTGAAGCTCTAATACTTTGGCTACTTGATGTGAAGATTTGACTCATTAAAAAGACCCTGGTGCTGGAAAAGATTGAAGGCAGGAGAAGGGGACAAAAAAGAACAAGATGGTTGGATGGCATCACCAACTTGATGGACATGAGTTTGAGCAAGCTCCGGGATGGTGAAGCACAGGGAAGCCTGTTGCACTGTATTCCATAGGATCATAAAGAGCCGGACATGATTGAGCAAATGAACAACAACACTAATGGAAAATACTGAAATCACTGTAGATGACAGTCTTGCTAAAGACAATACAACTAGTAAGTGGCAAAAGCAAGAACAGAACCTGGGTTTTTGGGATCCTAAATCAGTGAATTCCAACACTGAAATGCCTTTGTCAATCATTCTCATCAATATTAACAAGTTAATTGTAGGTCATGAATCTGTAAAAAATATTAACATAGCAAAAAAACAAGAAAAACAAAATAACAAGGCTTGAAATCAGACAGACCAGATTAAAACTTATTTCTGTTACTCTCTAGCTCTATACATTTGGGTAACCCATTCAACCTAAGACAGTTTCCTCACCTGCATAGTGAAGGTGATAAGCATTATCTGATCGAGTTTCTATGAAGATTACATAAAATGGCATCTGAAAAATGTTTTTTAGCACAGTCCTTGGAACATAATATACACTTGATAAGTGATCACAATTATGAATATCAGACATGTAAAGGTGCTAATGGGTCAGGCTAAAGAATCTGCCTGCCAATACAGGAGATGCTGGTTCAATCCTCGTGCTGGAAAGAGTGCCTGGAGAAGGAAATGGCAATCCACTACAGCATTCTTTTAATACAGTAGTGATGCTTTTGAACTGTGTGTTAGAGAAGACTCTTGAGAGTCCTTTGGGCAGCAAGGAGATCAAATCAGTCAACCATAAAGGAAATCAGTCCTGAATATTCATTGGAAGGACTGATGCTGAAGCTGAAGCTCCAATACTTTGGTCAGCTGATGTTGACTCATTGGAAAAGACCCTCATTCTGGGAAAGACTGAAGGCAGGAGAAGGGCATGACAGAGGATGAGATAGTTGGATGGCATCACTGACTCGATGGACATGAGTTTGAGCAAGGTCTGGGAGTTGGTGATGGACAGGGAAGCCTGACATGCTGCAGTCCATGGGGTTGCAAACAGTCACACACCACTGAGCAACTGAACTGAACTGAACTGAACAGTATTCTGCCTGGGAAATCCCACAGAGGAACCTGGCAGACTATAGTCTGTGGGGGTGCAAAGAGTCAGACACAATTTAGTGAATAAACAGCAACAGCAAAGGTGCTTATGGTCAAAGCATGATTTTAAGTTCCTTTCCTGACTTCAGATCTGATAAAAATAGCTGACATCTTAATATATTCTCTTCTAGATAGGCTTGTAGCCCTGAAGGGATGAAATGAATAGAATAATCTAGATGAGTAGGTCTGCTTTTTGTCCCCAGAGAAATAATGTTATCCAGTTTTAAGACCCATTGAACAGGCATTCAGTTAATGAAGTACTTGACTCTCAGACAATGCTAATAATAGCAGATGAGAATCATCACATGCAATATGTTGTTTTTAATAGAGCAGTTTTTTCAGCTCCATTTCACAAACTTCAGACTCCCAACTCTGATGGACTCCCTTTGTGGATGTTTGGTTTGAGTCCTTGATCTTTAACATTTATTGACTTGCAAACTCTGTGCTAGGTGCTTGGGTTATAAAATAAAAAATATAAAACATGGCAAAATTCATAAAACATACTAAAAGCATTGGATCAAAGAAGTCAAATATTATCTAGGTTAGTATTTGGGTGGTCAAAATCTGTATCCTCTCAATGTGAACAATGTGAACATATGTGCTACCACAAAAATTTACACTTAAAAATGGTTAAGATGGTAAATTTTATGCTTAGTGTATGAAAATTAAAAATAACGTTTTAAAGAGAAGAGAAATAGGTCAAACATAGGATCCTCTACATATATAAATATGGAACAATATGTAAAGAATTTTGATTATTCCAACACAGAAATTGAGAATGGTTTTAAAAAAATTTCTATATCCCCAGATATCACATATATGGGAATATTAACATTTACAAATAAAATTAGAAACCTGAACTTTGAAAAAAAAGAAAGAAAAGTTTTAAGAATAGATCAGGAAATACAATCATGAAAATTTGAAAAAAGAATTTTGAAGCACAGAGACTACTTAAAAACTCTATCTAGTAAGAGAAAATAGAATCAATATTATAACAAAAAGCATCATTCCATAAGGAATAGGCACTTCTTTGAAATATCTAAATACCAAAATGAGGGTCACATCATTTTTAATAGTAAGATTAGTTATTTATGGGTTTTGATTAATATAAGACAAGCATTTCCAGAAGTGAAGACAGAATGATGATCTCTTACAGTTTTTTTTTTTTTCTATTCCTGTGTTCTATAACCCAAAAAAAGACTTTGCTTATATTTGGGCAATAGTAACTCTAAATTCATGAATCTTTTAAACATAGGTAAGTTTTTAGGCAATAGCATAGACATGGTTGAAAGCCTTAGGCCCTATGTACTCAAGAGAAAATTGTGTCCCATGAATTTTTAATAAACTAAACAGTGCTATTTCCATGAAGAAATAAGGTATGCTAAATAAGAGTGACAGGAATTCCAAGGGGAAAGGCTGAAAAAAGACAGTGCTTGGCACTTTTATCTTTCAGTGGAGGTGGGGGAAAAATCATAGAGGTTTATAACAAAAGTACAAGATTCTATTACATGCAAAACTGGGAAACATTCTGATTTGCATTTTTGCATAAATTTACACCATAAGTTGAAAGTTCTATATGCAAATATTTAAAAGCAGTTTAATTAATTAATATACATTCTTGTTGTTATATCTGAATCCAGTACTCAGGATATGGCACATGAAATAAAGATGATATTTTAAAAACCAATTTTATCACATATCAGATGCATTAGATTGTTGGGATCAAAGTAGAGAAGAAATTTCAGATGGAGAAGTAGACACAGAGTCAGGGACTTCTACCAAGACAAAAAGAGAAGACAAGAAAGAAGATAAGGGTTATTTTCCTCTTCTTTCGTCTCCATCTCTACCTCTCCCCTTTCTCTTCCTCCAACACCTAGTCCCTCCTTCTGGTGTTAGTCCTACCTGTATTATCTTATTTTTTCAAGTCCATCCTCATAGCCGCAACTATTATTTTAAGCAATAAAAAGCAAAACTAAAACCATGTTCTCTTCTCCATTTTAAATGTGTTTAAAAAGATTTGAGAGAGAGAGGCAAAACTCCCTTGTGAAATCAGAGGTCTACCTGAGACCTGCAGTAGCGTGGATGGCAGAGAAGGGTAGGGGACAAGCAGAGCTTCAGGGAGGGTTTCAACACATAGGTACATAAATAATTCAGGAGTACCTTAAACTCTGGAAATTTGAGAGTGAAGAGATGGTTGCAGCGAGAGCTTACCTTAAGACAAACTAATAAAATAAATTATGAAATCAATTAGTCTTTGAAAAAAGCAGGTTAGGATCTGAGAAGGGATTTCTATAGGAAGCAAGACCACCTAGAAGAGCATCACTGGCAGGTTCTTACCCAGCAAAACTTTGCAAGGAAGCCTCACTTAGCAACAGGACTGAGGAAGAACTGCGGTTTCTCCCATGGAGAGCTGTTTATAGAACCTGAGGTGTCTGAGGTCCTTTTGAAGGTGAAGATGCATCTCAAAAAACTAAAATATTACTGAAGCAGAAGTATAGCTGCTCATTCTCAAGAAAAGACCATGATGACACTTTAGGATTAAGAAACGAAACTAGACTGTGATTAGGTCATGATTTATTACAAGTTTCTGAGAGAAGCTTCATAGACTTTACCTAGATGCTCTAATTATTTAAATTGTACTTTTTCAGACAACCCATTGATTTTATTTTGTTTAGCTTTATTGAAGTGTAATTGACAAAACTTTAAGATATTTAAAGTGTACATTGTGATGATTTGATATATGTATACATTTTGAAAGGATTCCTCCCACCTGGGTAAATGACACATCTATCACCTCTTAAATTAATACTTATTATTTTTTTTTCTGAGGTTAAGAACATTTAAGTTCCACTCTCCATGAACTTCAATCAAATAATACAGTAGTAAATTGTTTTTTATCATACCAAAGAGAAATAGAAATCATTAATATTTGGTTATTAAATTTATAAAAATATTTTTTTCTTGGGTAAAAACGGGTCAGTTAAGAATAACCAACCATTCTGATTTGTTCAGGCCTAAGGAAATTTATGTGTTCAGACCTAAGGAAAATTATGGAAAACATAATTTTATGTTTTCCAGAACATAAAATTTGAAGTTCTAAAACCAGGGCAGTGTTGGGCAAACCAAGAGAGGTGTTCACCCTAACCTAAGGGAAAAAACCTAAGTGTTTGATATCCTGATTCTCCATTTGATGTTTACTGAGCACTTCCCTATTTAAATGCTCCATGGGATGCATGAACATGAATATTGGCTTTCACAAATGAAGCAGAAAGGTGGGCAATGCTGAGGCACCTATGGAATCCCATTCCCCATGTAAGGACATTCAAAATCGGACTTTTAAAATAGAAGAGGCAAGCAAAACTTACACACTGTGAATCTCCACTCTGGGACACTGACCCACTGTGTTTTAGATGCCATGAATTTAAAGATAAGGTGGATCCTAACATGCTCTGTCCTTGAGGCTTTTACAGTCTGGTGCGAATAAGGAGACACTAGAGATTAAGAAATCACATTTACTGGGTGAAATGCACCTAAATTTCAGGCAGGAATTGACCTCTAGAGGTCAGGAGAATTATATTCTACTCTAAGTTTGTCTATTAATTATTCACATGGCTTTTCTTAGATCATTCCATTTCCCTGGTTCTCAGTTTCTACAACTTTAAAATGAAATGGTTGAGCTAGAGGATTCTCAAATCTTTTAAAGTATTTGTTTGTACGAATCCAGATGACCAATATTTTTTCTTCAGGTCATACAAATGGTAGTAGGTATTCTTGGTCAATTGGGAAAAAAAAAAACAAAACAATATTGTGAAGAAAAGTGAGAACTCAGCCCTAGAAATAAAAAGTGCTTTTGATTTCAGTGGTGTGCTGGAGACAGCCCATTCTATGCATCTCTTCATGTTCAATAATCAATGTTCAAAAATATAAAAGACTGTTGCTTCCTCATAATCCTTTAAAATACATATAGCTATTAATGAAAGAAGATGATAAGACTTAATTGTGGGATTCATAATATTCATGGTGTAATACACATGGCAATAAAACATGATGATGAGTTAAATCAAATTATGTACTTGCACGATTTTTACATGAAGGAGAATAGTAATTCTATGTAAACTGTGGAAAGTTAATATATATTATGAAACACAAAATCCTTAAAGCACAATGCAAAAATGTATAGCTAAAAAAGTCAACAGATAAATTTAAAATGGAGTTGAAAATATTCATTTAGTCCAAGAGAAGGTAGGAAATGGAAGAGAAGGGAAACAGAAAACAATGTTGACAAACAGTAAAAAAAACAGTAAAACTGTAGGTCTTAAGCCAACAGTATAAAAAACTACATTAAGTGTCAGTGGTATAGCTTCTGGGCAGGCACCCAGAGAAAACCATAATTCAAAAAGTTACATGCATGCCATGTTCACTGCAGCCCCTATTTACAATAGCAGGACATGGAAGCAATCTAAAAGTCCGTCAACAAAGGAGTGGATAAAGAAGGTGTGGTACATATATGCAATGGAATATTACTCAGCCACAAAAGGAACAAAACTGTGTCATTTGCAGAGATATGGATGAACCTAGAGACTTTCCTATGCAGCGAAGCAAGTCAGAAAGAGAAAAACAAGTATTGCATGATATTGCTTATATGTGGAATCTGGAAAAACGGTACAGATTAACTCAAGTGCAAAGCAGAAAGAGAGACACAGATATAGAGAACAAACTTGTGATTACCAATGGGGGAAAGAGGGTGGGATGAACTCGGAGGTTGAGATTGACATAGACACATGAATGTGTATAAAATAGATAACTGATGGGGCCCTACTATGCAGCACAGGGGGAATCTACTCCATGCTCTCTGGTGACCTAGATGGAAAGGGAACCCAAAATAGAGGGAATATATGTACACACACAGCTGATTCCCTTCCTGTACAGCAGAAGTTAACACAACATTATAAAGCAACTATCCTCCAATAAAAATTAATTAAACATGTTAATGATCTGTACACTTAGGTAAAAGTTAGAGGTGGTCAGAACAGGCTAAAAAAAAAAAAAACAAGACCCAACTATATTATATATTACAATCTAAAAGTAATGCACTTTCAACATAAAACTCAGGTTTAAAGACAATGTATGAGGAATGATATTCCATGCAAACAGTAAGAATAAAAATTCTGGAGTGGATATAGGTTAACATTAGATTAACACATAAAGACAAAGAGTATTATCAGATATAAATAGGGACATATCTAAATGATAGAAGGTCAATTCACTAGGAAGATGTAACAATCTTAAATGTGTACATACTTAAAAGCCCCTGTTGCTGGGAAAGATTGAAAGCAAGAGGAGAAGTGGGAGACAGGAAGAGATGGTTGGGTGGCATCGCTGACTCGATAGGCATGAGTCTGAGCAAACTCTGGGAGACAGTGAAGGACAGGGAAGTCTGGCATGCTGCAGTTTATGCGGTCACAAAGAGGCAGACACAGCCTAGCCACTGAACAACACTAATAATTAGCTTAAATGTACACAGAAGTATATGAAACAAAAAATTGAGAAAATTCAAGGGAGAAGTAGTAATTCCTCAATCATTTGGAAATTTTAATATCTCTCAGCAACTAATAGACCAATTAGATTAAAAAAAAACCTAAAAACTAAAGACATAGAAGATGTGAACAGTACTACCAAAACCTTAACCTTGCTGATATTTATACAGAATAATATTTTTAAAATTTGTGCTTCTGCATTTGGCTATTTACATAGTAATAATAATTGCAGGCTTTTAAATTTGTTTCTATTCTGGAAACATTGTAAGTGTTGAACTTCACATGCATAAAATATATTATGGTCCTCTTTTTGTTTAGTGTTTAATGAAAAGACAGAATTTTACAATTTTTAATTATTTTCAGTTCTTCCTTATACTGTGCCCTACATATCTCACCAAAGAATTTTTAAAAATATTTTTCATTATATTAAGATTTTCTCATGTGGCCACTATACCTGCACATGAGCACACACACACACACACACACACACACACAGAAGCTATTTGTTATATTTGAAGAAATATCAGAATACAAGTACGTTTCTCTTAATAATTACACATACATACATATTATGGGCTTCCCTCATGGCTCAGCTGGTAAAGAATCCACCTGCAATGCAGGAGACCTGGGTTCAATCCCTGGGTTGGGAAGATCCCCTGGAGAAGGGAAAGGCTACCTACTCCAGTATTCTGGCCTGGAGAATTCCATGGACTGTATAGTCCATGGGGTTGCAAAGAGTTGGATGTGAATGCATGACTTTCACTTTTGGGCTTCCCTGATAGCTCAGTTGGTAAAGAACCCACCTGCCATGCAGGAGACCCAGGTTCTACTCCTGGGGTCAGGACGATCCACTGGAGAAGGGATAGGCTACACACTCCAGTATTCTTGGGCTTCCCCTGTGGCTCAGCTGGTAAAGAATCTGCCTGCAATGTGGGAGACCTGGGTTTGATCCCTGGGTTGGGAAGATCCTGTGGGGAAGGGAGAGGCTACCTTTCCCTTCTGGAGTGGTCCAGTATTCTGGCCTGGAGAATTCAGAGTGTTGGACAGAATTTAGAGAGTTGGTCTCAAAGAGTCGGACATGACTGAGCAACTTTCACTTTCACACAATTTGTACATAACAGATATGTATAAGTATACATATATACAAGCCATGTCGTCCCAATGTGTTTGTAATTTACACTGGACTCTGGTGTTGCTCCTTAACTGACAATGATTTAGTTCACCCCAGAGTATACCCGCTGATGGTTCTACCCACAGAAAAACAACACTTAATCATATGCTTTGATTATTCAGTTGGGCTTCCCTGGTGGCGCAGAGGTTAAAGCATCTGCCTGCAATGCGGGAGATCTAGGTTCGATCCCTGGGTCAGGAAGATCCCCTGGAGAAGGAAATGGCAACCCACTCCAGTATTCTTGCCTGGAGAACCCCATGGACAGAGGAGCCTGGTGGGATATAATCCACGGGGTTGCGAAGAGTCGGACACAACTGAGCGACTTCATTTTCACTTTCATCTCACGAGCCAGTAGGTTTTATTTACTATACCCACTGATGCTTCTGGATAACTGAGATTATAGATGAAATTGAGCCTCAGTGTCTGGGATTTGATCCCACCAAAGTCATGTCGTAAAACTAAGCATATTTGAGTCACATTAAAGTATACATCTTTTAATGTGTATAAACTTTATGTTATTATTAATTGAATTGAAATGACAACAGAAGTAAATAATGTGGTTCCTTGCAAAACTAGAACAAAAAAACAAACAGAAAACTACCCTCAGAGTCACAGATTTTTTAAAGTTACATTTTGAAAGCTATATCATGCATGTTCAGTCACTTCAGTATTGTCTGACTCTTTGCAACCCTATGAACTGTAACCCACAGGCTTCTCTGTCCACTGAATTCTCTGTCCATTTGGAATTGCCATGCCCCACTCCAGGGGGTCGTTCTGACCCAGGGATTGAACCTGTGGCTCCTGAGACTCTTGCATTGAAGGCAGATTCTTTACCCAGTGAGCCACCTGGAAAGCCCCAGGTTCATCATACATCATTCAAATTTTGTCACACAAGGAAAAAAACTCCAGAACCTACACCAGGTCATAACTAACAAAGCAACTGTAAACAGGAATCATAAGTGTAAATATCAAACCCCATATTTCCCAAGAAGTTGTCTCTGGCCATTTCAGAATCTTCCCCTTTGCTCTAAGCATTTTCTACCTGCAAATGCTATAGCACAATTAGTGGCTCTCTGACTGATCCAGTTATATTTAGCTTTTTCTAGACCCCTGTGTGAGAGCAAGGATCAAGATTTCCACTATTTTCTCATCATCTACAGTGCCAAATTTCCAGTAATGTATCAGTAGTATACACTGACTCTTTGATGACTATTTATTTATAAATCCTTTTTTAAAATGTCCTTTATTTTCTTTACGGCTGTGCTAGGTCTTCAATGTCGTGCAGTCTTTTCTCTAGTTGTGGCGACTATGGGCTTCTCTCTGTGGTGGCTTCTCGTTGCAGAGCACAGGCTCTCGGGCGTGGAGTCTTAGTAGCTGTGACTCATGGTCTCAGTATTGGCAGCTCTGGGGCTCTAGGGCACTGGCTCAACAGCTGTGGCATGTGAGCTTAATTGCTCCATGGCATGTGGGATCCTCCCAGATCAGGGATCAAACCCATGCCTCCTGCACTGCCAGGTAGACGCTTTATCACTGAGCTACCAGGGAAGGCCCTGATTACTTCTTAACAGTGACATTTTCACTCTAGTGTCCTGTTAGTAATTATGTGTATAGAATTTGTAGTTAAGACTTGCCCTGCAAATGATGGTTGAGAGGTGAATCTGGTTGGAAGGTACATAGGTCCAGTTGTGTGTGGTTTGCCTAGTAAGCAAGCCAGCCTTTCAGGTTTTGTGTCTATGCTAGCTTGAATTTTAGCACATTTTGGAAAGGTGTCAGCAGTCTGCATTGTTTTCAGGGTGATTTTGGATTTTGAATATTTTTTTCACTTAAAAACCTACAGTGATCAGATATTAAGTCTGCTGAGATGCATATCTGAAACAAAATTGAACAATTCAGGATTTATTATCAACAACTGCTTCAAAAGGCAAATTACAACAGAATGAATTTTTTCTGTTATATTTCAAAAGCTTTTTATAGTTGAGGGGAACATGTAACTAAGGGAAGGTGCTCTGAATATCAGCAAATGTGAATTCAATGGAAGTGACTGAAAATTAGAGAATGTGTCAACATCACTAAAATCAAAATCATGCCTCTAATGCAGCGCTGATGGTTGAATGTTACATAGTTGAAATGTTCAATATATTACAAAGCTGTAAGAGTGTGTAAAGGTGGTAGGAATGAAATGTTAAACATTACACAAAAATCTGTACTTATTAGGAACATTTTTATTTAAATGATCAAAACTGTACATATGGCATAGAGCTTAGTAAATAATGAATAAATAATATAGATCATTTGAATGTACTTGTTGAAACATTTATTGTCACTTTGCAATATTTCCTCATAAATGGAATCAGAATATGTCTGATTATCTTGAGTTTAAAGCTGAATCATTCTGAATGGGAGCAATTATTATAGAGTTGATACAAACACATTAATTGACTTCTTCCTCGAAAGGAGATTACATTCTTTGGAAAGTGCTTTCAGACCTCAGTGAGGACCTCCTCCTCTCACTTGAGGATCTTTGGGATGATGGGTAAGAAGAGGTGGCCAAGGTATCACGACCTTGAAGACAGGTTCTGGGCTACTGTGCAGACTTTACAAGGTTTCTCTTGGCCATGTCCCTTAGAGGGAGTTAACTAAGGAAGGATGAAAATAATCACTAGCCCAACTTTTTTTTTTTTTTTTTTTAAATTCTTCTTTCTTAGAGATTGGGACATTGGGTGGAAGGCAGTCCCAAGATAGCAGAGGAATAGGACTGGGAGACCACTTTCTCCCTCACAAACTCATCAAAAGATAATTTGAATGCTGAGCAACCTCCACAAAACAACTTCTGAATGGTGGCAGAGGACACTGGGCACCCAGAAAGACACCCCATTCTCTTCAAAAGGAGTTAGGGCAAAATATAAAAGACAGAGAGACAAAAGAGTTAGGGATGGAGACCCATCCTGGGGAGGGAGTTGTGAAGGAGGAGAAGTTTCCAAACAGCAGGAAACTCTCTCACCGGTGGGTCTGTGGGGAGGTTTAGAATCTCAGAGGGCAACATAACCTGGAGGGAAAGAAAAAAAAAAAGCCAACACAGAATATATGCCTAACTGCAACTCGCAGTGGAAAAGTAGCTCAGACACTCGTGTCCGCCACAAGTGAGCAGGGGCTGGACAGGGAGGTGCACGCTGCATGCCTAGGATAAGGATTTGGCATGAATGCCCTGAGGACAATCTGAGGGAGCTAATGTGAGAGTACAACCCAAACTGTGGGATAGCCAGAGAGGAAAAAAACAAGAAGAGAACTTTCCCGGTGAAAGGCTCTAACCTAACACACAGCCTGGCCTGCTCATAGAACAAAGGATTGAGCGAAAACCAAAGGAGAGTTTGGCAGCTGCATACAGGCCCCTTCCCCCCTCTGGAGGCAGAGAGGCAGGTGTGGGACAGCCAGAGCTGGAAGGCAAGGGGCAATCTCAGCCCCAGAGACTGGGCATCCTCCACCAAACTGCTAGCCGGCTCCCAGATGCTAACCATATCTTCCTGGGTTCCTGGATGGTTAACGTCTGCCAGGAGGGTCACAGCCTGAGATCAGCTTCCCAGAGGAGACACACAGCCCACCTGAGATGGTGCTCTTGCGGTGCACCCAGGAAACTGAGAGGCCAGGACTGGGGAGGTGATTAAGATGCATGGCCCACCTGCAACAGTGAGCTTGCCAAGCCCCTGGCTGCCTGAGCTGCTCAGACCTGGGAAGGGCACAAAATGCATGCCCAACCAAGTCTGTGCCCTTGCGGAGTACCCGAGAACCTGAACCTGAGCAGCTTAGACCTGGGAAGTGCATGAAAGGCAGGGCCCATTTTGGACAGTACCCCTGCAGAGCAACCTGGAGCCTGAGCAGTGTAGACCTGGAAAGCACACGCTGCCATGAGCTGAGGCAAACCCAGTGTGGTCCATACAACGTGAGCACTCCCCACACACGCCAGTGATGTTTCTTTGCAGTGTTCCTCACTCCCCACAGCACAGATGAACAAGTGAGCCTAAACAAGTGACCACCCGCCCCCTGTGTCAGCGCGGAAATTAGACCATGTAGGGACTTTCAAACAGGGGAAGCCAAAATAAACAAAGAGGGAACCGCTCTGGAAGTGACAGGTGCAACAGATTAAAACCCTGTACTTAACATTGACTAAGCGTTGGCAGGGGCCTATAGACCTTGAGAAGAAGTTTACAAGCTGGAACAAGGAACTATCTGAAACTGAACTGACCCCACACTGCCTGCAACAGCTCCAGAGAAATTCCTAGATATATTTTTACTATTATCATTTTTTAATTTTTAAATTCTTTATTACTCCTCTAATTTTCATTTTTATAACCTACTATTACCTTGCAAAAAAGACCCTATTTTTAAAGAAAATTTCATATATATATATATATATATATATACACACACACACACACATATACATATATATATTATAAATTTTGTGATTGCTTTTGTTTGGTATTTTTAATATTGTGTTTTTGAGAGTCTAACCTCTACTCTAGATTTTTAATCTTTGTTTTTTTTGTATTTGTTATCAATTTTGTACCTTTAAGAATTTAATCTTCAGTATCCATTTTCACTTAGGGGTGTGATTACTGACTTGATTGCTCTCTCCCCTTTTGACCCTCCCATTCCCCCACCCCCGTCACCTCTATCTCCTCCCTCCCCCTTCTCTTCCCTACTTAACTCTGTGAATCTCTCTGGGCGTTCCGGGTGTGGAGAGCACATAGGGAACTGATTCCTGGCTAGATTAGTCTCTCCCCTTTTGACTCCCCCTCTTCTCCTCCTGCTCATCTCTATCTCCCTCCTCCCTCTTCTCTTCTCTATGTAACTCCTGGGTGTTACATATGGAATAGCCTCTATAAAACTTCTCTGGGTGTTCCAGATTGTGCAGAGCACACAGGGAATTGATCACTGGCTAGACTGCTCTCTTCCCTTTTGACTCCCCTCTTCTCCTCCAGGTCACCTCTTTCTCCCTCCTGCCTCTTCTCTTCTCCATGTAACACTGTGAACCTCTCTGGGTGTCCCTCACTGTGGAGAACTTTTTCATCATTAACCTAGATGTTTTATCATCTGTGCTGTATGAATAGAGAAGTCTTAAGGCTACTGTAAGAATAAGACTGAAAACTAGAGGCAGGAGGCTTAAATTCAAAACTCGAGATCACCAGAGAATGCCTGATTCCAGGGAACATTAATAAGCAAGAGCTTATCCAAAAGCCTCCATACTACACTGAAACCAAGCTCCATCCAAGAGCCAACAAGTTTCAGAGCAAGACAGACCAGGCTGATTCTCCAGCAATGCAGGAACATAGCCCTGAACAGTAAAATACAGGCAGCCCAAAGCCATGCCAAACCCATAAACACCCCAAGACTCACTCCTGGACACTTCATTGCACTCCAGAGAGCAGAGATTCAGTTCCATCCACCAGAACACAGACACAAGCTCCCCTAACCAAGAAATCTTGTCAAGTCACTAGTCCAACCCCACCCACAGGGAGCAACCTCCACAATAAAGAGGAACCACAAACTTCCAACATACAGAAAGGCCACCCCAAACACAGCTAATTAAACAAAATGGACAGGCAGAGAAATATTCAGTAGGTAAAGTAACATGATAAATGTCCACCAAACCAAACAAAAGATGAGGAGATAGGGAGTCTACCTGAAAAAGAATTCAGAATTATGATAGCAAAGATGATCCAAAATCTTGAAAACAAAATGGAATTACAGATACATAGATTAGAGACAAGGATTGAGAAGATGCAAGAAATGTTTAACAAGGACCTAGAAGAAATATAAAAGAGTCAATCAATAACGAATAATGAATAATGCAATAACTGAGATCAAAAGTACTCTGGAGGGAACCAACAGTAGAACAACTGAGGCAGAAGATAGGATAAGTGAGGAGTAAATAGGATGGTGGAAATGAAACAGAGAGGAAAAAAGAGTTAAAAGTAATGAGGCCAACCTCAGAGACCTCTGGAACAAAGTTAAATGCCCCAACATTTGAATCATAGGAGTCCCAGAAAAAGACCGAAAGAAAGGCCATGAGAAAATACTTGAGGAGATAATAGTTGAAAACTTCCCTAAAACAGGGTAGGAAATAGCCATCCAAGTCCAAGAAACCCAAAGAGACCCAAACAGGATAAACCCAAGGCAAAACATCCCAAGATACATATTAATCAAATTAATGAAGATCAAACACAAAAAGCAAACATCAAAAGCAGCAAGGAAAAAGCAACAAGTAACACACTAGGGGATCCCCATAAGGATAACAGCTGATCTTTCAATAGAAACTCTTCAGGCCAGAAGGGGATGGCAGGACATACTTAAAGTGATAAGAGAGAAAAACCTACAATCCAGATTACTATACCCAGCAAGGATCTCATTCAAATATGAAGGGGAAATCAAAAGCTTTACAGACAAGCAAAAGCTGAGAGAATTCAGCACCACCAAACCAGCTCATCAACAAAAGCTAGAGGATCTTCTCTAGACAAGAAACACAGAAAAGGTTTATAAACTCGAACCCAAAACAACAAAGTAAATGGCAACAGGATCATACTTATCAATAATTACCCTAATGTAAATGGGTTGAATAACCCAACCAAAAGACAAAAACTGGCTGAATAGATACTAAAATAAGATCCCTATATATGCTGTCTACAAGAGACCCATCTCAAACCAAGGGACACATACAGACTGAAAGTGAAGGGCTGGAAAAAGATATTTCACACAAATGGAGACCAAAAGAAAGCAGGAGTAGCAATACTCATATCAGATAAAATAGACTTTGAAATAAAGGCTGTGAAAAGAGACAAAGATGGACACTACATAATGATGAAATGATCAATCCAAGAAGAAGATATAACAATTATAAATATATATGCACCCAACATAGGAGCACCGCAATATGTAAGGCAAATGCTAACAAGTATGAAAGGGGAAATTAACACAATAATAGTGGGAGACTTTAATAACCCACTCATACCTATGGATAGACCAACAAAGCAGAAAATTAGCAAGAAAATACAAACTTTAAATGATAAATGGACTAATTAGACCTAAATGATATCTATATGACATTTCACCCCAAAACAATGAATTTCACCTTTTTCTCAAGGGAACACAGAACATTCTCCAGGATAGGTCACATCCTAGGCCATAAATCTAGCTTTGGTAAATTAAAAAAAAAAATGGAAATCATTTCAAGCATCTTTTCTGATGACAATATGGTAAGGTTAATGTCAACCACCGGAAAAAACTATTAAAGATACAAACATATGGAGGCTAAATAACATGCTTCTGAATAACCAACAAATCACAGAAGAAATAAAAAAATAAATCAAAGTATGCATAGAAACAAATGAAAATGAAAACATGACAACCCAAAACCTGTGGGATTCAGTAAAAGCAATGCTAAGAGGAAGGTTCATAGCAGTATAAGCTTACCTCAAGAAACAAGAGAAAAATCAAATAAATAGCCTAACTACACCTAAATCAACCAGAAAAAGAAGAAATGAAGAACCCCAGGGTTAGGAGAAGGAAATAAACCATAAAAATAAGGGCAGAAGTAAATGAAAACAAACAAAGGAGACTATAGCAAAAATCAACAAAACTAAAAACTGGTTCTTTGAGAAGATAAATAAAATTGATAAACCATTAGCCAGACTCATCAAGAAAAAAAAGGGAGAAGAATCAAATCAACAAAATTAGAAATGAAAATGGAGAAATCACAACAGACAACACAGAAATACAAAGGATCATAAGAGACTGCTACAGCAACTAGATGACAGTAAAATGGACAACTTGGAAGAAATGGACAAATTCTTTAAAAAGTATAACCTTCCAAATTGAACCAGGAAGAAATAGAAACAGACCCATCACAAGCACAGAAATCAAAACTGCAAACAAAAATCTTCCAATAAACAAAAGCCCAGGACCAGATGGCTTCACAGGTGAATTCTACCAAAATTTAGAGAACACCTACCCTACTCAAACTCTTCCAGAAAATTTTAGAGGAAGGTAAACTCCCAAACTCATTCTGAGGCCACCATCACCCTAATACGAAGACCAAAGATGCCACAAAAAAGAGTACTATAGGCCAATATCACTGATGAAGACAGATGCAAAAGGCCTCAACAAAATACTAGCAAACAGAATCCAACAGCATATTAAAAAGATCATACATATGACCAAGTTGGCTTTATTCCAGGGATGCAAGGATTCTACAATATTTGCAAATCAATTGATGTGATACACCACAATAATAATGAAATATAAAAACCATATGATTATCCCAATAGATGCAGAGAAAGCCTTTGACAAAATTCAACATCCATTTATGATAAAAACCCTCCAGAAAGCAGGCATAGAAGGAACATACCTCAACATAATAAAAGCCATATGTGATAAACCTACAGCAAACATTATCCTCAATGATGAAAAATTGAAAGCATTTCCCCTAAAGTCAGGAACAAGACAACAGTTCCCACTCTCACCACTACTATTCAATATAGTTTTGGAAGTTTTAGTCACAGCAATCATAGAAGAAAAAGAAAAAAGAAAAATCCAGATTGGAAAAGAAGAAGTAAAACTCTCACTGTTTGTGGATGACATAATCCTCTACATAGAAAATCCTATAGACTTCACCAGAAAATTACTAGAGCTAATCAATGAATATAATAAAGTTGCAGGATATAAAATTAACACACAGAAATCCCTTGCATTCCTATATGCTAACAATGAGAAAACAGAAAGAGAAACTAAGGAAACAATTCCATTCACCATTGCAATGAAAAGAATAAAATACTTAGGAATAAATAGACCTAAAGAATAAATAGACTGTTTTAGGTCTATTTATATATATATAAAGGTCTTTATATAAAGGTCTTTATATATATATAGGTCTTTAGGTCTTTATATATATATATAAAGAATAATATATAGAAAACCATAAAACACTGCTGAAAGAAATCAAAGAGGACACAGATAGATGGAGAAATATACCATGTTCATGGATCACAAGAATCAATATAGTGAAAATGAGTATATTACCCAAAGGAATCTATAGATTTAACGCAATCCTTATCAAGTTACCAGCAGTATTTTTCAGAGTACTAGAACAAGTAAGTTTACAATTTGCATGGAAATACATAAAACCTTGAATAGCCAAAGCAATCTTGAGAAAAAAGATGGAACTGGAGGAATCAACCAGCCTAACTTGAGACTATACTTCAAAGCTAGAGTAATCAGAACAGTATGGTACTGGCACAAAGACAGTAATACAGATCAATGGAACAAAATAGAAAGCCCAGCGATAAATCCATGCACCTATGGACACCTATTTTTGATAAAGGAGGCAAGAATATACAATGGAGAAGAGACAGTCTCTTTAATAAGTGGTGCTGGGAAAACTAGTCAACCACCTGTAAAAGAATGAAACTAGAACACTTTCTAACACCATACACAAAAATAAACTCAAAATGGATTAAAGATCCAAATGTAAGACCAGAAACTATTAAACTCTTGGAGGAAAACACAGGCAGAGCACTCTCTGACATAAATCACAGAAAGATCCTCTATGACCCACCTTCAAGAATAATGGAAATAAAAACAAAAATAAACAAATGGAACCTAATTAACCTAAAGCTTTTGCACAAGGAAGGAAACTATAAGCAAGGTGAAAAGACAGCCTTCAGAATGGGAGAAAATAATAGCAACTGAAACAACTGACAAAGAATTAATCTCAAAAATGTACAAGCAACTCATGCAGCTCAATACCAGAAAAATAAATGACTCAGTCAAAAAATGGGCCAAAGAACTAAACAGACTTTTCTCCAAAGAAGACATACAGATGGCTAACAAACACATGAAAAGATGCTCAACATCACTCATTATCAAAGAAATGCAAATCAAAACCACAATGAGGTACCATTACATGCCAGTCAGAATGGCTGCTATCCAAAAGTCTACAAGCAATAAATGCTGGAGAGGGTGTGGAGAAAAGGGAACCCTCTTATGCTGTTGGTGGAATGCAAACTAGTACAGTCAGTATGGAGCAGAGTGGAGATCCCTTAAAAAACTGGAAATAGAACTGCCATATGAGCCAGAAATCCCACTTCTGGAAACAAGAGTTGAAAGAGATATGTGTACCCCAATGTTCATCACAGCATTGTTCACAATAGCTAGGACATGGAAGCAACCCAGATGTCCATCGGCAGACGAATGGATAAGAAAGCTGTGGTACATATACACAATAGAATATTGCTCAGCTATTAAAAAGAACACATTTGAGTCAGTTCTAATGAGGTAGACGAAACTGGAGCCTATTATTCAGAGTGAAGTAAGTCAGAAAGAAAAACACCAATACAGTATATTAACACATATATATGGAATTTAGAAAGATGGGAATGATGACCCTATTTTCAAGACAGCAAAAGAAACCCAGATACAAAGAATAGACTTTGACTTTGTGGGAGAAGGCAAGGGTGGGATGATTTGAGAAAATAACATTGAAACATGTATATTACCGTATGTGAAATAGATCACCAGTCCAAGTTCGATGCATGAAACAGGGCACTCAAAGTCAGTGCACTGGGACAACCCAGAGGGATGGGATGGGGAGGAAGGTGGGAGGGGGGTTCAGGACGGGGGACACAAGTACACCCATGGCTGATTCATGTCAATGTATGGCAAAACCACTACAATATTGTAAAGCAATTAGCCTCCAATTAAAATTAAAAACCCACTCCAGTATTTTTGCCTAGAGAATTCCATGAACAGAGGAGCCTGACAGGCTACAGTCCGTGGGGTTGCAAAGAGTCAGACACGACTGAGCGACTAATACTAATACTAAAATTAAAAAAAAAAAAAAAAGCTACATACCTTGGGTCATTGAGATTATCATGTGTTATATAAATCACCCCCCTCTATTGACAGGACCTTTGAAAGGACTGTGGTCAGAGAGACATGCTGCTTTGGGGAAAAAAAAAAAAAAAAAAACAGTTGGGACATTGGGATGAAAAGTATTGTCTTTAAATTGTTTGCTTAGAACAGTGGTTGCAGATAGCCATTAGGCAGAATTTGCCCTGTGCATACATTAAAAGTATGAAAATTTCACATCAGGGTCGAGATTTCTGTTTTTTCTTTAAAAATTCTAATTTCTGGAAGTACAAGCCTTACTACAGAGGACTTCCCAGTCTGCCCGCCAGTGCAGGAGTTGGTTTGATCCCTGGGTCAAGCAAATCCCCTGGAAAAGGGAATGGCAACCCACTCCAGTATTCTTGTCTGAGAAATCTCATGGACAGAGGAGTCTGGCCGTGATACAAAGTCCATAGGGTCGCAAAGAGTCTGACACAACATAGTGACTAGACAACAGCAACCACTCAGGGCCTGTAATTCCACATGAAACCTTGGTTTGAAGGTGAGTGGTATGTGGTATTCTCAATTATGAGTGATATTCTCAAAATCTCTTTTGTCTTATACCTGCTTCACATAAATGGTCTGCCTGGGTCGTCTACAGGCATTTGTGTGTATGACTTCCTACATAATACATCAACTCACCTTTTCTCAGTGCATAATATATACTTGTCATTATTTCCTTTTACTGTATATAGTGATTAGAGATTTAATCCTCTAAGAAGTGTTTCTGATTGTATAATAAGGGCAGGTTCTTAGCTTAAAGTCTCAAAAACAGCCATCTTCTCTGGCCGAATAAAATTGTCATGATTCTGGGAACTGTGTATGTGTGTGTGTGAGTGTAAACAAATAAATATAAAAGCTAAGGTGCCATTTATTTACATTGCATTATTTACATTAAGGTTGTGCTTGATAGAGTCTACTCCAAATTTAATTAAAAAAATTTTTTTATCGCTTTCCACTAAAGCAAGACTGGTGTTGTGGGCTAGGATCCTAAGTCCTTATTTTAGAAATGTGTTGGCTCTTTATCTGAAAATTGATGTAAGTACTCTTAGGAAAAAAAGTCATAAAAATCAGTTGCTTGATTATTCAAAAGAAATTTTATATTTCAAAAAGCCACTATAATAATCTTGTGTTTATATTACACTTATGAAAGTGATTTTACATATGCCATTTAAGGGGTTTTTTTTTGGCTTAAAACTTCCCACGAAGTAGACAGATACATTTCAGTTCATTTTGCAATTGGAAGCAGCAAAACTCATGGATATTAAGGGACTTTGTTAAAGGTACACAGAAGATAGTTTGCAAGGTGAGCCTATATACTAGATCTTGAGATTGTCAAGTCAGCTTTTAGAAAGCAAAAAGCATTCCAATGCAATATTTGTGAAAAAAAAATGACTGAGCCTCAAATCATTTGAGTAAGTTTCCAACTAGGAAGAATCTTAAGAAGCATCTTCCTGTAGAGTCCCTCTGATAGAACTAACACCCCTGTCAAGGGACTATGGAACCCACACTGAAGCACCATATTATAACATGATATTCTGCCTTTGATGATTGTGCCTGTGTACTAAGTTGCTTCAGCCGTATTGAATCTTAGTGACCCATGGCCTCTAGCCCACCAGGCTCCTCTGTCCAGACAAGAATACTGGAGTGGGTTGCCATTTCCTACTAAAGGGGATTTTTCTGACCCAGGGGTTGAATCTGCATCTCCTATGTCTTCTGCACTGGCAGGTGGGTCCTTTATCACTAGTGCACTTATTAACATGGAATAAATGCAGCTTACATTTCTGTCATACAGGGTTTCCTGACTTAGCACTGTTGGCATTTTGCACCAGATGATTATTCTGTGAGAATCAGTGGGTGTTGCAGGAAATTTAACAGCATTCTTGGCCTCTACACTAAATGCTAGGGGCACCTCCTCAGTTGTGACAAATAAAACCATCTCCAGACATTGCCAAATGCCCTCCCGGGGGATAAAATTGTTGTTGAAAACCATTGTTATAATGTATTTTGACTGACTGACCAAGAGAGTGAAATTTTGGAATAACTGGAGATTCACCACTGTTTCCTTCATGAGAGCCCGGGAGGGTAAGGCTAAAGTGAGGTTTCCAGATCTTATCTGAACATGGAATTAATATCGAGTCCCTTTCTCTGCCTTTCAGTGTGAAAACTAACATGGACAAGGGAAAGAAATTCACTGCGTAGGACACAAAAACCCATTTTTGTGCCTTAGGAATGGCCAGTACATCTGAAGATATGAGAACTAAAATCAGGTGGCAGTCTCTTGGAATGAACATTTTATTTCTTCAGCTTTGGGTAGAAAATAAAACTTGGTTGAAATACTTAATCCATTTTTAAGACTTTTTAAGATTTCCTGAGGAGTAGCCACTATGGAAGTAAAAGTATTTGGCATCTGACTTCTTCTTTTTTTTTTTTTTATATCAATACCTACCCATGAGAAATTTATTTTAAAAAATCTTTACTGAGTAGGATTAAGAAACTGTCTTCTGTTTCTTTCAGAATTGTATCACTTGTAGGCTCTGCTGAACTTACAGTGCCCCATTTTGGTTCCTCCCATGAAGTTGTTCCAGTTTTCAGGCTAATAGGACAAAACGTCTAACCTCTCCCTCTGGTTGTTTAGCAACTGCAGCACTGAGAGAGTCTTCCTTCAATACACTCTGGTAAATGCCTGCTCCCAGCAAGTCATCACTCTAGAAAATACCTACATTGGGTGTTTTTGTTCCCCCTCTAACTACAAGAATGGCTTATAATCCTCCTCCTTCAATAGGGCACTAACCACTACATGTAGGATTGATCTATAAATAAGGTCTTGACAACACTTTCTTGGGGCTTCCCTGGTAGCTCAGCTGGTAAAGAATCCACCTGCAATGCAGGAGACTCTGGTTGGATTCCTGGGTCAGGAAGATCTCCTGGACAAGGGATAGGCTGCCCACTCCAGTATTCTTGCCTGGAGAACCCCCATGGCCAAAAGAGCCTGGCTGGCTACAGTCCATGGGGTCATAAAGAGTTGGACATGACTGAGCAACTAAGCACAATGCTTTCTTGAAGGCATATATCAATATTCCCCTTTGACAGATGATGTTGAGACACTGAGATGTTAAGTAATTTGCCTGTGTTACAAAACTAATTAGGGACATAGCTGTGATTCAAGCCCAGGGCTGTCTGACCCTAAAGCTTGTGTGTCCATTATACTTCAGTGCATCCTCGCTACTCTACCATCCACCAAAGGTAGTGGTAGCACTCTTTTATTGCCAGACACATGACAGCACATATGTCATATATATCAATTTATATCATATTTTATTTAATATATATTTAATATGTGTGTATGTGTATATTTCTCTCACTATAGCATAACTGGGGGTGGGTGGGCAGAATCATTTTGAATATGGATGCAAGAGTGAAAAGTCAGCAAAAAGAAGGACCCTAAGTATGAGACGATGCTTAGGAAGGAAGCCTATTTACAATTCCTTCATGTATATATATATATATATATTCAATCATTTATTCATTCACTTAACATGTGTATTGATATTTTGAGCCATGTACATTCTAGTCACTGTGCCTCTGAACAGATGTGCTCCCTGTTGTCATGTGGAAATCACATAGATAGGATGGGCTTATGTGAAAATCTAGGTAGGGCCCAGGAGGGCCAGGAGCAGAGAAGGATATTACTCTCTCTGTAGGGTACAGTGAAAGATACTAAACAGAAACTCACTAAGGCATAAAAAAGAAGAGAAACATTGTTTTTGCCTTACAGATATGCCTAGGGGTGATGATGCCTGGATGACCTTAATTAATATCGTTCCTAGCACTGTCTTCACATGACCTTGTAGTTACAAGGGTGTTAATATTGCTATAATGTCAAATGTCTTCTGATGTAGCAAGTACTTGTATCTAGTTCTTAGTATCCTAAGAACTAGACCAAGATTCAATCAGAAATAACACTTAACCTTAACTGACCCCCATTTGACAATACTAGCAAGGGTACTGATCCCTATCCATGCACCTTCATAGGAAAATCTGGTTGAAAATTTAGCCTTTTAATTATAACTATTAGAAATTTAGAAATAAAATTCATTTTAATCTTGAAATGCTTTTTTAGAAGCTCATAGGCCAAGTGGAAAGAATTTATAGCACAATAAAACAAACAGTCACTGTTTTGATGTGTTATTAAAATAGGCTGCATAATAAAGCATACATTAGGAACTTTTATCATATTTCAGATGAAATAGTCCACATGACTCATATGTAATCTTTTCTAAATCGCCTTAATAATTTTTATAGAACTGTTAATGTCAAGTAATTGCAGCTACATGAGCTATCTGGCCTGGGAATTCACAACAAAATACAAGTAGTAATTCAAGATAATTTATCTACACAGTGATGATGTTCATTAAATTATCAATAAGTATTATGAAGTAATGGGAGTTTTCAAAGTTTGGGAGTTTAAAAGGACTACTGCACTCACAAGTATAATTTCATCCTTTGCAAATGATGACATGTCTGTTTATAGCACTAAGGAATTAGAACACTGAGTCACAGGTAGTTCTCATGGGAAGCTACTATAGCTTTCTAACTTTGCCCTAGTTACTGTTACCATTGGAAGCCTCAGCTGTAATTATCAGCGACAACCCAGGGCGATGCCACTCCTTGCACCTCCATCGACCCCAAGTACATGTAACCGAGTTCAGCTGTCAGATACATAGTTCTCATCTAGAATGAGTGGCCCCTAGATTCAGACATGAGGTGATACTTCTTTGGTTCTACTGTACCTCCTGAAACCAACATGAGTGCCAGAAAACCAATTTGGTTTCCCTAGAGTAATGCATTGGCTTTGAGCATGCTTGAGCTCTGCAGGCCTCCTGTGCCCTCTAGGGGGGCTTTCCGGTGGCTCAAGTGGTAAAGAACCTGCCTGCCAACGCAGGAGACTCAGGAGACATGGGTTCAATCCCTGGGTCAGGAAGATCCCTTGGAAGAGGAAATGTCAACGTACTCCAGTATTCTTGCCTGGAGAATCCCATGGACAGAGGAACCTGGCAGGCTACAGTACATAGGGTCATACAGAGTCAAACATGACTGATCATGCATGCATGTTTAAGTGTATATGTGTGTGTGTCTGTGTGTGTGTGTGTGTGTGTGTGTGTGTGTGTGTGTGTATAAGCTGTTCAAGTTTGTGAAAGACTTAAATAAGCTTATTTGCAAGTTGAGTCTGTTAGAATCATTCTGTAATTGGAATGTCTCCATGCTTCACTGGCTCATGTGCACGAATAAGACCATGTATAAGATGATGTCTAGGTGTGCAAGTTATTAATTTCAATCTTAGAAAACTTTGTAATAAAGGACCTTCTTTTATTCACTGCTATATAATTAACATTCAAAGAAATGAACCAATCTAGAGAGTTCAGTTCAATCAGTTTTGACAACTGCTTACACCAGTGGAACCAGCATTCAAAACAACAAAGACTCCCATCAAAACCCTTCGGCTCCATTTTAATCAATGTCCCTCCTCCCACTGCCTGCAACCACTGCCTCTGATTTCTATCACCGTAGACTTATTTTGTCTGTATACAGATTCCATACTGTTATTCTCATGGTTTGAATTTTTTGTTTCTGGCTTCTGTTGCTTAACATACAGTTTTTGAGATTCATGCATGATGTGTGTAGTAGTGAGCAGTTCACTCCCTTTATGGCTGAGCAGTTATTAATTCCAATCTTGAAGGTTCACTGCTCTCAACGGCAGCACAGTCTCAGGCCCCTGTCTAGCGTCCCACCACAAGACCTTCTAGGAAGTCCCAGAGTATGTCTCACAGGCGTCCTCCGACAGGGCACTACTGCTTCTCCAGGGAGATCTCCTGAGTGTGCTGCCAACCATCCTTGTGTGTCCGTCCTTACAGGTTACATTCATTTCCTATTGCTTCTGTAACAAATTATCACCAACTTAGCTGTTTAAAACAATACCAGCTTATTATAGTTCTGGAGGTCAGAAGTACGACATGGGTTTTATGGGGCTAAGATCAAGATTTGGCAGAGCCGTGTTCCTTTATGAGGGCTTGGGGGAGAACCAATTGCCTTGCCTTTTCCAGTTTGTAGAACTGCCCATATACCTTGTCTCATGGGCCTTTACTCCATCTACAAAATGGATTACTACAATCTCTGCTTTCTTTGTCATTTCCTTTTCTGATTCTGACCTTCCTGATTCCTCCTCATGAGGACCCCTGAGATAATACTGAGCCCAACTGAAAAATCAAACTTAATCTCCCTGTTTCAGGCACTTTAATTAAATTACATCTGCAAAGTCCCCTTACCATGAGTGGTGCTTGTCTTAGTCACTGTGAGATACTGTAACAAAATACTGCAGACTGGGTAGATTAAATGGCAAACATTTATTTCCCACAATTCTGGAGACTGGGAAATCCAGGTTCAGAGAGAGAGAGAGACCCCAACCATTCTCCTGGGTCTTTCTCTTTTTATAAAGGCATGCATTGCATCATGCAGGCTCTGTCCAGATGATTTAATCTAAACCAAATTACCTCTGAAAGACCTCAGCTGGAAATATGACACTGGGGATGAAGGCTTTAAAATGTGAATTTGAGGGGGCCACAAACATTCAATCCACAACAGTAATACACTGAAGGCTGTGGGAATTATAATGCGCATATTTGGGGGTATCCGTTACTCAGCCTACTCTATAAGCTATTTGCCCAGACACTGATGGCTGCCCTTTCAAGTATTACCATCAATATTATTCAGTGATGACAAAGAATGAACCATGCCGTTTGCCACAACATGGATGGACCTAGAGACCTAGAGATGCTTTGTGAACCAAGTCAGACTGAGAAGGAGAAATAGTGCATGACACCCCTTATCTGGGGAATATTTAAAAAATGATACAAATGAACGTATTTACAGATCAGAAAGACTGGCAGAAAATGAACTTACAGTTGCCAGTGGGGAAGACTGGTGGGGGGGAGAAGGAGGGAGTTTTTGACCATGATGTACACTCTGCTATGTTTAAACTGGGCGACCATCAGCGTCCTCCTGTATCGCGCGGGGAGCTCTGCTCCGCGATACGGCAGCCTGGATGGGAGGGGGAGTTTGGGGGAAAATGAACACGTGTATATATATAGCTGAGTCCCTTTGCTGTCCACCTGGAACTTTCACAGAATTGTTAATTGGATCTACTCCAATATAAAATAAAAACTTTAAAAATACCACCGTCAATGCCCTAGAACGCTCGCAGCACAGAAACGCTGCTGGGTACCAAAGAGAAGGGGCGGGTGAGGCTATGCATCGGCTTACCTCACATGGCACTTCAGCAAGCAGGCACTTCAAAGTCCCCGGGAGAACAGTCCTTCAGCTTCTACTTCTGCTCCTCTTAGTCAAACACTCTGATGTAACTCACAGGCTTGGGCCATTCATCATCGTCTCTTCCGCATTCACCATGTTTCAGCTCTGTAAGTGGATCGTCTCACATAAAGCTTCCTTCTTGCAGATTCTCTTTCTGCTATAAAAATTAGCTTGTGCACATAGGTGTCTGGGTTCAGCCAACCCCTCAGTACCCACCTGTGTACATCTTAGCTCAGGCCAGGGTCCTCCTGATACAAGTCATTAATTCAACAAGTCACCAATCCACGTTAATTCATTCCTTAAAAAATGGCCAATAAGTGAAAAACTACTGTATTAAAAAATATTCTCATTCAATTTAATGGATAATATGATGCATTCTGATCCAACTAGCTACCGCTGAGTGAGTAAGTGAAAGTTGCTCAGTCATGTTTGACTTTATGAGACTCCATGGACTGTAGCCTGCCAGGCTCTTCTGTCCATGGAACTCTCCAGGCAAGAATACTGGAGTGGGTAGCCATTCCCCAGGGGATCTTACTGTCCCAGGGGTTGAACCTGGGTCTCCTACATTATAGACAGATTCTTTACCATCTGAGCCACCAGAGAAGCCCTTTAGCTACCTCTAGCACTCTAGAAATGAGGAGTGCATGATACGCACATTCTCCCTTTATGTCATAAGTATTAATGGATTCAGATTCCATTCATTCACAATACATGATGAGGTGGACTTGCAGTGGGGGTAGAATTTGGATACATGAAGAAGTCACTGAAAAGGTTGGATTAACATTATAGAGGTAATGTTTATCACTCCTGTGAAGAGCACACTTGACTCCTGTTTAGATGCATTTTTTCCATATAATTAGTTTGTACAATTGTTATGCCTATCAGTGGTATGATTATTTTAATAGGTTTATCACTCCCTCTGGTAGAAATATTAAATCAACACAATTCTAACCAAATATGGTATTCAATCCAATCTGAACCATGAGGTCAAATATCACTTCTAGTATTTATTTAGTATGGTGTTAGGTAAAAGCAGTTATGCCACATAAAAGGGAGTTGACATCAGAAAAGTTATAGGACTTTTCAACAGCCAGTATTTACTGTTGTTTCATGAGGAAAGTCTATGTTTAGAAAACATTTATGCCAAGCTCAGGGACATCAAGATAAAAGAGACAAAATTCCTGTAATGAGATTTACTGTTCAGGGGGAGAGATCAGAAAGTCTAAAAACTGTCAGAAACAAATCAAAACATTAATATAGTTATCAGGTAATATTTCTGAGCTATTTTTTTTTCATTTGATGTATTTGAGATATGAGATGCGTGTTTGATCCTTGGGTCAGGAGGATCCCTTGGAGGAGAAAATGGCATTCTGCTCCAGTATTCTTGCCCAGAAAATTCCATGGACAGAGGTGCCTCGTGGGCTACAGTCCATGGGGCTGCAAAGAGTTGGACATAACTGAGCAACTGAACACAGACATTGACTTTTTAAACATTGTACAGTGAAGCTATGTAACTGTTATAAGCAGGAACATTTTATAATTGATCTTTATGCTATCTAATTGGTCCATATTAACAATAAGCTACAATTAAGCCACTAAACACATCCAGTGCCATCTCAAATAGAAAGCTGTCTCTTAGTTCCTTGAATTGGCACTGCATAAGTCACATCACTAACTTCAAGTTGGTATATCTTCTCCAGCCTAGGCCTAACCCACCAAATCTTTAGTCTCCTGTTAAGGAGAGATTATCAGAACCCACAAGCCAAATAGAATAAACTCATTAGTCCTAAAGGATCAAGAACTTTTGATCACAAAAGAGCCTTCGAGTTTGAAAGTAACTTACTTATATTACAATTGGATCAATAGCGTGAGCTCAGCCATAATATTAATTATCGGCACCATGACTTTGGACATGAAACTATTCATGTGTTTCTCCTATGTAAGAACTCATTTCAAGTTTCATAGGACCCACTGCAAGAGATTCTGAGACCCCTGGAGCCACCCAACCTGGAATCTGAATTGATGCAGCAAGTAAAAATCAAATGACTTCTTTGTGCTTTCTATATCTGTTGCAAATTGCCTCGAAGGCCAGCCAGTTCCACCAGATTAGGCATACAAGCTAACTTGTGGGAATCCCCTCAGGTCTGACCTTTTCCTCTGCCCTTTCTGGGCAGGCCAACTATGCTTGGGTGTGACCATGTTTATATCATGACTCATGGATCAGTAGTCTTTTGCTTGTTTGTTCAGTTCATATTTTCTCTGTGTAAATCACTTTAGTCGGTGGCTTAACAAGTAGGCCTTGGCCTATTATTCTGTGTCTCTCTCAAACTCCAACTTGCTTGTCGGCCTGTCCTCTCCTGGATGGACAATGATCCTAGTGAAATAAACACATCTCTCTCAGGCTGCCTTTATCTTCTCTGTTTTGCTTCAGTTTCCCAAGTTGTTGTCTTCCCTTCTGTCCCTGGACCGTTTGCTACTGGGGTACTCTTCCACAGTACACCACGCCTCTTCCAACTGTTCTTCCAAGTTCAGGGTTACAAATAGGGTACTCCAGAACTTATCCTCTGGAAGACTCCATTTCTTAGCCATTTGGGGAAAGTTTTAAGTTCAAAGAAACAGCCACTATGGAGAACAATCTGGAGGTTCCTTAAAAAAAAAACGAAAAGTAGAACTACCATATGACTCAGTAATCCCACTCCTGGACATATACCCAGAGAAAGCCATAATTCAAAATAAATAAATGCAACCCAATGCTCATTGCAGCTCCATTTACAATAGCCAGGACATGGAAGCAAACTAAATGTTCATGACAGATGAATGGATAAAGAAGCTGTGGTATGTATATACAATGGACTAATACTCAGCCATAAAAAGGAACAAAGTTGGGTCATTTGTAGAGATGTGGATGGACCTAGAGTCTGTCATACACAGAGAAGTAAGTCAGAAGGAGAAAAACAAATATTGTATATTGATACATGTATGCCTCCTGAGAAATCTGTATGCAGGTCAAGAAGCAACAGTTAGAACTGGACATGAAGCAATAGACTGGTTGCAAATCGGGAAAGGAGTATGTCAAGGCTGTATATTGTTACCCTGCTTACTTCACTTCTATGCAGATTACATCATGAGAAATGCTCGGTTGGATGAAGCATAAGCTGGAATCAAGATTGCCAGGAGAAATATCAATAACCTTAGATATGCAGATGACACCACCCTTATGGCAGAAAGCGAAAAAGAAGTAAAGAGCCTCTTGATGACAGTGAAAAGTGACAAAAGTGATGAAAGTGAAAGTGGAGAGGGAAAAAGCTGGCTTTTAAGCCAACTCAACATTCAGAAAACTAAGATCATGGCATTTGGTCCCATCACTTCATGGAAAATAGATGGGGAACCAATGGCAACAGTGACAGACTTTATTTTCTGGGCTCCAAAATCACTGCAGAGGGTGACTGCAGCCATGAAATTAAAAGATGCTTGCTCCTTGTCCGAAAAGCTATGACCAACCTAGACAGCATATTAAAAGGCAGAGACATTATTTTGCTGACAAAGATCCATCTAGTCAAAGCTATGGTTTTTCCAGTGGTCATGTATGGATGTGAGAGTTGAACTATAAAGAAAACTGAGTGCCGAAAAATTGGTGCTTTTGAACTGTGGTGTTGGAGAACACTCTTAAGAGTCCCTCAGACTGCAAGGAGATCCAACCAGTCCATCCTAAAGGAAATCAGTCCTGGATAATCATTGGAAGGACTGATGCTGAAGCTGAAACTCAAATACTTTGGGCACCTGATGTGAAGAACTGACTCATTGGAAAAGGTGCTGGGAAAGATTGAAGGCAGGAAGAGAAGGGGACGACAGAGGATGAGATGGTTGGATGGTATCACTGACTCAATGGATATGAGTTTGAGTAGGCTCCGGGAATTGGTGATGGACAGGGAGGACTTGGGTGATGCATTCCATGCATTCGCAGAGTCTGACATGACTGAGCAACTGAACTGAGCTGAACTGATGCATATATATAGAATCTAGAAAAATGGTATGGATGAACCTATTTTCAAGGCAAAAATAAAGACACAAATGTAGAGAACAGACATGTGGACAAGTTAAAGGGAGTGGGAGGAATTGGGAGATTGGGATGGATGTATGTATACTTCTATGTGTAAAACAGCTACTGGGAACCTGCTATTTGGCACCGAGAGTTCAGCTCAGTGCTCTGTGCTGACCTAAAGGGGTGGGATGGTGGATGGTGGTGGGAATGAACTCCAGGAGGGAGGGGATATATGTGTACAAATAGCTGACTCATTTCATTGAACAGCACAAACACAACATTGTAAAGCACCTATACTCCAATAAAAATAAATAATGTTTTTTAAAAGCCTGTGTTAAAATCTCAGCTCACTCAAATACTAGCAATGGGATACAGCTATGGGATATTGGGCAAAAATCTTAGTTTTACCATTTTAAGATGGTGATAACTGCACCAACTTATTAAGAAGAGTCACTGAAATGATGCAGGTAATATCCTTAGTACTAATACCTGTACATAGTAAGGGTTCAACTTGCAACTCTGAGCCTTGCTTTACGTCACAAACTTCTCAAATGCTGACTGGATGCTCCTGCATGGGACCTGTGTGCTGACAGTCAATGTGCTCAATTTGCTGCAAATCATGTTGTAAAGGTCAGCTTGATTTTGACATTTATAGTATCACTGTGGAACCATTGCTTAGTTTTAATATTAGTGGAATTCTTTTTGCTATTTTTGGGCTTCAAAGATGGCATTTGTTTAAATAGGCATTCTTCTCCTCATCTTTCCTAAAGTCCTCCCAAATTAGTTTTCTATTTTTAAAACACTATTTTGAAACTTTCCCCTGAATATAAGTGTCAATTTTGCTTTTAGTAAAACATGATACTAAAAACTATCTTGGGGTGTCAAAAATACAACACAGTATTGGTCACTTTGTTTACTAAAGATAAATGGCCAAAAGTTGATTTTTTTTAATTCCTTAAAGTTCTACATCAGTTAAATCCTGTGATTCTATCAAATATTTTGTCTTCCTAGCTACAATGACTTAATTTCTAGTTACTGAGTGCTAATTTGCTAATTCTTGCATTGCTTCCCAGGTGACGACAATCTAATGTGATTCCCCGTATCCCCCGCCTTTTCCCTGAACAGGCAATAATCAATTGGTTCATTTCTGGCATTCTGGCCTATGTCAGTATGTCCTAGTGAAAGACAACCCATTTATGGACCTCAGAAAGTCAGAAGATGATGAATGGCTTTGGATGTTTTGAACAATGAACACACTATAGAATAGTTGACATTTTAAGCCAAACTATTTTTTGAAAAAAAAGTTATGGCTAAAATATTTCATAGTGCAAATCAGCTTTCTCTAAAAAAATGCAAAAAATTGTAAGTGCTGATGAGAACAAGTTCTTTACTTTTAAATGACCCGCACATGAGTAATTCAGAGCTTTATTTGAAGATTACTGGTCAGTCTATGCCTTTCATTGACATTAATCTCACTGTAAACTGAGATCATTTAAATTGGTCTCAGTTGACTGGCTGACATTAAAAGTCACGAATTCAGAGATTTAATCAAGTATAAACGGAAAGTCTTTCCTCTGGGTTGCATCACCTAGTGAAGGAAACTGTTTGCTGATCATTGAATTCACACTACCCTGCATTCACGGGCTTTCTTAACTCCTTTTTGCCTGAAATCTGTGTTTGCTTCACTTTTCTTTGTTACTGTTTTTCTCCATCACCTTGTGCAGAGAAGGTGAGAGCGAAATCTATTGTGTGCTTTTGTTGCCATGGTGAAGAAAAATAGCACAATTCCACAGTTAATAAAGAGTATCAGGGTGAGGAAGATATTTCTTCTAAGCTTGCATGATTTTCATTTCATTACAGTGGAACTAAGAAGCATTGACAGGCCTGTCGAAGCAAAATCTTACGTTAGATGTAGTTCATAATGTCATGCTATTCACTCAGAATATAGTACTTTCTTTTGAGAAATTATTTAAAATGCTTGCACTGGAGGAATGTTTTAAAAGGGGCTTCATGTGGTCCTATTTTTTTCTAGCTAAAAAGGAACAGACATTCTACAGATTTCCATTTTGAAAACTGAACAGTCACAGAGAAACATTGTTGAAAAGGACCTTATTAATTCAAGCTTTGAAAAAGTGGTTTGTGGGTTTTCTAAAGGAAAATGTCTTCATTTAGCTATCCCCTCCAAACTTGGGTGTGGAAAGCACAAAGGATCCTTTACTTCATGACAAGTACAAAGGGTACAGAATTTTTAGTAGTTTATTTGATTCTGATCAGAAAAATCTCTCCTCCCATCCTTTCTATCCCTACCCCTTCCCTTTCTCATCCTGACTCTCTTACTCAATCTCTCTTCACATGATCATAATATTTCAGAAGAGCAAAATGTGTCAGGGATTCTTTCTGGGAGAGAGGGGAGCAGCTAAGATATAAGAGTGGGGCTGAAGGTCTTTGCTCCATGAATTTTTTAGCTGTTAGGAAGCAGGCAACTGAAATTGGGTAGTGTAATTCAGATAACCACAGTTGAACATTTTATAAGAGCTCACAGCAAACTTACAGCCTTCCATAAAAGTTGAAGCAAATGAAAAGCTTTCTTAGTTGCAGTTTTTTTTCCTATTTATCCAGGTCTAATTAACTGTGATGAAATGCAGTCTGATGAGTAGTCAATAGTTTGAACAGAATAAAGCTAGAAAAATAATCTTTAAAAACCTAAGATGAAGAGAAGTGAGAATATTTGAAGATAACAAATTTCCAACCTTTCATCCCATTGTTAGGATGCCAAGTCCTTTGTGAACTCTGCAATTGTTAAAGCTGCAAATAAAGTGTTAATAGAAGTACAGGTGAAGGGTCTTATGTTGAAGTCTGCTGATTGAAAACACAGAGGTGTGTTATGTAATAACTTTTCTATTTCAGTGGGGCTCAACTAATAGAAAAAAGTGAAGAAAGGAAGTTGAATACAAGAGGGTTTCTTTAGAGGAAGGAAAATTAAACTTTTAATGTAAATAGCAGGCATTTTGCCAAGAAATGTTTTAGAATAGGCATGATTGAGATGTGTGCATGCAAAGTGGAGGAATTGATCATTGGAGAACACTTACACTGTGGTATGCATTTTGCTTTACATACTGTATTTCATGTAATCCTTGTGTGTATGAGCCCAAAGAGCTGAATAGCAAGGCATATACATTTTTACAAATCAGGAGAGAAGTCATTTTCTCAAACTCCCAGAATATGTCAGTTCTACAAGATTCCATAACTTACTGGTAACTTCTTGCCAATAAGAGAAACAACAGTTTCTAGTATTTTGGAAAGGGAGACAGTGGAAAAAGAAATTGCAGAGAGAGCATATTCATGAATTTTGTCTGGTTAGTTCAATTTTATCATTTTTTTTTTAAACAAAATAGATGCTTTGACAGGCACATAGCCAGGGAATTTTATTTTTTCAGTTGCATGTTCCAGGTATTTATTACAATCACCCTCCAAATCTCAAAACATCTCATCCATTTCATTAGAAACTATTGACTGTAATTTTCCATTTTATGACCACATATACTTGTATCCTAATTGATAGAAATCCACTCCAAACTGAGTAATTTTAAAGATCACATCAAACTTAAAGAAAGAAAAGACTTACCTTAAGGTAGAGAGGCAATGGAAGACATGGACAATGAATCTTAAATATATATTAGGTTGGCCAAGTGTTCATTTGGATTTCTCTGTAAGATGTTATGGAAAAACCTAAATGAAACTTTTGCCCAACCCGATGAAATTTAAATGTTGAGCCTGGTAAAAACTGATGTATATATAAGCATTTGAAACTCATATAATGAAGCACAATGCAAATATAAATCAATATAGATTGTTTTGCATATAAGGCCCAAGAATACATACTGATGTTATGCCCAAGACTAAAGACAATGACTACTGGATTCTGCAAGAGCAAACTGCTTACAGAGTGTACGATTCTGACTACAGCTACAGGGTTAACAGCTTTTAGTGAACTTTGTCTCACAAATAGGTTAGTTCTAATTGCGTGATATTTTAACATTCCAAAAACCATATGATCATTTCAACAGATCCAGAAAAACTTTTGATAAAACTCAACATCCATTTATAATTAAAAAAAAAAACAAACTTTCCAGAAAGTGGCCAGAGGTAACATACCTCAAAATTTAAAAGTCTGTTTGTGAAAAACTCACAGCTAACATCATATTCAATGGTGAAAAGTTGAAAGCATTTCTTCTAAGATAAGAAACAAAACTAGAGTGCCCACTCTAGCCATTGATATTTAGCGAAGTATTGGAAGTCCTAATCATAGCAACCAAAGAATAAACATAAACAGAGATAAAAGAAACCTAAATTGGAAAGAAAGAAGTAAAACTGTCACTGTTTGCAAATGACATGATACTATACACTGAAAATCCGAAAGATGCCACCAGAAAACTACAAGAGCTCATCAATGAATGTGTTAAAATTGCAGGATAAAAAATTAATACACAGAAATCAGTTGCATTTCTATATACTAACAACAAACCATCAGAAAGAGAAATTAAGGAAATAATCTCATTTACCACATCAAAAAGAATACCTAGGAATAAACCTAGTTAAGGAAGTAAAGGACCTGTACTCAGAAATCTATAAGAAACTGATGAAAGAAATGGAAGATGACACAGATAGAAAGATAATACTATGTTGTTGGATTGGAAGAGTTTATATTATTAAAATGACCATGAACTCAGACTATGAACTCCTTATTGCCAAATTCAAACTTAAACTGAAGAAAGTAGGGAACCACTAGACCATTCAGGTATGACCTAAATCAAATTCCTTATGATTATACAGGGGTTAAGGCATGAGTTTGAGTACACTCCGGGAGTTTGGATGGACAGGGAAGCCTGGCGTGCTGTGATTCATGGGGTTGCAAAGAGTCAGGAGTGACTGAGTGACTGAACTGAACTGAATTGACACAGGGGAAGTGACAAATAGATTCACGGGATTAGATCTGATAGACAGAGTGCCTGAAGAACGTACAAATGCCTAGAGATGGGGGTTTGTGACGTTGTACAGGAGGCAGGGATCAAGACCATCCCCACGAAAAATAAATTCAAAAAGGCATATGGTTGTCTGAGGAGGCCTTACAAATACTGACAAAAGAAGAGAAGTGAAAGGCAAAGAAGAAAAAGAAAGATATACCCATTTGAATGCAGAGTTCTAAAGAATAGCAAAGAGAGATAAGAAGGCCTTCCTCACAGATCAGTGCAAAAAAACAGAGGAAGACAATAGAAAAGGAAAGACTAATGTTCTCTTCAGGAAAATTAAAGATATCAAGGGAACATGTCATGCAAAGATGGGCACAATCAAAGACAGAAATGGTATGGACATAACAGAAGCAAAAGATACTAAGAAGAGGTGGCAAGAATACAGAAGAACTGTACAAAAAAGATCTTCATGATTCAGATAACCAGAATGGTGTGATCACTCACATAAAGCCAGACATCCTGAAATGCAAAGTCAAGTGGGTCTTAGGAAGCATCACTAGAAACAAAGCTAGTGGAAGTGATGGAATTCCAGTTGAGCTATTTCAAATCCTAAAAGATGATGCTGTGAAAGTTCTGCACTCAATATGCCAGCAAATTTGGAAAACTCAGCAGTGACCACAGGACTGGAAAAGGTCATTTTCATTCCAATCCCAACGAAAGGAAATGTCAAAGAATGCTCAAACTATCACACAGTTGCACTCATCTCATATGCTGGTAAAATAATGCTCAAAAATCTCCAAGCCAGGCTTCAACAGTATGTGAACTGTGAACTTCCAGATGTTCAAGCTGGATTTAGAAAAGGCAGAAGAACCAGAGATCAAATTGCCAACATCTGTTGGATCATTGAAAAAGCAAGAGAGTTCCAGGAAAACATCTATTTCTGCTTTATGGACTATGCCAAAGTCTTTGACTGTGTGGATCACAACAAACTGTGGGAAATTCTTCAAGAGATGGATATACAAGACCACCTGATCTGCCTCTTGAGAGACCTGTATGCAGGTCAGGAAGCAACAGTTAGAACTGGACATGGAACAACAGACTGGTGTCAAACAGGGAAAGGAGTATGTCAAGGCTGTATATTGTCACCCTGCTTATTTAACTTCTATGCAGAGTACATCATGAGAAATGCTGGGCTGGAGGAAGCACAAGCTGGAATCAAGATTTCTGGGAGAAATATCAATAACCTCAGATATGCAGATGACACCACCCTCATGGCAGAAAATGAAGAAGCAAAGAGCCTGTTGATGAAAGTGAAAGAGGAGAGTGAAAAAGTTGGCTTAACGCTCAACATTCAGAAAACTAAGATTATGGCATCTGGTCCCATCACTTCATGGCAAATAGATTGGGAAACAGTGGAAACAGTGGCAGACTTTATTTTTCTGTACTCCAAAATCACTGCATATGGTGACTGCAGCCATGAAATTAAGACACTTACTCCTTGGAAGAAAGTTATGACCAACTTAGACAGTATGTTAAAAAGCAGAGACATTACTTTGCCAACAAAGATCCGTTTAAGTCAAAGCTTTCGTTTTTCCAGTAGTCATGTATGGATGTGAGAGTTGGACTCTAAAGAAAGCTGAGCACTGAGGAATTGATGCTTTTGAACTGTGGTGTTGGAGAAGACTCTTGAGAGTCCCTTGAACTGCAAGGAGATCCAACCAGTCCATCCTAAAGGAGATCAGTCCTGGGGGTTCATTGGAGGGACTGATGCTGAAGCTGAAACTCCAATACTTTGGCCACCTGATGTGGAGAGCTAACTCATTTGAAAAGACCCTGATGCTGGGAGGGGTTGGGGGCAGGAGAAAGGGATGACAGAGGGTGAGATGACTGGATGGCATCACTGACTCGATGGACATGGGTTCGGGTAGACTCTGGGAGTTGGTGATGGACAAGGAGGCCTGGCGTGCTCTGATTCATGGGGTCACAAAGAGTTGGACACGACTGAGTGACTGAACTGAACTGAACTTCATTCAGCAGGTCAAAGGTGTGATAAAGATGGACAAGCAGATGCCAGATTCTGGGATAGCTAGCAGAAAAGCAGAAAAAATCTTGCAAATATGTCCTAACTCTGCTTCTGAGAGACCAAGTTATTTGAAATAAAATCAACCTGGTGAAAGACATTGCTCTATTTGCCCTGAAGCTATAAAAACTCCCTCTTTCTCCTCCATTCTTTCCTGTCCAGGAAGGACTCAAGGCACGTGCCAGGGAGGCTGTGGGGACTGCCCGAAGGGGCAGTAGTAGAGTTAGACATACAGGGAGCTATGAGCTAGTTTGTTTTGTTAGTTATTCGCAAAGTGGTGTCAACTGTTTGCGACCCCATGGACTGCAGTCCCCCAGGCTCTTCTCTCCATGGGATTTCCCAGACAAGAATACTGGAGTGGGTTGTGATTTCCTTCTCCAGGAGATCTTCCTGACCCAGGGATTGAACTCATGTCTTCTGCACCACAGGCAAATTCTTTCAGTAATTTTTTCAGGTGAAGTCTGAATAGGAAAAATTTCAGATTTTCCATATCTGAAGTGTTATTTTACCTTCACAACTGAAGAATAATTAGACTGAGGATAGAATTCTAGATTGAAAGCAATCTTCTAACAAAACATTGAATATGCTACCACATTGCTTTCTAGCAGCTGGTGTTAATGATGAAAAAATCTGAAACTCTAATTTCATTTTGTTTATTTTTTATTTTTTTCCCTCCAAAACTTTTAGAATTTTGTGGTGTTTTCCCCATCTTATGTTTATATCTTTTTTTTTTTTTACTATGTATATTATTTATTTTCATTTTCTTTTATCTTGATTAATTTCACCAGGGATTTCTTTCATTATCTTAACAGAAAAAGCTTTCAAGTTTAAATAGGTCCCATTTGTTTATTTTTGTTTTTATTTTCATTACTCAAGGAGGTGCCTCAAAAAGATACTGCTATGATTTATATTCTGCCTATGTTCTAAGAGTTTTATAGTATCTGATCTTACATTTAGGTCTTTAATCCATTTTGAATTTATTTTTGTTTTACATGTAGCTGTCCAGTATTCCCAGCACCACTTTTTGAAGAGATTGTCTTTTCTCCCCTAGTTATTCTTGCCTTTGTCATAGATTAGTTGACTGTAGGTGCATGAGTTTATCTGTGAATTTTCTGTCCTATTCCATTGATTTATATTTCTGTTTTTGTGCCTGTACCATACTGTTTTGATGACTGTAGCTTTGTAGTATATTGTGAAGTCAGAGAGTCTGATTCCTCCAGCTCTCTTTTTCTTTCTCAAAACTGCTTTGGTTGTTCAGTGTCTTTTATATTTCCATACAAATTGTAAGAATTTTTGTTCTAATTCTGTGGGGGAAAAAAAAACTTTAGCACAGCAAAGGAAACCATAAACAACAAAAAGTTCGCAGAATGAGAGAAAATATTTGCACATGAAATAACCATCAAGGGATTAGTCTCCAAATTATACAAATAGCTCGTGTAGCTCAATACCAAAAAAAGCAAATTAGAAAACAAAACAAAACAAAACACACAGTAAGATCTAGAGATTGTCCTACTTAGTGAAGTCAGAGGAAGACAAATATCATATGGTATCTCTTAACATGTGAAATCTAAAAAAAAAAAAGAGTACAAATGAATTTCTTTACAAAACAGAAAAAGATACAGATGTAGGAAACAAACTAAATGGTCACCAAGGGGGAAAGCTGGGGAAGGAATAAATTGGGAAATTGGGATTGACGTACACACTACTGTATATAAAACAGTAAGGACCTTCTGTATAGCATGGGGAGCTCTACTGAATACTCTATAATGATCTATAAGGGAAAATAACCTGTAAAAGAGTGGATATCTGTATAAGTGACTCACTTTGCTATACAGCAGAAAGTAACACAGCATTGTAAATCAGCTATGTGTGACTTTCCCTCCCCATTTTCTCAGGGTGACTGCAGAGTGCTGCAAGCCTCCCAGGCGGTAGCAGCTGGTTGGATCTATTCCTGCCCACCTGAGCCTGGGGGAAGGCTGGGCTGAAAGCTCCAAAAGGTGATAAATATATGGAAAGAGATATGCAGTATCATTAATATTCATAGAAACACAAATTGATTTAATAATGAGTTACTATTACACAGCTATTAGACTGGCAAAATCTGGGCAGTGCCAAGAGTTGACAAGAGTGTTGAGAGGCAGGAAACCTCATTCGCTGATGATCAGTGTACAGACTAGGATGGCCTTCTGGACATCAGCGTGACACTTACTGTGCAAACGAAGCACACCTGTACCTGTGATCCAGCAACTCTACTTCTGGGCATATAAATCTCTCTCTTCCCCTTTTATAGATAAATAGAAGACAGAGAGGAGAAAAGAGGAGAGAGAGAGAATTCATAAAGAACATGTATGAGGATCTCCATTACATGGATATTTGTGAAGGAGGATAGACCAAACTTGGGGAAATAGATTGATAAAATATGGTAGACACACACTGACAAAAATACATATTAAATAGAAGAGAATGTTACCACAGTTGTTGGTGTAAATGGATCTGGAAATGAGCAAGAGAGAATGCACCAAAAACAACAACAACAACAAACTTTAATTTTTGTAACTCTCTCCATATTCTCTGTCTCACTGTCTCAGAGCTTAATATCATTGAATTCTGCAATTATCTTTTCTTTCATTTCCTCAATATTTGGGCTTATTCTCATATTTTTTCTAACTTCTTGGGATGAAACTAGCTTGTTTTCAATATTTGTTTTCTCAAATAAGCTTTCAAAGCTCCCTTCTTTCAAAGCTCACAAAATTGTTTATTTTGAGACTGACTTATAATTCTTGGTTATTATTAAGTATTTTATATATTATGCATCAAAATAGGCAAAATTATAAACTTTGTTAGAAATTATGCAAAAGAATGCCTGAAGATCAAGAAAAACACAAAGGAAGAGTAAATTATTAAACTGGAATATCAAGAGAACTTCTCCCAGAAAGAACTGATAACGAATGAAAAGATGAACAGGAGATAAAACTTAAGTGATAAGAACCCACTGTTCCATTCTTTCAGATACTCTAAGCCCTGCACGCTCGTGCACAGCTGGTGAGTAGCCTATTGTGCATGGGACTACTATGGTTGTCAATCTGAAACATAATCTGGAAATAATTTTTGAAACTACATTTGGCCGCAATTAATGACTGAGTGTGATTGTGAGCCTCCAAGATGACTCTCAGTGACTCCTTCCTCCTGGTATTTACACCTTGTGAAATTCCCACCCATACTGTACCAGGAGAGGTAACCAACCATCCTTGTATGCTTGGGACTTACCCATTTTAAGCCAGAAAATCACATTTTAAAACCAGAGAAACCCCTCAGCCCGAGGCAAGCCAGGCTCTCCTTGCACCATGGTTGGTCTCTATGATCGGTAGGATGTGGCAGCAGTGATGGCCCGTTGCATCACAAAGACTGTGGCTTCCATCTGGGACACTGTCTCACGGCTCACTCTCTCTCAGAGCACTTCTCACTCCGGAGGAACACAGCTGCCATTGTAATCGGCCCCGTGGAGAGGCCCACGTGGCAATACACTGAGACTGCTGGACACGTGAATGAGCTTGGAAATCAGTCCTTCCTCAGTTGAGACTTATGCCAACTGCTGCCCTGGCTTAGAGCAGTACTGCCCTTCACAGGGATCCCGAGCCTGAGCCAACCAGCTAATCCACTACCAGGTTCAGCCCCTTCCTCACGGGACTGCTGGGAACAGTAAATGAGTTAATGTGTAAAACACCAAAGCACTTGACTCATAGTACCTATTATATAGGTATCTGCTACTCGTAAAAAGACAAGTTGAGAAAAATGTATTTGCAATACACTGAGTACATACAGGATCAAGTTGAAGAAAATATAAAGAACTCTAACAAGTCATTGAGAAAAACTATTAACTTACATATAGGTAAAAAAAATATATCAACAGTATAAACAGAAGAAAACGGAATAAAATCATACACACAAACTAGAACAAGAAATTTAAGTGTAAACGTTTTCAAAATGGCTATAAAAATGATTTATGTTATCAAACGTCAAAAATATTGAGAAATATTAGTAGGACTATAAGTGTATGAAACATATAAATGGCAACTAGACAGCATCTGTTAAAGGTAAATGGCGTTCCATTATTCCTAACAGTGCCACCTGTAGAAACGGATCTTCTAAAAATGTGTCCTGAGCACAAAGATGTATATGCAAAGGTGTTTTCTATAACACTGTTTATTACAGAAAAATATTGTGAAAGTCCTAAGTATCCACCCCATGGAAGGGATTTAATAAAGCATTTTTCATCCACTCTATAAAAATGATGCAACTCTCATAAAAGGATGATGTAATCCTATACAGATTGAAAGAAAGTGAAAGTGTTATTTGCTCAGTCATGTCCGACTCTGCAGCCCCATGGACTGCAGCTTACCAGTCTCCTCTGCCCATGGGATTCTCCAGGCAAGAATACTGGAGTGGCTTGCCATTTCCTTCTCAGGGGATCTTTCCAACCCAGGGATCTAATCCTGGTCTCCTGCATTGCTGGTGGATTCTTTCCCATCCCCACCAGGGAATGCACAGAAAGCTAACTTGGTGTCTGTTTCCCCAAACTTGGCACTACTTATTGCTGGAAATTGTAGAAGGAGTGTGAGGGGAATGGTTATTTAATGTGGGTGGCAGGGGCAGTGATTTAAGTCAAAAAATAACAACAAAAAAAAGGGCTGAAAAACACAAATAATAAAGCACGATTTTTTTTTTCAATGAGATTATAGTCTAGAATGGACAATAAAGCAAGTTACAAAAATATAAATGCCAGCATCTATCTATATTAAGATCTATGCCTATCAATGTACACTTGACCTTAGCCAAAAGGCTGAGAAGCAATATATACCTATCAATTCTGGACTAGTATGAGGATCAAATGAAGCAATACAAAGTGCTGACAAAATTCTTGGCACATGGTAAGTCCTCTAAAATATTTGCATATATATATATTATTGTGAAGTATAAATAAACACAATACATGCTACTAACTAGGTACTGACATTTTTCTCTTTAGCATCAGTACAATTCCAGAGCACTTAACCACATCTGGCATCTTCCTTGTTCATATGTTTACTTCTGTATGGTCTGCTAAGGGTTTTGTCCTATACTATTTGGAAGCGAATATAACACACAGTATATTCAATGATTTGGAAGAGAACATAACACACACACATAACGATTTGTTGAATCATTATTTCTTTCTGCCAGTGCTTATCTTTTGTACTGATTAAAGTATTTCCCCCTATGCTAAATGCTTGAATGGTAATCCCTAACTACACCCAGCAAACATTTCAAAGCAGGGATCTGAGTTCTGTGCTTTCATTAATATCTTGACTTACTAAAAACGTTTGACCAAGTTCATCAGTTATCAAAAGCAAGCTTCATTAGTTATTTTGCTGAAACAAAGAAATGAATGTTTTAAATAGAAGTACAATTATTCTTTCTGTGAAATTCTTTCCAAATAAGAATGAATAAAATGCAACTTTATTTGGTCTCCAGAATCCCAGAGCAGCACCTGTGCTTGCCAAATGCAGGAAGGCATCAGTGAGGAAAAGAGACTTGTCATCAACTTTCCAATATAAATTGCTTAGACCAGAAGTGAAGTGAAGTGAAAGTCGCTCAGTAGTGTTCAACTTTTTGCGACCCCATGGACTGTAGCCTGCCAGGCTCCTCTGTCCATGGAATTCTCCAGGCCAGTATACTAGAGTTGGTGGCCATTCCCTTCTCCATGAGATCCTTCCAAACCAGATTGAACACAGGTCTCCTGCATTGCAGGCAGATTCTTTATCATCTGAGCCACCAGGGAAGCCCCAGGAAATGTGTAAATAGCAATTGGCAATACTGGTTTAAACAAATGTCAGAAGATTTTACTTTTCCCACCTCTTGGAAAAAATCTCTTGCTAAGGCAAGCTTTGTGAAGGAAGGATAAATCTCTTAAGCAGAAGTCTTCTAAAATTTAATTTCCTCTTGGGAAAAAAGTATGAAAAGCCCACTTGAAAATAGGTGGGATTCTAGACAACGTCATTGGCTGTGGGTAATAAGCTCTTTGGGTTTATTGATGGCAAAATCTTGAGTTTGCAATTACATAGATAGAAAGGATAGACTGATGTCACACTGTCATTTGTCCCCTTTTCTTTTGGTATTGTACATTTATCCTTTTCTCATTAACTGGTAAGGACTGTGTATATTATGTTACTCATTCCTTACCTCTGATGTTGTAAATGCTTTTTAACAAATTTGTTTTGTGTCCTGTACAACCTATATATGATATATTTCTTGTCCACACAGTGTTTTAATTTTTACGTAGTAAAACTATGTTAATTGTTGTTGCTATTGTTCTGATTCCTGGCTGGAGTTTCATGTTGGGAAATACCATTACAAACGCAGTAATTAAAGTAGTAAGCAGTATTTCTTTCTATTGATTTTATGATTTTGTTACTGTAATTTTATAATTACATATTTGATAAATTTAAAATTTACTTTGGTGTATAGTGTGAGGTGGCTTCTCAGGTCCCTCAATGGTAAAGTGGTAAAAGAATCTGCCAATGCAGGAGATGCAGGAGACCCAGGTTTGATTCCTGGGATGGAAAGATTCCCTGGAGGAGGAAATGGCAAGCCACTCCATATTCTTATTTGGAGAATCTCAAGGACAGAGGAGCCTGGCAGGCTACAGTCTATGGGATCGCAAAGAGTCAGACACGACTGAGCATGCATGTACCTGGTGTGAGGCCGTATCAAATCTTTCTCAAAATGATCTGTTTGCCAAGCGTACTATGTTAATACTCATTGTTCCTCATTGTTCACATGTTCATTCTATTGTTCTTAATTTTCATAATTCTCCTGGCTATGTTTTAACATTTTTCCAGATGGGTTTTTTAGTCACTTTAAAAATATTTATATGAATATATTCTCACTGTAAACATTTAAAACAGAATATGGAATAAAATAAGATAATTTCATCTTACTATTTCTTACATCTACCCTTCTCCACAAAAATAATGGCAGCTAACACTTTTGAATGCATGTTCTAGAATATTCTCTATTCATTTACCTAACTGTAACAGAGAGTCCCCAACTTACAGTGGTTTGACTTAATGATGTATTGACTTTACGATGATGTGAAACAACACACACTCAGGAGAAGCTGTACTTCACATTTTGAGTGGTACACACAGTATGACCTTCTCTCACGCTGGGCAGCAGCGGTGAGATGAGTTGCCACTTCCCAGTCAGCCAAATGGTCGTGAGGGTGAACAACTAACACACTTAATGATCAATCCACGCCCATACAACCACTGTGCTTTTCACTTTCAGAACAGTGCTCAATAAGTAACGCGATAATGAAACATCTGCAACGAAGCAACTGACAATGGATTAATCTCCAAAATATACACAGTTCACACAGCTCAACACCAGAAAAGCAAACAGCCCAAACAAAAAATAGGTGGAAGATCTAAACAGACATTCCTCACGCAAAGACACACAAATGGCAAACAACTACATGAAAATATGCTCATCATCACTAATTATTAGAGAAATGCAAATCAAAATCGTAATGAGGTATCACGTCACACCGGTAAGAATGGCTATCATCAAAAATCTACAGATGAAGCTGGAAAGCGAGGAAAGGAAACCCACTGCATTGTTGATAGGAATGTAAATTGGTACAGCCACTAGGGAAAAAAGGATAGCTATTCCTCAAAAAATAAAAAATAGAGCTACTATATAACCCAGCCTGGGTATATACCTGGGAAAAAAATGAAAACTCTAGACATGCATCCCAATGTTCATAGCAGAACATTTACAATAACTAAGACACAGAAGCAACCTAAATGTCTATCAACAGATGAATGGATTCATACATACGATGGAATATTACTCAGCCACAAAAAAGATGGAAACAACGCCATTTGCAGCAACATAGATGGGGCTAGAGATTGTCATGCTGAGTGAATTACTTCAGAGAATGATAAATGCTATATGATACCACTTATATGTGGAATCTAAATAACTGTTACAAATGAACTTATTTACAAAACAGAAACAGACTCACCCACAGACACAGAAAACAAACCTATGGTTACCGAAGGGGAAAGAAGGAAGTGATAAATTGATACTGACAGATACACACTACTATATGTAAGACAGATAACTAATAAGAACTTACTGTTTAGCACAAGAGACTGCTCAACACTCTGTAATGACCTATATGGGACAAGAAGCTAAAAAACAGTGGATATACATATTAATATATCTATAACTGATTCACTTTGCTGTGCATCAGAAATCAAATACTGTAAATCAACTGTATCCAATAAAATGATTTTTAAAATGTCACATGAGATGATTAATACTTGATTATAAAGCAGACTTTGTATTAGATGATTTTGCCCTCTAGTAGGCTAAATAAAGCCTCTGAGCGTGTATGAGGTAGACAAGGCTAAGCTGTGATGTTTGGGAGATTAGGTGTATTAAATGAATTTTTGACTCACAATATTTTTAACTTTGACAAATTTGTTGGGATGTAACCTCATTGTAAGTTGAGGAAGATCTATATATGCTTTTGTACACATCTTAACAAATCAAAATTGTATATTACTATTTTTCACTTTTTAAATTGTATTTAGATTTATTTACATTGACACAAAGTATTTTTCTATTTAAGACATATTTTATCAATATACATATACTACACATATACACACATATATGCACAAATATACATACATATTACTTATCAACCAGCAAGCAGATATGCATTTATATGTTGCTATATTATTTTCCATGACACACAAACTTACAAGCTTCTTCATAATGAATCACCATTGTACAAATTGCACTTATTGCATTCTTTTAGATTCTTAAAAGTGGAATTTTAGAACCAGGAAGTATAAACACTTGATAAACTGCCAACCGGCCTTTCCAAAAGGTTTTGAATATTTATAGTCTCATGAAAAGAATATAAGAATGGCTTTTACTTTACTCACTCACCAATTTTTGAGAATCATTTGCTAATATATAGCTTCTATGTTGAATTTCCATAAAGGAGAATTAATAATTGTTGCTTCAGAAGCCAATAAATTGAGAAAATTAGATTGAAGCACCTCATTAAGATGTACAAAAACAACTAATAATGAAACAAATAACAGAGTTGATATACTCCAAATTACTTGCAGTGATATGTACCTTAGCAGACATAGACCAGGTAAGAGAATATAAATGAAATAATTTTGTACCATAAGAAGGAAAAAAAAAAAAAACTCAATAATAAAACTAAGACCAAATATGTTCTCATCAGAGTGTGAATGGGATACGTACTTATTAAGTTAAAAAAAAAAAAGACAGAAAATGTGCATACTTAGTAGTTCAGAAAGGTTAAAGGAACAGCATAGCTAAAAGGCTATATCAGACCAAAAAAATCAAAATGCAATTCAAGGGGGAAAGTACTAGAGATATCTTCATTAAAGTAAAACTAATGTTACACAATGTATAAAGCTTACACAACAAAAAGATATAGCACTGAAATGTATAAAATAAAACCACTAGTAATAGAAGTATAGAATCATAAAGAGAGGCTAGCATTTTCTTCTGAATCTTCACATAGTGAGATCAAATGATAAAAATTAAATTGGAGAAGGTCAAAAAATATCAATGAGATTGCATATATATTTATGTAATATATATGTGCATTTATATATATTTATGTTATATATATATATATCAGTTCAGTTCAGTCACTCAGTCGTGTCCAGCTCTTTGTGACCCCATGAATCGCAGCACGCCAGGCCTCCCTGTCCATCTCCAACTCCCAGAGTTTACCCAAACGCGTACCCATTGAGTCGGTGATGCCATCCAACCATCTCATCCTCTGTCGTCCCCTTCTCCTCCTGCCCCCAATCCCTCCCAGCATCAGGGTCTGGAAAAACCATAGCCTTGACTAGATGAACCGTTATTGGCAAAGTAATGTTTCTGCATTTTAATATGCTATCTAGGTTGGTCATCACTTTCCTTCCAAGGAGTAAGCGTCTTTTAATTTCATGGCTTCAATCACCAACTGCAGTGATTTTGGAGCTCAAAAAAATAAAGTCTGACACTGTTTCCTCATCTATTTGCCATGAAGTGATGGGACCAGATGCCACGATCTTAGTTTTCTGAATGTTGAGTTTTAAGCCAACTTTTTCACTCTCCTCTTTCACTTTCATCAAGAGGCTTTTAGTTCTTCTTCACTTTCTGCAATAAGGGTGGTGTCATCTGCATATCTGAGGTTATTGATATTTCTCCCGGCAATCTTGATTCCAGCTTAATCATATATAATGTATAATGAGTACATATGTATGATATTATATATGAGGTTATGTATCTACCCATCTATGTATTTAGATGTCTTATATTTTATTATTTGTAAGGCTGAAATTGCTTGTTGTCCACACACCCAGCAATAATTTACTCTTTTTTTCTGATTAACAGAAAGCCAATTTGGACATCTTTAACAAAATAGTATGAACCATGATGGGTCTAAGCTAAAGATAACAACTGGATTTCTACTTACTAGTAATTAATGGGTATATGAACATGGCTCCATTAGTGAGCATGGCCCCACCATCAGAACAGGACCCAGTTTCCCCCTCAGTCAATCCCTCCCATCAGGAAGCGTCCATAAGCCTCTTATCCTTCTCCATCAGAGGCAGGCAGAATGTAAACCACAATCACAGAAAACTAACCAATCTGATCACATGGACCACAGCCTTGTCTAACCCAATGAAACTATGAGCCATGCCATGCAGGGTCACCCAAGACGGATGGATCATGGTAGAGAGTTCTGACAAAACATGGTCCATTGGAAAAGGGAATGGCAAACCTCTTCAATATTCTTACCTTGAGAACCCCACCAACAACATGAAAAGGAAAATAATAGGACACTGAAAAATGAACTCCCCAGATTGGTAGGTACCCAATATGCTACTGGAGATCAGTGAAGAAATAACTCCACAAAGAATGAAGATATGGAGCCAAAGCAAAAACAACACCCAGTTGTTGCTGTAACTGGTGATGGAAGTAAAGTCCAGTGCTGAAAAGAGCAATACTGCATAGGAACCTGGAATGTTAGGTCCATGAAAATCATGGCAAATTGGAAATGGTCAAACAGGAGATGGCAAGAGTGAACACTGACATTTTAGGAATCAGTGGAGTAAGATGGACTGGAATGGGTGAATTTAACTCAGATGACCATTATATCTACCATTGTGGGCAAGAACCCCTTAGAAGAAATGGAGCAGCCATCATAGTCAACAAAAGAGTCCGAAATGCAGTACGTGGATGCAGTCTCAAAAACCACAGAATGATCTCTGTTCATTTCCAAGGCAAGCCATTCAATATCACAGAAATCCACATCTATGCCCCGACCAGTAATGCTGAAGAAGTTGAAGTTGAATGGTTCTATGAAGACCTACAAGACCTTCTAGAACTAACACCTGAAAAAGATGTCCTTTTCAATATAGGGGACTGGAAGGCAAAAGTAGGAAGTCAAGAAACACCTGGAGTAACAGGCAAATTTGGCCTTGGAGTTCAGAATGAAGCAGGGCAAAGGCTAATAGAGTTCTGCCAAGAGAACGCACTGGTCATAGCTAACACCCTCTTCCAACAGCACAAGAGAAGACTCTACACATGGACATCACCAAATGGTCAATACTGAAATCAGACTGATTATATTCTTTTCAGCCAAAGATGGAGAAGTTCTATACAGTCAGCAAAAACAAGACCAGGAGCTGACTGTGACTCAGACCATGAACTACTTAATGCCAAATTCAGACTTAAATTGAAGAAAGTAGGGAAAACCACTAGACCATTCAGGTATGGTCTAAATCAAATCCCTTACAATGAACAGTGGAAGTGACCAATAGTTTCAAGGATTAGATCTGATAGAGTGCCTGAAGAACTATGGATGGAGGTTCATGACATTGTACAGGAGGCAGTGATCAAGACTATCCCCAGGAAAAACAAATGCAAAAGGCAAAATGGTTGTCTGAGGAGGCCTTACAAATAGTTGAGAAAAGAAGAGAAGCAAAAGCAAAGGAGAAAAGTAACAAAATACCCATTTGAGTGCAGAGTTCCAAAAAATACCAAAGGAGAGATAAAAAAGCATCCCTCAGTGATCAGTGCAGAGAGAGAGAAGAAAACAATAGAATGGAAAGACCAGAGATTTCTTCAAGAAAATTAGAGATACCAAGGGAATATTTCATTCAAGATGGGCTCAATAAAGGACAGAAATGATATAGACTTAACAGAAGCAGAAGATATTAAGAAGAGATGGCAAAAATACACAGAAGAACTATGCAAAAGAGATCTTCATGACCCAGATAACCGTGATGGAGTGATCACCCAGCTAGAGCCAGAAATCCTGGAATGTGAATTCAGGTGGGCCTTAGGAAGCATCACTATGAACAAAGCTAGTGGAAGTGATGGAATCCCATTTGAGCTATGTCAAATCCTAAAAGATAATTCAGTGAAAGTGTTGCACTCAATATGCCAGAAAATTTGGAAAACTCAACAGTGGCCCCAGGACTGGAAAATGTCATTATTATTGCAATCCCAAAGACAGGCAATGCCAAAGAATGCACAGTTGCACTCATCTCACACACTAGCAAAGTAATGCTCAAAATTCTCCAAGCCAGGCTTTAACAGTACGTGAACTGTGAACTTTCAGATGTTCAAGCTGGATTTAGAAAAGGCAGAGGAACCAGAGATCAAATTGCCAACATCTGTCTGGTTATAGATAAAGCGAGAGAGTTCCAGAAAAACATCTATTTCTGCTTTACTGATTATGCCAAAGCCTTTGACTGTGAGGAATCCAACAAAATGTGGACAATTCTTCAAGAGATGGGAATACCAGACCATCTGACCTGCCTCCTAAGAAATCTGTATACAGGTTAAGAAGCAGCAGTTAAAACTGGACATAGAACAACAGACTGGTTCCAAATTGGGAAAGAAATACATCAAGGCTGTATATTGTCACGCTGCTTATTTAACTTATATGCAGAGTACATCATGAGAAATGCTGGGCTGGATGAAATAAGCTGGAATCAAGATTGCCCGTAGAAATATCAATAACCTCAGATATGCAGATGACACTATCCTTATGGGAAAAGTGAAGAAGTAGTAAAGAGTCTCTTGAAGAAAGTGAAAGAAGAGAGGGAAAAAGCTGGTTTAGAACTCAGCATTCATTAAATCAAGATCATGGCATCTGGTCCCATCACTTCATGGAAAATAGATGGGGAAACAGTCTAAACAGTGAGAGACTTTACTTTTAGGGGCTCCAAAATGACTGCAGATGGTGACTACAGCATGAAATTTTCACCTGCTCCTTGGAAGGAAAGTTATAACCAACCTACACAGCATATTAAAAAGCAGAGACATTACTTTGCCAACAAAGGTCTAGTGAAGGCTATGGTTTTTCCAATACTCATGTATGCATGTGAGAGCTGGACTGTAAAGAAAACTGAGTGCTGAAGAATTGATGCTTTTGAACTGTGATGTTGGAGAAGACTCTTGAGAGTCCCTTGGACTGCAAGGAGATCAAACAAGCCCATCCTAAAGGAGATCAGTCCTGAACATTCACTGGAAGGACTGATGTTGAAGCTGAAACTCCAATACTTTGGCCACCTGAAGCGAAGAACTGACTCAATTGAAAAGACCATGACTCTGGGAATGGTTGAAGGCGTGAGGAGAAAGGGATGACAGAGGATGAGATGGTTGGATGGCATTACTGACTCGATGGACATGAGTTTGTGTGGGTGCCAAGAAATGGTGATGGACAGGGAGGCCTGGTTTTCTGCAGTCCTTGGGGTCGCAAAGAGCCTCACACAACTGAGCGAGTGAACTGAACTGAACTGAGAGGTTATATGAGATCAGAGGAAAAACATGTGTGGGGCTTCTTGGATATATTTTTATCCCTGATGTAAGATTTGTGAGAATGTTTTGTTTCTCTCTTACTTTTTTTATACATTGTCTTGAGATAAAATGAAACCTGGGATTGATGTGATCCAAGTGTCATGGATCCATGAGGATAGACAAGGAGATGGACCAAACATAAAGAAAAGAGTCTTCATAGTTAATGAGATCACTGAACTACAGAACAAACCATGGCAATCTCTATTTCTGAACTTCTTAAGTGAGATTAAAAAATTGTTACTGTTTAATCTACTTTCCATCAGCTTTTCTGTTATGTGCAGTTGATGTAAGTAGATACCATTCTCAGACAATAAAGAAAAACATCTGAGGATAAAGAAAGGAATGGGGATAAAAACAATCATTTGGAATTTTAAAAATTCTCCCCTAATCAATTATCAAGTTGAACTTTGCTTTTGTTGACCATATCTGGTAAAAAAAATATTCCACATCAAAACTTAGGAAAGTAAAGTCTGTACAGAAGAAATAGTAAATGGTTAAAATGAAATGAATTATTCAAGAATTCTGAAAAAGAACGCAAGATACATCTAAGGACGGCAAAGTAGTTATTGGTGGTGAATTTGAAAATTTTTCTAAAAATTAATTAATATTGCAATTCCTTTAAATTGTTAATAAAGTGGAGATAATACTTGTTAGCATAGTCAAGAAATAACTGTGCAAAATATCCTCTCTTTATTTTTTCTTTCCCTGATTTTAGGACTCATTTTAATTATAATTATGTATTTTTTATTTTATTTTTTAGACAGATTATATTGTTAATGCTTACCAAAAGAATGCATAGATGAGCACTGTATGTGAACATAGAATACTAATAGTTCATATGAACATACACTATTAGAAAATGTAGTTCTTACTATAAATATGGGAGTAAGTTTCTAGATCAATTTATAGATGACATCTACAAAACCAGAAAATTTGCCATTATCCTTAGTAAAGAGATGGGAATACCAGACCATCTGACCTGCCTCCTGGGAAATCTGTATGTGGGTCAGGAAGCAACAGTTAGAACTGAACATAGAATAACAGACTGGTTCCAAATAGGGAAAGGAGTACATCAAGGGTGTATATTGTCAACCTGCTTATTTAACTTGTATGCAGAGTACATCATGAGAAATGCTGGGCTGGATGAAACACAAGCTGGAATCAAGATTGTTGGGAGAAATATCAATAACCTCAGATATGCAGATAACACCACCCTTATGGCAGAAAATGAAGAACTAAAGAGCCTCTTGATGAAAGTGAAAGAGGAGGGTGAAAAAGTTGGCTTAAAATTCAACATTCATAAAACTTCAGATCATAGCATCTGGTCCCACCACTTCATGGAAAATAGATGGGGAGGGAATGGAAACAGTGAGAGGCTTTATTTTTGGGGGCTCCAAAATCACTGCAGATGGTGACTGTAGTCATGAAATTAAAAGACACTTTCTCCTTGGAAGAAAAGTTATAACCAACCTAGACAGAATATTAAAAAGCAGAGACATTACTTTGCCAAAAAGGTCTGTCTAGTCAAGGCTATGGCTTTTCCAGTAGTCATGTATGGATGTGAGAGTTGGACTATAAATGAAGCTGAGCACCAAAGGATTGATGCTTTTGAACTGTGGTATTGGAGAAGACTCTTGAGAGTCCTTTGGACGGCAAAGAGATCCAACCAGTCCATCCTAAAGGAAATCAGTCCTGAATATTCATTGGAAGGACTGATGCTGAAGCTGAAACTCCAATACTTTGGCCACCTGATGTGAAGAACTGACTCAATGGAAAAGACCCTGATGCTGGGACAGATTGAATGAGGGAGGAGATGGGGATGACAGAGGATGAGATGGTTGGATGGCAGCAGCAAGTCAATGGACATGAGTTTGAGCAGGCTCCAGGACTTGGTGATGGACAGGGAGGCCTGGCATGCTACAGTCCATGGAGCTGCAAAGAGTCAGACACCACTGAGCGGCTGAACTGAACTGAACTTAGTAATCTAATATTTCAGTCAAAGTGATTTTATTTTAAAAAGATCCATTTTCTCATTTACTCAAAAAATATTCATCAGCTATTTATTACAAGAAAGGCAAATGGAAGTATAACAGAGAATAGGTACATGTACCTTAAAATTTTTTGGTTATCATCAAAATATAATAAATTCACAAGGATATGACTCATTCACAATTTTTAAAACTTTTTTTTTCTGGCACTTCATGGGACTGTTAAACCTGAAGATACATGTTCTTTCATTTCTTGAAGCTCAGTTTCTACAGTAACTAATGTAATTTGTTTCTTCAATGTGTTCTTTTCCCTCCATGTATAAGAATTTGCAATGTTCTTCCAATCTCATCTTTTCTAATAACTTTTGGTTGTGCCTTTTTTTCTAATAACATTCTGGTGCTTTTCCTGTTTCTTCTGCTGTTCTTTTTAGATAGTTCTTTCATGTTACCAACTTGATTTTCTGCCATACCTGCTCTTTTCCTTCTAATTTGGTTTTAATGCCTGTTATTGCTTTATTTTTCTCCATAATTTCTTATTTGAGCTCTGCTAACTAAATACCATTTAATCTTTATGTCTTACAGAATTCATGGTTTTGTAAAATTTTCTTGAGAGTGAGAAACAGTTATCTAAGTGTTTTGTCTCCAGATTTTAAAAAAAAATGTCTGTTTTTGTGCTCTTCATCTTTTTGGTGAAGAAATTTTGCACAGTTCTAACACTGGTTATTTCGCTATCTTCACATCATTTAATTGGCCTGCTACTTGACACCAAATAATGTGATACAGGCCCCTGACTCCACTTCCTGTTGATCTGAAAATCATTTGAGTAGTGCTTCACAACCACAGCTACACATTAAAATCACTTTTATTTTCTTTTTTTAAAAAAAGAAAATAGAGATGCCTGAATCCCAGGCTAGCACAATAAAATTTCAGTTTTCAGGGGTAGGCCTCAAATGAGTGTCTCATGTCATTGAGCTAAAGGCCAGCTATCATTGGTTGTTATTATCTGTTCATCTGTTTGAGGGTAGTAGGGCTAGAACTGAGTCCCACAGAAGCTGGAACTGAAAAAACAGGCACAGTGTCTTCTCTCTCCTCTATCTGCTGGAAGATGGCACCTGGGACACTTCCACAGACTGGTTTCAGGCGACCCAATGATATTTTTGTTAGCTGTGGCCATCCACTGCCCTCCAATGCAATTAACCCACCTTCGCCACACTTATTCCTGTGCTCTGAGGCTACGTAACATCAGTAGTAGGTATCAGTAACAGAGTGAGTGCTAGAAGCAATCTTAACAGTCACCTATTCCCACGTGGGAAAACGAAGATACGGAAGGGCTAAGGTTGTTGCCCAGGGTACGTGGAAAGGGTGGGGTTTGTGGACAAGAAGTGATATAATTCATCAGACTCCGTTAGGTGCTTTACCTACATAAGTCACTGACTGCATTAAAATGATTCTTTCAGATGGCTGTATGAAAATGATCAATTACCTACCCAGCATTCCCTCCCCATCTTTTTCTACTTCCAAATATCTTCCAGATTTTCTTTGAGAAAACACCATTTCCCCCAACTTTACCATTAGTTTCAACATTCATTAAAAAAATCTTCTTCCCCTTGCCAAAGTAATTAAGAAGGGGATGGGCAGGAGGAAATTAGGTACAACCCAAGCAATACACAGCCTTCTCCTGGCTTTACCTATTTGTCACAGATCGACTTTGTTAGAGCAAAGCTTAGGCATTTTTTTTTTAATTGGAGGCTAATTACTTTACAATATTGCGGTGGTTTTTGCCATATATTCACATGAATCAGCCATGGGTGTACATGTGTTCCCCATCCTGAACCCCCCTCCCACCTCCCTTCCCATCCCATCCCTCAGGGTCATCCCAGCGCACCAGCCCTGAGCACCCTGTCTCATGCATGGAAACTGGACTGGCGACCTATTTCACATGAGATAGTATTAGGCCTTTTAAGTGGACACAGAAGGCAATGCTCTTTCACTCCTACTAGATGCAAATGAGAAGTGTGTAACCTTGTTATTGCAGCAGCCGGATTGTGACCTTCAGGGAAACCACCATAAGGGCAGATACTCGACATGAAAGTAAAAGGGAAGAAAGAGTACTAGGGAAAAAATAGAGTGAGAAGCCCTAACTGAACTTGGCCAGCACCTCTCAATTCTAGACTTTTCACTTAAAAGGAGTCAGTACATTTCCTTTGTTGTTTAAATTCTGAGTTGAGTTTTCTCTCCCTTGCAACTGAAAGCATCATAATTGAATCAGATCTACTACTACTGCTGTTTCATAGAAGAAGTCGCCTGAGGCTATGCTGTACTGTCCAATTTAGTAGACACTAGCCACACGTGGCTATTTAAATAAATTGCAATAGCTAAAATTAAATATCCAGTTCCTCAGTTGTAGTAGCCCGATGTGAAGTGTTCCATAACCACATAGCTCATGGTTACCTTTTTTGACAGCACAGAATTTAACAAATTTCTATGTAATAAATATTCTTATTTAACAAATATTCTATGTATTTACATCATCACAGAAAGGTCTACTGGAGAGCACCAATGAAAGACAGGTTTTTACATAATTTGTCCATAGTTACGCACCCGTTACCTGGCAGAACTATCATTTGAACCCAAGTTTTCCATGCCTATAGGAGGGTTCTGTTATATACCATTAAGTCCCTGTGGCCAGATGTCGTTGACAATATGCATTAGTATCTGATGGAACTGGGCCACTTGTGTGATATTTACATTATAGCTCCAGATACAGGATAAACAAATGGTTCATGAGATACATTCATTCATGACCTGGGTTGCTTCATTCATACAATGGAAATTCTTCTCATGCTGACTTTAAGTTTCTCCATTTTTATCACCAATGTCTACATTTGTCATTCTTACTCAAATTTATATCAATAGCTAAACTCTTTTCCTAACACTTTCATTGTTACTGCTCTAATTTTTCTCAAGATCCTTCATAGTTTTCCATTCCCTTGTGATTCAGGTAACTGTCTGTCTGTCTTTTTATTTTCAAATACTTGCACATCAGAAAGCTTTCCCCAAGGTATCTGAGCTCTTCTCTTGACAGACAATGTGACATGAACAGAAAACAGTACAAACTCCTCCACGTGAGTCTGAAAATGAGCTTGACAAAGCTTATTAATACCAGTGGCCTTCTGGTCATTTTTAAATCCAAGCATTCTGTTCATTGGCAGTAAAGCTTATTTCTTTTTTGATTTGCCTTTTAACAAATAATCTATTGAACATTTGAAGTGCTTACTGGTTATCAAATTTAGAATTAATTGCACTGCATTTCTCCAGGCAGATTAATAAAGCTGCCTATTGCAGCAGAATTCTGTTCTAATGGACATTTTACATTACTATTGAAAATAATCCTGAACATAAATGAAATAAAGATTCAGTTTCAAGCATGACTAAATTCACAGTCACATTAACTAATGTATAATTTGAGATTTTAATCTTTGAATCTCTAAATTTCTTATTATAAATGGGACATTCTAATTGTTTTAAAATATAAAATGCAGACATATATGTCATGTCAAAAATGCTTTCCCAAATAATTTTCTTGTGTAAATTTTATATATATCCCATCAATTTTTACTCAGTGTAATTTCTAAACTTTGATAGAAGATTTAAGATTTTGTGTTACAGTATAATGCATTAGGCATTGGTATTCAGGTATAGGAAGTAATATGAACCTTGGGTTTACCATGCTCTGTTATTCTGGTATCATTGCTAAATTGCTTCATTGGAAACAGTGCTTCTATAACAGAGAGCTCGATTAAGGTTAATTAAAAGAAAAGAGTTGACGTCCAGGATTAATAGCCTAACTGCTACACTAATGCACTGTGGTTCTTGAACCATGCATCTAGTACCCGGTGTGATCTTGCTAGAGTAATGGAGGTAATAAAGTGTCTCTTTTATATGTTTATTCAGTAGAAAAAATCCCTAGGTGAATCTTAGTTATATTTAAGATGATTTTGTCATTTACATTTGAATAATATTTGCTTCCCATTATATTATTATAGTGAAATGATGACAAGGATAAATCCAGAATCATTGTTGTGAAACATATTTTTATACATATATATATATATACATAAACACACACATTCCTACACGTACCAATATACACACACATATACATATAAACAAAAGATCCCTTTATTTCTTACATTTTTACCTTAATTTATGGTCCTCTTTCTTCTGGTGTTACACCTTTAAGTAACACATGACTCCCAAATTAAAGATAGGGATAACATAATGAGAGGCTAACAAAAAGGAAAATGCAACTGATTATATAGTTCTTTGGCCACACAACAACCATGAAAGCAAAATAAGATCCATTCTTGGCAGCTAGAATTGCCCTGAGCATTTATTCCCATCATAAACATCTTGGCAACTTTACTTACATTAAATACATGTACTGGCGATTTCACCTTACTCTCAGAGCATTTATTTTATCTGCTCTGGATCAGGGTACACTCCTGAGCTAGCATTACAAGTATTCAACCAAACATATGGTTACAGTTAGTATCATAGAAAGAACACAACTTGGAAATCCAAAGACCTGGGTCCTAGGTGGGTAAACTATGGGTGGGTTTCCTTTGTAGAATGTAGAAAGTGATAATAACCTTGTCTGTCCTATTTACTACTGTGTGCTTGTAACTTAGAACAATGCCTGGAAAGTTGCAGGTGCTCAACAAATACTAGGTGTATAAATGAAGGGCATGAGAGATATGGATCATGCCATCTTCCAGTCAAGCTGTAATGATCTCTACAGCAATCCAACTGTGTGCTGTGACTGTGTTAGTCATACTTAATAAACATGGAAACAGCTTCTTTTTTGAATAAAGAAGAATACAATATACACTATAGAATTTTTTTTAAAGGAATAAATGTTTAAAATGTATATGAAAACACTTGTAAATTTGAAAACATAAACCCACTGTTAGTCATTATTAGATCATCTATCTGGACACATCTTACTTGGACATCCTACATTTCCAGGCATTCAGAGACAGCAGTGAAATATGTTTTGCTGAAGAAGGAAAGATTATAACTAGAGACAACAGTGTCGAGAAAACAGATGCTTAGTGGGATAAAAATGCAAATGCAGTGGTGGTAAATTTATTTTGTTATGATCAAATGAATGTATTTATTCACTAAGTAAATCTGTGTAAAAGTCTTCAGCTTCAACATTGAAATGTATATACCACAACCAAATGTTTGGCTGACACCAGAATATATATAAAAACACTATGATGAGCTTAAGTGACAATTGTACTACTAAGAATCCATCACTAACAAAAACCAAGAAACAAAAAAGCCAAACTCCTCAATGGCATGTATGGCAGGTCTCTTTGAAGTTAAATCCCTGGTTTGTAAAGCTATCCCATTCTGTCCCAGTGCAGATCCTATACATGTATCTCACACTTGAACTTCATCTCTTCAGGGAAGTCTTTCCTCAGCCCCTCTTGTTAGTGGGCATTTTCATTCCAATAATTTCCCCAGCACGTGGTAATATATACCCATGCTTTTTTGATAGGAAACAGTTTTTTTGTGTGTGATTAAATAATCAATGTTTTCCCCATCACAGGAAGAACTAGCCTCTTAATGTCTTCAAGAATTTTATTTCTTTAAATTATATGCTTCAAAGGCAGAAGGCATTACTCATAGCTTTATGTTGCCGCTCTCAAGTCATAACAAGGTTTTTACACTTTATATGCCTAATAAACAAATGCTGATTTCATTTGCAAATCCAGTTCAAAAGCAGAGTATTAGAGTTAAAAAAGGATTTAACAGTCATCACCAAGTTTCAAAATTTTGAAATTAATGCCTTTAGGAAGGCCATGTGTCTCCAGTTTACCAGCATCCCTACTACTTTTGTCTACCCGAGCCATTTCCACACTTACTTGGTCTCTAGGGCACTCTCAGCTGCCGTTGGGGATTGACGCCTATGAGGGACTGTACTCCAGAGGCCTTTGCTGAGTTGCCTGAAATGACAGTGGGTCAGCTTAGCAATGTTGCCAGGTTGAATCTGAAGGTCTTATTTTTTTTTTAATCTTTTTTTTCCAGAGCTCTTTCATCTCAATATGTTACCTCCTCAAGTCGCTTTTAACCTATTCAACCTGCTTTCTACCTCCAAATTCGGTTGTAATAAAGGTCAAAGTCAACTGATTCAAAGTTAGGGATACTACAGGGCTATTTATGAGTGCATAGCATACATAATAAATCATAACATAATTATTTACTATATTTATATATAGTTTAAGGTAATAAACTTTCAAAGATATTGTCATAGTAATGAAGAAGAATGAATCTGGGATCATGGAATGTCTTAGTGTCAGTAATAAGTTAACAAAAAAATGTAAGACTCATAAATTATAACTGAATGGGATCTTTAAATTTACTCTGCGTAGAACATCCCTGGGTTATGCTTTAAAATATTTTAAAATTCCCTCTAACTCCTAAGAAAAGGCTCCCATGTCATTATTTTGTCCCCTCACCTTTTCCAAATGTTTAAAAATGAAAACAACAGAGGCTTGCTTGCAGGATGGAGACACTATAGTCAAAAACATTTAACGAGATGGAAGATGGGAGAGGTTATTATAGGCTTACATAAAAATTGGAAAAGTTATATATGAATGTTGGTGTCTATCTCACAGTCTAATAAAATCTAAACAACAACTTATTTTACAGTTTAAATCATGCTTTTATACAGCTTGTTTTTACACTTATACAATTTTTTCCCAATGACAATCATTCTCTGTATAATTTCATAATCAATGCAATGTAATATTTGTTTGAAGAGATTAATTGAAAAATCCAAATGAGCATATTCTTCCTATAACAAACAGAGAAGGTCTGAAATTTGTCATTTTAAAAAATTAGTTAGAATATGAAAAATAAATTTATCTCCAATCCTTTCTTGAGGCAGAAGCTGTTTTTATCCTTTCATTACCATGCTATTATGCAGAAAGAAAAGATAAATATGCTCACATAGGTAAATGACACAGTTAATAAGTTTATTTAAAAAGTGAAAATACGGGAGTAAATGTTTTTAATTAGAAAAAAAAGTATATAAACTGGAAAATAATTTTGAAGAAAAAGCAAGTTTGTGGGCTTAAAAGAATAGTTGTGAAACCATCTTAGAGTTATTTTTAGCAAAAGCTCAATCAGTTGGGAGGAGGGGGAGTTACAGGTAATATAGCTCTCTTCAGAACCCTGGACATCATGGGGAAGTCAAAAGGAAACCAGACAAACCACAAAGTAAAAGATGCAAAGCAAAGGAAGAGAGCTGCTAAAGCAGGCAGTTGATACTTGATCTGCGCAAAACCTTTGAAGTAGGAGCATTATGAAAACTCATCACCTATTGTTTTTATACTAGCATCCTGACTGAGACACTTGTTGCAACCACACACTAACCTTGTATTTTCCTGCGTTTATACAAAGCAGCAGCCCCCACTGTTCTCTACCCAGTGACAACTGCTGCATCTTTCTTAACAGCACTTGTCACCACCTGGCACGTCTATTTGCATATTATCTACTGGAATACAACCCTCTCAAGGTCAGGGCTTGCTGTTGTGACCTTTGGGCCTAGAACCACACCTGGCACATGAAAGGTGCTCAATACGTACTTGCTGAAAGCATGTGCATTTAGGTACTGATTTACTTTCCGTGCAGTTGATGCTAGTTTTGATAATCCTGCTATATAATGATTTATCTCTTTTGTTATTGAATTACAGATAGAATGTTACAACAGATATAATTAAATGTGGTATTTAGCTTTAAAGGCAGAAATGCATATCCACACACTGTCTTGACTTAGAAAAATATATCTGAGCTTTGAATTCACCCAACTCTCTCCTTGTGTTAACTCTACATCTGGTGACCTGGAACTAGACAGATGATTGGGGGAAGCCAGCTCTCCTGACTACCCTGGAGGGATAACTGAGTGCTTGATATTTAACTTAATTTTATATAAAGTTCATTTAGATGTTTGAACTAAAAGAAAAAAAAAATTTTATACTATTTTTTTTAAACAAGCAGGAGAATCATGGTCATGAGCGTTGGATATATGCAACAAATGAGAAAAAATATAGCTTATCACTGAGTGATGAGGGCTCTTAAAATGCATATTTTCTTGTGTGTGTGTGTGTGAGAGAGAGAGAGAGAGAGAGAGAGGGAGACAGAAAAAGGGTGTTGTGCATATGGTGGGTACACAAATTTGGGGATATAATTTTCTCAAATTCTCTTGAGGTATATTTTTCACACTTAAAATATATCTCAGTTGTTACTATTTGGAGTCCTAAGTCTGGAAGAGTTAAACTATTGTCTAATCTTTTTCTTCTCCTTTTTTTCTCTTTTTTTTTTTCCCAACCATGAGGACTTTAGCTTAGGGGAAAAAAAAAAATCTTAAGAGGAGCCAATATCCAAACAAAGTGGACTGTGAGTCTAGGGTAACAATCATCTCAGTCAACATCTTCCATCCTCTTCCACTTCCAAAGAGACACCCTGAACCTGAATACTCCAGACAGCCCAGTTTAAAACCTAGTGATCTAAACTATAACTTTATTTTATATGATGCTTCAGTACCATCATCTCCACCATTTTAATATTTGTTTGATCTCCTTGAGTTGCCCTATCCAGTTATATAAAATCATTTCAAAGCTTTACCATTTGTTGAATTGGAATCCACCAGTTGCATCCACCCTTGAGTCCTAGTTCTGTCTACTACTAAAGTATACTGGAGGAAGTCCAATTCCACATCGACGGTATCACTCTCACTCATTCTCACTCAAGTGTCCCCATTTCCTTCAGATATTGATCGTGTGAAACAGTTTGGGTTTTATCTGCATTCCTAGCCATTCTAATTCACATATACCAAGTTTCTTCTAAAAGTATTGATTTAGTTGGCTGCAGCAGGGCTTAGTTGCAGCACACGAGATCTTTAGTTGTCGTACGTGGGATCTAGTTTCCTGACCAGGGATCAAACCCAGATCCCCTCTGCATAGGGAGCATAGAGTCTCGGCCACTGAGCCACCAGGGAAGTTTCTATACTCAGCCTCTATGCCTCGTGTGGTCTGACGCCCAGCACCGATAAAGCAAAATAGGTGAAGTTCTAGAACATTTAGGTAGAACAAGTCATCCACTTCCCTTTTCTGTCTGCCTATGCAACCCAAGACAGGAATAACTTCTGTGAAACTACCTAGTAAAATTCTTCTGCCTCTAAGAGAGACATTTCCATCCTAGTCTTCTTCAGGTGAACTCTGGCTTTTTACACACTTTCTGTAAGATTCAACTTATTGAACCTTGTGTATTATTTCAGACTTGAAAATTCTCGGCCTCAGATTTTGTCAATGAATGTGTAAGATACCCATTTCCAATGATTTGTCAATCAGATAGTTTGACAATTCTAGAAAAAGCCATGGGCAGAGTCTAGCATACCATTTCTAAAGACTGTCTTCTAGGTTGACATTGGCTAATTAAAAACTAACTAATTTAAAAATTTTCATTGTTCTATTAGTTGTGAATCAACCCAGTTCTGCTATTACTATTTCTTCATCCTCTGACATGCTCAGATAAGTGAGCGATCAATGTTTTCAAGTTAAAATCAAGACATACTTATTACAAAGTTAATGAAGAACACTAGCTACAAAAGCAAAAACAAAAGATGACAGTCCTCTCTGAACTCTCTGCTGCCTCTGCTGGGAACACTTTTAACGCAATCAGTGAAGAATCATTATTTTGAAAAATCCGCTGTGGGATTTTGCTTAGGATTAATATCAGCTACACTGTACTGTTTTTCTTGGAATTTTAGTATGTTATGATTGCTACTTAATAGCAACAGAATTGGAATCAATTCTTACATCTTTTGCTCTCTGAGAACTCAAAACTCTCTGTTTTATTACACCTGTTTTCACATTCCTGGAGGGTACTTTCTATTTTCACAAAACCAAAGCAATGAGTGATGACAAATGTCATTGAATCCGGGGTTATAAAAATTCCCTAACTTATTTTAAATGTCCTGCATAAATGTAAAGAACAGTCTCCAGAACAATATCAGAAGCAATATCAGGACAGTATCAGCAACAATATCAGACAATGATTGCCTTTGACAGGATGGATTTCTACCTCAAATCAGGTAATATATCTTAAAATTCCTTTTAATAATAATATTCCCCACTGTACTCGCATATAGCTGTTATTGACACACAGGTTCGGCAAAGAGAACTCAAAGGTTAAAGGAAATTAAGTCATTCCAGCCAACATGCAGGCTGATCCCTGATTATCTTTTCACAGTAAAAACGTTACTGCCTGCTTCGTTGCTCTGACATTCAGGAAATCTCACTTTGACTTTGTTACCACATAAGCCCAAGGTTTCTCCCTCTGTTGTTCTTGTTTTATCTCAAGGGACTGTTTGTCAGGTTTCATTTGTAATATCCTGTCTTTTGAGGTCAACTGTCTCCGGCAACCATTTTAATAGTAACATTAATACAAGCTTTTTCTTACTTAGTGTCATTAAACTTGCATTTGTACATTTGATCTTCTAATATCAAACAGCTAACAATGAGTTCTTAAAGCTTTGACTGTATTATTTTCAAGGAATAATAAATTAGAGAGGAAAATCTGATGCTACAAAATGGCAAAGAGAAAGGAGCAAAGCACTTTATACAACTGGCACCTCCTTAAATATGCATGTTTTGAGTCATATATATTTTAAGTAGATTAAAAAAAAAACTACATCAGAATCCCAGGTGCTTATTAAAAATGCAGACACAGGGGTCTTCCCAGGTCTGCCTCTGAAGACTTGTCATTCTTATTCACAAACCATCACATTAGACAGTAATTTTTAAATGAATCATCTGGAAAATATTCTTGGAAACTAATTATTTTTCACGCAGCCTCATGGTTTATCTATTAATTTAAATTTGGAATTTGATATGCTGGAGTTTCTTGAAATAGACTGTTTACAGACTGGTGAACTTGACAGCAGCCTGGAAGTTTTTCTGACTTCTCACAGGGGGAAATTGGTTGGAATTGGAAGCACCTCAATGAGATGTTACATTTGTGGCCTCTGGGGACAGAACTTGTCCTCTGGAAGAGTCCTAAAGGGTGACTATTGTGATGGTTGAAAGTGTAATACAGCCACGTAGTGAAACAGCTTCAATATTTTCACTTGTTGGGACAATTTCCAACACAGGCCACCTAAAAAACGGACCACTTTTAAAAATCCATAATGATAGGCACTGTTGGAGAAAACATTGTGCTCAGCCTTGAATGTTAGAAAACAGGAAGGTTCAGAGTCTCATTCCTCAAGGGGGAAAATCAAACATTTGATTCTACTTGGACCACCTTTAAATAGCAAGGTCTCATTATTTTGTGAGTCAGATCTAGAGGTCTTTTACCTTTAGGGAAATTCTGAAAAACTAAGCCCTGAATTTTCAGTGTCATAAACAATGCCTATCGTATCTGTGTCTATCAGAGTTAAGACGTGCTTCTCAAGGTATTTGGAAGTGTTTGGTGTCAATTTTTCTTTTTTTTTTTTCCCCCCTAAAATGAAGAAAGTCCTTACTTGGTATTTTAGAAGTTTGACATTGGTCATCACAGTTTTCTACTGTTGTCTTGGCTAATTACAAGCCAAGAGTTGCAGGTTTAAGTTTTATTAAGAAATATTGTCAAGGACAGAAAAGTGAACCAGAGGGCCTGGGCAGTGGCCTTGGACTATTTCTGTTCTGGCCTTTATTGCTTAGTAGTCTTGGAATGATACTTCCATTCTTTGAGTGTGCGCTAGATCATTTCAAAGGTACTTTTAAGGACAAACAGTAGAACATTATCTTGAGAAGCTTAGAAATTAGAGAATCTGCTCTCATTTCATACCACATCTGCTAGTATCATATCAACAGGCAGAGAAATAAAAATATTACTTTTAAAACTAATTTCATGAATTAAATCTAAACAAATGTGTGTCTTTCCTTGTGTAAACTAATTTTCAACCATTCTATTCTTTTCTCCACATGATATTTCTCTTACCTTCTGAATCTTTTCTGGGATGGATAAAACACTATCACACCTATTTCCAAGATAATTTAGTGTGTTTTACAATTGCTTTCAGTCCATAAGACGTCAAGTAGTATGATGAGTGATTTCCAAATTTGCAGAACTGAAGATATAAGCACCAAATGCAAAGTAACTTCCCTATGTATGGTGAACATATAAATTGAAAAGCTAAAGTAATAGGCATTATACATATAAAATGCACACTGACCACAATTAAAATAATACAGAACATTTTGTGGATTGAATTTCTATTAAATCTACTTATCAGCTTTCTTCATTTTTATTTTTTGTTGAAGAAAACTACAGATGCATCGATACACTGTTCTTATAGTACTCTTGAAACTAATAAAATTTAATGAGTGTTTCAAAAATCGGGGCAAAGGGAGAAGTGAATTAACCTCTAAATTCCCTAAGCTCCAATTCCCTTATCTGCAAGATAAAGATAATACTGCTACCTACCTCACAGGCTTGTTACAAGGATTGATTGTGATAATGTGAATAAAGCCCTCTACCCACTACCTGCATGGACTTCCCTGGGGGCTCAGTGGTTAAGAACCTGCCTGCCAATGCAGCAGATGTGGGTTGGATCCCTGGGTCAGGAGGATCCCCTGGAGAAGGGAATGGCAACCTACCTGGTATTCTTGCCTGGAGAACCCCGCGGACAGAGAACCCCCTGGAGAACTGGTGGGCTACAGTTCACGGAGTCACAAAAAGGGTCAGACACGACTTAGTGACTGAGCAATGATGATACACTACTAGTGGCAGGCATTAATGGCTTAGTTATGGGTTTTCTGAGCTGACCATGATGCTAGTTACTAATGTACTTGGTCTCTTTTCATTCTCTCATGTTTAATTGTGTGATGTTCATTGTGGGATGTGGATGTTTATGCTTCTTTTACAAGTGAAAAAAAAAAAAAAAAACAGAGTCAGAACTTGATTTTCCAACATCATACAGCACAAGGCAGTTAAGTTGGGAGATAACCTCAGGTCTGCATGGCTTACGCATGCACTTCTTGGGACTTTCCTGGTGGCCCAGTGGCTAAGACTTTGAGCTTCCACAGCAGGGGACCCAGGTTCCAGCCCTGGTCAGGGAACTAGATCCGACAACCCACAACTAAAAGGTCTTGCGTGCCACAGTGAAAATTGAAGATCCTGCTTGTCGCATCTAAGACCTGGCACAGCCAAATAAAACAAATTTTTTCTTTTTTAAAAAGGCACCTGCTTCTTCTGCTGCATTATACTGTGTTTTCCTGCCCCCTGATCCAAATGTGTAAGCCTTACAATGCTTATTTTGAGTTCCTGGCAGAAACTTGGAAAACTAAAATTTACCAAGATTTTGAAAACTTAGGTCTTCTGTATCAAAATAAATGTTAGATTTCAAAGTAACCTTTGGCATGTGGACTAGTGTTCTCCTTCCATTTGACCAGAGTACTTTGAAATTGCCAAGTCACTAGTGACTCAAGTCAACTTGCCTCGTTATTTGAGTCCCTTCCTCTTCCTTCATTCCTCAAAATACTGTCTTAATTAACTTATTAATTTACCATATTCTCTTCCAGCTGTTTCCAAGAATGAAATTACCCCATAAAGATCAGTACTTGTGGTGGGAGGGGGGATCGTGACGGGGAACACATGCAAATCCATGGCTGATTCATGTCAATGTATGACAAAAACCACTACAATATTGTAAAGTAATTAGCCTCCAACTAATAAAAATAAATGAAAAAAAAAAGATCAGTACTTGCCAACTTTAAAGATATTTAAAAACTAAATATACTAAAAAAGCTTATCTGTGAATAAACCCTAATATTCCAAAGTGTGTGGACACATTTTGGAATAAAGCAAAAGCTCCTGCCTTCCTTCCCTAGTGCTACTTTAAAAAGACCATATCATTGAATTTAAACACTCTAGCCTATTGTATTTGTTGAAAATTTGATGTATTTCAACAATTTATTGAGTAACTACTAAGTATCATACGTGATCTTGAGTTCTTGGGACATATGAGTAAGTAAAACAAACCCTGCCCTGGTGGAGCTTACATTCTGGTGAGAGTGTGAGGGAAACAGAAAATAAATACAATATATAAATAATACTAATATACTATTTTGGAAGGTGCTGAGTGCTATGATAAAAGAGACAAAAATAGAACAGATTAAGGGGTTTGAAAATGGTGGAGTAGGGGGCAGGCTGCAATTTCAGATAGTGCAGTCAGGGGAGGCCTCAGTAAGAAGGTGATATTTTTGTAAAGGTTGAAGGATATAAGGATGTGGGTTTCTAGAGGAAAGGGGTCTCAGGAAGAGGAAATAGCTCTTGTGAAGACCCTGAGTTGGGAGTGTGCCTGTCTGGGTTTGAGATATAGTAAGGATACTAGGTGGTTGGGATGGTGAGTGAAGTCTGCAGAAGACATCAGAGAGGAATGGGCAGATCATGCTGGAGCTTGCAAGCCAGTTTAAGGAAGCAGCTTTGACTGTGTGAAATGAGGCCAATGCTATGTTTTGAATAGAGATATAACATGATCAGACTAACCCTTTAAATCATTTTTCTTGCTGCTGCACTGAGAACAGACTGTAGGGGTAAATGTAGAATGAGGTCAGGGTGGGAGTTAAGGGTGGTAGCAGTGGTGGGAAGTGATCATGCAGATGGCTTTGTACCTTTTAAACAGTTTTTAAATTCAATTAGACTCTTTAGAGAGTATGCAGACTGTGTCTGCCATAACCACAGACATATGTAAGGTACAACCGTTGATATATAGTAAGGATCTAATAAATATATTTTGGATAGAAAAATGAGTTTTTTTAGAAATAAAACCAGCTATTGCTTGCCTAGTACAAAAATCTCAGTATTTTACACAGGTTTTTCCTGTAAAGCTCAATTCATCCCTATGAGATTGGTGCTATGATTACACTTACCATACTAATGAGGAAGCTGAGGCACAGGGTGGTTATAAAACCCATCCAAGCCTAGGAGGTGGCAGAGCAGAGATGAAGTTGAGTAATCTGGTCCCAAGACACCTGCTCTTCACACTATGCAATACTGTTTCAAAGAAGGAAGTTATAATTCACTCTAATTCATGGATTCAAAACCAAGAGTTTTTATGCTTGGCATCCGTTCATTTTCATAACTGCAGAAACGTGATAGATAGGTACACGCAGATACTAGGATGAAACGTACTTTCTTTGTGAAATTAAGTCAGCCACATTAAGAAAATCTGAAATGTGCCATAAAAAGCAGCAAATTGTTAGTGATAGTTCAAATTGTACCTTTTATTTTTATTCGGTTCTGCAATATGTCGGAGTAGAAAATGTACCATGAGCAATTTGTTGTCTGAAACACTAAAGTGGCTTTCTGGCAGACTAAGATAATACATCTTCTCAGTGTAATATTATATTTGAATGCATAGAATTGTTGCATTTAAACTTAGTAATGCTACATTTTTCCAACTCAGTTGGTGGTGTATATTTTGAGATAAAAGACTGAAGAATCCAATTATACACTTCAGATAAAGGGCACAATGAACAGCCAAAAAGAGGGCTTTATTTAGAAATACAGCACACTATATTTTTACCTCTAAAGGGAAAAAAATAAAGGCACACGGCTGAGGATTAATGAAACAAATGCAAAATTTATTGAATAATTTATTTGGAAAAATAAAGGGAGCACATGAAAGAAGTATGTGAAAAAATCAGCATTGTCATTTTTGTAGTGTTTAATATTGCAGTAAAATTGAAATACAAAAGAGGATGTGGAGTTGGTTAAGAAAGACAATTTTATCAGTGAAGAGTAATGATCCAAACATGCTGATGTGTTTTTGATGGCACAAGGCTGTCATGAACTCCCCCAGTTCTCGAGAATACTAAGAATCCCTAGGAAGAAGATTTCTTTGTCTAGAAATCACGTTTAAAAAATATACATATTAATAAGAATCAAGTAAGACCCGGCTAATGTTTGAGAATTTAAAATTTTTGATTTTTAAAATATATGCCTTTCACCTTCACGTTATATATTCAGGAATATGTATGTGTCTTGCCTCACAAATTAGATGAGATCCTGAAAATGTGTCTTAAGATAACACTCCTCCTCCATTGTTCTATTATAATTCAGGTTTTCTTTAAAGGATAAGAAACAATTTACCCAGAACACGTCCATGCATGGTCCGTGTAGCTTCTCCAATGATGACAGAAAAGTAATCAAAGACACTCAGATATCACAATTTTTACAGACTTATCAAAACAAAATGAACCTTCTTCAAGGACCCCCTCAGCAATAGAAATGTTGAACACTCAAAATTACTGGACACTTAAGAAGATGGAAATCAGAACCTTTACTACCCATAATTTATGGAAATTGGGTCTCATAAACTGCCCAATTAAAGATTTTAATTGAAAGAAGACAGCTTCAAAAGTTGTTATGAATCATTTCCAGGCTTGATTTCAACACCTTCACACATATTCCTTAAGCAGCCAATCTTTGTCAAGAATTATTCAAGGCTGTGGGTGGAAGAATTTAAAGATGAATAAAATAGTCTCTGCTCTTAAAGAGTTTATTTAATCGATCAAGGAGTTTATTTACTCTAACAATTTGCCTGGTATAGTAGCATCCCCAGGCACTGTTCAAGGACTGGGGGTACAGTAGTGAACAAGAAAAAGAATCTGGCTTTAAAGAGGTTACATAATAATGGTACTGGCAATAAGCAAGTAATCAAATAAAAAAAAATACTGGTAACATGTCATTGCAGTTGGTAAAGAATCAGCCTGCAGCACAGGAGACCCGGGTTCGATCCCTGGGTTGGGAAGATCCCCTGTAGAAGGAAATGACAACCCACTCCAGTATCCTTGCCTGGAAAATCTCATGGATAGAGGAGCCTAGTGGGCTGCAGTCCATGGGGTCGCAAAAAGTTGGGCACGACTGAGCGACTAACACTTACTTACTTAACATGTCATTGCAGATGATAAAAAGTACAATAGGAAAAAATAAAGCAATTTTATGGGAAAATGATGGGGACATAGGGGTTCCTATTACAGATGTGACTGACAAGGAGAACTTTCTGAGGCACTTTTACCAAGACCCAACTGAATTTCACGAATGAGCTATGGAAAAACATGAAAAAAGGAGAATTCCAGACATCAGGCAGGATTCCTGGAATCCCTGAGCCCAACAGGAAGGCAAATGTGCTAGAATAAAGCACATTTATTCTAGTAAGGGAGGGAAAGAAAGGGCTCTGAAGATGGAGGAGTCACCTGGAGCCAGGTTATGTGAGGCCATGGTAAGAGTTTTAGGTTTTGCCACTGTGGGAAGAAAAGCCATTCTCAGATTGAATGATATGATCTGATTTATGTTTTATAAGATCACTCAGCTTGAAACCTATTCTAAGGTAGAGTCCACAGTGCTTACTGAAGGATAAAAGTAAAGTATGGGAGGAAAAGAAGAATCAAAGGCAGCATCTATGATGTTTGAGGCACTGGTTGACCCTGAATATCATGTGCCTGGGTGGGAAACAGTATGAGAGTTGCTGTGTTATTAAGGAGATTAGGACTTAAGTTTGAATGTGTTATGTCTGAAATGCCTATTAGACATTAAACTGGAGATGTCCAAGGAGGCCACTGGGAATACTGGAGTCTGGCAGGTTATAGTCCATGAGGATGCAAAAGATTTAGACATGATTTAGTGATGAAACAACAAATAGCAGAAAAACAATAATTCAGTTTAAAAACTGGGCAAAGGACCTAAATAGAAGGAATAATGTGAGAGCTACATATATAAATTAGGAAGTCATAGTGTAAGGATGCAATTTAAAGCCCAAGGACTGAAGGAAATTTCTCTAGCACATGAGTGTAGACCTTTCTGCCTTTCATACTGTTCATGGGGTTCTCAAGGCAAGAGACCCAACCAGTGAATCCTAAAGGAAATCAGTTCTGAATATTCATTGGAAGTACTGATGCTGAAGCTGAAACTCCAATACTTTGGCCACCTGATGTGAAGAACTGATTCATTGCAAAAGACCCTGATGCCGGGAAAGATTAAAGGTAAGAGGAGAAGGGGATGACAGAGGATGAGATGGTTGGATGGCATCACCGTCGAGATGGACATGAGTTTGAGCAGATTCTGGGAGGTGGTGATGGACAGGGAAGCCTGGTGTGCTGCAGTCCATAGGGTCGCAAAGAGTCAGACACGACTGAGAGACTGAACTGAACTGAACTGAGTATAGACAGACAAGGGTTAGAGGTTTGAACCCTCAGTGTTTAGGTGATAGAAAAGGAATGTGAGATCATAGTAGCTAATGTAGTATAAGTAGAACTAAGAAAATATCCACGGATATTGAAAGTTGTTCTAAAGATGTACTGCTACACAACAAACCTTCCAAAACCTGAGTGACATAAAATAGCCACAATTTTGTAAGATCGTGATTCTATGGGTCATTAATTTAGGCAAGACAAACTAAGAATGATTGGTCATTCAGCTGGGCTGTCTGAAACAAGTGGGAATGATTATAGCCATATATCATAGGCCTCAGTTCTCTACTCAGCCTCTCTACACACAAGTTTGGACTTTCTCACTGGATAGTGGTGTCAGAGTAGTCAAACACTTTGGTCAAACTCCAAGAAACTAAACTAGAAACTGCAATTCCCTTAATAAAGTGAAAGTGAAGTCGCTCAGTCATGTCTTACTCGTTGTGACCGCATGGCCCACTGGGTTCCTCCATCCATGGAATTTTCTAGACAGGAGTACTGGAGTGGGTTGCCATTTCCTTCTCCAGGGGATATTCCCAACCCAGGGATCGAACCCGGGTCTCCCGCATTTCAGGCAGATGCCTTACCATCTGAGCCACCAGGGAATAATTGGAGCCTAAATTGGCAGTGTTCCTTCTGCCATAATCTCTTGTTCAAATCAGTATTGACAGTCAGCCCATTTTCACTTAAGAGAAATGCTCCCTGTCTGACTATGTTTAAACTATCATGCCAATCTCTCATAGTAATTAACTATTAAAAAATAGTCATTTCCTGAACCACCATGTATCAAAGAATAAACTAAGAGGAAAATTATTTTTAGACAAATAAAAATGAGGACACAAAATACCAGAACTTCGGGAATACAGAAAAAGCAGTTCTAAAAGCAAAGTTTATAGCTATAAACCCACTTCTCAAGTAAATGGAAAGATTGCAAATAACCTAACTTTGCATCTCAAGACTTAAACATAAGTGCTAAAACCATAAAACTGCTAGAAGAAAATATAGGCAAAAATTCTCTGATACAGGTCTTAGCAATGATTTTTTTAGAGATGATACTGAAAGGACAAGCAACAGAATAAAAAATAAGTGGGATTACATTACAGTAAAAGCTTCTGCACAGCAAAAGAAATGATCAATAAAATAGCAAAGGCAACTTTATAGAATACACTAGTATTCTTGCTTGGGAAATCCCATGGACAGAGGAGCCTGGTGGGCTATAATACATGGGGTTGCAAAAGAGTCAGACATGACTTAGTGACTAAACAACAACAAATAGAAGAAAAACAATAATCCAGTTTAAAAATGGGCAAAGGACCTAAATATAGAACCAATTACCACAAAATTCCCAGAGGAAAACAGCAGAACACTCTTTGACATCATTCACAGCAGTAATTTTTTTTTTTTTTTGATCCATCTCCTAAAGTAATTGAAACAAAAGCAAAAATAAACAAATGGGCTTCTAATCCAACCACAGCAAAGGAAACCATAAACAAAAAGAAACCTGCATAATGGGAGAAAATATCTGCAAATAATGCAGTCGACAAGGGAGTAATTTCTAAAATATAGAAATAACTCATACAGCTCCATATCAAAAAGACAAACAACCCAATCAAAAAACGGGCAGAAGACCTAAACAGATGTTTCTCCCAAGAAGACATACAGATAGCCAACAAACACATGAAAAGATGGTCAACATCACTAATTGTTAGAGAAATGCAGATCAAAACTGTAATGAGATATCACTTCACATCTGTGAGAATGACCATCATCAAAAAAATCTACAAATAATCAATGCTGGAGAGGGTATAGAGAAAAAGGAACCCTCCTACATTGCCAGTGGAAATGTAAATTGGTGCAGCCACTATGGAGAACCGTATGGCGGCTCCTTAAAAAAACTAAAAATAGAGCTACCATATGATCCAGCAATTCCAATGCTGGGCATACATCCAGAAAAGATGAAAGCTCTGCAGTGAAAATATATATGCATCCCAGTGTTCATAACAGCACTATTAACATTAGTGAGGACATGGAAGCAACCTAAATGTCTATCAACAGATAAATGGATAAAGAAGATGTGATATAAAATACAATGGAATATTACTTAGTCACAATAAAGAATGAAATTATGTCATTCTGAGCAACATGGATGGATTTAAAGACTATCATACCAAGTGAAGTCAGATAGAGAAAAAGGATATGATATCACTTACATGTTGAATCTAAAAAAAATGATATAAATGAGCTTGTTACAAAACAGAAATAGACTTACAGACATAGAAAACAAATTTGAGGTTATCAAAGGGGAAAAGTCAAAGAATAGAGGCAAATTGGGAATTTGTGGTTAACAGATATACAGTTTTATACATAAAATAGAAAAACAAGGACCTATTGCATAGCACAGGGAACTATATTCAGTGTCCTGTAATAACAATAATGGAAAATAATCTGAAAAAGTATGAATCACTTTGCTCTACACCCAAAGCATTGTAAATCGATTATACTTCAATTTTTTAAAATGGCCAAAGTCATGAACAGACATATATTCAATGACAAACAGTATAAGAAAATGTGCTTAATATCACTAATCACTGGAGATATGCAAATCAAAACCAGAATAAGATACCACCTTATGCTTGTTATAAAGCCATCACCAAAAAGATGAGAGGTGATAAATGCTGGTGAGGATGTGAAGAATAGGAAATCCTTCTGCACTGTTGGTGGGACTGTAAATTGATACAGCCAGTATGGAAAATATGTTGTTTCCTCAAGAAATTAAAACTAGAGCTACCATATGATACAGCAATTCCTATATATCCAAAGAAAGTTAAATCATTATTTTGAATATATGTCTGCACATACATATTCACCACAGCATTATTTAAAATAGTCAAGACATGTGAAATGCCAGGCTGGATGAAGCACAAACTGGAATCAAGACTGTTGGGAGAAATATCGATAACCCCAGATACACAGATGACACCACTCTTATGGCAGAAAGTGAAGAACTAAAGAGCCTCTTGATGAAAGTAAAAGAGGAGAGTGAAAAAGGTGGCTTAAAACTCAACATTCAGAAAATGAAGATCATGTCATCCGGCCCCATCACTTCATGGCAAATAGATAGGGAAACAATGACAGACTTTATTTTTTGGCCTCCAAAATCACTGAGATGGTGACTGCAGGCATGAAATCAAGCTTGCTCCTTGGAAGAAAAGCTAGGACCAACCTAGACAGCATATTAAAAAACAGAGACATTACTTTGCCAACAAAGGTCCATCTAGTCAAAGCTATGGTTTTTCCAGTGGTCATGTATGGATGTGAGAGTTGGACTATAAAGAAAGCTGAGTGCTGAAAAATTGATGCTTTTGAGCTGTGGTATTGGAGAGGACTCTTGAGAGCCCCTTGAACTACATGGAGATCCAACTAGTCCATCCTAAAGATCAGTCCTGAATGTTCATTGGAAGGACTGATACTGAAGCTGAAACTCCAATACTTTGGCCACCTGATGTGAAACTGACTCATTGGAAAAGACCCTGATGATGGGAAAGATTGAAGTTAAAAGGAGAAGGGGATGACAGAGGATGAGATAGTTGGATGGCATCACCGACTCGATGGACGTGAGTTTGAGTAAGCTCCGGGAGTTGGTGGACAGGGAGGCCTAATGGGGTCCCTGTCCATGGGGTCGCAAAGAGTCAGACATGACTGAGCGACTGAACAGAACTGAACTGAAGACATGCAAACAACCTAAGTCTCCATCAAGAGTTAAAGGATTTTTTTTTTAATGTGGTGTATATATAGTCCATACACAATGGACTATTATGCAGCCATTGAAAAGGAAATCCTGTCATTTGCAACCACAGGGATGGACCTTGAAGGCATTATGTTAAGAGAACTAAGAAAAAGGAAAATACTATGTGATTTTACTTATATGTGGAATCCCAAAACAAACTCAAAGACCCAGGGAAAAGATTCAGTTCAGTTCAGTTCAGTCGCTCAGTCATATCCAACTCTTTGTTACCCCATGAACCACAGCACGCCAGGCCTCCCTGTCCATCACCAGCTCCTGGAGTTTACTCAAACCCATGTCCATCGAGTCAGTGATGCCATCCAACCATCTCATCCTCTGTTGTCCCCTTTTCCTCCTGTCCCCAATCCCTCCCAGCATCAAGGTCTTTTCCAATGAGTCAACTCTTTGCATCAGGTGGCCATCAGCTTCAGCATCAGTCCTTCCAGTGAACATCCAGGACTGATCTCCTTTAGGATGGACTGGTTGGATCTCCTTGCAGTCCAAGGGACTCTCAAGAGTCTTCTCCAACACCATAGTTCAAAAGCATCAATTCTTTGGCGCTCAGCTTTCTTTATAGTCCAACTCCCACATCCACACATGACCACTGGAAAAACCATAGTCTTGACCAGATGGATCTTTGTTGGCAAAGTAATATCTCTGCTTTTTAATATGCTATCTAGCTTGGTCATAACTTTCCTTCCAAGGAGTAAGCATCTTTTAATTTCAGGGAAAAGATTAGTAGTTACCAAAGGTCATGGGTGGGGTCAGAAGAACTAACTGAAGGTGATGAAAAGGTACAAACCTACAGTTATAGGATAAACAAGTGCTAAGAAGGAAATGTACCACATTATGAATATACTAACACTGATAAGTTTCTTCAGTCATGTCCCACGCTTTGCAACTCCTTGGATCGTAGCCTGCCAGGCTCCTCAGTCCATGGGATTCTCCAGGCAAGAATACTGGAGTGGGTTGCTATGCCCTTCTTCAGGGGATCTTCCCAACCCAGGGACTGAACCCACTTCTCTTATATCACCTTCATTAGCAGGCAGGTTCTTTACCACTAGCACCACACTGCTGTATGGATGATATACTTGAAATCTGTCCTGTTGGGTTTAGACGGACCAGTGAGAAGACTTGAGCCTCTGGGCAGGAGCAGAAAAATCACAGAGGAAAACAATTGCAGATCTGTAGTCTGCAGAAGCAAACCAGGATACAGACTGCAATCACTATATTTCCTGAGATGGCCCGCTGCCGTCTCCTATCTACACCTGACTCTCCCATCCAAGAGAAATCATCATGTTTGCTTTTCAGGGTAAAACACTGATTCAGCCTCCAGCCTGGATGTTCTCTGCTTACTGAACCCTGCAGGCAACTTCACATTTGTACTTTCATCCCTGCCTCTTTCAACTGTGTTTCTTTAAAAATAACTTTCCTATTAAACACTTTCTCTGAACAATCTCTAGCTCTTTACATTTCTAGCTGGACTGTTTTAAAAATATCTGTCATTGCTCACAGATTGATATTTTTAACCCTTTAAAAATTTTATTGAACTAACCCTACCTCTAGATTTATGTGATTTAGGAAATACCAGGGGCAATTTTAAATGGATGCTCTGGTTGGTGACCTTGTTATAGATAGAAGAAGTGCTTATTTTAAGTTTCTAGAACCAGGCAGGCTTGAATTTGATTTCTAGCTCTGAGTAGTTGTGTGACCTTAAGCACGTTCATTAATCTGAGTCTTAGTTTCTTCATCCTTAAAAAGGGCTAATAGAGATGATGCTGTTTAGGTATGATGTGCAAGATACTGGACATATAATGGGGTGCAAGAACAGACACGGACCTGGCTCATTTAGTTTATAATGTGTTATGGACTGAACTGTGTCCCTTCCAAATTCAGATGTTGAAACCCACGTCTCCAATGTGACCATATTCGGAGACAGGACCTTTATCCGCTATTGCACTCTGACAAATTTCCTATCCTTCCTTCCCACCCCAAATGAAATGGCAGCATTTCTTCCAAAAGTATATATTTGCAGGTGAGGAATTATGCTGTGTAATCATACCACATATGTATTGAAATATGGCTTTTGGTTAACTCTAATTTTCTTGGGTTTGCATGTTCAAACAATTCTATTCTTTTTGCCTTTGCTTGAACTATTTCAACTGGTTTCAAGAACTCCATAAAAATGCTTTTTGAGTTAAGACTGAGCCTGGAACACTCCTAGATACTATAGGGATCCTAAATGCATGCATTTCAAGGAGAATGATGATAGATATCATGTACTCAGCTTTGTTACAAAGCAGGCAACTGTGTTGAGTGCAACATGAACTATATGATTTCACCTAAACTATAAGCCACTATTTCACTTTACAAATGGGAACAATGTCATGAGAGAAATTAAGTAACTTAAGATCACATAGATATGTGGAAGAGGTGAAAATTTAATCTAAGGTTGATACAACTACATACTCTCTATAGTTTTACTATAGATGTATCTATAAAGACTATGTAGCACTGTGTATGCTTTTAAACTTCAATAAATACTATTTTATATGTATTTAGAAATATTACATTTATAAACCATATACAACACTTATTTTCAATCAACAACGCTTTTGAAATTTAATGTTATCACATGTTACATCTGTATCCCTCATATTGACAATTACCAAGTATTTGATTTCATAAACATGAAATAGGCAACCGTTTATCCAATCTCCCAATGATACACATTGTTATGTTTCCATTTTGTTAACAAAAATTCTACAATATATATCATTTCACATATTTTCATGTGCACACGTTATATTTTCTCTAGAGTATATACTTAGTATATACTTAGACATGCGTCTTTGTCCAGAGTATATATCTAGAAATAGGTTATAGAATAAGTTCATCTTCACCTTTATTAGGTATTACTGTAATACAATGCAAAATGTTTGCACAAAGCTATGCTCTCAACAAAAGTATATAAATTTAAAAGCTTTTAACAGCAAAGGAAACCATAAACAAAAAGACAATCTTCAAAATGGTAGAAAATATTTGCAAAGGAAGCAACCAACAAGAGATTAATCTACAAAATATACAAACAGCTCATGAAACTCAATATTAAAAAAGCAAACCACTCATCAAAAAATGGATAAAGATCCTATGTAAAACTGAATAGACATTTCTCCAAAGAAGACATACAGATGTCTAAAAAACATATGAAAGGAGGCTCAACATCATTAATTATTAGAGAAATGCAAATCAAAACTACAATGAGGTATCATCACTTCACTGGTCAGAATGGTCATCATCAAAAAATTTACAAACAATAATTACTGGACAGAGAATGGAGAAAAGGGAGCCCCCCTATACCGTTTGTGGGAATATAAATTGATTCAGCCACTATGGAGAACAGTACTGTATGGAGGCTTCTTAAAAAACTAAAAACAGAACTACCATGTAATCCAGCAATCCCACTCCTAGGCATATACCCAGAGAAAATCGTAATTTGGAAAGATAGATGTACCCCATGCTCACTGAAGCACTATTTACAACAGCAGGGACATGGAGGCAATCTAAATGTCCATCAACAGATGAATGGGTAAAGAAGATGCGGTACCTACATACAGTGGAATATTACTCAACCAAAAAACGGACAAAACAATGTCATTTGCTGCAACATAGATAGACCTAGAGACTGTCACACTGGGTGAAGCGTGGCGGAAAATGACAAATGCGATATCACTGATATGTGGAATCTTAAAGAAGGGAGCAAGTGACCTTCACAAAACAGAAGTTCAGCCACAGATGTAGAAAACAAGCATAAGGCTATCAGGGAGCAAGTGGGGAGGGATAAACTGGGAGGCTGGGATTGGCATGTACACATCACTGCGCACAATACAGATGGCTCATAAGGACCCACTGATAGCCAGGGGTCTCTCCTCCGCACTCTGTAACGGGCTACGTGAGGAAAGAAACCAAGAATGAGTGGGTATGTGTTCATGTGTAACGGACCCACTTTGCTGTTACTGAAAATGAACACAACAGTATAAATCAAATACACACCAACACAAATTTTAAAACATAAATAAAAGGAAAAGAAAATGAATCTTCCTTTTCTACTCAGAGTCTTACCAATAATCAGAGAAATATTTGTGTTTTGGCCAAATTTTGATGGGTTTGAAAAGCTGACACATTATTTAATTGCCCTTTCTTGATTTGTAGGGAAAGACAGCATATTTTTTTATAGAATTTTCTTTGGCAAATTGTCTGCTTACAACCTGTTCAAGTGCTTTTTCCTACTGGGTTGAGAGTCATCTTATAGATTTATACTTCTTTATTGTAAAAACGTTCTGTGACTTAGGTACCTCATGTCTTTTACTGTATTGCTTATTTTTTTAACTTTTTTAAATAAGTGAGTCGCAAAACTTCATTGTAGGCCAATTTAGTTTTCTTCATGGTTAATGTTCTGTGTATGTCATTTAATAAAACCTTCCGTGTCCTAGTATGCTAAAGATTGCCTTCTAAAAATTTGTTTTAAAGCTTTAGAATTTGATTTATCTTTTATAGTTTTAATTCATCTGTAATTGATTCTGTGTATAGTGGGAGATACAGATGCAGTTTTATCTTCTATGTTTAGATAATAATTTATCCCAACATCAATTGTTAATTTATTTGTAATTTTACACCAGGCTCCTCTGTCCATTGAACTCTCCAGGCAAGAATGCTGGAGTGGGTAGCCATTCCCTTCTCCAGCGGATTTTCCTGACCCAGGGGTTGAACCTGGGTCTCCTGCATTGCAGGCAGATTGTTTACTGTCTGAGCCACCCAGGAAAGCCCCATTTGTAACATTAGTTATGTTAAATACAGTATATGCAAGATTAAATATGTTTAAGGGTCTGTTTCTGGGTTACTCTCTACCACTGATTCATGTATAATTTATACAATGTTTTAGTATCATAATAAATCTTGGTATCTGGTCTCATTTTTTATTTTCTTCAAATTTTTCTTGGATATTCCTTGCCATTCATTATTGTCCCAAATGAATTTTTGTCAATTTCAAAACTTTTTGAAACTTTTTGACTTTTTGTCAATTTTGAAAACTTGTCAATTTCAGTGAAACACTGGAGACAGAGAAACTTTCACTGTATTTGCTTCAGATTTCTAGATAAATTAGGTAGAAACACATTTCCTTATAATGGTGAATTTTTTTATGAAAATAGAAGACTATTTTTACACAATTATTTTTCCTTCAGTTTTGTTTATAAGCTTCCATGAATTACTATACATTTCAAGTTATTTCTATATGTACTATAGTTTAACTGACTCAACAGTATCTTTGTTTTTACTAATCCTCTAACTGCTTATATAGCAATTGAGCCCATGTTGATCCTTTAGACAGCAACTCTGATAAAGCTTTAGTTTAAAAAAATGTATTGAAGTGCCTTTGCAGTTCTCTCTAAGCAGTCATAACATCTGGAAGGAACAGAATATTGCTTTTCCCTTTCCCTGACAGAAATTTCTTGTTATCCAACCCAAAGAACAATTTTCAGCCAGGCACATTGCCCCTCTTCTAAAAGACTACATTTTCTCAGGTAATTCTGCAACTAGATGTGACCATGTAACTTTGTTCTGGTCAATAAAATTTAAGCAAAGCAATGTGTGGGACTTTAGGAAAGGCTTCTTAAATGAGAACAAATGAGTATTCTCCATTTTTTGTTTTTTGTTGCCTGGAATGAAAACATAAAGTGTGGGAGTTGAGCAATCACCCTGGATTATAAGGCAATATAAAAAGCTGGTGGAGCCTCAAGATAGAAGTGCTGGTCCCTGATGGCTGCGGAGTTGCCAGCACCAGTCTTGACTGCTTGCCTTTTTTTTGTAAAGAGAGAGAACACTTTTTAAAGATATTATAATTTAAAGTCTTTCTGTATGTGCAGATAAAACTAACCCTGAAGGGTAAACTTTCTACTTTTTTGTATTACTTATTTGTTTTCCTAGGGCTATTGTACTGTCTTTGACTTTCAGGACAATATTAAATAACAATATTCATAGTAGCCATCCTCCTCTTGTTTTTGAGTGCAATGAATCAAAACCTTTTCCATTAAGTGTGATATTTGCTATAGAGTTTTTGTAGATATGCTTTCTTGTTAAGGATGAGAAAGTAAAAGGTATTTCTTATTGGTCATCAACTAAGACTTACCTTCGTTAAATTGAGAAGTAGCCATTAAATGCTCATAGAGAGCTGTATAAAACTAAAACTGACCATACATAACCTTTTAAAGAATCCTGGTCTTTTAACGTATTTTGTTCCTTTCAATATGTAACAGGGACATTTACAATACAAATGAAATCCATAAATGCCTGTAACAAACTAAATCTTACTGTATTAGTGAAATAACCAAAATTAAAACTCCCATGTGAGAGAACTTTAAGAATTACTTTGCAATTGACATTTTTATACTTTTCCTGGCTTTAATATAGCACCAATATAGACAGAGTAAAAATGCTTTTTCCCTCTTATGAACAAGAGATATTTTCAGCTTAGCATTTAATTTTTAATTATAGATTTCTGTACTTTGCTTTAAATAAAAAAGCTACCATAAGCAACTATACAGCAATAAAATGGACAGTCTTGAAGAAAAGGATAAGTACTTACAAATATACAATCTCCCTAGACTGAACCAGGAAGAAACAGAAAACATGAATAGGCCAATTACTGGTACTGAAGTTGAAACAGTAATTTAAAAACTCCCAACAAACAAAAGTCCAGAATAAGATGACTTCACAAGTAAATTCTACAAAACCTTTAGAGAACAGTTAATATCTATCCTTCTGAGACTATTCCACAAATTGCTGAGGAAGAAACACTGCCAAACCTCCACCATGGTTTGGTATGCAGCCACCACACTCTCATACCAAAACCAGATAGCAATATCATTAAAAAAGGAAATTACAGGCCAATATCACTGATGAATATATGTGCAAAAATCCTCAACAAAATACTAGCAAGCCAAATCCAACAATCCATTAAAAGGACCATACACTATTATCAAGTGAGATTTACCCCAGGGATGCAAAAATCTTTCAGTATCTGTAAATCAATTAATGTGATACACCACATTAACAAATTAAAGAATAAAAACCATATGATCATCTCCATAGATGCAGAAAAAGCTTTTGGTAAAGTTAAATATCCATTTATTATTAAAAATTCTCTGAAAAGTGAGCATAGAGGGATTATGTGCATGCATGCTCAGTTGTGTCCAACTCTGTGACCCCATGGACTGTAAACGACCACCTCCTCTGTCCATGGGATTTTCCGGACAAGAATACTAGAGTGGGTTGCTATTTCCTCCTCGAGGGGATCTTCCTGACCCAGGGATCAAACCTGCACTCTTGCATTGGTGGGCAGATTCTTTACCACTGAGCCACCTAGGAATAATAAAGGCCAAATATGACAAGTCCGTAACTAAGAGCATACTCAGTGGTGAAAAGCTGGGAAAGAATTTCCTCTAAGATCAGAAACAAGACAAGGGTGCCCACTATCACCTCTGACACTCAGCATAGTATTGGAAGTTCCAGCCAGAGCAATCAGAGAAGAAATTAAAGGAATCCAAATTGGAAATAAACAAGTAAAACTGTAGCTGTTTGCGGATGACATGATACTACATGCAGAAGACACAGAGATGGCCAATAGGCACATGAATATATGCTCAGCATCACTAATCATCAGAGAAATGAAAACCAAAACTACAATGAGGTGTCACCTCACACCAGTCAGAATGGTTTTCATCAAAAGTCCAAAAATAATAAATACTGGAGAGGGTATGGAGGAAAGAGCACTTTCCTACACTGATGGTGGGAGTTTACATTGGTGCAACCATTATGCAGAACAGTATGGAGGTTCCCTAAAAAGTTAAAAATAGATTTACCATATGATCCAGCAATCCCACTGCTGGGCATATATCCAAAAGAGACAAAAATTCTAATTCAAAAAGATACATGCACCCAAGGTCCACAGCAGCGCTATTTACAACAACCAAGACACAGAAGCAAGCGAAACGTCTACTGACAAATGAACAAAGAAAATGTGGGGTGTGTGTGTGTGTAAACAATGGAATGTTACTCAGCCATAAAAAGGGTGAAATAATGCCATTTGTAGCAGCATGGATGGACCTAGATGTTAAGTGAAGTCAGCCAAAGACAAATGTCTTGTGATATCACTTAAGTGCGGTATATAAAAAATGATACAGATGAATTTATTTAAAAAATGCAAATACATTCATAGACATTGAAAAAACATATGGTCACTAAAGGAGAGAAAAGGGTTAGGGATACACTGGGAGTTTGGGATTAACAGATAGATACACAGTACTACATATAAAACAGATAAACAGCAAGGACCTACTGTACAGGACAGGGAACTAGAGTCAATATCTTATAATAACCTATAGTAGAAAAGAATCTGAAAAAATGTATATATATGGGTTTAACTGAATCACTTTTCTACATGCCTGAAACTAACACAACAGTGTAGATTAATTATATTTCAATTAAAAAATAAAGCAAAATTGCTTAAGATTTCAATTGAAAAAAATGCTAGATAATTTAACACAAAGTGAAAGTCTCTCAGTTGTGTCTGACTCTTTGCAACCCCATGGACTATACAGTCGGAATTCTTCAGGCCAGAATACTGAAGTGGACAGCCTTTCCCTTCTCCAAGGGATCTTCCCAACCCAGGGATCAAACCCAGGTTTCCCCACATTGCAGGCAGATTCTTTACCAGTTGAGCCGCTAGGGAAGTCCAATTTAACACAAACAAATCACAAAATGCTTCTTATCATTTAAAATAAAGACAGAAGTGTTCTTTATATTTGCCATGTGACTTGGAATTTGTTTTTTTGTGAATTTAACACAGACAAATCACACACACAAAAATTCCAAATCACATAACAAATATAAAGAAGCCTCTGTCTTTATTTTAAAGGAAAAGAAGCATTCATTAAAGACTGTTCAGAAGAAATGAAGAATAAGGCCAATCATAATATAAAATTCTCAAAAAATAGATCAATGGGAAAATACATTTGATTTTTCCACAATGTTCTCTTTTTATATTCACTGCCAAATAACAACCTTGATGATTTTCAGAAGTCAAATACCTGTTAAGTATTATAAATGTACTATAACATTTACTTTTCATGTTGTGTGCAAATACTTTGTAATCCTCATCTCTAAAAATCCTGCAAAGTGCCGCCCACACAGGCCTGCTACAGTATTTTAAACATACATCTGAGTTTGTCAGCTGGATGTGCTGTAACTCTGACTGCCATGTTCATCTGATGACACAAACAGGATTTGGATCAGCTACCCAATTTAGATTTTGAAATTTATATGATCTCTGCTCTGAACAGGACCTTAAACATCAGTGTTTTATTACTCAAATGATTTTCAGTAATAACTACCAAAATATTTGAGTTTATAGACATATTACCAGTATACAAATTTTCTTTTGCCTTTAAATATGGCAATATTGCAATGTATACTGCTTCAAGTCAGCTTGATCTTTATATGTTAGGTTCATGTTTTTCATCTCTTGATTCAATTACTTAGAATATAGCCTTAAGGAAGCAGATGGTAAGTGGGTGAGTAAAGACCTGAATTGCGATTTCTTAATTATTTAGCTATATAAGCCCCAGAGATTAATTGGTAAAGTAGCCTTTCCCCCGCCAAGGTACAATATATCTGAATTTTTCCAAAGGTGCTGATACTAATGATCATCTTCACTATACAACTGTATTTAAACAGAGCACATATTTCAGGAATAATTATCAGGGTTTTTTGATAAATAAGTTTTTTTGGAAATAAGACATTATGTTTCCACCATAGAAAAATTTGAGAGTACAGGCAAAGTCAGATATAATGATGTAATCTTGGACTAAAACTTAACACTTGAGTCTATCATATTCCCAGATGACTTGAGGTACCTGTTTATATCATCAATGTAGAGTAAATAAATTTATACAAGTGAAACTGAATTAAGGAAACAGAAAAGTGTCATAAGATTCTTGCTTTGACAGTGATAAAAGTAGATCATATGAAATTGCTAAATTTGACTCTTTTGATTTTCAAAATGCAAATTTCATGTTGTTCAACCCAGAATTAATAGCTAATATCCATTAAGCACAAAGTCTTACATGTATTCAATCATTTAATCTTCATAGCCATGCAGTGTGGTAGGTATAATACCTACCACAACATTTTACAAAAGACAAAAAAAAAAAAGATCCAGAGGGGTTCAGGAATATCCTTTTAGTCATACATACAGTATTTCTTAGAGCTGAATTTAGAACCCAGGTGCTCTAACTCTGACACCAAAGCTCTGAATCCCCGGGCTACACTTACTTTGTATTTAGTCCACAGAATGTAAGTTAATTAAATTCACTTTAATTCAGAGTTGGAACTCTGAATTACCAAATACCCCAAATGCCTACCCATTGGACAAATACAGCTGAATTACAATGGATACATTTTCCTCCTAGACAGATCCACCTGGATACTGAGTAGACTTCTTTCTATGCAACACCACTAAAAGAAACCTTATCATCTTCCCTCACACTTCCCAGTGGCTCATGCCAAAATCCTGGGTATTGCCTTAGATTCTTTCTCCATTTCTAGTTAAATCATTTACTGTGTTCAGTCATTGCTATCTCCTGTTTTTTCACAACTACCATCTTTCGTCTTCTCTCCACCACCTCTATAAAAGTCCCTCATCTGGACAATTATAATTGATTCATATTATCCCACTTTTGCCAATGATTCATCTCCCTTAAGTTCATCAGTTATAGGGTGGATTTTTGAACATTCACATCTTGGGTTATTTCTCCCTCCTTTTCTGCTGGAGCACAGCATGTTGTTTCACAACTTTTCATTGATTTTTCCCTGTCCCTGCTAGTTTCAAGTCCACAAGCATTAGCTCATCTCTTGTAGTTATGTTAATATTCCATAATGTCATGTTACACAAGTGTGAAATTTAATAATAATCCTTTATTGTCATTGAGATGTTTACCACCTACATACATTTTTTTTAGCCTCAGCTGCTGCTGCTGCTAAATCATTTCAGTTGTGTCTGACTGAACACTGTCCCTGCGGACAGCAGCCCACCAGGCTCCTCTGTCCACGGGATTCTCTAGGCAAGAATATTGGAGTGGGTTGCCATTTCCTTCTCCATTTAACCTCAGCATCTTAGACTATTTGCTTATTCATTACTTTAAAACTAGTCTAGGTCATTTGCAGGCACAGCATGTGAAATAAACTACTGAGCACCAAATAGCTTCACATGACTTGCTATTGGCCCAAGGCTTTGTCCCCTGGTCTGGAAAGTCAGCCCTCTGTGATTTAGAACTCTTAATTTATTTCTAAGTTACTGTAATCTTATTTTGAAGACAATTGACATAACATCTTTATATCAGTTCCAGTTCTTGTGAACTATTTTAAAGGGTAAAAGAAAATTTTGTTTCTTCAGAGTGGATAGGTTCAATAAAGTGAAATCAAATCTTTCACAATATCATACACACACACATATTGTATGATGTCATCAACATACCGAGCATCTTGCTCATGTTCAGATGCATATATTTGCAATTGTATTTGCCATCAACCTGCTCCTGGCTTGGTATAAATAGCACATATGATTATGTGTGCCAATATGTTGTGATCTATTGTATAAAACCTACATTTTAATTTAATGTGATTTAAATTTTTTCAGTGTGTTGATTTGCAACATTACCTATAGTAGAAAAAGGGCTCTCTGCTTTTCCTTCAGCTGTAAATATATCTCTGAAACTTCAGGTCCCCAGGGTGTTGAGAATCTTGAGGTTCCTTTGGCAAACTCATTAAAATTTGAGATTATGGGACCTTGAAGGAGGGTGGTGTTGCTGGGAAGGGGTTAATGAGAGAGGAGACGGATCTGATTTTCTGGGAACATGTACAAAACCAGAGTTTTTACCCATGGGTAGCCCAATTCTACTCAACAAGGAACACAAAATGACTCTTCTTCCTCCATAATAAGTTAGAACTGGTACATACATACCACTTTTGCATCCTCTTTTCCTGCAATGGTTGTGAATATCATATCTGTGCTACTTTTGACCATATGGAAAAGCATTCAATTATTCTTCCCATCATCCTGGTTTGTGCAAGCTGCTGTTGTTCGGTTGAGCTTAAGGGAATCCTGCAAGGCTTGCCCTTGCCATGGCATACACTTGGGAGAAGAGAGCAATAGCCAGTTCATGCAAGGCTTCTATCATCTCCTACCTCACCAGGCCTTTAGTCTGCCCAAAGAGAGGGGACAAGCGAAAGTGTGCCTGCTGACCAACAGCTAACTCCCATGTTTTTTCTCCGACTGTCTGCCCTACCCTTCCTTAGAAAACTGTATTTAGCCTCAGGAACACTAAGGGGCTTCCCAGGTGGTGCTAGAGGAAAAGAATCTGTATGCAGTGCAGGAACCTTAAGAGATGAATTCTGTCCCTGGGTTGGGAAGGTCACTGGAAGGAAGGCATGGCTACCCACTCTAGTATTCTTGCCTGGAGAATCCCACAGACAGAGGAGGCTGGCAGGCTACAGTCCATAGGGTTGCAAAGCGTTGGGCACAACTGAAGTGACTCAGCACACACAGGGACAGTAAAACAGGGCTGGATTGATCACATATCCATCTAGACTATTTTGTCTCATGCTTACTCCTTGGCTTTTTAGTTTCAAAAGTGAAGAATTTGCCTCACCAGCTACTTCTGCTATGCCATTCCTCCCCAGAGGACAGCAAGTACCAATTATTCTTATTTCTTATTACTGCTTGAAAAGGGAAAGGTATAGAAGTGTAGAAAACAAAACAAACAAAAAAAAAAAAAATAGGAGTTACTATACCAAAATATTTTTGCACTATATGCGTTCCAGTTTTAAAATTTATTTTAATTTTAATCTTAATCATTACTGTAGGGAAAACTCAGCTCTATTAATTAAGGTTAATATTTTTAATAATGGTAAAACATTGAAAGGATAAATTTTAAAACATTTGGCATCCTCCGGTTCTGCTGTAGGAATCACACAGTACTTTGAGTTAGTTCAGTTCAGTTCAGTTCAGTTGCTCAGTCATGTCCGACTCTTTGCAACCCCATGAACTGCAGCAAGCCAGGTCTCCCTGACCATCACCAATTCCCGGAGTCCACCCAAACCCATGTCCATTAAGCTGGCGATGCCATCCAACCATCTTATCCTCTGTCATCTCCTTCTCCTCCTGCCCCCAATCCCTCCCAGCATCAGAGTCTTTTCCAATGAGTCAACTCTTCCCATCAGGTGGCCAAAGTATTGGAGTTTCAGCTTTAGCATCAGTCCTTCCATGAACTGGTTCCAATGAACCCAGGCCTGATTTCCTTTAGGATGGACTGGTTGGATCTCCTTGCAGTCCAAGAGACTCTCAAGAGTCTTCAACACCACAGTTCAAAAGCATCAATTCTTTTGCACTCAGCTTTCTTTATAGTCCAGCTCTCACATCCATACATGACACCTGGAAAAACCATAGCCTTGACAAGCGGACCTTTGTGGACAAAGTAATGTCTCTGCTTTTTAATATGCTGTCTAGGTTGGTCAGAACTTTCCTTCCAAGGAGTAAGTGTCTTTTAATTTCATGGCTGCAATCACCACCTGAAGTGATTTTGAAGCCCAGAAAAATAAAGTCAGCCACCATTTCCACTGTTTCCCCATCTATTTGCCATGAAGTGATGGGACCAGAATGATCTTCGTTTTCTGAGTTTTAAGCCAACATTTTCACTCTCCTCTTTCACTTTCATCAAGAGGCTCTTTAGTTCTTCACTTTCTGCCATAAGGGTGGTATCATCTGCATATCTGAGGTTATTGATATTTCTCCCGGCAATCTTGATTCGAGCTTATGCTTCCTCCAGCCCAGCGTTTCTCATGATGTACTCTGAATATAAGTTAAATAAGCAGGGTGACAATATACAGCCTTGACGTACTCCTTTTCCTGTTTGGAACCAGTCTGTTGTTCCGTGTCCAGTTCTAACTGTTGCGTCTTGCTTCCTGGCTTGCATACAGATTTCTTTTTTTTTTCACATACAGATTTCTCAAGAGGCAAATCAAGTGATCTGGTATTCCCATCTCTATCAGAATTTTTCACAGTTTATTGTACTTTGGATAGCCTTCCTACATGTGGTCTAGTATTTCTAAAAAATATTTTTGTCTAATAATCACTTATAATTATAATACCAATAAATCAGGCTGTATAGCTACCTAAATTTATATATGTTTTAATTACATTGTTTTACTCATTTGCTCCAATACATTAAATCTAGTTACATCATTAGTTTTGAAATGTGTGACTTTTAAATTAAAGAGAACTTTTAATTTTACTGTGCTGTAGAATAAAATGCAAAATGAAGAGAAGCCAAAAATATTTATGCTTTCATGGGTCATTAAGTTTATTTTGAAGTTTTAGGTTTTTTCAAAACATACATCCTCAAAGTTTAAGAAGTTCAAATAGGAAAAAAAATAAAACTGAGCAAAATGTCTAAGAAGTGCTAAATCATTTCTTCAATCAGCTATCCAAGACACAGTATATTTTTACTCATCATCTTTAGTCATGATTATTGAAAAACAAATTATTTGTAAATGTTGATTATAATACTTCCTTCAGAGGATTGTTATGAGGATTAATTGGGATAGAACAGAGTCTGACACATAATAAATTCTTGAATGCATAATAAATACTGTTCCGGTAGCACCCTGGGAGGAAACCATCAGAAAAAGACAGAATATCCCTGAGACAGAGGATGAGATGGCTGGATGGCATCACTGACTCGATGCACACGAGTTTGAGTAAACTCTGGGAGCTGGTGATGGACAGGGAGGCCTGGAGTGCTGCGATTCATGGGGTCACAAAGAGTCAGACACGACTGAGCAACTGAACTGAACTGACCCCTGAAACTATATAGAAAGACCTTCTAGACTTGGAGGCTTACTGGAGGGAATTACCATGTGCACGGCCTTAGTGGGAAGGGACAGGTAGTATGGGGTCCCCTGGTGACTCAGGCAGTAAAGAATCTGCCTGTAATGTGAAAGACTCGGGTTTGATCCCTGGGTCGGGAAGATCCCCTGGAGAAGGAAACTGGCCACCCTCTCCTGTATTCTTGCCTGGAGCGTCCCATGGACAGAGGAGCCTGGCGGGCTACAGTCCATGGGATGGCAAAGAGTCAGACAGGACTGAAACACACACATGCACACAAGAGGTGGGGCAGGGGGCTGAGAATCTAACAGGATGAGGACGTGCACAGTATGCGGAAGTCCTTCGGCTGCTGCAGGGCAGCCCAGGCGTGAGAAGCATGGGTGACCTCCAGAAAGTAGAGATGAAGACGTAAGAGAAGTCACCCCAGGAAAAAAAAGGATAAAGGGAATGTAAACCTAGAGAAAAGTTCAGGAAGGGCAGCAAAGCCCTAAATAATAAGAGTCAGATACTGAATGAAAGCTTCTAGCTGAGTGCTTCCTCCTTCAAAACCAGAAATAGATCAAGAGCAGCCACCCAAACATTGTCAAGGGCACAATGAACTGCTAGAATTCACTCAGATTTAGTTGTCAAAATTAAATTAGATATAGCACTTTCTTTTAAAGGCATATTGCATATTGTATAATTATAATACATGGTTATTCCTAAGCACGCATTTACTTTTCTAACTCAACTTTCAGTTAAAAATCCTAAGAATTGGTTATATTTTTGCAAACCATCTGATAAAGTAGGAGATAAATATATCATATGAGGTTAATCTCATTTCTGAACCAATTCAGAATAAAATTTGAGAGGGAGGGATGTTCAGAATTGAAATCATGAATAGTAATGGTAGTGACATAAATATATTGAAACATTTGTATTGATATATGAAAGTTTTTATATTTTAAAAATTATCTGAGAACCATTTACCTTCATCATGACTATGTTAGACATTACAAGTCATTTAATAAATGATGAAATGTAACAAATTATTATGTTATTATTTGGGGGTCATTAGTACATTTAACATCACAGTCATTTTGGAGGCAAACAGTAGGGAACTTCATAAACTAAGGTCCTTGAACTGTATTTCCATGAAGCATGTGGAGAATGAGAAATTGAAGACCATCCCACCCACACACAGTGATGCATCACCTTCTCATTTTCTGCCTCCCTGTTTTCACATGTCTTCCACCTAATTTTCTCTTCATGCTGTCTGATTCTCTTATTTTTCCCTGATATCATTGCTGTATATTTATTCCTTTCCTTTCTAAAAGGGAACACTAAAGAGAAAAAAATGGCAAATGAACAAGAAAAATTAATCTGCTTTGTTAACTATATCTTTAAAATTTAAAGGAAGAGCTTAATATTAAGCTTAAACTATTCATATTTTTGTTTTCTTTTTAGCACTCTTTATACATGTAACTTGAAGAAGGAAATGGCAACCCACTGCAGTGTTCTTGCCTGGAGAATCCCAGGGACACAGGAGCCTGGGTGGACTGCCATTTGTGGGGTCGCACAGAGTTGGACATGACTGATACGACTTAGCAGCATACACATAACTGAAACTCCAACACTTTGGCCACCTGATGCGAAGAACTGACTCATTGGAAAAGACCCTGATGCTGGGAAAGACTGAAGGCAGAAGAAGGGGATGACAAAGGACAAGATGGTTAGATGGTATCACTGACTCAATGGACATGAGTTTGAGCAAGCTCCAGGAGTTGGTGATGGACAGGGAAGCCTGGTGTGCTGCAGTCCATGGGGTCACAAAGAGTCGGACACAACTGAGTGACTTAACTGAGCTGACACATATAACTGATTTTTTGTGATTATTTTTAAATTTTTATGTCTTGCTATTAGCAGGATGACCCTTGTGACAAGGTAGAATCTACCTTGCTTTTTTTATACCCCTGGCAACCCCCACAGTGGCTCCATATGGTAGGCATTGTCAACATGTATGGACAGAAAAATTTCTTACATATGAATTAATCACTCATTCATCCTTTCAACTTCAGAATGAAAGACACTGGTTGAGAGGTAGACTCAGTTGTGCACGAATACTTACCTTATGGATTTTACACTCTAGAAGGGGATACAGACAAGGAAGTATTGAAGAGATAATTATAAGATATAATTTAAGGTACTGATGAGTGCTATAAATAAAAAATGGATAAAAATAATAATAGGGAGTGATGGGGCAGGGGTCTATTTTAGACAGAGTTGGTGTATGAAAACAAATGACAGGGAGATCAGAATGCAGAAGTGAAAAGAAAGCATCTCATGGAAGGCGTTAGAAGTCTTGACGAGGACTTTGAGTTTAATGAGAAGCTACTAGAGGGTCATAGAGGAATAATGTAACATGATTTACGCTTTAAAAGAAGCACTTTGACTGTTATATAGTAGAGTAAGATGGGTGTCAAGGAGCATGTTCAAGGCTTTGTTGCAGTATGGAAGAAGAGACAAGAAGTAATGAGATTTGAGTTCTGTTTAGAAGTAGAGATGGAAAAAAAAAAAAAAAAGAAGTAGAGATGATAGTATTTCAAGATTTGGATGCAGATGATCAGTTTAGTACCTAAAGTTTTGAAACTCTTAATACAAGCTTTGTCAAATGGAGGTCACAGCTCTTATTCTCCCACATTAAGGCCCAGTTTGTTCCACTGCTTACATGTTTCACGTTCAAAGAAACAAAACATTCTAAAAGATGCATCGTAAGCAATTCAAACTTCTACTGAATTGCCTCGGAGAGTACTACGGCGGATCATTCATCTCATAGAACCAACGCTCTTGAAATCCCCTCCCACCACCCTCTCCTCCTCAGCTTCTCACGTGGCTCACCAGACCCCTGCCCCTGCCCCACTCTGGGCCCTCTGCATCCCCGCTCCTCCGTCCCAATCAGCACGCCCATCTTCCTCTCTTCCTGTCCCCTGGGTTTATCTCTCTTGCAAGACACGCCTGGCCTCCGAGCGCGGTGAAAGCCGCCCCGGTGCCTCCTTCCCGCTGCCCGTCAGCCCTCGGCACGCCAGCAGTCAGGCCGCAGCCGGCGCAGCAGCAAAGCCGACTCCTCAGCCTTCAGGGCCCGCGCCAGCGCGGTGGGCAGTTAGAGCGGGAGAGAGGGGTCCAGACTGGCTCTGGCTAAAGCACGAAGCGGGGAAGGCCCTGAAAATAGAGCGGGGGGAGGTGCGAGGCCCGGCGTGGGGCCTGCGGTGAGGCCGACAGCCCTCTCTGCGCGCTCTCCTTCCCTCGCGTCCTTTGGGTCGGCCTGCCCTCACCCCTCGCGGTGTCTTTTCCTTCGCTCGCCAAATAAGACTGAGCTGGCCGTCCGCTGCTGCAGATTTCGCTGCGGTGAGACAGAACCGAGCAAATGCGAGTCCCCGACATGCACGGTGGGGCAAGCTCAGCTCTGGCTCCTCTCGTGTTTCCCTCGTCCCCCGGAGCCCGCGCTGGGTGAACTGGGCCAGCCGGGGGCTGCTGGCTTCACCTCAGGCTCTCACTCCACTCCTCCGACCTCCTTTCTCCTGTTTTCCTGGGCTTGTCCCTTCTTTGTCTTTTTCCCACTGCCATTCTGGGCTCCTTTTCCCTATTCTAACTACCTAATAAGTGGAAGGTGTTGAGACTCATCCGTGTGTTGCCCCTCTGGCATTTATTATATGGACCATGAGCCAGAAAACAGAGGTCTAAGAGATCTAAAATTCAGCTTAACTAAAATTTAAACCAGAAATAACAACGAGTCATTCTGAGGATCAGTATAGGAAAGTATTCAAAATCTTTTGCTGTTTCCAAAATGGAAATACATACTTACTTGTATACCTGAATAATTGTCTTGAAAATCAAAGGAACAATTTTCTGACATACACTACTCCATGCATTATTTAGGTATGAGAATGCAAATCTTCAACTGATTTGGGAATCACTAGCTTGAAAATGTTTCATTTGGGTGGGCTTGACTCAACCTTGCCTTGATGAAACCTATTTATAAATTTTTTATTAACTTTTTAACTTGGAAAATAGGTTTTTCTATTCTTTATTTTTTATTCATCCAACTATTATAAATGGTAACAGTTGATTAGTATTCTAAAGTACAACTATACTTCTTTGATTATGAAATTATAGGCAGCTGCTGTTCAGTAAGACATGTTTAATAACAGAGTAAATTAATTGGTAGATAAAATATATCTTTTTAAATGTTTTAATGATTCATGTAATTATAAATTCCAAAAATATATTCAAAATTGCTTATGGAATATTAAATATGGTACGATAATTGTGCCTTTCATCAACCTCTTTTTTGAAAACAGTTATCAAAATCAGGTCTTTGTTTCTCATATTTTCATGTTTTTTTCTAACTAATGATGTAACCTCTTATTACGTGCTTGCTAAATAGTATTCTATATAAATACATGCATGAGAAAGGTCATTTTAGAGACACAAATGAAGCATGAACATCTTTTTAAACATAACTTTTTTCTGTTAATAATAGTTTATTATAATATAAATGGAAAATACAGAAGAACATAATAAAAACAAAAATTTCCCAGAATACCACCATAAAGATAAAACACTCATTTTGAAATATTTTCAGTCTTTTTTCTATGCTTCAATAAGTATATAAAATGGTTAACATTAATTGAAATAATCATGCATATTTTGCATCTTGGTTTTAATACTTAGCATTGTGTTATTAGCATTTTCTACATCAATAAAATTTATTTTAAAGCAAAGTAACTTCAGATAATGGTGAGAGCTCTAAAGAATACAAAGCAGAATAATGATTTTCTGAGCAACTAAGGAAGGAAGCTGGACTGTATTAGACTAGAGAGCCTGGAAGAGCTTCTCTGAGAAAGTGTTTGAACTGAGGAGTTTTGAAGGTTAAATATATGTGTCAGCTTGACCAGACCATCAGGTGCCCAGACATTTGGTTAAACATCATTCTGGGTGTGTCTGTATTGGTGTTTCTAAATGAGATTAATATTTGAGTTAGTTTATTATAACTTCCAATTACAAGATGAATGAGTTCTGGGAATGTAATGTACGACATGATGACTAAACAAAGTTGCTAAGAGTAGATTTTAAAAGTTATCATTACAAGAAAAAAATTGTAACTATATGTGGTGATGAATTAATTAAGCTTATTGTGGAAATCATTTTAGCTACATATAGCTATCAAATCATTAAAATATATAAATACATAAAACAAATATATAAAACAAATACAATGCTGTATGTCAATTACATCTCAATTTTTAAAGAAACTGAACATGAATAGTACTAAAAAAATCAAAACCAACGACATTTGATGTGGTAGACTGACTAAGGCAGATTGTCCTTTATGTGGGCGGATCTCATCCAGGCTGATGAAGTAAGCCTGAGTAAAAGGGAATACCTTCTGCCTGTTTAAGCTGGAACATCAGTCTTTCCCTGCCTTTGAGCTTGAACTGAATGTTGGCTCTTTTTCGAGCCTGCTGGTTTTTGGACTGGAACTTACACCACTGTCTTTCCCAATTCTCAGGCACTCAGACCAGAACTACATCATCAATTCTCCTGAGTTTCTAGCTTTTGCCAACTGCATTCCTGGGACATCTCATAGGAATTCTCATCCTCCATTTATTGTGTGAGCCAGTTCTTTGCTTTTTTTTCTTCTGAGCCAATTCCTTCTAATAAACACACACATATTCTGTAAAATATATATCTTGTATAAGTAAATATATGTGTATATGTAGCCTGTTTCACTGGAAATCATGACTAATATAGAATATACCTAAACATTAAAAAAAAAAAAATTCCAAAATAGGCAGAAGAACTGAATAGATGTTTTTCCAAAAAGGAAATGCAGATGGCAAAAAGACACATGAAAAGATGCTCTACATCACTAACCCTCAGGGAAATATACATCAAAACCAAAATGAGATATCACCTCACCTGTCACAGTGACTGTCACCTAAAAGAACACAAATAACAAATGTCAGCAAGAAACGGAGAAAAGGTAACCCATGTACACTGTTGGTGGGAATGCAAATTGGTGCAGCTGTTACAGAGTATGGAGGCTGAGATGGTTGGATGGCATCATCAACTCAATGGACATGAGTTTGAGCAAACTCTGGGAGATAATGAAGGGCAGGAAATCATGGTGCTGCAGTCCATGGGGTCACAAAGAGTTGGACATGACTTAGCGGCTGAACAACAATGGAAGTTTCTTAAAAACTAAAAGCAGAACTACAATAAGCAGCTCAATGTTCATAGCAGCATGGTTTATAATCACCAATATATGGAAGCAACCTAAGTGTCCATCAACAGACGAATGGATAAAGAAGTTGTGGTGTGTATATATTATATACACATATGTAATATATATATTCTATAGAGAATAAATATTTGACACTTGTTTTCAGGGTTTTTTTAGGTATAAACAAACTTATACTATTGCCACATAAATATCTGTATACTTGCTTAAAAGTTCTCTTTTGGAATATTTGTTACTTATTTAACTTACATGCAAGTTTAGAATATAAAGCTTTGCTTTCAGGAAAACAGGCACAAAGTGATACAAATGCTTTGGAACATGATTAAGTCAATGACATTTAGAAATAGTTCAGTTATTTAATAATATTTAATACAGTAATTGGGCTTCCCACGTGGCACTAGTGGTTAAGAATCTTCCTGCCAATGCAAGAGATGTGGGTTCAATCTTTGGGTTGGGAAGATACCCTGGAGTAGGAAATGGCATCCCACTCCAATATTCTTGCCTGGAAAATTCCATGGGCACAGGAGCCTGGTGAGCTATAGCCCAAGAGGCTGCAAAGAGTTGGACATGACTGAGCACATACACAATAAAATAATCATTTTAATGGCTGGTTAATACCCTTTTAAATGGATTTGTCATTCCCTAGTATTGTGTATTTAGGAGGATTCAAATTTTCACTGTCACACATAGTCCCCAAGTGCATGTCTTTATATCTCTCACTTTTTCCTTTCTTTTTTTTTTCCTCCTAAAATCCCCAGAGGGTCAGAAGGCCTTTGCATTGTTCTTGATATCTATTGGAAAATCACTTTGCAAAATGCTTTTACAAATTTATTTTGCCTCTAATAATGAATGAGTGTCATAATTTCATAGCACTCCCTTGTCCCAAGGGAAATCTACTAATGAATGACAGATAATGTGATAAGGAGCATGGTTTGATAAACCTGTCAAAGAAAAAAAAAAAGGAATAGTACAGCTATAGTTTATCCTTGTGAAAAATTTTCCATAATAGGAAGGTTCTTAGAAACTTGAATATAACAAATATAATCTTATTTTATAGTATAAGTGTTTATTATAAATATTTATAGTTTACCCTCCTAGCAGACCATCCTAATTAGGGAATCCTTACATGAATATCGATATTTCTGGAAAGAAAGAATTCTTTATAAATAATACAAGTTGAGTTTATAAGCTACATTTACTATATTAAAGGTACTTAGAAAAAAATGCTCTTTTATTTTCAAATGACAGTAGTCTCCCCACCCTACCCCTTCCTTAATTTATGAAGGCAATGTCGCAATACAATACCCTGAGCCATGTATGTTTGGCATTTTTTTTTTTTAGATCCTGGGCGCTCCAACTGCTGTGTGGATGCATGCATCTTGACAAGCTTTAACAAGGGCCCACCTGCAAGGACTCAGCCTCCTGAGCCTGCCTTTACTCAGGTTCAGAAGGTCAGGAGCACCCATGGCCTCATGTAATACGAACAAGGATCCAGCGTCACTGACCATTATTCAAGCATTTTCAAGGGGCTCCTTCTTCACCAATCACATTTTTTCATTAATGTATTTCATATCTGAAATGTGTTCTGTACAACAAGCAAACAAGTTACAATCAACTCCTCTTTTATTTTTGTGTTTCTTTATATAAGGCACACTGATCAAACATATAGCTTCAAGTTAACTTGCAATGAACGCAATGATTTAATATGTACTTTTTAAAAATTGTATAAATTTTTTTTAAAGAGCTTTCAATTGTCTTATGCACTATTTAAAACCAAGCAATTACCTTTCCCAACAGATCCTGCACAAGTGCTGACTGATCTGTAGGATTGTTTAAGTATGGTGGATAGGCATTTATTCAGGTAAATGCTTAGGAATTCTTTTGTATACTATTTTTTATAAGAAATAAATAACTTGAAAGCACTGAGCACTTAATATTTGACACACATTCAATAAAATATATACACAGTAGGAATCTGACATAATAAATTTGCTATGTATCTTTTAAAATTTTTATTTATTTATTTTAATTGGAGGACAATCCCTTCACAACACTGTGGTGGCCCTTGCCACACGTTGACATGATCAGCCTTGGGCACACTTGTGCCTCCCCCCATCCTGAACCCCACCTCCCACCCCACCCCATCCCTCTGGGTTGTCCCAGAGCACTGGCTTTGAGCGTCAGGCTTCATGCATCAAACTTGCACTGGTCATCTATTTTATATATGTTAATATACATGTTTCAATCCGATTCTGTCATAACTTCCCACCCTCACCTTCTCCCTCATAGTTCAATAGTCTGTTCTTTCCATTTGTGTCTCTCTTGCTGCATTGCATATAGGATCGTTGTTACCATCTTTCTAAATACCATATATATATGCATTAATATACTGTATTAGTGTTTCTCTTTCTGATGTTTTTCACTCTGTATAGTAGTCTCCAGTTTCATCCACTGCATTAGAACTGACTCAAATGGATTATTTTTTATAGCTGAGTATATTCCATTGTGTATATGTACCACAACTTCCTTATCCATTCATCTGCTGATGGACAATCTAGGCTGCTTCCATGTCCCAGCTATCTATCATAAACAGTGCTGCAATGAACATTGGCATACATGTGTCTCTTTCAAATCTAGTTTCCTTGGTGTGCATGCCCAGCAGTGGGATTGTTGGATATCTTTATTAAAATTCATCTACTGAGAAAAATATTAATTAAACATTAGCTACATGCCAACTTCTGTTCTCCATTATAGAAACACAGAGAACAAGATAGCCTATGAGCCTGCTTTTGAGAAGTGGATACTCTTAATACAGGGCAATAACTAACAAGTGGTGAAAGTTTAGTCACGAAGTTGTGTCTGACTCTTGTGACCCCATGGACTATTGCCCACCAGGCTCCTCTGTCCATGGGATTTTCCAGGCAGGAGTACTGGAGTACGCTGCCATTTCCTTTTCCAAAGTAACAAATAAAAAATACAAAAAAAAAAATATAATAATCTGCTATAAATGTGTGGGTATCCATGCACATACACATACATGTGTATATAATAATGCTTAGCTATTATGATTAGCATCTGGAATGAAATAGAGTGCTGATACACAGAACAAGGGAAAGAAATTGCCTTAGGAACTTGGCTAGAAAAGATCTGAGGGAGTATTGTTTATAATCATGGTGTTTTTTTCTAATAGCACAATGTACATAATTTTCACCTTTTTCCCTGTGATGATATTTCATAAGTCTATTGCTGATCTGGGGAGTAACAATAGTAACACTTTTCATTACATTCAAGTATGCCTATTTAAACTTTTCAGTTTTAAGTTACAGATGGATTTTTAAATTACAGATAGATTTCATAATTCTAAGTCTTTTCATTCAGAATTACATATAATACAAATTTCAGAACATAAGTTGCCAGTGAAGACAATAACTTGTGAAGTCAAAGTGAAGCTTGTAAATCAATGTGATTTATTTTAATTTAAATCAATTATTGATATAACTTTGTGTTTTGCTTTGTCTCCCCGACTAGATAATCAGCTCCATGAGGCAGGGAGTGACTCTAGTGCCTTGCACATTCACATATGGTAAAAGACAATATTTTTTTTTTAAAGAATTATCCAAAAGTAGTTCCTGAGATTAATATTAGCAGTATAATCTTATTCTCATTACTTTTTCAATAGGGCCTAATTACGCAGGTATTAAATTTTTTCTACTCTTAACAAACTTCACTCCCTCTTCACAACTGTGTAGGTTGGTTACTTTAAATAGAATGCAAGAAAAACTGATCTTCAGTCAGTTCAGTTTAGTTTAGTCATATCCGACTGAATTCATTCACCTTCCAATGAATATTCAGGACTGATTTCCTTTAGGATGAACTTGGTTGGATCTCCTTGCAGTCCAGGGGACTCTCAAGAGTCTTCTCCAACGGCACAGTTCAAAAGCATCGATTCTGCGGTGGTCCTAAGATGGTGGAAGATGTCTTTTATCAATATGAGATGATCAGTTCCATTCAGGTGAGTTCAGCCGCTCAGTCGTGTCCGACTCTTTGTGACCCCATGGACTGCAGCACGCCAGGAATCCCTGTCCATCACCAACTTCCGAAGCTTGCGCAAACTCACGTCCATCAGGTTGGTGATGCCATCCAACCATCTCATCCTCTGTCGTCCCCTTTTCCTCCCACCTTCAATCTTTCCCAGCATCAGGGTCTTTTCCAATGAGTCAGTTCTTCCCATCAGGTGGCCAAAGTATTGGAGTTTCAGCTTCATCATCAGTCCTTCCAATGAACACCCAGGACTGATTTCCTTTAGGATGGACTGGTTGGATCTCCTTGCAGTCCAAGGGACTCTCAAGAGTCTTCTCCAACACCACAGTTCAAAAGCATCAATTCTTCAGCACTCAGCTTTCTTTACAGTCCAACTCTCACATCCATACATGACTACTGAAAAAACCATAGCCTTGACTAGATGGACTTTTGTTGGCAAAGCAATGTCTCTGCTTTTTAATGTGCTTTAGGTTGGTCATAGCTTTTCTCCCAAGGAGTAAGTGTCTCTTAATTGCATGGCTGCAGTCACCATCTGCAGTGACATTGGAGCCCCACAAAATAAAGTCTGTCACTATTTACACTGTTTCCCCATCTATTTGCCGTGAAGTGATGGGACCGGATTCCATGATCTTAGTTTTCTGAATGTTGAGCTTTAAGTCAACTTTTTCACCCTGTTCTTTCACTTTCATCAAGAGGCTCTTTAGTTCTTCTTCACTTTCTGCCATAAGGCTGGTGTCATCTGCATATCTGAGGTTATTGATATTTCTCCCAGCAATCTTGATTCCAACTTGTGCTTCATCCAGCCCAGCATTTCTCATGATGTACTGTGCATATAAGTTAAGTAATCAGGGTGACAATATACAGCCTTGACATACTCCTTTCCTGATTTGGAACCAGTCTGTTGTTCCATGTCCAGTTCTAACTGTTGCTACCTGACCTGCATACAGATTTCTCAAGAGACAGATCAGGTGGTCTGGTATTCCCATCTCTTGAAGAATTTTCTGGTTTGTTGTGATCCATACAAAGGTTTTGGTATAGTCAAAAAAGCAAAAGTAGATGTTCTGCAACTCTCTGTTGCTTTTTCAATGATTCAATGGATGTTGGAAATTTGATCTCTGGTTTCTCTGCCTTTTCTAAATCCAGCTTGAACATCTGGAAGGTCACAGTTCACGTGCTGCTGAAGCCTGGCTTGGAGAATTTTGAGCATTACTTTGCTAGCATGTGAGATGAGTGCAATTGTGTGGTAGTTTGAACATTCTTTGGCATTGCCTTTCTTTGGGATTGGAATGAAAACAGAAATTTTCTAGTCCTGTGGCCACTGCTGAGTTTTCCAGATTTGCTGGCATATTGAGTACAACACTTTTACAGCATCATCTTTTAGGATTTGAAATAGCTCAACTGGAATTCTATCACCTCCACTAGCTTTGTTTGTAATGATGCTTCCTAAGGCCCACTTGACTTCATATTCCAGGATGTCTGGCTCTAGGTGAGTGATCACAATATTGTGCTTATCTGGGTCATGAAGATATTTTTTGTACAGTTCTTCTGTGTATTCTTGCCTCCTCTTCTCAATATCTTCTGCTTCTGTTAGGTCCATACCGTTTCTGTCCTTTATTGTGCCCATCTTTGCATGAAATGTTCCCTTGGTATCTCTAATTTTCTTGAAGCGATCTCTAATCTTTCCCATTCTATTGTTTTCCTCTATTTCTTTGCATTGATCACATAGGAAGGCTTTCTTATCTCTCCTTGTTATTCTTTGGAACTCTGCATTCCAATGGGTATATCTTTCCTTTTCTTAGAGAAAGCTTCTTATGAACATTAGGGAGTGTTTTATCATTAGTGCTCAGCTTTCTCTGTTCTCTTTAATATTCTAATAAAAGTCCCTCTTTTATTAGTAGAAAAGTAGACTGCAAGAAGAATCAAAATGGAGACTTCTTTGCAGATCAGTATCAAACAGGTTCCAGTCACTTTAAACATCTGTGCTGCTGTTGGAATGATAGGATAATGAGAGGCCTGGGCAGCCCAGAGCAGAGATATAAAAACAGCAGCAGGGAAAATCACCAGGAACTGATAGGAGCACTGTTGAACTTCAAAAACTATTGTGTGCTTCAATTTCTCCACACTTTATTACATGTGAGAGTTTAGTGCATGTACCCTAATAGTGAAAGTGAAAGTCGCTCAGTCATGTCCAAATCTTTGCATCTATACAGTCCATGGAATTCTCCAGGCCACAATTGTGGAGTGGGTAGCCTTTCCCTTCTCCAGGGCATCTTCCCAAGCCAGCGATCAAACCCTGGTCTCCCGCATTGCATGCGGATTCTTTACCAGCTAAACCACAAGGGAAACCCATACCCTAATAGATGTCAGGTCAAAAATAAGTTACTTCATATAGTTATCTCACTTCATTGCTTTAATATAGAAAATTGCTTTCTGTAGTGAATTTCAAAGTTTATTAAAAAAGTAATTTAAAAAATATATAAGTTTCAAGTCTTTCTTGATGCACAGTGGATAAGAATCTGCCTGCCAATGCAGAGGACACAGGTTCAATCCCGAGTCTGGGAGACTCCACATGCTGCAGAATAACTACGCCCATATGCAACTACTGAGCCTGCGCTCTAGAGTCCATGAGCTGCAGCTACTGAAGCCTCTGCATGCTCTAGGGCCCAAGAGCCACAGCTAATGAGCTCCTGTGCCACAGTAACTAAGCCCGTGCACCCTCGAGCCAGCAAGCCACAACTCCAGAACCTACGTGATGCAACTACTGAAGCCTGTGTTTCAGCAGCAGAAAACAAGAGAAGCCACTGCAGTGAGAAGCCGCACACCACAACAAAGAGTCACCCCTGCTTGCTGCAACTAGAGAAAGTTTGCACACAGCAAACCAAGACCCAGTGCAGCCAAAAAAAAAAGTTTTTATGAAGAAATACATATTTTGGGAGAAGGAGTTGGTGACATGGGTCCTCTCATATGCTGCTAGTGGAAGTGCCAATTCATTAATTCAATCAACAAATATGTGCCAAGCAGGCTTCCAAGTATCAGGGATATGACAATCATAATGGAATTTATGTTTTAATTGGGGAGATACAAGTACACATATAGTACAAAAATATGGCATTTTATGCTATGGAGGAAAATGCAGTAGTTTAAGAGGATTAGAGTGTGTCAGACTTTGAGGAAGCAGTTTGGTTATGACGACAGGGTCCAGGTCTGAATGAGACGGCTATGCCCTGCTCTTTGTATTAAAGGGATTTTTAAGTAGGAGTGGTATGACTTGCTTTAAAAGATTCCTTCTGGCTTCTGTATAGTCTATCTGGGCAAAAATGTTGTCTAGAAGTGGGGTAAGAGGACATTACAGTCATCTAAGCAAGAACAATAATGGGTAGGACTAATGGGTTAGCAATGGATGTGGAAAATGCTCGAATTCTAGACATATTTTGAAATACTATTTTGGCAACATGGATGAGCATATTAAGTAAAGACAGACAGACAGAGAAAGACAAATATATGATGCTGCTTACATGTGGAGTCTTAAAAGCAAAATGATGCAAATGAACTTATATACAAAAGAGAATGCAAGCTTATGGTTACCAAAGCGGGGATGAAGAGAGGGATAAAATGGGAGTTTGGGATTAGTTGATCCAAACTACTGTATATAAAATACATAACCAGCAAGGACCTACTGTGAACATGGGAAAATATACTCAATATTTTGTGATACTGTATAAGGGAAAAGAATCTGAAAAGGAATATATACACATATATTCAACATATATGTATATGTGTGTGTGTATATATATATGTGTATCTGAATCACTTAAGCTGTATGCCTGAAACTAATACAACATTGTAAATCAACTATACTTCAATAAAAAATAAAAATGAGTATTTAAAAAAGGCTTAGTTAAAAATCATTTTAACATATTTGGTTTGAACAATTATATAAATAGAGTTACCATTTCATCGGATAAAAAACCTGCAGGAGAAGGATTGAGGCAAGAAACTGAGAGTTTGTTTTTTATATGATCAATTTGAAATGCCTGTTAGAAATCTGATCGGAATTGTCAATACAACAGTCTAGAGCTCAAGGGGAGAGATCCTAATTGGAGAAGTGATCCTGAGATTATCAAAGTAAAGTTAGAACTGAAATCTATACCTGGATAAGACTCCATCAAAAGCCAAACTAAATGGAGAATGCAAAAAGAAAGAAAGTGCAAGTAGAACAATTGGATTTGATTTCCCAAGTGGAAGACAATAGAACTTAGCAAGTAAGAGCATGAACTGTGTCCTCAGAGTACACGTCTAAAGCCAAGTTTCAGCAGGGATTGCTTCTTTAATCATGGAGCATAGGTAAACAGTAGTTTTATGTTTACTTATACAATTATTGTGAAGATTAAATGAGAATCTATTCACAAAGTATTTAACATACAAGTACTCAGTGAAGGTTAGTCATACATTATTGGCATCACTCTCATCCCTGACAGGTGACAACTCCTAAGGAAAGAAGCATGATAATATACATGCTAACGATCTTCAGAAGATAAAAGAGAGTAGTAAACAGGCGTTCAAGCTTTTACACCCATAACCACACCAAGGGTTTTCTGCACCACCTTTCATGTTTCTTTTATACAGACCTCAACTACCTACAGATAACAACCATGTGGTCCATATCTCTCCACATGCTTAGTTTCTTGATCTCTTTGACTTTATTGCAATGTAAGATGATATTGACTTTTACACTTGATCTTAGCCAAAAGGCCAAGAAGAGATGATATTGACTTTTAAATGGTTTATACTACATATAAGCCCAAGGTTATACACATACACTCACTGGTCAAATGATCTTGATTAGACGGAAACAAATCAGGAGAACTGTTCCATAGACTATGCTCAATAAGTGACCAGAGAAACCAGAAAGCCCTTCAGAAAAGATAGAAAGAGTTCAGGGGGGACTCCTTTGTAGGAAAGAAGATGGGAGGAGCCAGAGGTTAAGAGAGATGTTCCCCAGAAGATGAAGAGCAAGAAGAGGGTACCGATGATGCTGACATATGACCAGGGAAGAATTGATTGTTTCCACTATAAGAATAAGTAATATAGCCACATTAACTTCATTAAATTAGAGACCTCAACCAAAGAAACAGTGATATTAAAATTAAAAACCAGTTATTTTCCTCTATGTTGGCTTCATTCAAATTCAATATTGCTAATTATTATGCATTCCAAGTCTAAGTAAAATCAGGCAATGAGCCTAAAAGAACTCAATGTAGTGTTTCTATTTCAGTAAAAATTGCCTTAATAGTAAACAGAAATGAAGTTTTAAAGATTAGAAGTGTAGTTGAAAAGAATCCACAATTCCCCTTCTTTATGTAATTTTCAGAATTATCTGTAGAATTTTGTTTCTAGGGAATTCTATGCTTTAAAACTGCAGGTCAGTTTGAGATAAATGATGGTGTTATTCAACATTTTTCAGTTAATCATCAATAATTCCTTTAAATCTCACAAGTTCATATGTAGTAATAACAGATCATTATTTTGGCTTGTTTCTAAGCAGATACTGGAACTATTAGGAAGTGTTTGGGACCAGTATGCTGACTTGGGGTCTATAGAATAAGGAGGTTCATGGATAAGCTTCAGCAGCTCCACAGTCTCCCTGGAACAACATGAAATCTTGTGTACTTGTGTCCTGGTGAGTTTTTCCTGGGAATAGAATCCAGAAACACTAGAGGATTCCCAAATCGATTCTTATTTTCTCAAAAGTTTTTGGTCCACTTTACAGAAAACTACTTACCAGCTCTTTAAAATAAAATAGATCTCAAAAAAGTTAATGGATTATAAATGGGAAGATTTGAAAGTCTATCAGCAATATGTTACCTCCATGCAGACATATTCTGATGATCTGTAGTCATTTCTTCTAAAATTATTTCTCTTTGATAATCAATAAAGTTTTTTAGCTTCTACAGTCAGAAAATGAGAGATGCTGAATTTAGAGCGCTTCTTTTTTTTTTTTTTTTTTTGTAACCACTGTTTCCCTTTGGCAAAGATATCCAATCTGGGATCTGACATGCCTCTGGATCAAAACCAACATTTATGAGTTTCCTTTATTCTCATCCCAAGAGCATTGACCCATTTAGCTGGAGGATGGAACATAGAGGTTTGGGGCAGCTGTAAATAACATCTTTATTTGTAATGAAACCCTGCTTTGCTTGATTTTGGTGGTTTTAGAAGAATTTTGTGGGGAACAGGATAAGAAATGGTTGAGAGAAGGAGAGAAAGAAACAAGGACAGGATAAAAGGGGAAAGTTAAAAAGAATCTTTGCAATATAGAAATATATTTGTTTCTTTCGTATGGGGAAAGTTTGCAAATGCCACCTTTCTAATTCACCATGGGAGGATTTCCAGTTCGGTGAATACAATTGTGCAATCAGTTAACAGATATTTGTTACATACATACAAGATGCCTAGTGCAGTTCTAGTCATTGCAAAAGGCAGAAAAGAAACAGAAATCACAGTGTCATCCCTTAAAAGATATATAATGTGATGGGGAAATGAAACATTATCAAATAAAGTCTCACAGATACAATACAAAGATATCTACTGACATGGATATATATCTAGAATAGATATTTGTGGATATATAATCAATGAAGTTTATTAAGACTGGTCTTAGATTTCTCTCATTCATCTAAAAGATGTTTGATCAAAACATTTTAAATGTACAGAAAATTGTAAAAGGTATTAGTAAGATACTCAACAAAAGAGTTAATCTGATATTAACTTTGACATTTTCTTTACATTTCATTTTTTAATGAGATTTTGTAATTCCAGCTAATACCCATCCTCCTGCCCTCTCCCTCCCCAAAGGTAAACACTGCTAAAAAGTTTCTGTGTATCATTCACATGCACTGCTATGCAGTTTAACTGTGTTAAACATTTTTTAAAAATTCATTTTGTGAGCCTTTAAACTTTGAATAAATAGGATCATGTAGTATATAAAATTTTCTGATGGCCTATTTTCATTTTTCATTGTTTTTGTATTTATATATGTTGATACACTGGGATCTAATTCATTCATTTTAAGGGTTATTCTGTTAGTCTGATGGCAACCCACTCCAGTATTCTTGCCTGGAAAATCCCATGGACAGAGGAGCCTGACAGGCTACAGTCCAAAGGCTTGCAAAGAGTCGGACATGACTGAAGTGTCTGAGTATGCATGTTTAAAGAAAAGTTATACCAGTTTTTATAACTTTGCTAAATAAACATCCTTTTGCATAGGTGTAAAATGTTCTCTAGAATAGAGACCTAGAAGTGAAATTACTGTGCCTACATCTTCAAACTTACCAGCTACTATCAAATTGTCCTCTAATCTGTTCTCATCAATACAGAACTTTCTTCACATCCTCATCTACTTTTAGGGTGATCAATTTTACAATATTATACCACAAATTGGAATCTCACTGCTGTTTTTAATTTGCTTAGCAACGTTAAGCACCATACAGATGCTTGTTGACCTTTGTGGTTTCCTGTTTGGTTTCCACTTTGGAGGACTTCCCTGGTGGTTCAGATGGTAAAGCGTCTGTCTACAATGCGGGAGGCTCTGGTTCTATCCCTGGGTTGGGAAGATCCCCTGGAGAAGGAAACGGCAACCCACTCCAGTACTCCTGCCTGGAAAATCCCATGGACGGAGGAGTCTGGCAGGCTGCAGTCCATGGGGTCACTACGAGTCGTGCACGACTGAGCGTCTTCACTTCACTTCACTTCACTTCACTTCCCATTTGGTAGACTGTTTTTTTTTGCTGCTGCCAAGTCACTTAAGCCGTGTCCGACTCTGTGCGACCCCATAGACGGCAGCCCACCAAGCCCCTCCATCCCCAGAATTCTTCAGGCAAGAACACTGGAGTGGGTTGCCATTGCCTTCTGCAGAAGCTGTATCTTTATTTGTCCTTTTTTAAAAATTAGTTTGTCTTTATTTCTCATGGATTTTCCCCAGCCTAAGACATATCTTTTCACTTTGTTTTTAGTGTCTCTCTTCGAACAGAAGTTGTAAGCTATAATATCATTCAGTTAACAGTCTTTTCATTATGGCCCATACTTCTTGTGTTTTAAGAAATATTTGCACCTAATAGTTTGGAAGGAGGAGGACATTCTATACATAAAAGCCATAAAGTGAAAGTTTTAGTCGCCCACTCGTGTCTGACTCTTTGTGACCCCAAGGGCTATAGCCCACCAATCTCCTCTGTCCATGGAATTCTCCAGGCAAGAGTATTGGAGTGGATAGCCATTCCCTTCTCCAGAGGATTTTCCCAACCCAGGGATTGAACCTGGGTCTCTCGCTTGCCTGGCAGATTCTTTACAGTCTGAGCCACCAAGGAAGCCCTTAAGACTAGAAATTAATTAGCACAGTGGAGGATAGCAAGTAGACAGGCTTGATTTTAAGAGAAAGAACCTCAAGAAGTCATCTTGTCTACCTTTTTAAAAAACATATATGACTTAAAAGATCATTCAGGCAACCTGAGGCAAAGTGGCAGGGCCAGCTCAAGAATGGAGGATATGACTTTTAAGTTCAATTGTCCCAGGTTTACGCAAGCACTGACGGCTTAAGGGATCACTGTGTTGGCACATCTGCAACCATTTGAAGCCCCACAGTGTGCAGGGAAGCTCTGGCATTTTGTCACCAGAGGAATGGACACTAAATTATCTTTGGCAGACCTTTGCTGAGTTTAGATAATCTCAGAGGTATAATTTTTCACAGCCTCAGCCCTGAAAAGTCTGACAAACCTGTCTCCAATAAATGTTTCGTTCTATCTATCCCAGTTTCCTATACCTTATGTCCGTCCTATTTCCAAGGCTATCATTTATCTGAAGGAATGGCAGGCATGTTTATTTGTTTTTGTTATTTTTTCCTGGATCATGGCTCTTAGGTCAAAGCTCCAGCTAATCAACAGGCTTTCTCAATTGCTTCTTCCAGAAATATTTCTAATCAAGGTACTAGAGTAAGCTGGAGGAGGAAGAAAGCAGCTTAAATGTACATACCAATGCAATAATTATTTTCAAATTCATTGTTTTGCAACCTTTTATTACTGTTCTTATTCACCTCTTTCTACCATGTTGTACTTGATCACTAGCAAGCAAAGGATAGTATGCTTTTATAAAGCTAATTTTAAAAATGACAGTTGATACTGATATAATTTTAAAAGTGTCTTAGTAAATATTTTGAAAACTCACCAGTGTACTTAATCTGTCATACTTTCCCCTGAAAAGAATAAGATGGAAAAAATACCATAATCAGATTACTTCCACAAACACCCAAAAGATACATCACCTCCAAGGACAAGTGTATAGTAAATGATTTGAAAGAATGAGGCCAATTAGAAAGTAGTTCACTGACACAGCAATCAGAGTTCATCAATTCAAAGTCTACATCTATCATTCCTACGTGTTCTTAAGGGTACCAAGTTAGTCAAAACAGAACAGAAGGAAAGCATACACAGAGACTCATCAGAGTTTAACTCTCTGACAGGTGCATGATTTTCAAGTAAAAACACACGTCATGAGAAAAAAAATCCAGCCACTGCTAAATTTGTGTAAATTATTAGTGTATTTTAGAAAATATTGACACCCTAGCATATATAATTTTTGATTTTGGCTAATTTCTATAGTTTTATGTAGATTATTCTAACATTTTACATACATACATCTGCCAACCCTTTCACACATATAAAATTTGGTGGCCTTAGTGGTAAAAGAACTGGCCTGACAATGCAGGAGATTCAAGAGTCTGGGTTTCCCTGGAGAAGAAAACGGCAACCCACTTCTGTAGTCTTTTCTGGAAAATTCCATGGATAGAGGAGCCTGGCAGGCTATAGTCTATGGGGTCGCAAAGAGTCAGACACGTCTGAGTGACTGAGCACACACAAGGATTCTATATAGGCCCACCAAATGACTGTCACGCAAGCTGGAAGTATAGAAGCATTGCTTCAGTCCAGTGAGCAGAAAGACTGTGTTGCCAAACATACATTAGCAATGTAAATATTCACATATATTCTGAACGTATAATGCAGGACATAAGTATATACTACATTATTGAACATTATTACATCAGCAGAAGAAAATTTCAATGCAGTAGTACCTATTCTACTGCCCATGAGTCACTGGTCTTCCTTTGAAGTAAGACCCATAGGAATCAACTATTTTAACTTAATAACAGAAATAGAAAGGGTAAGCCTAAGAGAACTTTGTACTGGCTGGATAAATGAAGGATATTCCACACCAGATTTTACAGAGTTTCCACAATGCATGTTTATCTAAGGCTTCATAAAGTTCCTACTCATGCCATTCTCAAATACAGGTAGACAGGAACAACTACTGCCTAATGCCTCCATCTCATGCCATGTACTTGCATAATTAGAGATCTGTGGGGCTTAGATTAAAATTTTATTTAATACATATAAAAACAGTAATAACAGAGAAAAATGTTATGCTTTAGATAAACAATGAGAAAGTATCATGTATTGTGTAAAAACCATAATTATATCTAAATATATAAATCAAGATAGAAAAAATCAGGCATACCTTATTTATTACCAAAGTAAATGGATCATTTACATATTGCTAACAATTCAACCTTAGAAAAGCAAAAATAACAAGAATTGTTCGATTTCATAATTCCCAAGACATGAGAAGAAAATTTAGTTAAGCTGCTACATTTTTAAAGTATAACTGAATAATTCTTTAGTTAAGAAAAATGAACACTAAATATCCTGATCATACTGTTTATTTTAAATATTTACTCCATGAATATATAGTTGTAAAATAAACTTTAACACTACTCAAAATATCTTTTATATTTTTAAAGAATAGTATAAACTTTTAAAAAAATTACAGTTGGGTAGATTACTTATGGACATCACAAGATGGTCAATACCAAAATCAGACTGATTATATTCTTTGCAGCCAAAGATGGAGAAGCTCTATACAGTCGGCAAAAACAAGACCAGGAACTGACTGTGGTTCAGATTATGAACAGGTTATTGCAAAATTCAGACATAAATTGAAGAAAGTAGGGAAAACCACTAGACCATTCAGATATGACCTAAATCAAATCCCCTACAATTATACAGTGAAAGTGACAAATAGATTCAAGGGATTAGATCTGATAGAGTACCTGAAAAACTATGGATGGAGGTTCATGAGATTGTACAGGAGGCAGTGATCAAGACCAACTTCAAGAAAAATAAATGCAAAAAAACAAAATGTTTGTCTGAAGAGGACTTACAAATAGTTGAGAAAAGAAAAGAAGCAAAAGACAAAGGAGAAAAGGAAAGAAATACCCATTTGAATGCAGAGTTCCAAGGAATAGCAAGGAGAGATAAGAAAGCCTTCCTATGTGATCAATGCAAAGAAACAGAGGAAAACAATAAAATGGAAAAGACTAGAGATCGTTTTAAGAAAATTAGAGATACAAAGGGAACATTTCATGCAAAGATAGGCACAATATTGGGGAAACAGTGGCTGACTTTATTTTTGGGGGCTCCAAAATCACTACGGATGGTGATTGCAGCCATGAAATTAAAAGACGCTCCTTGGAAGGAAAGTTCTGATCAACCTAGACAGCACATTAAAAAGCAGAGACATTACTTTGCCAACAAAGGTACATCTAGTCAAGGCTATGGTTTTTCCAGTGGTCATGTATGGATGTGAGAGCTGGACTATAAAGAAAGCTGAGCACTGAAGAATTGATGCTTTTGAACTGTATTGTTGGAGAAGACTCTTGAGAGTACCTTGGACCGCAAGGAGATCCAGCCAGTCCATCCTAAAGGAGATCATTGGGTATTCATTGGAAGGACCGATGCTGAAGCTGAAACTCCAATACTTTGACCACCTGATGTGAAGAGCTGACTCATGTGAAAAGACCCTGATGCTGGGAAAGATTGAGGGCAGGAGGAGAAGGGGATGGCAGAGGATGAGATGGTTGGATGGCATCACTGACACAGTGGACATGGGTTTGGGTGGATTCCGGGAGTTGGTGATGGACAGGGAGGCCTGACGTGCTGCAGTTCATGGGGTCACAAAGAGTCAGACACGACTGAGCGGCTGAACTGAACTGAACTGAGGCACAATAAAGAACAGATATAGTATGGACCTAGCAGAAGCAAAATATATTAAGAGGTAGCAGGAATACCCAGAAGACCTATACAAAAATATCTTCATGACCCAGATAAGCACAATATTGTGATCACTCACCTAGAGCCAGACATCCTAGAAGGTGAAGTCAAGTGGGCCTTAGGAAGCATCACTACGAACAAAGCTAGTGGAGGTGATGGAATTCCAGTTGAGCTATTTCAAATCCTAAAGGAGAATGCTCTAAAAGTGCTACACTCAATATGCAAGCAAATCTGGAAAACTCAGCAGTGGCCACAGGACTGGAAAAATTCTGTTTTCATTCCAATCCCAAACAGAGGCAATGCTAAAGAATGTTCAAACTACTGCACAATTGCACTCATCTCACACGCTAGCAAAGGAATGCTCAAAATTCTCCAAGCCAGGCTTCAGCAATATGTAAACCGTGAACTTCCAGATGTTCAAGCTAGATTTAGAAAAGGCAGAGGTACAAGAGATAAACTGCTAACATCCATTGGATCATCGAAAAAACAAGAGAGTTCCAGAAAAATATCTATTTCTACGTTATTGACTATGCCAAAGCCTTTGACTGTGAGGATCACAACAAACTGTGAACAATTCTTCAAGAGATGGGAATACCAGACCACCTCAACCGCCTCCTGAGAAACCTGTGTGCATGTCAGGAAGCAACAGTTAGAACTGAACATGAACAACAGACTGGTTCCAAATAGGAAAAAGAGTATGTCAAGGCTGTATATTGTCACCCTGCTTATTTGACTTATATGCAGAGTACATCATGTGAAACGCTGGGTTGGATGAAGCACAAGCTGGAGTCCAGATTGCCAGGAGAAATATCAGTAACCTCAGATACCCACATGACACCAAACTTATGGAAAAAAGCAAGAAAGAACTAAAGAGCCACTTGATGAAAGTGAAAGAAAAGAATGAAAAAGCTGGCTTAAAACTCAACCTTCAAAAAACTAAGATCTTGGCATCTGGTCCCATCACTTCATGACAAATAGATGGGTAAACAATGGAAACAGTGAGATACTTTATTTTTGGGGGGCTCCAAAATCACTGCAAATGGTGACTCCAACCATGAAATTAAAAGACACTTGCTCCTTGGAAGGAAAGTTATGACCAACCTAGACAGCATATTAAAAAGCAGAGACAATACTTTGCCAACAAAGATCTGTCTAATCATGATTTTTCCTATAGTCATGTATGGATGTGAGATTTGGACTATAAAGAATGCTGAGGCTTTGTAGTAGAGTCTGAAGTCAGGCAGGTTGATTCCTCCAGTTCCATTCTTCTTTCTCAAGATTACTTTGGCTATTCGAGGTTTTTTGTATTTCCATACAAATTGTGAAATTATTTGTTCTAATTCTGTGAAAAATACCGTTGGTAGCTTGATAGGGATTGCATTGAATCTATAGATTGCTTTGGGTAGAATAGCCATTTTGACAATATTGATTCTTCCAATCCATGAACACGGTATGTTTCTCCAACTGTTTGTGTCCTCTTTGATTTCTTTCATCAGTGTTTTATAGTTTTCTATGTATAGGTCTTTTGTTTCTTTAGGTAGATATACTCCTAAGTATTTTATTCTTTTTGTTGCAATGGTGAATGGTATTGTTTCCTTAATTTCTCTTTCTGTTTTTTCATTGTTAGTGTATAGGAATGCAAGGGATTTCTGTGTGTTAATTTTATATCCTGCAACTTTACTATATTCATTAATTAGCTCTAGTAATTTTCTGGTAGAGTCTTTAGGGTTTTCTATGTAGAGGATCATGTCATCTGCAAACAGCGAGAGTTTCACTTCTTCTTTTCCTATCTGGATTCCTTTTATGTCTTTTTCTGCTCTGATTGCTGTGGCCAAAACTTCCAACACTATGTTGAATAGTAGTGGTGAGAGTGGGCATCCTTGTCTTGTTCCTGATTTCAGAGGAAATGCTTTCAATTTTTCACCATTGAGGGTGATGCTTGCTGTGGGTTTGTCATATATAGCTTTTATTATGTTGAGGTATGTTCCTGCTATTCCTGCTTTCTGGAGAGTTTTAATCATAAATGAGTGTTGAATTTTGTCAAAGGCTTTCTCTGCATCTATTGAGATAATCATATGGTTTTTATCTTTCAATTTGTTAATGTGGTGTATTACGTTGATCGATTTGCGGATATTAAAGAATCCTTGCATTCCTGGGATAAAGCCCACTTGGTCATGGTGTATGATTTTTTTAATATGTTGTTGGATTCTGTTTGCTAGAATTTTGTTAAGGATTTTTGCATCTATGTTCATCAGTGATATTGGCCTGTAGTTTTCTTTTTTTGTGGCATCTTTGTCTGGTTTTGGAATTAGGGTGATGGTGGCCTCATAGAATGAGTTTGGAAGTTTACCTTCTTCTGCAATTTTCTGGAAGAGTTTGAGTAAGATAGGTGTTAGCTCTTCTCTAAATTTTTGGTAGAATTCAGCTGTGAAGCCATCTGGTCCTGGGCTTTTGTTTGCTGGAAGATTTCTGATTACAGTTTCAATTTCCTTGCTTGTGATGGCTCTGTTAAGATCTTCTATTTCTTCCTGGTTCAGTTTTGGAAAGTTATACTTTTCTAAGAATTTGTCCATTTCATCCAAGTTGTCCATTTTATTGGCATAGAGCTGCTGGTAGTAGTCTCTTATGATCCTTTGTATTTCAGTGTTGTCTGTTGTGATCTCACCCTTTTCATTTCTTATTTTGTTAATTTGGTTCTTCTCTCTTTGTTTCTTAATGAGTCTTGCTAATGGTTTGTCAATTTTGTTTATTTTTTCAAAAAACCAGCTTTTAGCTTTGTTGATTTTTGCTATGGTCTCTTTAGTTTCTTTTGCATTCATTTCTGCCCTAATTTTTAAGATTTCTTTCCTTCTGCTAACCCTGGGGTTCTTCATTTCTTCCTTCTCTAATTGTTTTAGGTGACAGTATGGTACTGGCACAAAGACAGAAATATAGATCAATGGAACAGAATAGAAAGCCCAGAGATAAATCCACGAACCTATGGACAGCTTATCTTTGACAAAGGAGGCAAGGATATACAATGGAAAAAAGACAATCTCTTTAACAAGTGGTGCTGGGAAAACTGGTTAACCACTTGTAAAAGAATGAAACTAGAACACTTCCTAACACCATACACAAAAATAAACTCAAAATGGATTAAAGATCTAAATGTAAGACCAGAAACTATAAAACTCCTAGAGGAGAACATAGGCAAAACACTCTCCGACATAAATCACAGCAAGATCTTCTATGACCCACCTCCCAGAATATTGGAAATAAAAGCAAAAATAAACAAATGGGACTTAATGAAAATTAAAAGCTTTTGCACAACAAAGGAAACTATAAGTAAGGTGAAAAGACAGCCCTCAGATTGGGAGAAAATAATAACAAATGAGGAAACAGACAAAGGATTAATCTCAAAAATATACAAGCAACTCCTGAAGCTCAATTCCAGAAAAATAAACGACCCAATCAAAAAATGGGCCAAAGAACTAAACAGACATTTCTCCAAAGAAGACATACAGATGGCTAACAAACACATGAAAAGATGCTCAACATCACTCATCATCAGAGAAATGCAAATCAAAACCACAATGAGGTACCATTACACGCCAGTCAGGATGGCTGCTATCCAAAAGTCTACAAGCAATAAATGCTGGAGAGGGTGTGGAGAAAAGGGAACCCTCTTACACTGTTGGTGGGAATGCAAACTAGTACAGCCACTATGGAAAACAGTGTGGAGATTTCTTAAAAAACTGGAAATAGAACTGCCATATGACCCAGCAATACCACTTCTGGGCATACACACTGAGGAATCCAGATCTGAAAGAGACACGTGCACCCCAATGTTCATCGCAGCACTGTTTATAATAGCCAGGACATGGAAGCAACCTAGATGCCCATCAGCAGACGAATGGATAAGGAAGCTGTGGTACATATACACCATGGAATATTACTCAGCCGTTAAAAAGAATTCATTTGAATCAGTTCTAATGAGATGGATGAAACTGGAGCCCATTATACAGAGTGAAGTAAGTCAGAAAGATAAAGAACATTACAGTATACTAACACATATATACGGAATTTAGATAGATGGTGGCGATAACCCTATATGCAAAACAGAAAAAGAGACACAGAAATACAGAACAGACTTTTGAACTCTGGGGGAGAACGTGAGGGTGAGATGTTTTGAAAGAACAGCATGTATATTATCTATGGTGAAACGGACCACCAGCCCAGGTGGGATACATGAGTCAGGTGCTCGGGCCTGGTGCACTGGGAGGACCCTGAGGAGTCGGGTGGGGAGGGAGGTGGGAGGGGGGATCGGGATGGGGAATACATGTAACTATATGGCTGATTCATGTCAATGTATGACAAAACCCACTGAAATGTTGTAAAGTGATTGGCCTCCAACTAATAAAATAATATTAAAAAAAAAAAATAAATAAAAAAATAAAAAAATAAAAAAAAAAAAAAAGAATGCTGAGCACCAAAGAATTGATGCTTTTTAACTGTGCTGTTGGAGAAGACTCTTGAGAATCCCTTAGACTGCAAGGAGATCCAACCAGTCAATCCTAATGGAAATCAGTCCTGAATATTCATTGGAAAGACTGATGCTGAAGCTGAAGCTCTAATACTTTGGCCACCTGATGCGAAGAACTGACTCATTGGAAAAGACCCTGATGCTGGAAAAGAATGAAGGCGGGAGAAGAAGGGAATGACAGAGGATCTGATAGTTGGATGGCATCACCGACTTAATGGCCATGAGTTTGAGTAGGCTCTAGGCGTTGGTGATGGACAGGGAAGCCTGGCTTGCTACAGTCCATGGGGTCTCAAAGAGCTGAACACAGCTCAGCAACTGAACTGAACTGAGATCACTTAGGGTTTTATTTGCGTTGCTTGGAATGCTATGAAATTGAGATAGTTTGGCATTTTTATCATGGTTTTGAAATGCAGATTGGGGAAGAAACACTTTTTTAAGTGGAACAAGATTGTGTTTGGTTGTTTAGCATTGTTTTTATAGGCAACTCAACTCATTTCATTTTTATTCACTGAGTTATAGCTTGTCTTGATTATTACTCACTAAGAATATTCCTATGATTATTGTTTAAATTTATGCTTTGAGTCAGTTTCTACTGAGTTTTGCGCTTATGGTCTTAGAGTCCATTGAGAAAAAACATTTAAAAAGATGGCATTAGAAGAAATGCAGAATGTAAAATCCAGCATTATCTATTCAAATATTTATGTATTTAATTTAATTTAGTTTTGCATAAAGTCAGTTCAATCATTGAACTTCGGTTTCACTTTCTGTGGTTCTAATTACCATCTAAAATTATGATATATTTTTGTAGGAAGTGGTCCAAGCAAAAGTAGAGTGGAGAGAGTACTGTCTTATTACTACCAAAATCTAGAAAGGAAGTGAAAATGAAAGTTGCTCAGTCGTGTCCGACTCTTTGCGACCCCATGGACTATATAGTCCATGGAATTCTCTAGTCCAGAATACTGGAGTGGGCATCCTTCCCTTTTTCAGGAAATCTTCCCAATCTAGGGATCAAACCCAGGTCTGCCACATTGCAGGCAGATTATTTACCAACTGAGCTATCAGGGAAGCCACACACAAAAATCTAGAGGGAGTCCTTAACACTCACCTCCTCATACCTCACTACCATTATCAACAGAGTAGAGATTGCAAGATTGACATGCTGTGGAGTAGTTGGGTGGTAACAGAGATGAATTCCAAACCTTCTGATTACAGTTGAGATCCCAAAGTAATAGCCCCTACTGAACAATAGCCAGCAACTTGGAACTGGGGCTACATCCTGACATGACTCAGGCTGCTGAGGTAGGTCTAAGGATACGTGGTTCTCTTTTGAGAAGGTAATATTTCCATATTTCTGTATAGTGAGGATTTCTGACCAAATATTATCGGCAAACCGAGTTCAAGATGAGTGAATAGAAAACAAGCCTTAGACATCGCAAATAATGAACTATCCAGGAGAGATAAACAATTTTTTCTTTCCTGGAGTTTCTACTGCAAAGGATTGTAAAAACCCAGGGACTTCCCACCCACTTTCCCAGAGAGGGTTTTAGTAGACAGCAAAGTTTTCTTCCTCTTTTCAGCAGGGGAGGAAGGGCATTTATGTAAGCGTCCCTGTACAAGCCTCAAGAGTCATAATTTTTGATGCTCTCCTAGAGTAGAGAGCCCCTATTCTCTACATACAGGGTGATGTATGCCCTCATCACATTTTTCCAAAAGAAAAATGAGGCATGGGAATCAGCACCAAGACTGCTATGTAAATAATTAGACTGCGTCTAATCCAGAAACCTCATGCTTACAGTTAGGATAAAACAAACAGAGACATAAAAAGTTATCACTCTCTCTCTCCCCAAACAAAGGAATTCGTCTTTTTCTTTGATAGTTCTAATGGACAGATAATTCTTTTTCCAATAACTGCACAATGGTATTATTTTCAATCAGGTATGAAATGCCTGTGAAAAGCAATGATGAACTATGCTATAAAATAACTATCAATATTTTTTAAAGAACTACAGAAAAATACAGACTATGGTCTGGAACCACAGCAGAGTTTCATTAAAACTGGAGACAAAAAGAAACCAAGAAAGCACAAATATTTAGAAATACTCTCAGATAATCCATGCAAAAGATTGTGATGAATTTTTTAAATGTAGAATAATAATAGATAACATCAGAATCTGTGGGATATGGCTTAGAGATATTCAGACAGAAATTTATAACCTTAAAGCCATGCATTTATAGAAAGGAAAGACCAAAATTTAATGAGCAAAAATTTCCAACTTTCAAAGTTGATACAAAGAAAAAATAATTCCAAAGAAACTATATAAAAGCAATGTCAGCAGAGGAAAAATGAACACAAAATCAACATGAGAAGGCAACAAAATTTATAAGTTGGTAGTTTGATAGTTATTCTCAACTACAAATATTGACTAAGGTAAAGAGAAGAAATAATTGTCAGTACTAGAAATGTAAAGAGAGACATTTATATATGCAGCAGATACAAATTGAATGCTTTCAAATGATTGTTAAAGGAAATGACTTGGTAATTTCATACCTTCCTAGGAAGAAAAAAATATCAAATTAGGGCAGCTTTACAGGTGATTTCTACAAATACTAAAAAAAAAACCCAGATAATTTTAGTATAGCATATAAATATTGCAATGAATTCAGAAATATTTATTTACCACCTGTTTTTATAAGGTGAGCATAATATTGATACAAAAGATAGACATGGAAAATATGAGAAATAAAATAAACTTTATCACTGATTATGACATAGCCTCAATCACTTCCCCTAGAGTGTAAGCACCTTTTAATCTCTGACTGATTCACAAGTAATAAGTAAATCAAAAACATAATATTAACATATTATATTAAGGAATTTTTCTATATTTTTTGTTTTATCTATTTGTAATGTTCAAAAAAATTTGATCTATCAGAGTAGTAACAAAATATTGTGATCCTAATGCAACTGATGATGCTAATGCAATTGATGATGCTGTGAAAGTGCTCCAATCAATATGCCTGGAAATCCGGAAAACTCAGCAGTGACCACAGGACTGGAAAAAGTCAGTTTTCATTCCAATCCCAAAGAAAGGCAATGCCAAAGAATGCTCAAACTACCGCACAATTGCACTCATCTCACATACTAGCACAATAATACTGAAAATTCTCCAAGTAAGGCTTCAACAGTTAGTGAACCGTGAACTTCAGATATACAAGCTGGATTTAGAAAAGGCAGAGGAACCAGAGATCAAATTGCCAACATCTGCTGAATCATTGAAAAACCAAGAGAGTTCCAGAAAAACATCTACTTCTGTGTTATTGACTATGCCAGAATCTTTGACTGTGTGGATCACCACAAACTGTGGGAAATTCTTCAAGAGATGGAAATACCAGACCACCTTAATTGCCTCCTGAGAAATCTGTGTGCAGGTCAAGAAGCAACAGTTAGAATGGATGTGGAACTGTGGACTGGTTCCAAATCGGGAAAGGAGTACGTCAAGGCTGTACATTGTCACCCTGCTATTTGACTTCTATGCAGAGTACATCATGTGAAATGCCAGACTGGATGAAGTACAAGTTGGTGTCAAAATTGCCAGGAGAAATATCAATAACCTCAGATTTGCAGATGACACCACCCTTATGGCAGAAAGCAAGAAAGAATTAAAGAGCCACTTGATGAGAGTAAAGAGGAGAGTGAAAGAGCTGGCTTAAACCTCAGCATTCAGAAAGCTAAGATCATGGCATCTGGTCCCATCACTTCAGGGCAAATAGATGGGAAACAATGGAAACAGTGAGAGACTTTATTTTGGGGGGCTCTAAAATCACCGCAGATAGTGACTGCAGCCATGAAATTAAAAGACGCTTGCTCCTTGGAAAAAAAGTTATGAACAACCTAGATAGCATATTAAAAAGCAGAGACATTACTTTGCCAACAAAGGTCCATCTAGTCAAAGCTATGTTTTTTTCAATAGTCATGTAGGGGTGTGAGACTTGGACTATAAAGAAAGTTGAGCACCAAAGCATTGATGCTTTTGAACTGTGGTGTTGGAGAAGGCTCTTGAGAATCCCTGTAATGCAAAGAGATCCAACCAGTCAATCCGAAAGGAAATCAGCCCTGAATATTCATTGGAAGGACTGATGCTGAAGCTGAAACTCCAATACTTTGGCCACCTGATGTGAAGAGCCAGTTCCCTGGAAAAGGCCCTGATGCTGGGAAAGATTGAAGGCAGGAGGAGAAGAGGATGACAGAGGATGAGATGGTTGGACGGCATCACTGACTCAATGGACATGAGTTGAAGCAAGCTTTGGGATTTAGTGATGCACAGGCATCAAGATAAAATGCTTCTGCAAAGGAAACCATCTTCAAAACTTAAAGGTAACCTACTGAATGAGATAAAATATTCACAAATGATTTATCCAAAAAGGGGTTAAAATCCAACAGAAAAAACTCATGCAACTCAACAGCAAATATACAGTTATAAATGTTTGGCAGAAACCAATAAAATTCTGTAAGGCAATTATCCTTCACCTAAAAAATAAAGCAAAACGGGTTTGATCATCTGAGAGTGCTACTCATTCAGCATTTGTTTTTATAAATGAAAGTTTGATTTGGTATTAAAATAAAAAAATTGGTCAGAGTACCTGAATAGATATGTTTTCGAGGATGGCATATATGATGTCCAAAATACACATGAAGAAAATCTTCACCATCACAAGTCAGAGACATGCAAATCAAAGCCACAACGGAGTATCACATCACATCTGTTAGGATGACTTATCAAAAAGACAATAACAAACAAACATTGGAAAGGATATGGAGAAAAGGAAATCCTAGCACACTCTTAATGGGACTGTAAATTATTGCAGCCGCTATGGAAAACAGTGTGAAGATTACTCCAAAGAGTAGGAACAGAACTACCACATGACCCAGCTATTCCACTTCTGGGTATTTACACACCTCCCCCCCAACACACACACAATGAAAGCCTACCTACCAATAAAAAACAAAGATATCCTACCACTTGAGACATCATGAATGGACCTTGAGGGCAATATGCTAAGTGAAATGTCAAAGACAAATACAATGTGATTTCACTCATTTGCATAATCTAAAAAAAACAAAATTAAAAAAAAATGAAACAGAAGTTAACTCATAGATATGGAGATCATGTTGGGGTTACCAAAGGGGAAAGAGATTGGGCAAATGGATGAAGGGAGTTAACTGTATGATGGTGGATCATAACTAGACTTGTGGTAGTGATCACGTTGTTTGCAATATGGGCTAAGCAGGCTCTACCAACTTTCTTAGGAACCTTGTCAACTTACAGAACATCATTACTCAGAGGAACAAAATATGTCCAAGTAACTTACCTTGCCAAAAAGCAATTCCTTAGTTAAGAACCCCTTGGTCTAAATCAGCTTGTCCAGGAGAAATATAAAGTGAACCACCTATGTAATGTCAAATTTTCCAGTAGCTACATTAAAAAGGTGGGCTCTCAAAGTAGCACTAGTGGTAAAGATTCTGCCTGCTGACATAGAAGATGCAAGAGATGTGAGTTTGATCCCTGGGTTGGGAAGATCCCCTGGAGAAGTAAATGGCAACCCACTCCAGTATTCTTGCCTGGAAAATCCCATGGATAGAGGAGCCTGATGGGTTGCAGTCCATGAGGTCACAAAGAGTCAGACACAACTGAGCATGCACACACCTTAAAAAGGTAAAAAGAAACTGAGAAAATGAGTTTTTTAATCCAATAATCCAAAGTATTACCAAGTTAAAATGTAATCAATATAAAAATTAAAGCAATATTCTACATTGTTCTTTTTTTAGTATTGTCTTATGATTTGACATATAGTTTACACTTGTAGCACCTCTCAATTCAAACCAATCAAGTACTACAGCTAGTGATGATCATATCAGCATCATAATTCTGGCCTCATAGTCCAGTAGATTTTCCTGAGACATGAAAACAAAAAACCTCAAACAACATTTATTCATCGAAGTAAAGTCTCCTATAAATGGCTATACTTTTCTATTATTCTTTCATAGAACTAAACTATAGGAGGACTTTATATATCATGTTTGGTTTGGGATTCAAGTATAAGATTGCTAAAAGAAATGCTATTTTTCCTGTAACTCTTTAATTCTAAGGTAAACGGTCATATACCTAAATTTTGCTTAGAATGTTTCCAAGCAGTGAGCATAAATGTCACTTTTAGTATTTTTGTAGCCCTGAACTATGTTGAGCAATACAATATTTATATAAACATTTTACATTACACAAAGACATGGAAATATTAACTTAAGCCATGATTATAGTGGCTATTAATATTTGGGCTCACTTTGAAGGAAGTATAGTCAAATGGAATCCCACTGATTTGTACTGGGAATCCAGCTTAAGAAACTGATTTCTATTGCCATAAATATTTCAAGCTTATTTTGGGCAAATTACTCTCATTTTGCTTTCTTCTAATTTTTCTGTATGTCTCCAACATACTAAATGTCTTTTTCATTAGCATTAAAAAATGTCTGAAATCATCCTTATTAGTTTTAACTGTATCTTTCCTTATTTTAGTTTCCTTGATAATGAGATTTTGACACTTTCTCTGAACATCCTTCATTTGCATCTGCACTAGAAAGTTTAGTTTCTTTTTATAAGTACAGTATAATTAGATCATTTTTTTCTTTTTTATAAACTGTGAAATGTAGTTTAAAATTTGGGAAGCTAAATATTTCTAAATTATTTTTCTTTCTAATGTGAGTATATTTTGATTTGGGTGCTTTCCTGGTGGCTCGGATGGAAAAGAATCTGCCTGCCATGCAGGAAACCCAGATTCAGTCCCTGGGTCGGGAAGATCCCCTGGAGAAGGAAATGGAAACCCACTCTGGTATTCTTGCCTGGAGAATTCCAGGGACAGAGAAGCCTGACAGGATGCTGCCCATGGGGTTGCAAAGAGTTGGACATGACTGAGTGAATAACACTTTGAATTTTTTACCATCATGTTTTCTTGATTATTAATAGATATGCCAAATGTTACAAACTCACAACAAAAAATCATTTTAAGTGATTAAATATATTTAACTCAAATAAATGTCATTTGAAGTGAAAGTCACTCAGTCATGTCCAACTCTTTGTGACCCAATGGTGTCTACAGTCCATGGAATTCTCCAGGCCAGAATACCGGAGTAGGTAGCCTTTCCCTTCTGCAGTGGATCTTCCCAACCCAGGGATCGAACCAGGTCTTGTGCATTGCAGGCGGACTGTTTACCAGCTGAGTCACAAGGGAATGTTATTTAAATGCCCTCAAATCACACTCTTAACAAGAATAAATCATGATTCAATACATTAAAACTTCATTCCTTAAGTAGTTTTTAACATTTTCTTTGTATTTGTGTTATGATGAGTCATTTTCAGTCACAAATTTCCCTCTACTCCCCTCTAAAAATGCTGCCTTTGAGAACTATTTGGTTGGATAAGTCCTGAAATTCATTAAAAATGAGTAACTATAGCAACCTCCCTGTCACATCCCACTCACTTCTGCAAAGGAAATAACAAAATGCATCACATTAAAGTAAAAGAAAAACCAGTCATGATTCCCATTGTTTCAAATTTTGAGCTATTGTGTAAAGTGGAATGATCAATACAGATTCTCCTGAATCCATTATCCCATTTTCTTTTTAATCAGATTTGTTTTGTTTTTCCTTTTTCTCCCCCTTTGTTGCCAACTATTTTTGGAAATATTCTATACCTTTTTGGTTCTATTCCTTTCTGGGACACTGACCCCTAAAGCACAACCATACTCTTGTTAATATGATCTTAGGCTAACATGTCTCCTGAGCCTCCCTGTATTATCTCTTTTGTCTATCTAATAAAAAATATCTCTAATGTTCTAGAGGAGGGTAGTTTTAAAAGTTGGGAGTAGGAAATGACAACCCACACCAGTATTCTTGCCTGAAAAATCTTATGGACAGAGGAGCCTGGCAGGCCCATGGTGTCACAAAGAGTCAGACATGACTGAGCAACTGAATACACACAATACATAAAACTTAAGCCTCTGGTCTAATTCCATTTCTCTTCATTTCAAACAAAGCACCCAGACAGTAAGTAGATGTATTTCTATTTTTTCAGAATTCAACTGGTATTTTTCCATCATTTTAAAGGACTTAGAATTTCATTCTTGTCAAAGACTTCAATAGTTTACTACAGCCGAAAGTTTGTATTTCAGTGATACTCATAAATTCTTAAGAAAATGTTTCCAAATACTCACACCCCTTTTACACACATGCTCATTAAACACAACCAAAGGTATTCCCCTGGACCTCTAAGTCCTTCATGTGACGAAACATTAGAAACATTACTTTACCTGTGTGTATGGTTCCATTATGTCAATAATTCAAGATTTCTTAAAGTGGGACATGCACTCTCTAATACAATATTAGGCTTCTGGAGCATTTCCTTCTCAATTAAGACAGCCTTGCCCTTGAGATAGAAAACAGTACCATTGATTCTTAGAACAGCATGGAGCTTAGGAGTGCTGATCCTCCAGTGGATGAAAGTCTATATACAACTTATATGCAGTCTTCTGTATGGGTGAATTTAACTGAGAGGACCATTATACATACTACTGTGGGCAAGAATCCCTTAGAAGAAATGGAAGTCATCATAGTCAACAAAAGAGTCCAAAATGCTGTATTTGGATGCAGTCTCAAAAATGACAGAATGATGGCTGTTCGTTTCCAAGGCAAACCATTCAACATCACAGTAATCCAAGTCTATGCCCCGGCCAGCAATGCTCAAGAAGTTGAAGTTGAACAGTTCTATGAAGACCTACAAGACCTTCTAGAAATAACACCCAAAAAAGATGTACTCTTCATTATATGGGACTGAAATGCAAAAGTAGGAAGTAAAAGCTATCTGGAGTAACAGGCAAATTTGACCTTGGAGTACAAAATGAAGCAGGTCAAAGGCTAACTGAGTTTTGCCAAGAGAATGCACTGGTCTTAGCAAACACCCTCTTCTGACAACACAAGAGAAGATTCTACACATGGACATCAACAAATGGTCAATACCAAAATCAGATTGATTATAATTTTTGCAGCCAAAGATGGAGAAACTCTATACAGTCAGTAAAAACAAGACTGGGAGCTGACTGTGGCTCAGATCATGAACACCTTATTGCAAAATTCAGACAAATTGAAGAAAGTAGGGAAAACCACTGTACTATTCAGGTATGACCTAAATCAAATCCCTTACAATTATACAGTGAAAGTGACAAATAGATTCAAGAGATTAGATCTGATAGACAAAGTATGTGAAGAACTAGGCATAGAGGTTTGTGACATTGTACAGGAGTCAGTGACCAAGGCCAACTCCACTCCAAGAAAAAGAAATGAAAAAGGCAAAATGGTTTTCTGAGGAGGCCTTTCAAATAGCTGAGAAAAGAAGAGAAGTAAAAGCAAAGGAGAAAAGGAAAGATACACCCATTTGAATGCAGAGTTCCAAAAATAACAAGGAGAGATAAGAAAGGCTTCCTACGTGATCAATGCAAAGAAACAGAGAAAAACAATAGAATGGGAAAGATTAGAGATCTCTTCAAGAAAATTAGAGATACCAAGGGAACATTTCATGCAAAGATGGGCTCAATAAAGGACAGACATGGTATAGACCTAAGAGAAGATACTAAGAAGAGGTGGCAAGAATACAAAGAACTATACAAAAAAGATCTTCATGACTCAGATATTCACAATTGTATGATTACTCACCTATTGCCAGACATCCTGGAATGTGAAGTCAAGTGGGCCTTCAGAAGCATCATTGTGAACAAAGCTAGTGGAGGTGATGGAATTCCAGTTGAGCTATTTCAAATCCTGAAAGATGATGCTGTGAAAGTGCTGCACTCAATATGTCAGCAAATCTGGAAAACTAAGCAGTGGCCTCAAGACTGGAAAAGGTCAGTTTTTCATTCCAATTCCAAAGAAAGGCAATGCCAAAGAATGTTCGAACTACCACACAATTGCACTCATCTCACACGCTAGCAAATAATGCTCAAAATCTCCAAGCCAGGCTTCAACAGTATGTGCTGAACTGTGAACTTCCAGATGTTCAAGCTGGATTTAGAAAAGGCAGAGGAACCAGATATCAAGTTGCCAATATCCGTTGGATCATCGAAACAGCAGAAGAGTTCCAGAAAAACATCTACTTTTGCTTTATTGACTATGCCAAAGCCTTTGACTGTGCGGACCACAACAAACTGTGGAAAATTCTGAAAGAGATGGGAATACCAGACCACCTGACCTGCCTCCTGAGAAATATGTATGCAGGTCAAGAAGCAACAGTTAGAAAGAGACATGGAACAACAGTCTGGTTCCAGATCAGGAAGACAGCATGTCAAGGCTGTATATTGTCACCCAGTTTATTTAACTTCTATACAGAGGAAATCATTCAAAAGGGTTGGATGAAGCACAAGTTGGAATCAAGATTGCTGGGAGAAATATCAATAACCTCAGATATGCAGATGACACCACCCTTATGGCAGAAACTGAAGAACTAAAAAGCCTCTTGATGAAAGTGAAAGAGGAGAGTGAAAAAATTGGCTTAAGATCATGACACCTGGTCCCATCACTTCATGGTAAATAGATGGGAAACAATGGAAGCAGTGAGAAACTTTATTTTTTGCGGCTCCAAACTCACTGCAGATGGTGATTGCAGCCATGAAATTAAAAGATGCTTACTCCTTGGAAGGACAGTTATGACCAACCTAGACAGCACATTAAAAAGCAGAGACATTACTTTAGCAACAAAGGTCCATCTAGTCAAAGCTATGGTTTTTCCAGTGTCATGTATGGATGTAAGAGTTGGACTATGAAGAAAGCTGAGTGCCTAAAAATTGATGCTTTTGAACTGTGGTGTTGGAGAAGACTCTTGAGAGTCCCTTGGACTGCAAGGAGATCCAACCAGTCCATCCTAAAGGAGATCAGTCCTGGGTGTTCATTGGAAGGACTGATGCTGAAGCTGAAACTCCAGTACTTTGGCCATCTTATGCCAAGGGTTGACTCATTTGAAAAGACCCTGATGCTGGGAAGGATTGGGGGCAGGAGGAGAAGGGGACGACAGAGGATGAGATGGCTGGATGGCATCGCCGACTCGATGGGCATGAGTTTGAGTAAATTCCGGGAGTTGGTGATGGACAGGAAGGCCTGGCGTGCTGCGATTCATGGGGTCACAAAGAGTCAGACAAGACTGATCGACTGAGCTGAGCTGAACTGATCACATTGACTGATTTGTATATATTGAAGAATCCTTGTATCCTTGGAATAAACCCAACTTGAAAATGGTGTATGAACTTTTTGATGTGCTGCTGAATTCTGTTTGCTAAAATGTTCTTGAAGATTTTTGCATCTATGTTCATCAATGATACTGGCCTGTAGTTTTCTTTTTTGTGTGTTGTCTTTGTCTAGTTTTGGTATCAGTGTGATGCTGGTCTCATAGAATGAGTTTGGAAATGTTCCTTCCTCTGAAATCTTTTGAAAGAATTTTAGAAGGATAGGCATTAGCTCATCTCTAAATGTTTGATAGAATTCTCCTGTGAAGCCATCTTGTCCTAGGCTTTTGTCTTAGGGAGATTTTTGATCACAGCTTCAATTTCAGTGCTTATATTTGGGCTGTTCATAATTTATATTTCTTCCTGGTTCAGTCTTGGAAGATGGATCTTTCCTAAGAATCTGTCCATTTCTTCCAGGTTATCCATTTTATTGCCATATTGTTTCCCATAATACTCTCTTATAATCCTTTGTATTTCTGCATTGTCTGTTGTAACCCCTCCTTTTTCATTTCTAATTTTGTTGATTTGATTCTTCTCTTTTTCAGGAATTTTTGAAGCTAGTAGAAGTCAAGGTAACAGTTTGAACCTGGTCATGGATGTGAGAGTTGGACTATAAAGAAAGCTGAGCACTGAAGAATTGATGCTTTTGAACTGTGGTATTGGAGAAGGCTCTTGAGAGTCCCTTGGACTGAAAGGAGATCAAACCAGTCAATCCTAAAGGAAATCAGTCCTGGGTGTTCATTGGAAGTACTGATGCTGAAGCTGAAACACCAATACTTTGGCCACCTGATGCAGAGAACTAACTGGAAAAGACCCTGATGCTGGGAAACATTGAAAGCAGGAGGAGAAGGGGACGACAGAGGATGAGATGGCTGGATGGCATCACTGATGCGATGGCCATGAGTTTGAGCAGGCTCTGGGTGTTGGTGATGGACAGGGAAGCCTGGCGTGCTGCAGTCCATGTGGTTGTAAAGAGTCGAATACGACTGAGCCACTGAACTGAACTCTATCAGGATTCCCAACTGAGGTTCAGGGTTTGTGTAGAACTGTAGCATTTACTCTTGAAAAAAAATCCATGTATAAATGTGCCCCCCACCTTAGTTCAAAATAGTGTTGTTCAAGGCCATGTGTAAATGTATCTATTAAGTCCTCCATCATAACTCACATCATGCTCAATCCCATCTATGCTGAAACCCACACTGGTGTGGAGAGTAATTTTTCTCATTTAATAGGCCATTGTAGATAATTTATAAATTTCTAGTTATGAAACCACTGGTGATATTAAATTAAGAATCAGAATTGCCACCTCCTAATACATGAAGATTATCATGTTCTATTTCACTGTCTTGTAGAGACTGGGCAGGTATGCTCTTATCCAAGACATCGTTTGCCTACAAGCTGAGATCAGAAGCTCTCTGGAAAAACTTTTATTCTTCTTTAACTCTGTTTTACCCTGGAGTGCTCTGCCCTCTCGCACCTGATATACTACCATTACGTAGTCAGTCTGTAGGTTAAGACTTTTCATCTTCAGAAGTTCTCCATCAAAATGCAAATTTCCCTCAAAGGGCCAAGAAACAGACATACTAAGAGGCTATTTATTAAGAAGAATCCTAGGGAAGCTGGAACTCTCAGCTCAGGATTCTATTACCTTTTAAGAGTATTTTGATGCTGATTTGAAACCGGAGGCAAGCAAAGAATGACAGAGTGTTCTCTAGGGCCAGGGCAAAGAGGAAAGGAATAGGACCTGGAGCAAAACAGAGATGTAGATCTGAAAGCTGATAATTGCATTCTGAATCAAATAGCATTAATGAGTCATCTGTCAGCTGAAAATATTCTTCTCATTCATGGTTGGGGAGAAGTGCAGTTTGGTGGAATAATAGAGGGCTTGAATTCAAAAGACCTGAACTTAAAGCACTCACTTTAGGAGCAATGCAATTTAATGTGGAGCCAAGTCTTGAATATTCACCAGTGATGTGACTTTAGGCAAAACTACTTCTTAGTGAACTCTAGCAGGACCCTGTGAGGCCTTCCCAAGCACAACTTCCTCTGCAGCCTTGGCTTCTTGCTCAGCCTTATCCAAGCTTTAAAGAGAAGACTCAAAAAATCACTAATTATAGAAGTGAGGGAATGCAAAAGCAAAGGAAACGCAGTCAAGCAAGAAAAGAAATGACAGCTTAAACAACAGTTCATCCATAAAGCAGTCACAGGACCCCTAGTTCCTCCTGAAGGGATATAGATAGCAATCTGACACATATGTTTGAGTTGTTTTGCAGAAATTAAGATCCACCTCTGACCCCAAAATGTAGAGGATAGAAACTACATGCTGACCACAAGAACTTAGACCTAGACTGGTTGGAACCAGGTTAAGATTAAGATCCCTGAAAACATCACCCTGTTATCTCATTAGAGCCCATCAGAAAAAGTGTCCACAAGCTTATCACACAGCATCCAGATCCTACCCTTAAGGCCACTGGGAGATGGTCTTTGAGCTTCTTCTTGTTTGCCACCCTGCAGAAAATGCTGTACTGTCCTTTACCACAACCTAGTATCAGCAGACTGGCTTTGCTTGCTGAACACTGGGGAAGCAGACCCAAGTTCAGCTGGATAACATTAGTCCTTCTACGACAAGGTATAGGGGACAGTAAGGTTATTTCAGGGACTGAATCAAATGAAGTATGTAGCTGGCACTGGAAAAAATGTTATTACTACAATTACTATTACACCTAATATTAGTATTGTCTAACATATATGGAATTTGTAACATATATGGAATTTGTACTACATGCTAGGCACTATGCTAAGAATTTTAATTTATTCATTTATTCTTCCCTCTCCTCCAACACAATGAGGTGGGTCTTTCCAAATCCTTATTTATTATTTGAAAAAGGAAACAGAGATATTGAACATCTTGGTGAATATTTTACATTTGCTAAGTTGTAGAGTCAGGATTTGAACCCAGGCAATTCAACTCCAGACCTCAGACAGACACTCATATGCTGTACTGTTGGCCATGTTTTATCTTAATCGTTATGTTGTTAATGTTATAATGCGTATGAGTAAGACAGTGTGTGTGCGTGGGCACTTTCAGTACTGTCTGACTCTTTGCAACCCCGTGGACTATAGCCTGCCAGGCTCCTCTGCCCATGGAATTTTCCAGGCTAGAAGACTGGGGTGGATTGCCATTTCCTGCTCCAGGGGATCTTCCTGACCCAGGGATCAAACTGGTGTCTCTTTTGGGCTCCTGCATTGACAGGTGGATCCTTCACAATGAGCCACTTGGGAAGCCCATTAGTGTTGCTACTAAAGGCTATATTCTTGATGAATTTAAGGCTATTTTAACAATACTTCAATACCCCAGTTTTCTCATAACCATGATAAGGATTATAGCAACAATCTGCATCATGGGTTTATTGAAATGCTTTAATAATATATTGTGTTTATGCTAAGACGATACTTCCTTTTTATGGCAAGTATCATTTTATTATTATTTTTTTACTAAGGTATAGTTGATTTACAACATTATATAATTTCTAGGTGTACAACATAATGATTCACAATTTTTACAGATTATATCATTTATAAGTATTATAAAAATACTAGTTTTATTCCCTGTTCTATAAAATTTATCATTATAGGTAATTTCGTTTTATTTTACAGGAGGCAGTGACCAAAATATCCCAAAGAAAACTTCAATAAGGCAAAGTGGTTGTCACAGGAGGGTTTACAAATAGCTGATGAAAGAAGAGAACTGAAAAGCAAGACAGAAAGAGAGACATATGCCCAACTGAATGCAGAGTTCCAGAATATAGGAAGGAGAGATAAGAAGGCCTTCTTAAGTGAACAATGCAAAGAATTAGAGGAAAACAACAGAATGGGGAAGACTGGAGATCTCTTCAAGAAAATGGAGATATCAAGAGAATATTTCATGCAAAGATGGGCACAATAAAGGACGTGGAAGCGGTATGGACCTAACAGTAGCAGAAGAGATTAAGAAGAGGTGGTAAGAATACACAGAAGAACTAGAAAGATCTTAATTATCTGGTAACCACAATAGTGTGGCCACTCACATAAAGCAAGTGCTTTACATGCAAAGGAGTGCAAAGTCAAGTGGGCCTTGGGAAGCATTACTAAAAACAAAGCTAGTGGAGGTGATGGAATTCCAGCTGAGTTATTTCAAATCCTAAATGATAAATCTGATGAAGTGCTGCCCTCAATATGTCAGCAAATTTAGAAAACTCAGGACTGAAAAAGGTGACCATAGGACTGGAATAGGTCCATTTTCATTCCATTTCCAAAGAAGGGCAAAGTCAAAAAAATGTTCGAACTGCTGTACAATTGAGCTCATTTTACATACTAGCAAATTTATTCTCAAAATCCTTCAAGCAAGGCTTTAGAAGTACATGAATCAAGAAACCCCAGGTGTACAGCTGGGTTTAGAAAAGGCAGAGGAACCAGAGATCAAATTGCCAACATTTGTTGGATCATAGAAAAAGCAAGAGAATTCCAGAAAAACATCTACTTCTGCTTCACTGACTACATAAAGCCTTTGACTATGTGGATCTCAACAAACTGGAAAATTCTTAAAAGAAATGGGAATCCAGACCACATTACCTGCCTCCTGAGAAGCTTGTATGCAGGTCAAGAAACAACAGTTTGAACTAGACATGGGAAAATGGACTGGTTCAAAATTGGGAAAGGTGTATGACAAGGCTGTATATTATTACCCTACTTATTTAACTACTATACAAAATATAGTAGTTTGTATATATATACATATGTAAACAAACAAGCATATATAGTTTGTATACTATACAAACTTTTATAAGTACTGGGCTTCCCTAGTGGCTCAGCTGGTAAAGAATCTGCCTGCAATGCAGGAGACATGAGTTCGATCCCTGGGTTGGGAAGATCCCCTAGAGAAAAAAATGGCAACCCACTCAGATGTTCTTGCCTGGAGAATTCCATGGACAGAGGAGCCAAGTAAGCTACAGTCCATGGGATCAAAAAGAGTAGGACAGGACTGTGCAACTTACACTTTCACTTTTCATACAAAGTACATCATGTAAAATGCCAGGCTGGATGAATCACAAGCAGGAATCAAGATTGCTGGGAGAAATATTGACAGCCTTATATATGCAGATGATACCACTTTCATGGGAGAAAATGAAGAGGAACTAAAGAGCCTCTTGATGAGGATGGAAAAAGAGTGAAAAGGCTGACTTGAAACTCAACATTGAAAAAAACTAACATCAAAATTAAGCAAAATGAAACAAGTTAAAAAAAGAAAAAAAAACTAAGATCATGGCATCCAGTCTCATCACTTCATGGAGAATAGAAGGGATAAAGTGGAAGCAGCAACAGATTTTATTTTCTTGGGCTGCACAGTCACTGTGGACAGTGACTAAGCCAGGAAATTAAAAAACACTTGCTGCTTGGAAGGAAAGCTATAACAAACCTGCACAGCATATTAAAAAGCAAAGACATCACATGGCAAAAAAAGGTCCATATAGTTAAAGCTATGGTTTTTTTAGCAGTCATGTACAGATGTGAGAATTGGACCATAAAGAATGCTGAGCATCAAAGAATTAATGCTTTTGAACTGTGGTGCTAGAGAAGACTCTTGAGATCCTCTTGGTTTACAAGGAGATTGTATCAGTCAATCCTAAAGGAAATGAATCTTGAATATCTATTGGAAGGACTGATGATGAAGCTCCATCACTTTGGCCACCTGTTGCAAAGAGTTGACCCATGGGAAAAGACTTTGATGATGGGAAGAATTGAAGGCAAAAGGAGAAAGGGGCAGCAGAGGATGAGATGGTGAGAGAGTATCACTGACTCAATGGACATGAATGTAAGCAAACTTTGGGAGATAACGAAGGACAGAGGAGATTGGCACGCTGCAGTCCATGGGGGTCACAAAGGGGCAGACCCAACCTAGTGATTGAATAACAACAATCACCCCTAACTCTGTCTTGTCCCTAATCACCCTCTCCCCAATGGTACCACTGGTTTATTCTCTTTATGTGTGAAAACAATACTTTTCAAAGTTTAACGTGTACACCAATCACCTGTGAAAGTAGCTCAGTCATGTTTGACTGTTTGCAAACCCATGGACTATGGGCCACCGGGCTTCTCTGTCCGTGGAATTCTCCAGGCAAGAATACTAGAATGGGTATCCTATCCCTTCTCCAGAAGATCTTCCTGACACAGGAATTGAACCGGGGTCTCCTGCAGGTGGATTCTTTACTAGCTGAGTCACCAGAGAAGCCCCCAATCACCGGAGATTTTCTTAAAAAACAGGTTTTAATTTGGTAGGTCTGGAGTAAGATATTAGAAATGTAGAAGTTTGTTAGGTAAGTTCTAGGTGATGTTGATGTTGCTGGTCCAGGGACCATACATTGAGCGGCGAAGTCCAATGAAGCTCTTGGAGATTTATTTTGATTGCCCCTTGGTTATTCGTCATGTGACAAGTTTCCTTTATCTTGGCAAGTGGGGATTGATAAACATCACTAGTATATTAGAGCAGAGTTCTACACAGTCTAGGCCATTCCACTACCCAGTGACATTTCATACACTACTAAAACAAAAAGAATGGAATTTTGAGATGTTCTGCAAACAGTTTTAACTCCCTATCTGCCTTGAGAAACTGAGTATGATCCTCCGTTGCCACTTTCCTGTGAAAGAATAAAGGAGACATCATGAAGTACCTCCCAAGTGAGAAAAATCATAATTGAATATTATCACTACCAGTTACCTAGGATACAAGAAATTAAGTGTTGCCACCTTGACCCTTGCAAATGTTAACCAGGTATCAAAGAAAAAAGATTCTACCTATAAATGAATCTTCTTGTTCCATCACTTTCCTCTTCCCTCTAAAGGAAAGGGTGAAGAGCACCTTTCCACTGTTCCTTTGAAACAAAAGCAATACCATCCTAGAAGAGAGAGGAGGAGGATGTCCGATTCTTAATGTTACCTAGGGAGAAGACAAGTATCTTGGCCCCTTAAAACACACTTTTTACTGCTGCATGTCCCTTGGGGCCTCGAGTCTCTCATTTTCTGTCTTATTTAAGACAAATTTTAAAGCAAGGCAAATAGAAGTTTATTTCAGGCTCTCACAGCAAAAGGGGAGTTTTTCTTGATCTTTGGCTAATAATTTTTCCAAAATGATTCGTAAAAGTTTTTATGAACCATAAAATACCAAACAAATGTCAGGACAATAATCATGGCTTCTTTGAGATTTCTTCACATAGCAGGAAAGAAATTAAATAAAAAAATCTAAACACAAGCACAGTGTTTAGAGAACTGTTCCCTCCTACCAGTTTTTAGAGGCAACAGAAGCTGTTGCAGTGATGAATCCCTCAGTCCATCCTGGACAGTTATTTTAGTAAAGGAATAAAGACTGTGTCTTGTCAGTCACTTGGAAACCTGCAGTGTCTACATTGGCCATCTAATTGCTTCAATTTTCATTTGTTCATCCTTCCCACAAATGTTTGGGAAGGTGTCAAGGAGGAGAAACTCAGTCATGGACATGTGGGAGGGTGCCACAAGAGACCAACTTAAGTAACTTCAGTATTTTGCCCTCATGCAAACAAATAAAGATGGAATTGATTTGAGAATGCTGCAAATGTTACTAATTTCCAAAAGAGGAGCGTGGCATGATAATGGTAAATGTTGTATTGTCAAAAGTTAAGCAGATATAAAAGTTTGCCATTATTTAGAGGAGAAACTACTTTCATTTGATTTATAACTGGCTGGCAAATTAATACAATATTAAAACAGCAACCTCATAATAATAAATAATGTTGCAAAGTGCCTAACTAGACTAATATTCATGCTCAAAAGGGTGATTTTGCAGATAAAAACACATGATGTTAATGTTCAACCCTGACATTTTGGAGAATAACTTCCAAATGGTGTGTGAGGCATGCCTTATCTTTAGATGAATGTGTGATTGGGAGGAGGGGCAGAAATGTCTCTCAAGTGTGAAAGTCAGAATCCTTTCCTGGTGTTTTATGCCAATACTCTGCGAATGAAACACTTTTTAAATTTTTTTTTGCAATATATAAATTATAATATATACATATATATAATTTAGAAATAAGAAGACATTGAGGATGGGCAAAGACTCAATCTCTTAAGAACATTAAAAATAAATTTGAAATAAATGTCATTCTTATGTTTTGAGACAAATAGATTAGAAAGAGGCAGAAGATTTAAGTTTCCTTAAAACAGAGAAATTTTATAATGAAGAATTTTATATTTTGCAGAATATTTGAGATTTCCATACAAACAGTTGAAAATTCCTTCAAAATGTTTGATGAATTCAGAACACAGTTATTTAAAAATCCTTATTGATTTTGTTACTTATTTATGCATACTTACTAACAAAACCACTTCATTAAAATAGTAACCCAGAAAACCAGGAATAGAGTCCATATTTTTTAAAAGATGTTCCATTAGCCTCTAAGATACATTGCAAACGGAACAGCCAAAACTAAGTGAGATGCATTGCTGAATTCTCCCCTGGAGATCCAAAGGTGGTCCCTGTCCCTCCTAAGCTTAGGGAAAGTGCTGAAATGTTTTTTACACTGATGACTAAATTATATTGAAGCTCCCCAACTTTTACCACTAGGACAATATATATATATGTATTTGAAAAGTACTGTTTGATTGGCTTCCCAGGTGGCGCTAGTGGTAAAGAACCCACCTGCCAATGCAGGAGATGTAAGAGATGCAGTTTCCATCTGGGTGGGGAAGATCCCCTGGAGGAGGGCGTGGCAACCCACTCCAGTATTCTTACGTGGATTATCCCATGGACAGAGGAGCCTGGCAGGCTACAGTTCATAAGAGTCGCAAGGAGTCAGACACAACTGAAGCAATTTAGCACACACGTACACATGCATTCTCAGATTAACAACTAAAAATACAAATTACTAAAAGTTGAATTTCAAAGAGACTTCAGGATAAGTAATAATCAATGCAATCATATTCCATATTCCAGCTGAAGCTTCAGTTCTTTGGCCACCTGATGTGAAGAACTGACCCACTGGAAAAGACCCTGATGCTGGAAAAAATTGAAGGCAAGAGGAGGAGGGGATGACAGAGGATGAGATGGTTGGATGGCATCACTGACTCAATGGACATGAGTTTGAGCAAACTCTGGGAGATGGTGAAGGACAGGAAAGCCTGGCGTGCTGCAGTCCATGGGGTCACAAAGAGTCGGACATGACTGAGCAAGTGAACAACAACTTACACTTAAAAGCTTATTGTTTATCTGAAGTTCGTGTTTACTGGGTAGCCTGGATTTTATCTGGCCATTTCAGGTGAGAGCTATTATCTAGAGAAAGAGGGGAAGGGAACACTACCAGCTATGATAGAAACAGTAGTAGAAAATGTAACAATTATTTACTAAGTGTTCCTCTGTCCTGTGTTCATTATCTCATTTAACTCTTCCCAGCAGTCCTCTGGGCTAGGTACTCCATAGAGAAAGAACCTAGCATAGAGCTGGCACATAATAACCACCAATCATTATTTGTTTTTAATTTTAATATGAACATACCTCATCCTCAAAGAGAAAATAAAGGTTCTCAGGCTCCCAAGTTTACTTAGTTTGAAGGAAGGCAGGCTGGGATTTGAATCACCGCTTCTGAAGCCCAGTCTTAGACTTTGTTTCACTGTCCTAAATGAGATTTTACTCTGAACATTTTAACTGCACTCGGGGACTGTAGTTTTGAAGTGGCCATAAGTTTTACTCTGTTAACTCATGTTAACACAACTGTGGTTGGTTGCAACAAGCTATGGTTCAGAAGCAAGAACATGACACAGGTGTTTAGCACAAGAGCTTAGGGCCACTGGAACTGATGCATTCACAAACATCAACAGGCTTTATAGCGGCAACTGTGAACCTCAAAAGTAGGGTACTGAGGCAGTAAACGTCTGCAAAATAACTAAAATCCAGGTCTTCTGATTCCTAGTAGTACCTGATACATCATCTTCATTTCTCTTATTCCTTCTTATGTGTTGAATAATCTCATGAATAAAAGTCATTTAATAATGTCCACAAATTTTCTCTTACTCAGCATATAAATGCACATGTGGGCAAAGACTGTCACTTGCCATCTCAGTAAACAAAGGTGTTACAGCCAACAAGCCATCAACCATTGCAGCCGTCCCCAGCTGTGCACTATAAGGGGACTCTGGATGGAGGAAAAACAGGATACTGGCCCTAGATGGTTAAAGTGCATATGGAAGAAATGATTTCATTTGCATATCCCTGTAAATAGAAAAACCCTAAATTCATTTAGCCAGAGGATTCCATTTTTTTCTCTAATTAATAGTAATCCTTGATGTTCAACTATCTGGTGTTTGTGTGTGTGTGTTGACAAAATTCCTGTACAGTCTGGCTCCTACCTTACCTCTTTGGAGTGGTCGCTCAGAGCCTCCCTGTTGGTTCAGTAAAGAGTCTGTCTGTAATGCAGGAGACTTGCATTCAATCTCTGGGTTGGGAAGAGCCTTTGGAGAAGGAAATGACAGTCCACTCAACTATTCTTTCCTGGAGAATTCCACGGACAGAGGAGCCTGGTGGGTTACAGTCCATGGGGTCACAAAGAGTCAGACACAACTGAGTGACTAACTTTCACTTTCCTCAGAGCTATCTAGAGACTGTGTCCCAGGCTTAAGTCCTCAGTATGTCAATTTAATAAAACATAATTCTCAACTTTTAGGTTGTACATTTTTTTCAGTTGACACAAAAAGCAATGCTAATGTCCTCTATTACACTCTTCAATTAAATTATCCCTAAGGCTGTGATTAATTTGTTGGAAAATTCTTTTTTAAAAAATCTTCAATAACTATGAATTTTTCTTCATTTCCATTCTAGATAGTCCAATTTTAAGAATATTACTTTTGGAGAAATGTTATTAATTCAATGTCTAGATAATAAGATTCCATAAATAATAACTCAGACACCAGGTTTTAATAACTAATGTCTTATATCATGAACCTGCCACAGCCATCAGATTTACAGAGTAGCAGAAGTAAGTGAAGATACATTGGAAATCATTCAGATAGCTACATTTCTCCACCTAGTTTTCCCTTTTAGCTAATAAAAGAGAAAGAAAAATAGCCTGACAGTTTAATTAATGACTTGTTAAAATATCAAGGGCAAAGTAGCCAAACTTATGAGACTAACAATTAAGATGAAAGTGAAAATTATCTAAAATTGATTTATAAATCTTATTTATCACTAACATAATATTAGACTTTTTTTAGAGCAATAGGTGCTTCAAATGTTGTTGCAGATCATTCTCATGGTATCTCATTGTTGACAACAACAGATGATTTTGGACAAGACATCAGTGAAATTTGACAGGGAATTTTCTTCCTCTGCTTTCTGAAACAGTGTAGATATGCTTTCACGAATCCCCGATGAAACAGTGATATGTATTTCCTGTCTACTGTAAAAGCAGAGGTGATGGTTATGGGTCTCAGAGACTTCATTTTTAAAAGATAATTCTATAGACCACAGGAACTTCTAAATGAATGTATTTATGGCATGGTTGGAAAACAAAGAGCTGTACATCTTTCTGGGATGCTTTGCTTAAGAATTTTCTACTTGATTTTTAGCATTGGGGTGATTCTTCATGTTTTACAAAACAATATACACTTGGCTGAGTCCCTTTGCTGTCCACCTGAAACTATTGCAACATCGTTAACCAGCTAAACTCCAATATGATGGCAGAGTCTTCATTTATTTCATTTTGCAAATGTTTACACACTGTTTAATTGTGGTGTAATGGAGAAGATTCTTAAGAGTCCCTTGGACTGCAAGGGACATCAAACCAGCCAATCCTAAAGGAAATCAGTACTGAATATTCACTGGAAGGACTGATGCTAAAGTTGAAGCTCCAATACTTTGGCTATTTGACATGAAGAACTGACTTATTGGAAAAGACCCTGATGCTGGGAAAGATTGAAGTCAGGAGGAGAAGGAGATGACAGAGGATGAGATGGTTGGACGGCATCACTGACTCGATGGACATGAGTCTGAGCAAGCTCTGGTAGTTGGTGATGGATAGAGGGTCACAAACAGTTGGACATGACTGAGAAACTGAACTGAATAAAATTTTATAGTTTTCTGTAAATGATTATTATTGAAGAATATCTGATTAAAGAAAAAGTCATCATTGTGAATGTACAGCAGAGTTTTCTAAATTTAGGGGGATGGGGAAAGGGTATTGTGTCACCCTCTCTAAATTTTGAGGGAAGCTCTGAGAAGAAAGTAGAGGTAGGAATCTATGACTTTTCAAAAACTGTTTTATAGGTAATCATGACAAATTGCCAATGATACAAGTAGTATTTTTTGTGTCCTTTTCATCTATTTCATACCTCAAATTTTCCTGCTCCCAATTGAAGGAGAAAACCAAAGTTTAAGATCGGACAACATGAGAGTATCAGAATTGAACTGGGGTTTTTGCAAATGTGTATTGGGAGATTCAATCATCAAACAGAAGACAAATAAGGGAAACACGAGACATTCACACATTCTAAATGACAATGGGAGTTGCCATTACATCCTAAATAATAGGAAAAATAAAGAGTCTCAGGACAATACTAGCATTGGCTCTCCCCAAATTTAAGTTTAAAATCATAGATATAATTTACCACCGTAGGTTTCAATCTGATTTATTTCTGTTTCATAAATGACTCATTATAAAAGGCAATAATAATTTACACTAAATTAGATCTTTATGGAATATAGTCTAAATCTAGAGATTCTACTTGTACAAAAATGAAAGAACTAGAATGACCAGTTATCCTGATGTTAAATGCATTCTCTGATGCAGTGCCACCCTGCTGCTCTTCCATGGATGAGTGTTTGTTCCTAAAGGAACATTCCATCCTGGATGCCTTATATGCATTTATTTGGTGCCAGGGGAAACTAAGGGGGCAGTGACAATGACTGTTTACAAAGGCTTGCTTTGCTTTACTTCTTAACAACAGGTCTGTGCGCGCACACGTGCTAAGTTGCCTCAGTCATGTCCAACTCTCTGTCACCCCATAGACTGTAGCCAGGCAGGCTGCTCTGTCTATGGGTTTCTCCAGGTAAGGGTACTGCAGTGGGCTGCTGTGTCCTCCTCAATTACAGATAAGTAAAAGCTCCTAACTCAGAAACCTCTCTTCTCTCTTACTCCCTTGTTCTTCTCTTCACTTTCCCTCTTCACCTAAAAATACTGAATAACACTATTTTAGAAAGAATCTCCTTTCTCTAATTGTATAATAAGCACCTATCCAAATTACCAGCCTCTTCCCCTGCTTTCATGAATTTTCTACAAATAATTTCCTGGGAGAAATTTATACCAAGAAATTACCCACACAAATTGGAACACACACACACACAACTCTAATCAGTGTTAGAGAGTAAAAATTTATACCAAGGCTGAGCATGCTCATTTTGAGTGCTAGTTGCATGTGAAAGATGAACGTTAGAAAAAGACATGTCATAATACATGGTAATCTATTAAAAACTTTGCATGAATGATGCTGAGGAACCAATAGATGCCAACCTTGGAATTTCATTTTTAATAGGCTGTATCTATGTGTGCATGCTTAGTTGCTTAGTCATGTTGACTCTTTGTGACCCCATGAACTATAAACTGCCAAGCTCTCGTGTCCATGGGATTCTCCAAGTAAGAATACTGCAGGGGGTAGCCATTCGCTTCTCCAGGGGATCTTCCTGACTCAGGAACTGAATCCAGGTCTCCTGCATTGCAGGCAGGTTCTTTACAATCTGAGCCTCTAGGGAAGCCCACTCTCTGATTTATTAATTAAAACCATCCTTATTAAGATGAAGTAATAATTCAATTGATCATGTTTATAGGTCAAGCTTTGCTACATATTAAAAACACTGATTTTGAAAATCCTGTATTCCCTTGGTTAATTTACCTATACTGTCTTAACTAGTTGTTTTAAGAGACGTATCTTTGTCTACTATACTGCTTTAAACTTTGTTTCAGTTGACAGTGTTGTGGGATTACAGAAATTTTCAAAGGATCCTAGAGAAGAGTAAACTTCAACTATCAACAAGACCTAAATACTAGAGAAGATTTTTAATGTTATTGGTTATCATCAAGAACATGGTGAAATAATTCAACTATGCTTTACACGGAGACATCCCTTCATATAGCAGAATGTCATGTTTAGACCTGGAAGGATTTATTGTAATATCTAGTAGCAAAATGGAAGAGGTTAGGATAGGGTCTAAATAACATGGGTCTTGATGTTAATTTGGGAAATTATAAAAGTAATAACTTGGACAAGGATTGAAGTCTTTGTTATCAAATAAATTCACTACAAAACTGAGAGGAATAGCGAAGAAGTGGGGTGACAGAAGATATGTTAGAAGGGGTGTGGTGGTGACTGCCAATCCAGGTCTACCTTTTACTGGGTATATTCTTAGTCATCCCAAGCTCCACTTTCCACATGTATAAAGCTATTACCTATCATACATGGTAGTGAAATGGCATTATGAAAATCAACTGGCAGAGTGATAGGAACACAGATTTAATCAGTAATAATATGTATATGCTGAGTACTGAGCTATATTTTTTAGATTCTGTGTGGAAAATATAATTCATTACAGGGGACTAAAAACCAAAGTGGTTTATGTTAATCAGGATTAAATATAACAAAATGACAGTTAACAGATTAATTTAGTTTTGATTGTGTCCCCAAAGGGAACTCTAAAGGCCAGAAGGAATAACTTAGCAACATTTGTGGAAAGCACTCATAATCTTTAAACTTCTGTGACCTAAATGTGAATCCCAAGTGTTAAGTGGTTACCACAAAACTGCTGACCTTTCAAGGTGGCTTTAAGAGAAGTAAAGTGGTAAGAACAAAGCTGATCACCCCCTGTACCCTGTTCCTAATAAGATCTCGCTGAGAAGTTAGTGTTCTGGGAGCTGAAAAGACATATGTAGAATATTGAGCCTAAAGACAATGACAGATTGATGCAAACCTTTAAAGCTATGCCATTTGTAAGATAATTGAATAATCTGAAATGAAAAAGAAAATATGGTGGGAAAGTGATTAGTCTTCACACATCTAACAGACTACCTCATGAAGGAAGCCTAGGCTTGGTCTATGTTATCCCACAGTATTAATAGTGAAAGTGAAAATCTTAGTCACTCAGTCATGTCCAGCTGTTTGTGACCCCATGGACTAAGCCACAGGGATCCTCTGTCCATGAGATTCTCCAGGCAAGAATACTGGAGTGGGTTGCCATTCTCTTGTCCAGCGGATCTTCCTAACTTATGGACTGAACCCCGCCTTCTGCATTGCAGGCAGAATCTTTACCATCTGAACCACCAGGGAATAAGTGGTCAGTCTTGGAATTTAGAAAGTATCTGATCCTTTGCTGGATGATAATATGACATAGATATCTCAGAAGTAATCAAATATATGATACCCCTTCCTCAGGCCACCTTCCTTGTTGGCTCAGATGGTAAAGAATCTGCCTGCAATGCAGGAAAGCTGGGTTCAATCCCTGGATTGGAAAGATGTCCTGGAGGAGGGCATGGAAACCCACTCTAGTATTCTTGCCTGGAGAATCCCCATGGACAGAGGAGCCTGGTGAACTATATTCCATGGGGTTGCAAAGAGCTATTCACGAGTGAGCAACTAAACACAAAAGGCCACATTTAAACTGTTTTGAAATTTCACTATACATTCTCAGTATAGGATTTTTTTTTAATATTGCTTAGAACTTATTGGTCTTTTTGAACCTTTTGATTTGTGTCTTTCATTCATTCTAGAATACCCTCAGGTATTACATTTTCAAATATCTTGTCTGCCTTACATTTTCCTCTTCTTAAATTCTCCTTAAATGTATATCAGATCTTCTCAATGTATACTCTCTCCTCTGTTTCACAACATCATTGTTATCTCTTCTCTGTCCTTATTCAGGATACTTTACTCTGATTTTCCAGATCTATAATCTTATCTTCAGCTGGGTTTAATGTGCTATTAAACTCTTCCATTGAAGGTTATTTTGAGTAAATTTCAACTTCTTGCAATTACATGGTTAAAGTTATTGCAAGTCTTGATTAAATCAGTAATTTATTTGACTTTTTTGACTTAACTTAAAATATGTTTGTGTGATTCCAGAATCTTCTGTCTTGGAAATTACTTGTGGACTATTATATATATATTGATATTTGACTCAGAAAATCATGTATATAGACAAGGTATTATAGCCACTTTAACTTAGGGTAGTAAATATCTGATTGAACATCTTTAAGACAATCACAGTTAAGAAATTGGAATTTTTCCAAAGCTTTATTCTATATTTTACATTCTTAAATGCAAACTTTTCTTCTTTTATCCTTAATATTTATAAAAAGAAGTCCAGACATGTTTCTGATATATTTAGTTAGGATTACCCTAAAAAGATTTTGAGTATACCTAGTGTTTATTTAATGCTATTTTTTAAAATATTATATTTTTAAAGCAATTAGGCTTATAAAATATTATATCTTTTATATATGCATCTTTGTTTATGAAGTGAAATATGCAGCGTTGCAATGCTGATTTCTCTATGGTTTCCCTAAGTCTTGAATGGTTAAAAAAAATATTATCAAATTCATGCCTGCAGTCAACTTTTTTACTTGAATAAAATGAAGCTGGGTTATAACTATTAAGCATTTTTAAACACCCAGAAGGGGCTGGTCTTCTTTTCACTTCTTCAGTGATGTGCAGGATATTGCAGTTCAACCAGGCATATTAAAATGTGCAATGTTAATCTGTGTAGATATTTCTGTGAATCTATTATAAACTTATTTCAACAAAAATCTTTCATAGTATCTGCATTTTTATAGAGACATTTAAATATTGCCACTGCCCAAATCAACAGCTGCAGAATTGTGGGTTATATACATGTGATACAGATTTTTAAAGTACAGGTAAAATCAGAGATAAAATAGTTCTAGAGAAGACATGCAACTCTCTGATGATTAGAAATGGACAGTCTCAAGAGTTGCTACAAAAAATTATCTAAAGAAATCCTATTGAACTATTTCTAGCTTTTGTAAATCCTTCCATCTCCTTTGGGGAAGTTATTTTATAGGAATTAAAGTATTTATGATAAGCACTTAGAAATATGAGTTTGGCATATGAAATAAAACTATGTACACAGCATTTGCTTATATTATTTTCAGATATTAAGTATGTTTACTGAAGAAGACCATTTCATTCCAAAGTGCCAAGAATCCAGTTCAGCATGGCTGAGGGGTCACCTTGGCTGCAAACAAGGGTGCAGACATTGCCTTTGGGGCTTGGTCTCTCTCTAGTTACCTTTATTCCCGTTTCCTCTGAACCAACTGCTCGCAGGCAACCACTCTTCACACGGTAGGCCCCGGGCTTACAGTCTGGCTGAAAGGGGGAGCTGGCACCTCCCAGTAGTAAGAGCAAAGTCCCAGGTTGTGTACAACTGGATCAACCAAGATGGCTGGCTCTTGCTGAGCCCATCACCATAGCTCATGGGATGGGAAATACTTAATAGCTAGACTTAGTTCATGAGCCCTCAACCCAACCACAAACTCACGAGACCTGTAGAGGCTGGAGTACCAGGGAAGGTCAGCTCACTGGACTACAGGGAACAAGAGATGAAGAGGAAGATTTTCCCCATAGCAAAAATGCCTTGTGATTAGAAGATAAAACTGTCATTATGAAAAGTTGTTGCTGAGCTGTGAAAGACACCAGGATTCTTGGTCTCCAGAGGGGAGGAATCAATCCAAGGCCAGTGACAAGGCTTGCTCACTCAGAGCTTTTGCATAATAAAGTTTTATTAAAGTATAAAAGAGAAAGAGAAAGCTTCTGACTTAGACATCAGAAGGGGGCAGAAAGAGTGCCCCTCTGATAGCCTTTAGCAGTACGTTATATACCTATTGGACTTCCCTAATGGCTCAGATGATAAAGCATCTGCCTACAATGTGGGGGACCTGGGTTCAATTCCTGGGTCGGGAAGATTCCCTGGAGAAGGAAATGGCAACTCACTCCAGTATTCTTGCCTGGAAAATCCCATGGATGGAGAAGTCTGGTGGGCTACAGCCCATGGGGTCACAAAGAGTCAGACATGACTGAGCTTCTTCACTTTCTTTATCAGCAAGCTGCTAATTAGAGACAGGAGGTGTCTCAGAACTCAGAGTGGCACCAGGCCTCTCACCCACAACATGCACTTTGAGATAACACGGGCACCAGGTGAGTCATCCCGGGCCATAAAATGATTGACATGAATCTTGAAGAAAGACAGGTTTCCAAGTAAATATATAGTTTTATTAACATAGATTAGGAGAACAATGTGTGGGTAAAACATACCAGTTTGTTGAGCCCTTATGGGTCCTGAGTCTTAAGCGAACTGACTTGAAGAAAGACAGAGACTAGGGTAAATACATAGCTCATTAACATACCTTAAGAAAACCATTTCCACTGGAAAAATGCACTGGTTAGCTCAAGGTTTGAGAAAAGTTAAACTCAGGTGGAGCCAGGAGTCATCGAGGCAACACAAAATTTTACGAGAAACCTCCTTTTAAATTTGTATAGAGAAGGGAAAGAATCTGACACTTGTTTGTTTCCTCCTGCCACTTAAGAGAGAGATTAAAAAAAGCTTAACATTTGCGGCCTATTTCCTTCCTTTTGAGTTTCCTAGCCATTCTGCCTGTTACCCTCTCAGTTAGGTAGGCAAATACTGCAGAAATCTAACCTAACATCTAATATAAAGTGATATAAGTGTGTGCACCAAACAACTCCTTTAAAAACAAAAAGGCCTATTTGTCTATCTTGGAGCATTCAATCTCCTGATGATCTGTAGAAACAGATTTTCATTCTCATGGTTCCAGCTTGACCAAATCTGCTAGTTTCATGATTACAGAGTTTGGAAAAGACTAGAACAAAAGAAATTTAGTTAACATATACCCTTTAACGGCCACAGGCAAACATTTTGAAAATTCTGTGGAATATAAAGACACTTGTTTGCAAACTATATAAATTAAGAACTTCTTAAGGTAGTATGATTGACGGGAGATTTTTTTAATTTATTAATTTCTGCTAAAGGAAGTCACTTAGTAAAATACTTAGTAAACCCAGTCAGTAGTTTATGAAAGTTTTAAACAATAAACATTATATAAGATTCTAACTACAAACTATAGAGAATTTTCAGATTTTAATTCCCAAAGGTGAGGGTGTCAAAACTGTTATGAGCAATAACAAATTAAGATTCTAGTGCTGATACTCAGATGCCTTATAACAACTGTCAATCTCTAGTCATTCAGAAACTGGGAATAATATTTATGTTCATAACTATCTGAAGATTAAATGAGAAAGTAGGTATAAAAATGTCTGGTATTAAGGACACATTCTAAGACATGTAATAATTCAAACAGAATAGGAAAGTAATATTTCTCATTCATCTAATAGGCCAAGATGGTATAGCTGGCTGGCAAAGGTGGTTCTCCCACTCAATCCCAGAGGCAACCGAAGTCCTTCAGTTTCGCAGCACTGTGACCCTTTATGGCCGCATCATGTGCAAGCAGGGAAGGGAGGAGAAGCACAGCAGCTTCTTCACAGCACACAGATGGAACACTCGACTTTTGTTCACCGTCCATCAAATGCCATGGCCACCCCACTCAACTCTAATAGTGTGAGAGCATGTGGCCTAGTCGTTTCCCCACGTACTGACAGATGAGGAAAATGGGGCCTGCTTTTTCACCAAAGTTTCCATGTGAGTGCAAGATTTAATGACTGGGTTTCCCTGATGTGAGCTGAAAACTTTGTCAAACTCGAGCTAAGAGACTCATTTACAATTGGCCATGAGTAAGAGAAGTCTTCCCTGGTGACTCAGATGGCAAAGAATCTATTTGCAATGCAGGACAGCTGGATTCAATCCCTGGGTTAGGACGGTCCCCTGGAGATGGGAATGGCAATCCACTCCAGTATTTTTGCTGTGGACAGAGGAGTCTCACAGGCTAGAGTCCACGGTGTTGCAAAGATTCAGACATGACTGAGTGACTACATTTTTTTTTTTTTTTCATGAACAAGAGAGTAGTTCCTTCTGAACCATGAACTTTACTCTAGATATGATATAGCTATAACTATATCCATCCTAGTTGATGGAGAGATCAGTCCATATGCAGACGGAAATTGGTCCCTACCGAACAAAATATCCCATTTGTAAATTTGGCCACTATGATATGTTTCAGTGTGGGCTTCCCTAGTGGCTCAGATGGTAAAGAATCTGCCTGCAATGTAACAGACCTGGGCTTGATCCCTGTGTCAAGAAGATCCCCCGAAGAAGGGATGGCTACCAATTCCAATATTCTTGCCTGGAGAATTCCATGGACGGAGAAGCCTGGGGAGGGTAAGAGAGTTGGACCTGACTTTCACTTTTTCACATGTTTCAGCACAGGATTGCATTGATTTAAAAAAGTAAAAATCTCAAAAATAAATCATTTAGAAAATGATTTTCTTTGAACTTTAAAATTCTAAAAGTTTCTAGGCCTAAGGGCATTTTAAATTACAAGTCAATCTTTTAAACTTGAGAATTTTCTTTGGCTAATTTGTAGATAATTTTGCCTTTTTAAAATGGATCAATTTATACATCTGGGCCTCATAGTAGGTTTTGTTATTGGAAGGACTTAAAGTCTCACAAACATCAGTGATTGTAGAGGCCATTGATTTATTCACATGTCTATCTATCCAATCCCACTTCCCCATCGTGAGGGCCATAGGTATTTCCCTGGCACACATCTGCCTTGAATGCAGAGACTCATTCTTAATATGCCAGCACAAACTATGTTACTATCTTGCCTGGAGAATTCCATGGACAGAGGACCCTGGTGGGCTACAGTTCATGGGGTCACAAAGCCTAGGATATCACTGAGCAACCAACACTCATGCATGGAGTCTTATAGAGTCATTAGCTCACAAGACAGAATCAAAGCCCTTCAGTTCACTTGAACTGAAGCCACAGTAATTTCCAAGTCACACTGGGAATTATCTTTCAAAGAAAGATATTCATAAGATATTCAGTTCCTAAGAGCACCACAATCTTGTATAGAATCTCTCACTCCACAATAAGGGGGAGAAAAAGGTAGATCTGGCTGCCAATGAAGTAAAATTAATGTACACATCAATGGTTTTATGCATAAAGGAGATTCTAATATTCTCTTGCAAAAGCAAGTTAACAGCCGTGGCCTTTGTTATAATGCAATTTGCACCCGCCCAGAGCAAGTCACCAGATGAGAATGTGACCCTTGGTCAGAAGAGCACAGCTGAGCTTACTGTTAATTTGAACAGACACCATAGCATAAAACAAAGACGCTGAGACCGAAACCTTGTCAGTTGGGATGTAAATGAATCCTGCTGACAGAAAACTCTTTTCTGCATCTAGAAGCTGGAATCGTCGCAGGAGGCCCTGTGATTGGCTGCCTGTCAAAGTTTGCAGAGAGCAGGGCTTCCCCACGTAGTCAATGGGGCCATGAGAGGAGGAGAAGCTGGCAATGAACGTAATGGTACAGTGGCAACAGCGTGCCTTGTAAGCCGTGCGGCTTAGAAGACCCTAGAAGACTGGCAACATGTTCAGCTTCCTGGCTTTTTTGCTTTATTTTCCCTACACTCTTGAGTATGTGACTTTGCGAGGAGTTTCTAAATGCGAGGCAGCACAGGGATGAGTAAATGAAAATTGATACCTTTTGCCTGTTAAACAGAGTGATGGCTCAATTAGTTATTTGCTGGCTTCCAGCATAGCTGTGACGAAGCACTTTCCAGCATCATTTAAAGTCACTGTCACCTCGATACCACTGCCCTGGAGTTTTGGTTCTCACTGACTTCACAATTATGCCTCTTAGGCTCTGGGACTTAATGCTTTGCAGTAACTGAGAAAACAGTTTCTGCCATGGGCCCCAACTAAGGGGGTGATGTAGGAAAGGCAGCTATCCAGAGAAACTGAAGTCAGTAGCTGGATGGGACCAGAGTCCCTAACACACAAGGACACCTGCCCGAGGTCCTGGGATAAGGAAGCCCTGGGCAGCAGGCTGGGTGTAGCAAGTTGTCTGATGCAGGAATCCTTTCCTAACTCGCCCGGCTTTTGCATAGAAAAAGTTACCTGAGACGCATGAGAAGATGTTTGTAATATTTTGTAGTTTGGGGGCTTCCCAGTTGGTGCAGGGATAAAAAATCTTCCTGCCAATGCAGGAGATACGGGTTTGGTCCCTGGGTTAGGAAGATCCCCTGAAGGAGGAAACGGCCACCCACTCTGGTCCTCTTGTCTGGACAGTTCCATGAACAGAGGGGACTGGCAGACTACAGTCCACAGGGTCACAAAGAGTCAGACACAACTGGGTGAGTGCACACACACTTTTAAAAGAGACACAAACAGTGCTTTCACAAAATTTATGTGTATACCTAGTTGCTGTTAAAAAAAAAAAGGTACATTTTTGTCCTTCGGACTTGAGATGATGAGATCAATCCACACTGTGTGCACCGTTACAAATCTAGTTTCTTCACCCCCTTCCCTCACACACACAGTTAGTAAAATTCCATCAGTAATTTCTGCCTCATCTCTTCCTTTACTATAGAGTAACTGCTCATGGGATATTCTACTTCCTGTCCAGACACGCCTTTACTTCTAATGACACCAGAACCTCATGTTATGCCTAATGCACCAGCTCTCACTCCTCCACGATTTTTCCCCACTGGTTCTAAGCGTGCTTAGAAGAAGGGCTTCCCAGATGGCTCAGCGGTAAAGGAATCTGCCTCTAATGCAGTAGACTCAGGTTTGAACCCCGGAGGAGGAAATGGCAACCCACTCCTGGGTTGTCTGGTATACTCCTGGTATACTTGCCTGGAAAAATCCCATGGACAGAGGAGCTTGGCAGAGTGCAGTCCATGGGGTCGTGAGGAGTTGGCCATGAATGAGGGCCTGAGCAGGCATGTGCGCTTGGAAGAAACACATTGGGTTTTTTGGGGGGTTTTTTTGCTGTGATTAATAATAACCGTAGAGTGAATTAATCTCACTTCTTACTGATCAGTCAGGGCAATTCCAGACCAGGTCAGAGCACGAGCTGACACTGTGGACAGAGAGAAACATGCTAGAACCTGAAACCCAGGGTACAAGGAAAGCAGAGGCATCATCAGGAGGTGAGCAGGGGTCTTAAAAACTGACGGCGCCCTAAATCCTAATTTCATTTACTCCATAATTTGGCAAAGAATGGGCTCCATCTCAGCCTTATATCATCAGCAGGTGAAATCAGGAGAGACAATTATGAAAGCTAACCGTCTGAACCTACATATATTACTTGTCATGTATTATACATGACACATATACATATACATGAGAATGGAAACTTTTTGCAATACACAGTATCGCAGTGTTTCTAGAGAAGTGTATCAAGTGTCCAGGGAAACATTTTGATGGAGTTACTGTTCTGCTCAGTGCCTTTCAGCCCAACTGTTCAGTAAGTTTTCTTGGCTAGAACTTAACCAACACACACAAAATTAATGATTTATGCTTCTGAATATAGCCATAACAGCACACTTTTTCTGATATTTTTCTTAGACTTTTAAAAATAGGTCTCTGCCTTTTAGATCCTACTATCAGTGGTAGGCCAGAACTTGGACAGCAGTACTTTTCTTTTTTCATAATTGACAGTGTCCATATGCTGTAGCTTGGAAGAAAAGGCTTGATTGATGGTGAAAGTACTTTGAGTTAAATCTCAGCTTATGCATGACTTTTGGGCAAGCTTGCTTCTCTCAGCCTCACGTTTTTCTCGTGTCTGAGACGGCAACGAATGCTATCAACCTCTTAGGGTTATTATAAGACATTTAATATGCACATGGATAAGACATGAAAATTCTATTCTTATTATCCATTTGCTTTGACCGGTCTGGTATTTCCCACTGTTGTCCTCAAGTGGCATAGGCCTAAAATGATTTTGTGCTACTCTGCCATCTGACTCAAATGCTTTACTGCAAGTTCTTCTCATCACTCTGCTTCATGATGAAATTAATGTCCTTGCTAAAAAAATCAAACAGAAGAATGGGAAACTGGCATCAACTCTGCATCCAACAAATACCATGTGTTGCCCTAGTGAGCTCAGTTTTTCTGGTGGATAAACAAGATTAGAGAAGGTAGACTGTGCAAAAATTATACACATATTATGACAGAATGAAAATTTAAATCCAGTCTGTTTAACATGTCATTCCATGATCTTTCCACTACCCCAAAATATTTGGAAGCAACAATAAAACAGAAATATAAAGAGCAATTTAATTCCAAGCAGGGCTCCAGATCCTGTTGAATTATCTCCCATGATTTATGTGAGTTTGTTTAGTTGCTAAGTTGTGTGTCACGTCCAACTCTTTTGCGACCCCATGGACTGTAGCCCACCAGGTTCCTCTGTCCACGGCATTTTCCACACAAGAATACTGGAGTGGGCTGTCATTTCCTTTTCTATTTATGGAGATTTATGCTGGAGGAGTGTCTAATTTTGCTGAACCCTGGTAATTACATGGATAAGGGCAAAGATGCAAGGAAAAATGGAGAATGAAAAATCCGTGAGGGCAGTGACTGTAACTGTCGCAGTCAATGTTGTGTGTCCCAGTTCTGGGACCTCCTAGGCCTTCAGCCAGTATTTTTGCAGCAAAAAGTAAAGGAAACATGTTTTCATTCAGGCTTTTGAACCTTCATCATTGTGGACAGTCACTCAGCTGTGTCAGACTGTTTACAACCCCATGGACTATAAACCTGCCAGGCTCCTCTGTCCATGGGGTTCTCCAGGCAAGAGTACTGGAGTGGGTTGCCATTTCCTTCTCCAGGGAATCTTCCCAACCCAGGGATCAAACCTGGGTCACTTGCGTTACAAGAGAATTCTTTTACTTCTTGAGCCACCAGGGAAACCCTCTTAAACCTTGGGGCTACTGAAAGGAAGATGACATAGATTCAGGCTGGGGCCCTGCCTGTATCTTTCATTCACTCATTTAATATTTATAGTACTGGGCATTATGTGGATAAAACTGCAGATAAGATATAGTTTCTGTCTCCTAGAGTATAATTGTAAAATAAAATAAAACTTATGAGCTATTTTTAATCACCTACAATATGCAAAGCCCATTATAAATGATATGACATAAATAAGGACAGTATGCTATTCAAGTTATTTGTGGGCAAGTGTGTTAAGTAGAAGAGAGTTGGGGTCAGGGAATTATGGCCTTCAAAACTGTTAGAAACCTTAGGGATGACCTTTCTTGTCAGTTCTGTGCTCCCTGATAACTCAGTATAAAACTCAAACTCCTTCACACACGAGATGGGCCCTTAAAGTCTTCCCCAGCTCATGTCCCTGGCTGCATCTCCCAATGCTGTTCCCTCCCCCTTCAGGATCTAGACGAGTCCAGGAGGACCCTATCCTCATTTCTCTGCCCCCTCCTCATGGCCTGGTGACCTCTGGTGATCGAGCTGTACTTGCATTTGCCTCATCTTTGGGTCAGGGTCCGTCTCTGAGCACACACAGCCCTCGGGAATTCCTCTGTCAAAGCACTGGATGTGCAGTGTGGCCACGGTCTCTCCCATCAGACAGCAGTGCCCTGAGAACAGGGACCAGGTCCTGCCATCCTCGGAGCCTTGGGGCTTGGCTCAGGGCCTGGAATAGACTCTGGAGACAAGCTCGATTTTTCCAAAAGCAGATCTTATAACCAAGATAAATCCCAAAACCTGAGTAAAAGTTGATGGGGAAGATAGGATTGGGGATTCAGATAGAACAAGAAAGCAGGAAAGCTGAAGGCATGAACAGACCCTGTTGGTGGGCCAGTTTAGCCAGAGCAGAGTTTAATGGAGGCCAGATTTAAAAGGCACATGTGGAAGATTTTAATACGCAGAGGAAGACAAGCATCTTCCTTTGAAGGTATTTGATCTCATTTACCTTTTTTTTGTTCTCCTGGGCACTTCCAAGCTGTTCAAAATAGTCTAGAATTTATTGGAAGACTTATAGTAAGGATATGATCTTACTAATCAGTTATAAGTCAATTTAATAACCAGTAACTTAGAGAAAGAGACAGAGTACAGAAGTCTGTAAGCTTCATACTTAGCAGGACAGTAAATACAGCCATGCAGAGCTTCAGGATAGGGTCTCCAGGGCAATACAGTCTGATTATATGCGGAATAAGATGTCAAAGCAAAAAGTAATTATCTAAATGCATCTTAGGCATCCTCAGAGAATGATGCTTATCAACTGTTAGTGCCTTCAATTATAGTAGGACAGTCAAAGATGAATGTTTTAACTCTATCATTTACAGGGATACGAATTTCAACGAGCTGACAAACATTTTGGCCAGAATCCTCACTCTTAATACAGAACTTGCTATTCTCTTCAGTCAATAATACGACTTTAATGGTTTTATTTTTTTTCATTTATTTTTATTAGTTGGAGGCTAATTACTTTACGATATTGTAGTGGGTTTTGTCACACACTGACATGAATCAGCCATGGAGTTACATGTATTCCCCTTCCCGATCCCCCCTCCCACCTCCCTCTCCACCCGATTCCTCTGGGTCCTCCCAGTGCACGAGGCCCAAGCACTTGTTTCATGCATCCCACCTGGGCTGGTGATCTGTTTCACCCTTGATAGTATACATGTTTCGATGCTGTTCTCTCGAAACATCCCACCCTCGCCTTCTCCCACAGAGTCCAAAAGTCTGTTCTGTACATCTGTGTCTCTTTTTCTGTTTTGCATATAGGGTTATCGTTACCATCTTTCTAAATTCCATATATATGTGTTAGTATACTGTAATGGTCTTTATCTTTCTGGCTTACCTCACTCTGTATAATGGGCTCCAGTTTCATCCATCTCATTAGAACTGATTCAAATGAATTCTTTTTAACAGCTGAGTAATATTCCATGGTGTATATGTACCACAGCTTCCTTATCCATTCGTCTGCTGATGGGCATCTAGGTTGCTTCCATGTCCTGGCTATTATAAACAGTGCTGCGATGAACATTGGGGTGCATACAGATGGCTAAAAAACACATGAAAAAATGCTCAACATCACTCATTATCAGAGAAATGCAAATCAAAACCACAATGAGGTACCACTACACGCCAGTCAGGATGGCTGCTATCCAAAAGTCTACATTTATCCAAAAGCAATAAATGCTGGAGAGGTTGTGGAGAAAAGGGAACCCTCTTACACTGTTGGTGGGAATGCAAACTAGTACAGCCACTATGGAGAACAGTGTGGAGATTTCTTAGAAAACTGGAAATAGAACTGCCATATGACCCAGCAATACCACTCCTGGGCATACACACCAAGGAAATCAGATCTGAAAGAGACATGTGCACCCCAGTGTTCATTGCAGCACTGTTTATAATAATATGGCTTTAATGGTTTTAAAGTACGACTTAGTGACTTTCCTGGAAAAATCAGGAGATAATCGTTCTGCTCAGAGTATGGAGCTATGCTGATCACGTCATACATATGTGAAATGTGCAGAAATAGGGTACTAATTACATCAGTTACAGGGTATGGGATGTGCTATTTTGCACATTCCCTCTCCATGGTATCTGAAGTAGCTCCTTGAGTTGTTTTCTTTAAAAAGTCCCCGTCAAAACCACAAAGCTATTAATTATAAGCCATCCTGTGACATTCACAGTGGTCATGGTGAGGATAAGTAAACATTTAGTTGGAAAAAAAAAGTTTTAAAAAAACACAAGCATTCTACATAAATATATCTAAGAATATTATGCGAAACCGCATTATAGGATATGGTCTGTTTTTCAGAAAAGACAAAGTTAGCAATGAATGCTATCATGAATACACTACTTTAGCTGAATTTACCAACTTGAATGTATCTAATGCATATTTCTAGAAGCTGAGTAAGGCTCTGTATGGATAGTTTTAATTTGCTGTCAGGCAGTGGAAATCTTATTTTACTGTATGCCTCACTCTACACATAGAAGGCAAATTTTTTCATAGCATATTAATAAAAGGCTATAATACGTGCTGCTTCCTAGTGAGTAGACTCTGAAGTGAGAAGGTACAAGATATGGTTAGTAGGAGTTTCTTAATGACTTCTTTTCAGCTGGAGTCACTCTCACCATGTACCCCAGTATGGAAGGAATCACTCTGCCCTTTCACTGTCAGCTGATGATCCCTCAAGATCTTGACTCTAAAATGGCATGCTTGTTGTTGAGTGAGTTATAAACTTTTTTTTACTAAAGCGGGTGGAGTGGCTTTATTAAGATGCAGTATTCACAAATATCTTTATCCAATTTGGATAAGAAAATAGGATTTTAATGGATATTTATTGTCTGAAAAAAAATCAGTAAAACTGGCATCACAAAGAAAGGCAAGAAGAATAAATCAGAAGGAACAAGGGTTTAGAGCTTGCTTCTGGCCTTGTCTCTACCATTAAGTTTTGTGTTGCCCAGAGGCTACAATAAAATGTCACCAAAGTTCAAGTAGGGTTGGAAATGACTGAGGCAGGCTTGGTAGGGAAGGCTGTGAAAACTCCAGGATTCTAAGATAATATGATTCTCCAAGAGAATCCAGAAATACAGATTGATGTGAAAACTCCTGATTTTTTAATGCAAAGCCAAATTTAACTAATAATAAAATACATTGAAGGCAAAATACAATTTATCTGCAGGCTACATGTTGCCCACAGGCCTCCAGGATGGGGCATGTGTAAGGCCCATTTTCTTGACCATGAAAGAGGAAACTGAAGTAGATGATCATTAAATGCCTTTAAGCTCTAAGATTTTCTTCTTGGGGCAGTGGAAATTCTCAAAGTTGGTCCTCTCTCCTCTCCTAATCAACATCCCTTCGGGCCTTCTTCTGTTCAGCCTTTTATTTAAATTCATTCCATATACAGCCTTCTTGCCTGTACTTACAGTATGGAAAACCCCATAATGAGAAGAGCAAAAATGAAGACAAAATCAGAAGATGAAAGCAAGGTCTAACTTAGAATCTACACACAGGTTTAGCATACATAACATAAGGACATTTATGAAATGTACACAGGACTGCAAGAATTCCTACAGTTGACAATGTAAATGGCTGTTTCCACTCTAGAGTATTGTTACAGTGACCAGAGTTCTTTGGAAAAAGACATAAATGCCATGTTTGTCATTCATAACAAGAATATCATGACCATCTCAAAGTCTCTGTGCAGCATAGAGAATTTAATATAATTTCTATACTTATTTTTTCAAGAGAAGCCAGAAATAGACTTTATGTAAAAGCTCATGATTTTTGAATGTTGAAAACTAGATTGAACTAAGGATAAATGAAAGTAAAAATATAGCACATAAAGGTCATTGCCTTTTTCTGGAAAAGAAAACTTTAATTTTATGTGCTGATTTTCACTACTTTGCAGAAAGTTGAACCAAGAGGACACCCGTGGAATATGACCACAACAGCTCTATTAAAAGCTGCCAGCTTCTTTCTGCAGATTTGAAAAGTGAAAGTTAAAGTCATTCAGTCCTGTCTGACTTTTTGTGATCCTATGGCATTCTCCAGGCCAGAATACTGAAGTGGGTTTCCCTTCTCCAGGGGATCTTCTCAACCCAGGGATCGAACCCACATTTCCCGCATTGCAGGTAGATTCTTTACCAGCTGAGCCACAAGGAAAGCCCAAGAAAATTGAGGCGGGTAGCCTATCCCTTGTCCAGCACATCTTCTCAACCCAGGAATTGAACAAGGGTCTCCTGCATTGGAGGCAGATTCTTTACCAACTGAGCTATCAGGGAAGCCCTTCTGTAGGTTTAATATTAATAACTAATAGAGTGATGCTCTTCAACATTAGCCTACTAAGAGGTTTTTGTTTGTTCTGCATGTGAAGCTAGAGTTATCTTTGAAAAACAGGTCTGTTCGATGATCTCCACTCAGAGACCTCCCATCACTTCTCAAGACACTTGCAAAGCAGTTCTAACCCTTTTCTATGGCCTGTGAAAGTGAAAGTGCTACTTGCTCAAGTCATTTCCAGCTCTGCGAACCGACGGACCGTAACCCGCCAGGCTCCTCTGTCCAAGGAACTCTCCAGGAAGGAATACTGGAGTGGGTTGCCATTCCCTTCTCCAGGGGATCTTCCCCACCCAGGGCTGAACCCAGGTCTTCTGCATGGCAGGCAGATTCTTTACTGCCTGAGCCACTGCCTATGAGGGGGTGTTTCAATAGCCGCAGATGCTCTGCTCCTCATCTCATGAAAAGGCAGAGTCTCCTTCCCCATTCCCTTAATTTGGGCTGGCCTGGGGACTTCCTTTGATGGTTAGAATGTGTCAGAAGCGACTCTGAACAAGCTCTGAACCTGGATCTAGAGGTCTAAGCCTCCCACTCTCATCCCCTTGGAACACTTCTGCCACCAAGTGAAGAAGGCTAATGTGGAAAAACCATGTCTCCTAAGGACATCCTAGACCATTTACTCCACCCAGAGCTGCCAGATGACTTCAGCTCTTGAGGGAGCCCAGGCAAGAGCAGTAGAATAATTGCCCAGCGAACCCACCGCAGCCTGAGAAATACTGACTACTGTGTTCAACCAACTGGTTTCAGTGTGTGTGCTCTGCAGTAAAAGATAATATAGTGTTACAAGGTAGTGGATGATCTGACCACTGGGTACTGGATGATGTGACCTGTCTATTTCAGCCACTCTGGCCTCCTTGATATTTTCTGACTTACCAAAGATTTCCTGCTCCTCCTTATAGCTGAAGTCCTTTTCCTCCCAGTATGCACAAAACTCCTTCATTCACTAAAGTCTCCTCACCACCCGATGGCAAAGAGCAATCATCTCCTTCCCTCTCACTCTCTACCTTCTTCTCCTGCTTCTTTATTATTCTTAGCTCACATGGACTGTAATCTTGGGTTTCCCAGGTGGCTCTGTGGTAAAGAATCTGCCTGCTAAGCAGGAGGCATGGGTTCGATCCCAGAGTCAGGATGATCCCCTGGAGAAGGAAATGGCAACCCACTCCAGTATTCCTACCTGGAGAATCCCACAGACAGAGGAGCTTTGCAGACTACACTGCGTGGGGGCACAAAAGAGGTGAACACCACTTAGTAACCAAACACCAAATATAATCTTAGCTAGCAATATGCTTGTATTTTCTTTTAACCTGAATGCAAACTCCAGGAAACTAAACATTTTTATTTTGTTTACTAGTATATCCCCACCACCTAGAACATAGCAGGCTCTAGAACATAGCAGGTGTTCAATTAAAAGTATGTTGGATGCATTGTTTTTCAATTGCTAGAGGTTATTCCATGAGGATTCAAAGTAGGAAACTTGCACCTCAGATATATGTTTCAGCCAATGTGTGATACATTATAGGCACTGAGAGAGAATCTTAAAAAAAAGAACCTAAAACCCTTGGAAGAGAGCAGTTACTGTGTATGTGCTCAAGCTTTTCTGGAACATAGGAATTAGAGTTGCCTCTGTGTGGTAGTTGCAGATCTTATATTTATACTGATCATTTTTTATGCTATTCAGTTTCTTTCTGGGATTCTTTTCCTAACACATTTCTGGGGTTTTTTTTGTTGTTGTTGTTTCCTGATCCTCAAACAGAATTGTATAACTTCAATCATTATAGTACCCCCGTGTACACCACAACTTATTTCCAACTTTACACCCTTCCCTTCCATCCTACCTCTTAACTTAGGTTTAAGACACTAGACTTGTGGATATCTACTATGTAACTGTCTTTTTTCAATTAGATTTCACCTTTAAAGCAGTTTGGGATTAACAGCAAAATTGAGTGGAATGTATAGAGACTTCCCATACACCCTGTGCCCATGACACATCCATAGCCTCCCTACGGCCAGCATTCCTCTCAGAGTGGTGCATTTCTGACACCTCATGAACCCATACTGACGAGTCATTGTTACCCAAATTTCATAGTTTAAGGTTCACTTTTGTTAGTGTGCATTCTATGTATCTGAACAAACACGTAACATGCACCCACTATTATAGTACCATTGTTAGTTACACTGCCTAAAAATCCTGTGTTTCACCTATTTACCCTTCCCTACCCCCTGGAGCTCTCTCTCTTAAGTGAAATAATTTGAACATTAGTGAGCCCTAGGGAAGGTCTTATTCACAGGGGACGTATCACACAGGCCAAGGAGATCAAATAAGAAAACATCACCTGATATCCCTAGTGCTCACTGCACAAAGGTATTGGGTCAACATTGCACACCAGTTGCACATTGTAAGATGCTGGGTATTGGCAAGTCAGTTCTCATAGGCTGCAGTCCATTCTTATTCAAACCAGAAATCTGAGTGCCATGCTGAACTCTTTCCTTTTTGTTTTTTGTTTTGGTTTCCTCCTCATTTCCTCAGCAAATTCAGGTGATTTAGCTTTCTAAATAGTCTTGCAATCCATGCCCTCACCTTCCTCCAGTTCACCCACATGACTACAGCCGATGTGCTCATTGTCTCTTGTCTGAACTGTCATCACAGCGTCTTACTAATATTCTTCCCTTCGGCCTTGCCCTGCCTCTAGTCCATTAAAGGACAGCCTGAGCGGTCCATCAGAAGATGGAAAAACTAGAGAGGAAAGGATTTAGCTATTCTTCCTAGTATAATTTTTCAAGAATCTGAAGATATTCAGCCTTATATTCAGCTTACTCACCTATTTTCCAACAAGACTAGAAAAAATCTCTTTAGTGAATCTGAAATGAAATGTTCCAGTGTATTTTCTTCTCCAGCTTGCTTATTTGCTTTTATCCTTTTAAGAGAATATTTTCTATTGGAGCAAACTTAGAACATTTATTTACATGCACCTTCTCTTCTGTTCTTAGTTTCGTTGTCAACAGACAGTAGGTGAGAATCCTGTTCTGTGCAGTCCCAGGAGATGCTACTGCCTTTTTCTTATTGGAAAGTGTAGTGTTTTAACATTAGTCTCTCAGGTGCTTTATTTCTTCTCCTTATTAGTGTTCCCATAGTGTTCTACTTTATGTCTTCTGTTTATTTGAGTTTTATTATATATATATACACACACACACACATACATACAATGGCTAATACACATATATGCAATATCTAATACACATATCTATAGTATCTAATATACATATATATGGGCCTCTTGGCTCACATTTAACTGTCAAATATGAATCCTTTTCTGTTGATGCCTCATAGGATCCCAGAAACGAGGGAACTGGGGTGGAAGATTCTTTTAGGATTCTTTTTAGCCTTGTCTTTTTTATTTATTTATTTATTTTTTTTCTTTTTCTTTTTTTTTTTATTTTTCAGTGGGTTTTGTCATACATTGATGTGAATCAGCCATAGAGTTGTCTTTTATGGAATTACTATGTACAGAGTTTTCTTCTGTCAAGATGAATGTAAATTTCTGATTTTTCTTTTATGGAGTTTTCCATGAAACATACAGAGTTGTCATTAGCACAGGAAAACCATATTTAGTAATTAGAAAAATCAGATTTGTTTCTAAATGCACTGAAAACAATAGCCTTCAGTATCTAGGAAGAAACACTTTGAGTTCAAACACTTTCACCTATTTCCTTTATTTTACTTTTACACACTCATAAAAGTAAGTGTAGCATTTTATTATATTAGATCACTTGTTATTAAGCAATGAATACTACTTTATTTCAAATTTCTGTGACAACTGAAAATTCAATTAGCCACTAATTTAGTCTGACTACCTTTTGCTAAAGTCTGTGACTAATAACTATTGAAACTGTGGTAAGTAACTATTTCATTTATACTTCCTTGCTGATGATTATTTTCAAATGGTAAGTAGTAACAGTTTTTTCCCTTTGTGTTCCATTAGTGAACAACTTTTAAATACCAACTTTCTGGTTATTGCTATAATTATATCAGAGAAAGATAGGAATACTCTTACAAACTAGTCACAGAAAATATAGAACATTAGGATTTGTAGAAATTACACAACCATTGCCAAAGTTGTGAAACCTATACTCTGGATCTGTGCCCACACCACCCTTCTTTTGGGGAACTAAGAGATTCAGCTAGAGTCGCTATCTTTCAAGAAATAGCCTAAATTGATCTATCACAGATTTCCCCTACCCCCCACACACAAATACAACTTTACATCTGAATTTAAGTTAAAGATATTCTTTCCTAGAAAGTCAGTGGAAAAGGTAAGGTTGTGAAGAAAGTGTAAGTTGATGGATGGTCACATTGTGAGGATATTTGCTCTCCTACTTTAGGTATATTGTATAAAAACAAGATTCCCCCTCCCCCAGTTGATTTGGGAATATAATGATGTCTATGAATCCACTCAGAAAGTTAAACACGATTCATTGAAATTTTGGTCTAAGGTAGAACCAGAGACATCTCCAGGAAGAGGTCATTTTGTATAGCTGCAGGTTCAGGCTGAGAAGAGCAAGAGAGAACCAGAAGCCGGAAGCCACCTAAGAAGACGGGACATTGGAATTTAGGAGAAGAAGGGGGACCACTGAGCCTCCAGGCTCCTAGACCTTGCACCAGCTTTTTCACATCCCTTTTCTCACATGATTCCCAAACAATTCTATAAATAGCTGTCACTGTTTTGATTTTACAGATTAGGAAGTTAAGGATTAAAGAAGCTAGATACTTGCACCTTTCGTAAGTAGCAGACACAGTAAGTTCTCCTTTATTGTGTCTCAATTGTTTGTGCTCTCAAACAATACGGTCTCCTTTATTCATCCATGTTTATAAGAAATGTACACAAGGAAGACATCACTTAGGAATTTATAAATTCCTGGCTTCCCTGGTGGCTTAGAGGTTAAAGCGCCTGCCTGAAATGCAGGAGACCCAGGCTCGATCCTTGGGTCAGGAAGATCCCCTGGAGAAGGAAATGGCAACCCACTCCAGTATTCTTGCCTGGAGAATCCCATGGACAGAGGAGCCTGTGGGCTACATTAGTCCATGGGGTCGCAAAGAGTTGGGCATGACTGAGTGACTTCACTTTCAACCATCAGCAGAACATTTCCCCATGTACTAAACACCCCAGTTTCACCAACTCTGTCCAGAAGGTTAACATCATGGCATATGTGAATTCTTTTACTGGTTACCTGCATTACTCAAACTAGAAACCCAAGTTTAATACAGCAATAATATCTGTCAATAAGGTTCCCCCAGATAATTAACGACAACTACAGTGAAAGAGCAGATCTGAATATCCTTATTCAACAACAAAAAATAAAACTTACTTAAAATACACCAAAAGTATTTCTACAATTCTTCCTACTAACATTTATAATAGATTTTTATTCTTTAAATTATCTATGTAAATTGGGACCTGCTCCAAGTTATAAACATGTAATCATCTCCAACCTGAAAAAGGGATCTTTTTGAAATGTTACAAGATCAAATTTATTGTTATTTGAGTTGGCAACAAATTAAGTGTATTGTATGAAATGAATCACATTTGAAAATGTGTACAGAGTGCATCTAAACATATTTACATAAGCAATTTAGAATTATGCCCTTTTTCCATAAATAAAAAACTTAAAGCTTTCAGTACTACTTTAAATATCATCTTCATTACATTAGAAGAAATAATTGTGTTTTTAAAACTAAACACATTAGTTGTGTGAATGCTCTTGCCAAAAATGTGGAACTATAAGACCTCATCAAACCTAATGGGCTCTGTTTTGTGAAATGACAATCACATTTCTCTCATACAGAGAAGTGTCATTAGGAAGCACAATGGGGGCACCATGGTATCATTCTTTGGGGTGAATGAAGTGTGGTATTGATCAAAACCAGGACTCGTATTGATGATACATTAGTTGCCTTTTTTGGAGTTTGGTTTCGTTTCCTTTTTTTGTAAGAGATATCAAAACAATATAGCTTCCAAACACCTAATTGAGTACGAAGTTAAGCTTAGGAAATGTGCAGTCCAGTTTTCTTACATAGATTAATCCCTAAACAAACATGATGTAAATAAGCTTTATATTTATTTAATTTAGTTGTAGATATCTAGATCTTTGTGTTTGTCATCTTAGAATCCAGATATTCATTAAACCTCCTTGTATAGTTTACATTATAGAGGAAAACTCTATTTTGTTACTGAAAGAAATCCTCAGTACTAGTAATATGTATTTGTATTCTCTTCCCTTACTTAGAAATTAGTTTGACCTGCCTTCTCTCTGAAAGATAATAAGTAAGTGGAAAATTTATTATCTTACTATCTCTGACCACAGGTTGTGGACTTTCTGGGTGGCTCACTGGTGAAGAATCTGCCTGTAATGCATGAGATGCAGGTTCAGTCCCTGGCTTGGGAAGATCCCCTGGAGAAGGAAGTGACAACTCACTCCAATATTCTTGCCTAGGAAATCCCAAGGATGAAGGAGCCTGGTGGGCTATAGTTCATGCAGTTGCAAGAGTTGAACACAGCTTAGTAACTAAACAACAACAACATGACCACAGGTAAGTCGTTTGAATGAGTACTACTTTAAAATAAGATAGCATCCCTTCTTTATTACTCCTGATCCATGGCAATTCTGAGAATTTTGTGTGTTTTAAACATTAAAAAATGCTTTGATCTTTTTGTAAGAATAATAAGTATGACTTCCAAGCTCTTTTTAACCTACAAATTTTACATTATATGTCTGTTGAACACAAAGGGCCAAGGAAAGTACAATGAAATATAAGACATGATTCCTTCCATCAATGGCTTTATTTTGTTTTTAGTGAGATTGGACACTATGTAGATGGTCATATGTTATTTTCACCCTCAAAACCCATTCAGTTCTCTTCTAGCCAACTAGGTACAATAGACAGTTGACCAACATGGGTTTGAATTGCACAGACCCACTTTTATGCAGACTTTTTAAAACAATAGGTATACCTGAGTTGAATCCATGGATGCAGAGGAACCCTGGTTGGGGAGGAACCACAGATAGGGAGGGCTGACAATAAGTAACCTAGATATTTTTAACTACAACCAAGGGTCAGCATCCCTAAACCCTTCTATCCATTAAGACTCAAGCAGTTTGGATAAGATAGACCCTACCTTCTGATACAGAAACCCTGTCTTCCTTCTTGCTCTAAAGTTAAAAAACTTAAGACCTAAACCTTAAACTGTAATTATCTCACAAGCATGATGAGAGTGCTTGTCTTGAAAGGAAGCCAATATTACACATTTAGAATAGAAATGAGTCACAACAGAGATTCTGACAGCCATACATTCAATGTATTGAATTGACCCAATGCCAGTATTGCTCTCAACTTTAGACAATAGATTGCTATCTGTGACCTGCAACACATTCCTGTCTGATATACACATCAAAACCTAAAAAAAAAAGTGATGAATAACTGTTCACATTGTATTAGAAAAGATAGAAAAGAATCTTTAGTCCAATGTACCCCTATTACACACACATATCCCCTCCCAAATGTCTCTGTTTTGCATCTAAGCAGCTAAATTTTTGAGCACCAATCCATAGTTACTCTGCACAAAGTATTGAGGTACTTCTTGGAAAATTTAGCTCTTGCATAAAACCAATCAAGACAAATTTTAAATTAAAAAAAAAAAAAAAAAAAAACATTGTCCTAAGATGGAAATTTTGGCTTCTGAGCAAATATAGCTGTCTTTTTTTAAAAAACAGAAACATGGACTATGACCTTCTTAATAATTAAGTAGAATGCCAAGTAATAATGAGGAAGCCTTTTCTAAGAGGATTAAAAGAATGAGATGAGAGAGATGACTTCTTCCCTTCTTGTATGTTAGCAGTGATTCTAAGCAGGACAATTTTTCTTTTTTTTTTTTAATTTTTTTTTTAAGCTGATAACAACTTTTTATTTTTTATTTTTTTAAAATTTTTCAGTGGGTTTTGTCATACATTGATATGAATCAGCCATAGAGTTACACGTATTCCCCATCCCGATCCCCCCTCCCACCTCCCTCTCCACCCGATTCCACTGGGTCTTCCTAGCCCACCAGGCCCAAGCACTTTATGTAGGAGGCATTTGGTAATGTCAGGAAACATTTGATTATTACAACTGGTAGGGGGTGGGTAGGGAGGAGGAAGGTGCTCCTGGCATCTAGTGTAGATACCAAGGATGTCATTGAACATTCTTTGATACATAGGACATTTCCTAGCCATAAAGAATTCTCTGGCCCAAAATGCCAGTAGTACTGAGATTATGCAGCCCTTTCCATTAGAATACACCTTAGGATTCAGATATTTAGTTGGAATAAACTTTTAGATAGGGTCAACAAAATTATTAGGTGGAAATGGTAGAAATACTGTGTACATTGGTTGTAGAAACCTGAACACAATCCCTCTTAAATTATCAGTTATCAATACCTGCATATTCACATATTAGTTATCCATGAAAGATTTTATCATTCTAGTCTTCCTTGTTGTCCAGTAACTATATGATACATCAATGATCTGACTGGCATATGCAGATTTCACATGTGCTCCCAGAGATCTTTGGAATTAGGTAGCTAGGCAACGTTATGATTTAAAGAGGCTAGTTTCAACTGGTCCATTGCCTATATGATTTGCATAGGTACACTGCATCTGTGACCCTGTGTTAGGCCCTCAAAGCTAATCAAATATTCCACTTATTTTGATCTTTCCTGACTTTCCTTAAAGTCAAAGAGAAATATGCTAATTCTACATATTTAGTCAATGGTGATGTTCCTTTCAGGTAGTATGCTATTTTTCTATAGTCAAGTTAAAAAATGTGGCTATATTGAAATGAATGTCAAACAGCAGAGTCATTAAAATAAAACCTGCTGTTCAATTTCATAGACACAAAGTTCAGGAACACCAACAACAATCACACTTCTTATAAAAAACTTGTCAAAAGCAATTTCAATTTTACATGACATTAGCCATTACAAAATGAAAAACTACTGTTTTGCCAAAGAGATCTTATGGTAAGTTCTGAGTAAATAAGGCAGCACTCCTTGCACGATCAAAACTTACCAAATAACTCATTAATAGATAAATTAGGTAATTTCAAAAGTCAAGCCTATGTGTGTATATAAACTGAATATAAAAATTTTAGTTACTGAATTAATACTGAGATAAAGTACCAATAGAGTATATTCCATCTTCTGATTTTGCAAAAACAGTTATTTCAGTTTGCTTCTAAATGTTCAATTTTTGATCCTTATTAGAATTTCAAATGAGCAGGGGAAGAGTGGTCAAGATGGGGCAGGATAGGAAGACCCTGAGCTCATCTCCTTTCGTGGACACACCAAATTTACTACTAATGTTGATGAGAAAGATTGGAAAACTAGGAGAAAAAAAATTTCTACAGCTAACGATATAAAAAAGTAAAAACAACAAGATGGGTAGGAGGGGTAGAGACGAGGTAGTCAAGAGCCATAATCGCAGGTGGGTGACCCACAAACAGGACGATAATGAAGATTACAGAGGTTCTCCCCAAGGAGCAAGAGGACAGTGTCACGACGGGGGCACATGGTAATTAAAATGACAAAAGTGAAAGATAAAGAGAGAATATTAAAAGCATCAAGGGAAAAGAACAAGTTATATATGAGGCAACTCCCATAAGGCTCTCGGTTGACATTTCAGCAGAAACTCTACAGGCCAGAAAGGGATTGGCATGATATACTTAAATGATGAAAGGAGAAAACCTACAATCAAGAATAATCTACCCAGCAAGGCTTTCATTCAGATTTGATGGGAGCGTGCAAAAGTTTTATGGATAAGCAAAAACTAAAATATGAAGATTATGAAAGGAAAAATCTCATGGTAAGAGCAGATATACTGTAAAGTAAACAACTACTTATAAAGCTATAAGGAAGGTTAAAAGACAAAAGTTGTAAAACCATCTGTATCCATATTAAGTGGTTAAGGAATAAACAAGACAAAAAGATAAAATACGTCAAAAACAGTAGACATTGAGGGGGGTAGTAAAAATGCAGTGTTGTTAAAATGCTTCTAAATTTAAGGAAGCAGCAACCTAAAATAATCATACATATTATACAGATAACATATATGTATATACTGCTATATATAAAATTCATGGTAGCCACAAAACAAAAATCTATAATAGAAACATGTACAAGAGAAAGGAATCCAAATGTAATACTAAAGATAGTCATCAAGTCACAAGGGAAGAGAAGAAAAATAAAAACTAGAAAAATTTAAATGACAAAAAGTACATCTCTATCAATAATTACTTTATATATAAGTGGACTAAATATTCCAATCAAAGGATAGAGTGATTGAATACATACAAAAGCAAGACCCATATACAAACACACTACAAGAGACTCACATTAGATCTAAAAATACACAGATGGAAAATGAGGAGGATGGACAATGGTATTTCACACAAATGGAAATTAAAAGAAAGCCAGGTAGCAGTACTTATACAGAACAGACTTTAAAATAGACTGTAACATGAGACAAAGAAAGATGTTACATGAAGATAAAGGGATAAATCCAGCAAGAAGAGATAACAATTGCAAATATACATTCATCCAACATTGTTGTTGTCTACTTGCTAAGTCATGTCTGACTCTTTGCGACCCCAGGCTCCTCTGTCCATGGGATTTCCCAGGCAAGAATACTGAGGTGGGTTGCCATTTCCTTCTCCAGGGTATCAAACCTGCATCTCCTATACTAGCAGGCAGATTCCTTACCTCTGAGCCACCAGGGAAACCACCTAAATACATAAAGCAAATATTAAAGGGAGAAAGGGAGACAGACACAAAGGGAGAAATTTACAGTAATACAATACCAAGGAATTTTTAATATCCCATTGACATCCATGGACAGACAGAAAGTCAACAAAAATAAATAAAAATACTGGCCTTAAATGACACATTAGACCAAATAGACATATATATTATAACTAGCCTGTAAGTAGATATAGAGGGAATATACCATAATAAAGGCCATATAGGACAAGCCTACAACTAACATCACAATCAGCAGTGAAAAATTAAATGCATTTCCTCTAATATCAGGAACAAAAAAAGGATGCTTATGCTCACCAGTTTTATTCAACATAGTATTAGAAGTCTTAGACAATAAGACAAAAAAGATAACAGAAATTCAAATTGGAAAGGGAGAAGTAAAACTGTCACTACTTGTAGATGACATGATGCCTAGAAAATCCTAAGGATAGCACCAAAAATCTACTAGGTCACAATTAATTTGATAAAATTGCAGGATATAAAATTATTATACAAAAATCTGTTGCATTTCTATGTACTAATAACAAACTATCAGAAAGAGACATTGAAGTAGCAACCTCATCTACCACTGCCTCAAAAGACTAAAATATCTAGGAATAAATCTAAGTAAAGAGGTAAAAGTTTTGTATTCAGAAAGCTATAAGACATTGATATAAAAAACTGATGACAACACAGATGGAAAAATATACTCTGCTCTTGAATTAGAAGAATATTATTAAAATGTCCATATTACCTAAGGCAATCTACAGATCCAATGCAATCAATATACAAATGCAATTTTTCACAGAACTAGAATTTTAAAGTTTGTATGGAAATGAAAAAAAAAAGCTAAACAGTCAAAATAATCTTGAGAAAGAAACGCAAAGCACATTGATTTTAAACTATCCTACAAGACTACAGTAATTAAAACAGTATGGTACTGTCACAAAAACAGACACATATATCAATGGAACAGACTGCAGGGCCCAGAAATGAGCCCACAGTGATATGGGTAATTAACTTTTGACAAAGGAGGCAAGAACATACAGTGGGGAAAAGACAGTTTCCTTCAATAAATGTTGTTGGGAAAATCAGATAGTCATTTGCAAAAGAATTAAGTGGGACCACTCTGTTCTCTCACACCTTGCACAAATTCAAAATGGAATAAAGACTTAAGTGTAGATCTGAAATCATAAAACTTCTAGAGGAAAACATAGGCAGTAAGTCTTTGACATTGGTCTTAGTTTTTTTAATATGTTTCCTCTGGCAAGGGAAACAAAACCTAAAATAAAGAAATGGAACTACGTCAAATTAAAACTTTCAAAGAGAAAAGGAAACTATCAACAAAATGAAAAGCCAACCTACTTAATGGGAGAAGATATTTGTAAATGATATACCCAATAAGGAGTTAATATCCAAAATACATATAGAAACAATACAGCTAGATATCAAAAAAGAAAAACCAGCTGATTGAAAAATGAGCAGAGGGTCTCAATAGACATATTTTTATAAGGAGACATACAGGTTCCTAACAGAACATGAAAAGATGCTCAACAGCATTAATCATCAGGGAAATGCAAATCAAAGCCAAGAGAAGATACCACCTCACACCTGTCAGAACAGCTATTATCAAAAAAGACAACAAGTAACAAGCTTTGGGAAGAGTGTGGGGAAAAAGGAGTCCTCATGCTCTCTTGGTGGGAATGTAATTTGTGCAGCCCTTTGGAAAACAGTATTGAAACGCCTCAAAAAATTAATAGAAATATTATATGATCCAGCTTTCGAACACCAGGTATTTATCTGAAGAAAAACAAACACTAATTTGGAAAAGATATGTGCACCCATATGCTCACTGAAGCATTATTTATAATAGCCAAGATACATAAGCAATCTTAGTGCCCATCAAAAGAAGAAGGGGTAAAGATCCAGGGTGTGTGTATAGGCACACACACAGAATATTAGTCAGCCACTAAAAATGAAATCTTGCTATCTATGATAATATGGATGGACCTAGCGAGTATTATGCTAAGCAAAATAAGTCAGAGAAAGACAAACACTGCATGATTTCAGTTACATGTGGAATCTGAAAAAAAAGTGAACAAACAAAACAGAAGCAGTTGTAGAAAACAGAGAGCTGGTAGATTATACAGGGCGGGGTTGGGGGAGGCGAGGAACATTAACAGGTACAAAGTTTCAGCGGCAAAATAAGTGGGTAGGAAATGTACAGTGTGGGGAAATACTAACTATCTAGTATCTCTGCAGGGTGACAGACCATAACTAGGCTTATTGCAATGAAAATAATTTTGAAATATAGAAACATAAAATCACTGTGTTGTGTAACAGGAAGTGTGTTGTAGCACAATTACTCTTTAAAATCTGACATAATAAAAAGATCAGACTTGTGGTTACCAGAGGAGAGGATGGGGGTGGGGAATTGGATGAAGGCAAACAAAAGGTATAAACTTCTAATTACAAGATAAATAAGTACTAGAGCTGTACAACCTGGTAAGTATAATTAACACTGCTGTATGCTGTCTATGAAAATCCTAAGGGTTCTCATCACAAGGAAAAAATGTTTCTATTTAATTTTGAATCTATATAAAATAATGGATGTTCACTCTATTGTGATAATTCTTTCATAATTATGTAAAATCACTATGCTGTACACCTTAAACTTATAATTGACATACAGCATTGTATCTCAATAAAGTTGGAAGTAAAATTAGCAGAAGTAAGACAATTAAATCACTTCCTGTCTGTAGGACAACAACAGCACTTACAGTTACTTGGAAGTGGCAAAACCATCTTCATCACTTAAGCAATAATATGTGAGTGTTTCTGAAAATTATTCAAATAAAATTCAAAGCTTATAGTGGTATATTCTAATAAAATCACATTTCACTTCAGCATCCACTTAATTAGAGTCAAATTTTCCCAACTCATAAAATATTTCTTCTGTAATCTTTTGATTTAAAAAGCAAATCATTTTTATTAATAACAATGGAAAATTTACTAGCCCACGTAAAATTATTAACAGTGCCTATTCTCAATGGAAGACTGTAGGCAATAAAATGAATAAAATGTTCATACTTTACAACTCAAATCATATCAATTATTATATACACTAAGCAAATAATTCTGCTGTTATGGGTCAAAGCCCAACATAGGATGTATTTATTGTTCACTTTTGTCTTAAGACAGGTAGACAAAAAATGTCATGTTATGAGGAAATATCATTATAAGGAATTGAATCAGAACAACCATTTGCTAAAAGCTATGCTGAAGAAGGAAATGGCAACCCACTCCAGTACTCTTGCCTGGAAAATCCTATGGATGGAGGAGCCTGGTAGGCTACAGTCCACAGGGTCGCAAAGAGTCAGCCATGACTGAGCAACTTCACTTCACTTCACTTCATGCTTTGATAGGACTGAAAAAGAGCTAAGACAATTCAAGACTGTATTCAATGTGTAAGAATTTCATCACAGTGAGATCATCAGGTGGTTTAAAAACAGTTATGACTGAAAGCATTACTGTTTGAACAGGTGTTTATAGAAAAAAACACCCATGATTGTTTTTGTTGATTTTTGTTTATTGATTTTATTCTTTTTTCTCTTTGCAAGAGGAAAATCATTTGATTAGAGTTCCCATATTACCAGTGGGGTCTACTTAGATGCATTTATTGCACAGCAAAAAAAAAAAAAAAAAATATCAGAATATTTTGCTAACTTTACCTCTGAACACATAGAGATAACAAACAGAGATAATATAAGCTTACCTTACAAAATAGGAGAGTCTTGAAATCTGGAGCTACATGAGTGATCTAGAGTGGCACCAGAAGGTGGGAAGTCAGGGCAGGCCAGAGGTGAGGAACTGAGGTTTAAGTAGGCAGGGCACCGCACTTGATGAGGGTCAGACACTGAAAAATGTGATAGTATATTTGCTTCTCCTAATGACAGGTTGCCACTGGCATTTACTGCTGAGACCATGGTTGTTGCAAGTCAAGCAATGAAAGAGTCTATTTGACTGAAGAACTGTCTGACCCAGGGTCACAGAAGGGCTCCCATGGAGAAATACTGGCAGGATAAAGCAGATTTCATAGGTTTTTACAGGTAACATTATTCAAGTTCAAAAGGGTGGTCTTGACAGACAGATTTAGGAGTCCATGCCTAGAGACTGAGCAGAGATGACAGGGCCCAGCAGCAAGATGTTGGCCAGAAACACCGGCGTCTATTAAATGATGACCATCACCATCAACACGCATGCCATACACTTCAGGGGAAGGACAGAAGATATGGACCTTCCCTTCTGGACCACTGGAAACACGAGCTCTTCATTATCCAGAGCTCCCAACCCAACTGTAGTGGCCAGCACTGGTTTTAGGAAAGCACAAAATTCACAAAGCACATTTCTGGTCTTGTAAAGTCACTAATGTGATGGAAGAAACAGTTTACCTACCACTTCACCCTCAATTTGTGACCCTTGTACCTTACGTGATGGTTGGGATGGCATCACCAACTCAGTGGACATGAGTTTGAACAAGCTCTGGGAGATGGTCATGAACAGAGAAGCCCAGCATGCTACAGGTCATGGGGTTGCAGTCAGACACATTGAGCGGCTAACATACCTAACTTCACTGCCCAGGGTCAGATTTATTAAGAACCAAGGTATACACTGTGGTTGGCAAGTCTCCTTGGCTATTCCTATGGTTTCTACCCCCCATGAGTGCATCAGTTTACAGCTTCTGCCACTCCTCAGGCCTCAGAGTTCATGGAGAACAGGCCCATGTGTTGCTGGCTTGCCTCCCAGGCTGTAATTTCCTACTTTAGTGACTGTACACTATGCAGGAGGCTTTGATTTATCCATCTACTGTAATTTATTAAATATCCTGTATTTTCACTTCTGAGCCCCCCAAATCAATGGCATTTAATTCTGCATTTTAGAGGCGACAATTGATTTTTAGCTTTATAACTAATAAGGGAGATAAATCATGTATCAATAGCTTTAAAAAAAATCTGATCACTAGAGGTAAAGTTATAGCATCTGTGATGCCCAAAGCAAAGATCTGAACTAAGATATAGGAAAGTGAGATGAGGCAGAGGTTGATAACTCAAAGAATCAGGCTACACACTTACCCTCAGTGAGTCATTTGGTTCAGTTCAGTTCAGTTGCTCATTCATGTCTGACTCTTTGCGACCCCATGAACCACAGCACACCAGGCCTCCCTGTCCATCATAATTCCCAGAGTCCACCCAAGCCCATGTCCATTGAGTCAGTGATGCCATCCAACCATCTCATCCTCTGTCGTCCCCTTCTCCTCCTGCCCTCAATCTTTCCCAGCATCAGGGTCTTTTCAAATGAGTCAGCTCTTCGCATCAGGTGGCCAAAGTACTGGAGATTCAGCTTCAGCATCAATCCTTCCAATGAACACCCAGGACTGATCTCCTTTAGGATGGACTGGTTGGATCTCCTTGCAGTCCAAGGACTCTCAAGAGTCTTCTCCAACACCACAGTACAAAAGCATCAATTTATTGGTGCTCAGCTTCATTTATAGTCCAACTCTCACATCCATACATGACACCTGGAAAAACCATAGCCTTGACTAGACGGACCTTTGTTGACAAAGTGATGTCTCTGCTTTTTAATATGCTGTCTAGACTGGTCATAACTTTCCTTCCTAGGAGTAAGCATCTTTTAATTTCATAGCTGCAGTCACCATCTGCAGTGATTTTGGAGCTCAGAAAGATAAAGTCAGCCACTGTTTCCACTGTTTCCCCATCTATTTGCCATGAAGTGATGGGACCAGATGTCATGATATTAGTTTTCTGAATGCTGAGCTTTAAGCCAACTTTTTGACTCTCCTCTTTCACTTTCATCAAGAGGCTCTTTAGTTCTTCTTCACTTTCTGCCATAAGGGTGGTGTCATCTGCATATCTGAGGTTATTGATATTTCTCCCGGCAATCCTGATTCCAGCTTGTGCTTCTTCCAGCCCAGCGTTTCTCATGATGTACTCTGCATGTAAGTTAAATAAGCAGGGTGACAATATACAGCCTTGACATACTCCTTTTCCTATTTGGAACCATTCTGTTGTTCCATGTCCAGTTCTAACTGTTGCTTCCTGACCTGCATACAGGTTTCTCAAGAGACAGGTCAGGTGGTCTGGTATTCCCATCTCTTGAAGAATTTTCCACAGTTTATTGTCATCCTCATGGTCAAAGGCTTTTGCATAGTCTATAATACAAAAATAGATGTTTTCCTGGAACTTTCTTGCTTTTTCGATGATCCAGCAGACATTGGCAATTTGATCTCTGGTTCCTCTGCCTTTTCTAACACCAGCTTGAACATCTGGAAGTTCATGGTTCACGTATTGCTGAAGCCTGGTTTGGAGAATTTTGCTTAAAATTTGCTTAAATTTGCTTAAAATCTCACTTTACTAGCTGTGAGATAAGTGCACATGTGCAATAGTCTGAGCATTCTTTGGCACTGCCTTTCTTTGGGATTGGAATGTAAACTGACCTTTTCCAGTCCTGTGGCCACTGCTGAGTTTTCCGAATTTGCTGCCATTTGGTCATTTGTGACAAAAAGCTCTGTTTTTCCCTCCTGAAAATACTTTTTTATTTATTATTTGCCAACCAGTGGAGTCTTTTCTCACTGAATGGCCTGAGATAGATCCTCTCTGAGGAAGCCTGAAGAAACCGTGGGCTTCATGTCTAACTGCCTGCAGTACCAGCATTTCTTCCCAGGAGGGAAAAGGAGAGGGAAGTTTACCCTGAGGCTGTTAAGTAGTGGAGGCTTTCTCCATAGAAGAGACATAGGTGTTTTTCATAGGTGGAAGGGCTCAACTATGATCTGCCTTTCTCTGCTCTACTTGGTTGCAGAGGGATCCTCATTTAAAAACTGAAACCTTGGAATCCATATCTGGCATCAGTACTTGGCAAGAGAAAGAATTCTCTTTCTTTTTCTGTCATTCAGTTGCTCATTCATGTCCTACTCTTTGTGACCTTGTGGATCGCAGCACATTAGGCTTCTTTGTCCTTCACCATCTCCTGAAGCTTGCTCAAACTCATTTCCATTGAGTCAGTGATGCCACCTCTTCCTATAGGACTTCACAGATAAGTGGATGCTCTTCTAGGTTGAGATAAAAGTCATTTTGCCATTTTCCTTTTTTTTTTAAAGGAAAAGTATATGACTATGACCGATAAAAATATTAGTAGTCCTTTCCCATGTAGAGCCTACATACTTTGAATGGCTTTTTCAAATAAAGGCCCTTCCCAAATGTTTGGCTCCCCTGAGGTTCAGAAATAAATTGCATGAATTACATATCAACTAACTTTCTAAGACTTGCAATACTCCCCATGCTCACAATTCAGAAGTTAACCGCACATAATTGTAAATTACAGTCATCTAAAACAGATCATTATCTTTCCAGAATTAAGCTCCTCTTGAGAAACTATTTTTACCAAAATGGTTCACTGGAATAGATTTCCTCTAAAGAAAATGTGATAACATCTTTATCCATTATTAACTCATTGCCTTTAACTTCAGCCTTGATTTTGAGCAGCAACGGATTTCACACATGCTATTCTCATGTTAGAGATACTTATTGTATAGTAGATCTGGTTTAAATTATGAGAATAACTTATATCACTTTGATTAAGGCCCCAATCAAGAATCAAAGAAAATCATTCAATTCATCAAAATGTAGCCAAGCATACAAACTATAGTTATCAAACTTTCCTAAAGAACTCTCAACAAGTTATATAACTTTCACTTCCAAGATAGAACAGCAGTGACCTGGTTTACCCTCTCACTTCAAAGATAAAATACATATTAAAAAGTTTTCTAAGACATTGAACCATGGGAAAATGAAAAACAGTGAGTCCAGAGAGATAAAAAATAAACAAGATGAATGAAGACTGCTCCAGCACTGCCTTCATCCCATTTCCAGATCACTGAGTGGGGAGAAAAGTGAAAGTGTTAGTTGTTCAGTTGTGTCTGATTCTTTGTGACTCCATGGACTGTAGCCTGCCAGGCTCCTCTCTCAATGGAATTCTCTAGGCAAGAATACTGGAGTGGGTAGTCATTCTCTCCTCCAGGGGGTCTTCCCAACCCAGGGATCAGACCAGGTCTCCTGCTTTGTAGACAGATTCTTTACCGTCTGAGCCACCAGGGAAGAGACTGGTGTACTTCCTACCGAGGAGAGAGGGCTAAGACCCAGAGAAGATCAAGGCAGCTCAAGTTTGCAGGATAGGATACCTAATATGAGAGAGTGGCACAGACAGAACTCCAGAGAGCTTCAGAGAGTTCTCTTCATGTATTCAGTAGAGATGTATCTAGTACATACACATATGAGGAAACCACTCAAAACCAGGACAAGAAACACCTGAAAGAATTAGAAGAAAGAAACAGTGAATGGTACCCTTACAGAGTTAAAAGTGCCTGTTGCTACAGGCAGATTGGAAAAAAACCTCAATCTACAGGCAATTGTAGAGTACTTGGAATGGTTTTGCTTCAATGATGGGGGAATAATTAGTACTTATCTAACCACTTCTCTGGTCCCACCTAATGAATCTTAAATGTAAGATCCAAAAGTATAAAACTCTTTCCAAGTATTTTAACTCCCTCCCAGAACAGTGCTCAATATATTTACAGAAATACAAAAATACCTACTCAACATTCAACAAATATTTAGCATGTACATCAAACAGAAAATTGGAACCACCTAGAATCCACAACCCAACCTGATAGGTAATAGTTTATATAAATAACAATTTCATACAGTAAAGACATCACGTCAAAAGATAGGAACCCAGAATACCCTAGTTTCAAGAAGCTTTAAGAGCAAGGAGGGCAGCAATTTCCCTCACAGAACTCTGTAGTAGGTAGAGTGAGATTGCATAATTTGGAACTGATAATCCCACATGGAAGATGCTTTAGCATCTTGTTTCAAAGAACAAGGGGGCCCTCACTTTACCTCAAGCAAAGTAGGGCTTATTGAAGCATAGTTATGAACTGGAAATGGAAGCAACCGGAAAGCTGTAAGGAAGTTGGGAGTAAGTGTGGGCAATATGGCCTCTCACTTAAGGAGGTTTTGTTTCTTCTCTGCGCTCTGCCCCTCTATGAACTGTTGTCCCCGGGTTGCAGCTTACATAGCACAAGAGGGTGACTGCCGCCCCAAGTGACGCCTGACCTGGTGCATCTGTGGCTGCAGGTCCAGATTCTGTTCTTCACATCTTTCTGGTGGCTCAGATGGTAAAGAACTTGCCTGCAGTGCAGGAGACCCAGGTTTGATCCCTGGGTTGGAAAGATTTCCTGGAGAAGGGAAAGGCTACCCAGTTCAATATTCTTGCCTGGAGAATTCCATGGACAGAGGAACCTGGCAGGCTACAGTCCATGGGGTCACAAAAAGTCTGATGTGACTGGATGACTAACAAACAAAAAGACTCATTTAGCATTTTCTGCTGGACCATACCATGCGTGTCATTAACTTACATGTCCCACTCCTTTGCCCAATCAGCTGTGACTTCAGACAGGACACAGCCCTTCACCTCATTAGCTTCTGCATTTAGAGCAGAGTCACTTAGCAAGGATATCAGTCGATCTTGAAGGAAATCAACCCTGAATATTCATTGGAAGGACTGAGGCTGAAGCTAAAGCTCCAATACTTTGACCAATGGATGTGAAGAGCCAACTCATTGGAAAAGACCCTGATGCTGGAAAACACTGAGGGCAAGATGAGAAGGCGGTGGGAGAGGATGAGATGGTTGGATGGCATCACTGACTCAATGGACAGGAGTTTGAGCAAACTCTGGGAGATGGAGAAGGACAGGGATGCCTGGCGTGCTGCAGTCCATGGGGTCACAAAGAGTGGGACACAGCTTAGTGACTAAACAACAATACTTAGCAAAAGGTGTGGTGGGCAATAACTCCCCACACAGGAGGATCTGGAAAGAGGAAGAGACATCTGCCAAGTAGCTGTATGAGGCAGAGGACATTCCGCATAGAGAAAACAAAGAGATGTGGGTACACAATGTCTAGTGCTTAGAAGACAAATCTACCCACTTTCTCTGCTAGGGGAAAGACAGAATGTCTCTATGCAAGTCAGTTCCACAGCCCTGTCTGCCAATGTGGTCTTGTCTTTGGCATGTTCTTCCTCCAGAGGCTGCCTGTCACCCACCTCATAGCTTAGTCAAAAGCATTAGTAGAAAGAAAATATCCAGAACAAATTCTGCCTTTGTATACTCTGGCTGGTCAGACTAAATCTGTAAAACTGTATTGCATCTGGGAGGTACCCTGAGTGGGCTGTGGGCAAAGAAGGATGGATTGCAAGGGGGTGATGAGTTGTAAGAAGAGTAAGAAAATCACATCTTGAGGAGTGAGTGAGGAAACAGTAGATGTTTCACTTGAAAGCAAAAAAGCAGTTAGCAGAAGGCTACCTGAGAGCTGACTGCAAATATTGAAATCACCATCAGATGAAAACAGGCAACCTTGGATCTGATGAACATGCTAAAAGGAAAACGAACCCCATGGAATGGAAGCGATTGAAAGACAGATTTCAATTTAATGTAAGTAAAAATTACTAAATTTATACAAATAGCTATTAAAAAGGAAATAAGGCTTTAGTGATCCATAGAATGCCTCTTGACTAAATTAAAGGCGATATTACAGCTAAGCTGTAGTGTCGCAACTCAAGATCAACTGGTTACTTTTGCTTCTGTCTCCAAGGTGATGCAAAGCCAGGTTTCTAGGATTGAAATATATTTAGGAGTGAATTCAGAGAACTAATTTCAGTTCTTGTTAGAGTAAGATATAAAATTTACACATATGTAAAATAAAGATGGTAGAAAAAAAAATTTTGGCCTCTTCCACATCCCCAAAAAAGGAATCAGAGCTTTGACTGTGGAGATGTCATCATACAGAGAGGTAAAGAGAATCATGAGATTAAATAGCCATGTTCTATTTTGCAGCATGGGCCACAAGGGACAGAGGAATAGTTCAGTTTTAAATGACCCCAGTTCTGAAAGCAATTTTTTTTCTATGACAGGTCTGATCCAGTATGCTGATAGTGATACAGGAAGCATCATACATTCTATCTAAATAATTCCTCAAATTCAGTTGATTAGAGAAGGGGGACAGGGACCATGAAGACTGGGGAATGGGAATGTGTTCTGTGTGTTGTCATCTTTAAAATTAGCTAGGAAAACTCCTACCTAAAATCTAAGTCGACCACTTAGGAACCCATGTGACACTTACTAAGTTAACCCTGAACCCTTCTCCTTAACTCTGAGGAGGTAACACCCGAGAGAGCTGCCTCCTACACCTGTTACTTCCTGAGACTCTTACTTAGATATGTTTCCTCTTCTGTAAAATGGAGATAATAGTGGTAGCTTCTTCACTGCATAATTCTAAGAATTAAAGCTTCCTGTATATAAAACATTCAACATTATTTCTCCCTCTTTACCAGCCTAAACAAATACTCTTCTCAAACTTCAGTTCATGCCTCCATACACTCACCCACATCATCTCACCCCACCCCACCCCTTAATTCTAGAGATGAGAAAGTGGAAGCTAGTCTACATTTCAATTTGCTTCTTTTCAATTAAGAGAATGAGTAAGAATTCTTTTCAGAATTATTACTAGATAATCAAAGATTTGAATTTGTCCTAATATTTGTATTTTAGAATGCTCTGCAAATATAGAAATAAGAATCTGAATATCTTTTAAGGGGATGTTTGGGTAGATTTAAGTAAGTTATTTTTAAGTGTTACAAGGATTCTTCTAACTCTGAAAATACCTGCTTGCTCCCAGATCCAAGTCCCTTTGTTGCATTTATTCAGCATCTCAAGGGACTGAGAACATGACTTCAGACCCTATTACTGGGATCCTGGTGATAGGCAAGCCTTTTTCTATTCACTGCTTTTGTTCCCTAAACTGGGTCTGGCAGGCACAGTTACAAGTATCTGACAGACATGTGTTTTTCATCATTAAGAAAGAAATATTTCCTGAGACAAGAATGCTCAACATTCATAGGAATTTCTTAAAATGAATTGCTGATTTCCCTTATGCCCAGCACGTGTGATGACACGTCCGCTAAGTAAGCTGGCATCATCAGCCCCCAAACATACATCTGCAACTAAATCTCTTTACTCGGTGCTTGCAAGGCTCAGGCTCACGCTGTGAACTGGTGATGCAGGGATTTGTTAGGAGGACAGCCTTCAGTTCTGTTAACTGTGCAGTGGGCAGCGCCTCACTGGCACTTGCCGCTAGAAACTATCAACTTGTTTTCCTCCCAATAACGTGGTGAGCAAAATTACGACCACCCGGCGGTAGTCCCATATGCATTAACTGTCTGTAGTATTCAAACTTTCCACAAACACACACGCACAGAATTTTCACTGGGGGAAAGCCCTGAGATACATCTATGAACTGAAATATAATCTACTATAACTAATTGCTATGGAATCAAATGTATTTCCTAACTTTTGGCAATAAAGAAAAAAGGATGATGCTTCCCCATTAGGAAAAAGAAAGCATAAATGTGTGACAATAGAGGATAAACTTATATTATTGGGTTGGCCAAAAAGTTCATTCATACGCACTTAAGGAAAAACCTGAATGAACCCATATTCATTTAAGTGTATTTCAATATATTCTTCAAATAGAAGACTCCAATGTTCCTTCACATCCCCAAATTAGGAAAGGAGCATCCAAGTATGAGGACCACAGAATCTTTATATTCATCACTCTCAGCTGGAAACACTCTCTGCTAAAATAATTATTATTGGGAACAACTCCCTCCAAAAGCTATATTTTATGATACAACCACAGACATTACTTACATAAAAGTACAGAAAGAACACTTTAATAGTTTTGAGGAAAACACTGACTAATACTCCTTAAGTTTCTTAAATGCTTGAATTCTTAAATTTCATAAAACTTCTTAAATTTCACTGATTATCTTAGAGTCCATTTTCATTTTTCAGAGAATATACGTGAACTGCTCAGAGATAAGTTGAAGGACTTCTGGCAACATGACAGACGAGGATGGTGGGAAAAACCCACACTCTAGTTTGAAGTGTGAAAATACAGGACAAAAATCTAACTCTCTTTTAGAGAACATACTCAGGCCTAATCAAAAAAGAAACTAAAAGCCAGAACTTCATTCTGCAGCTGAGGCAACGGTGACCAAAGGGATACTGGCTCTGAATGCAAGCTTGAGGGGCTAATACCGGGCTTCCTGCCCACACATGAGGACAAACTTGCTCTCAGGCTGTGGAAGGTGGAGGAGCCAGAAGAGAAAGCTCTCTGTCCTGGGAGAGGAAATTAGGAAACTTCTGTTACTGGTCCTTCTACTCCCTTCACAACCCTGGGAGAGGAGGATGGGCATAAGAAATCAAAGAAGGAGCCTTAAACATGAGACTAGAAAATTAAACAGCGGGGATCACTGAACTCTCTGGGCCTAGGTCAAAATCAAAATCAAATCCTCCTACTTTACTGCTTGGAGAACAATTGATTCCTGAATTTGGAATGGAATGCAAGCTTAAAGCAGCCCAGATTACAAACTATAGGAAAAAGCCAAACACCATGAAAGGATCATATAACAAATAGGTACATAATCAATTACTGCAAATAAGAAGTGGCAGAGAAGGATTGGGGGTGGGGGGGAATTGTGTAAAATAATGAATAAAAAACAAAAAAACACAAAACCACATGAAGTCAATCTAGAAAGTCAAATAGATAGCTTTAAAAAGTGATAGAACACATTTAGGAAAATAAAAGAAGAAAGCAATTAAATTCCAAATGGGAATCCTAGAAAGTTAATAGTTGTTGTGGCATAGGATTGCTTTTAAGTTTTTCAGAACTTTTTATTTCAGGATAATTTGTTCCAAAAATTGTACAGAGTGTTCTCATATACCCTGGCCTAGCTTCCTCTAATGTTAGCATATTGTATAGCCATAGTCCAATCACTATAAAATTAACCCTAGTAAAATGGTATTAACTAAAATACAGATTTTTCTCAATTTTTTTTGCAGCTTTTCCATTAATATTGTTTTTCGGTCCAAGGACCCAATCCATAATGATACTTTGGTCTTCATTTTCATGTCTCCATAGTTCTTCCATCTGTGACAGCTCTGCAATCCTTCCTCAACTCTTCTGTTATTTTAAAGAATGTCCCGTAAACTGGATTTGTTTGGAGTTGTCATATAATTAGATTGAGTTCAGTGATTTCAGATAAGAATGCCACAGAATTAATACACTTCTCTCATATCAAAGGATACATGATCTCAAGACATCATGTTAGCAACTGAACACACACTATTACCACTAATTTGTGTCTGTAATAGTAACCTCAATTAACCGGTCAAGTTGCTATCTGCTTATCCATTTATCTATTACAAAGTTACCACCCTTCACCTTTCTAGTTAACAGTATCTTGGAGGAGGATCCTTTGGGATTCTGACATCATTCTGTTCCTCCTCAGACCCTTACCCACTGATTTTAACATTAATTGTTATGTGTTTCCAACCATGACAATAGTTTTGCTGTTCTAATGGTGATTATATCTTCTCACTTCTTATAGATTAATTGGAATTCCTCTGTAAGGAAGAGTTATCCCTTCTACCCTCATTTATTCATTCAATTATTTTATTACATCAGTATGGACTAGTGGGCATGTGTATTATTCTATGGGTTATAATCTAACATGGCTATTCATTTTGTTTCTCAAATAATTCTGTATTTGACCATTGGTCGTTCTTTCAGCTTGACTGCTATCTTTTCAACCCTCCCACATATTCTTTTTTGAGCACTTCCATTACCTGAGTCAGGCACAGAGTGAACCAATTCTCCAAGTACCCCGGTTGCTTTTACTAGAGGATGGTGCTCAGAAGTCAAGATCCAGATCTAGACACCTTCCTTCCTACTGAGGGTTTGACTCTAAACCTCTCAATCTAGTTGAATCAGAAAAATTATGCAGGTGAGTTAACACATGGTATAGTTTTAAAATCTCAAACTCTCCACCTTCTTTCCACCAAATAAAAGGAAAACAAGAGAGAGGAAGCAAGAGAGTGAAACCTAAAACCCAGAGAAAATAGATATACCAAAAGTAAGTATGTTGTTAAAAATAAAAACATACCCCCCACCAAACTCTCCAAACATTAAAAGATAGGATCAAACCACAAATAGCTATAAGACCCATGTGGGGATAAGCATCTGGTCAAGGGCAAAGTGAGGGAAGGTACCAGGCTTGTGGTGGCTCTCAGAGCAGGAGATACACAAAATTCACCAGTAGGTAATCATGAGAAAATCTGGAGCAGCAACCTGAAAACAGTTTAAACAAGTAACAACAGGAATCCTAAAAAGAAAAAATAAATAAAAAAGAAATAATTGATCATAAATGTGTTTCCTACTGCTGGCATAGCTATACATTAAAAAACAGGGAAAGATAAGGAATAAATTGATTATTTAGAGAAACGGTAAATAATAGGAAAGAATCCAGATTTTAAATTGCCTTTCCTATGCCAACTGTAACTCCAGGCAAACAAGCAACTCATGAAGGAAAGTTTCACTTTATAGAAATGCCCTATCTAAAAAATAAATGATAGAACTAGAATATTTTGCAACTTCTAATAAATTAGATCTAGTAATGATCATCAATGGTTCTAAAATCATGACAATTAGAGAAAATCAGACATTAGGATTAAAGTATATAACCTTCTGTTAGGTAGAGTTGCCTCTCCAAAATGGAATTTTCATGTCACTGTATCTAAATCCAATTTTAAGTTATAGAAAATACTTGAGAGATATTAATATGTTAAATGACATCATAAAGATACAATCTAAGCAAATGTTTAAGAAATGTTACAGAAAGAATAACCAAACTTCATCAACAAATAAGATAATCAATACATTGAAACTAGAAATAGCAACCAATTTCAGTTATGAAATTTTACTTTTTTTTTTTTTTTTAAATATTATTTTATTAGTTGGAGGCCAATTACTTCACAACATTTCAGTGGGTCTTGTCATACATTGACACGAATCAGTCATATAGTTACACGTATTCCCCATCCCGATCCCCCCTCCCACCTCCCTCTCCACCCGACTCCTCAGGGTCCTCCCAGTGCACCAGGCCCGAGCACCTGACTCATGCATCCCACCTGGGCTGTTGGTCCGTTTCACCATAGATAATATACATGCTGTTCTTTCAAAACATCCCACCCTCACGTTCTCCCCCAGAGTTCAAAAGTCTGTTCTGTACTTCTGTGTCTCTTTTTCTGTTTTGCATATAGGGTTAAGCCTAAAATTATTTAAAAAATAATTTGAAATTATAAAAACTGATCATAAAACTTAATATTAAGGATTAATTTTGCATAAGTCATAATCATTATGAAAAGAGTTCCTATTAACATTTTATAGAAATATACTAAAATAATATCTATAAATCTGTAAGCCTATAAACTTACAGTAAATCTGTACTTCTTTAAACAGGAAAATTACATTTCACATTCTCTAAAAAAAAGTGGGTGCACTGATTAGCTAATTGCATTGTTGAAGAGACCTAAACTAGACGAGTAATATGCAAGAACTTTAAAGATTGATTAGAGTGAAAGAAACACTTTGTCATTAACTTTAAAATGACATTTTCAACAATTTGTTCTATTTAATATAACTTCCCAAAGCATACTGATTAAGAAATAGAAAGCACAAATTGTTTTTTTCACTATGAGTAATGTTTTTAAATCAAAGGAAAGTCACCTCACAACACACAAAAATCCAGAAGATTTTACAGGTAAAAATAACAAATATACAAGAAACAAATATTAAGAACTGATGCAAACTATTCTAGATAATAGAAAAAGTGTGCCTTCTCCCTGATTCTGTCTAAAGTTAATATAATCTTAATACAAATAAGCTAATATAATCTTAATACAATCTTAAAAAATACTGTCTTTGTCTTAGTATGAGAAGGAACATTGAGCCATTTTTAGTTACACACCAAATTATTGGCAAACCAACATTTTTTTAAAACCTGTTTGGATTACTGAAGAAATAGATATTTCAATATTAGAAAATCTATTAATTTCATCCACCTTACAAAAAAAATCAAATGCGACTAGAATACATAAGTACCTCAAACACTGAATTACTGAAATGTTCTATGTAATTGTTTCATAATCAAAGTTCAAGTAAATCTCACAATAGAATTTAACTCAATGAAAATTATCTGAAAAAATGCTAGAGCAACCAACATTTTTTTTTCAGTTTTATTTATTTATTTATTTTACTTTACAATATTGTATTGGTTTTGCCATACATTGACTTGAATCAGCCATGAGTGTGCATGTGTTCCGCATCCTGAACCTGTCTCCCACCTCCCTCCCCATCCCAACCCTCTGGGTCATCCTAGTGCACCAGCCCCGAACACCCTGTATCATGCATTGAACCTGGACTGGCAATTCATTTCACATATGATAATTTACACGTTTCAATGCCATTCTCCCATATCATCCTGCCCTCACCCTCTCCCACACAGTCCAAAAGACTGTTCTATACATCTGTGTCTCTTTTACTGTCTCGCATACAGGGTTATCGTTACTATCTTTCTAAATTCCATATATATGCATTAGTATACCATGTTGGTGTTTTTCTTCCTGGCTTACTTCTCTCTGTATAATAGGCTCCAGTTTCATCCACCTCATTAGAACTGATTCAAATGTATTCTTTTTAATGGCTGAGTAATATTCCATGGTGTATATGTACCACAGCTTCCTTATCCATTCGTCTGCTGATGGGCATCTAGGTTGCATCCATGTCCTGGCTATTACAAACAGTGCTGCGATGAACATTGGGGTGCACGTTTCTCTTTCAATTCTGGTTTCCTCGGTGTGTATATGCCCAGCAGTGGGATTTCTGGGTCATATGGCAGTTCTATGTCCAGTTTTTTAAGGAATCTCCACACTGTTCTCCATAGTGGCTGTACTAGTTTGCATTCCCACCAACAGTGTAAGAGAGTTCCCTTTTCTCCACACCCTCTCCAGCATTTATTGCTTGTAGACTTTTTGATAGCAGCCATTCCGACTGGCATGTAATGGTGCCTCATTGTGGCTTTGATTTGCATTTTTAATGGTGAAATATATAAAATAGTCCCTTAAAAAAATCGAGGATATCTGCTAGTTTCTATTAAAAATTGCCATAATACCTATGAAAAGGTCATTATTAACCTCAGATGATAGACCTGTTTGCAGAAAAATGCCAATAAAAACCTATAGATAGGTAGGTAAGTCAGAAGTACTTATTATGTTGATGAAAGTGAGAGTGAAAGTGTTAGTTACTCAGTCCCGTCTGACTCTTTGTGACCCCCATGAACTGTAGCCCAGCAGGCTCTTCTGTCCATGGATTTCTCCAGGCAAGAATACTGGAGTGAGTTACCATTCCATTCTCCAGGGGATCTTTCTGACCCAGGGATCAAACTTGGGTCTCTTGCATAGCAGGCAGATGCTTTACCATCTGAGCCACCAGGGAAACCCAATATGTTGATTAGGTAGTATATATAGAAATGCAATTGGTTTTCCTATATTTAATAAAAGTAATCAATGGCAGTTTAAAATATACCATTTTCTGTGTGTGTGCACACATTTATACATGCATGTACCATTATATGTATATAGTCCCTAACAAATATATTGTTTGTAACAAAATTAAGGTGTGCAGACTCGCCCTAAGAGAAGTGATTTATTCCGTGTAATACTGATGTAAAGGATAGATATACAGAAGAATAGAATAGAAACTTTGATACAGACCAATTCAGAGTAGAAGCCTGATAGGTGACAGAAATGATCCTGCAAGTCAACTGAGAGATGGATTCAGTAAATGGTACTGGATCATGGACTACTCATATAAGGAAAAACAGGGTTTCTAACATACACCCTACACAAAAATCCACTCTTAAGTGTATTAAAGATGTAAATGTAAAAAGCAAAAGTTAACCTTTAGAAGGCAACTGAAATTACCTTTATGACTTTGAAGTGGAGAAATGCTTGTCAAAGAATCAAGAAACAAACTAAGAGAAAGTAAAGAGAATTTAAATTAATTTAAATTTAATTTAAATTGCAAGAGAAATTAAATTGCATCATTAACAAAAGAGTTTGCATTCAGAGTACATGAAGTCTACAAAATGGTAACAGTAGACAAGTTAATCAATGTAAAAACAGAAAATATAGATCAAATAGGCATTTAAGAGAAAAGGAATCCCAAACAGCCTATAAAGATATGTAAAAATATTCAACTTCAGCATAAAAAGGTAAATGCAAATTAAAGTCACAATAAGATACTATTTTACACCAGCAGAGAAGCAATAATTTAAGCTGAAGTCTGACAATATCAAGGGTTACCAAAACTGTAGAATAACTGGAATTTATAATCTCCTGAAAGAAATATAAATTAGTATAGTCATATGGCCCAACAATTCTCTTCCTGGGTTTATATTCTTCAGAAATATCCTCAAATATACACAAGGGTACAGAGACAAAAGATGTTCATTGTAGCATAATCTCTCTCCACATATATGCATATGTACATACATACATATACACACATATTTTAAATGGAGACAACCTGTATATCAGAAAGATAAATGATAAATTCATGCAATAAAATATTATCCAAATTAAAATGACCTGAATGAAAGCTTACACCATTATAAATATTAGAAAAAATACATCAGAAATACATTAGAAAAAATACATTAGAAAAATACATTAGAAAAAATACAAAAATGTATTAAAATATGGAAATGTAGCAAGAGTTTTCAAAAGGCAAAATAGAAACATATACAACATATCTAAATATATAAAAGATGGCATTTACACACACACACACACACAGAGAGCAACACAACAGTAGTGTAAGTACAAGCAAAAGCAAGAAAAATAAGAACACCAAATTCAGGCTAATGTTAACACAGGGAACAGAAGAGATTCAATCACTGAAGATGATACCAGAAGAATTCAACTCTATTGGCAATATCCTACTTTTTAATGTTAACATGGGGATATTTTTTTTTCTTCATTTATTTGTATTAGTTGGAGGCTAATTATTTTACAATATTGTAGTGGTTTTTGCCATATATTGACATGAATCAGCATGGATTTACATGTGTTCCCCATCCTGATCCCCCCTCCCACCACCCTCCCCACCCCCCACCCCTGGGTCCTCCCAATGCACCAGCCCCAAACACTTGTCTCATGCATCCAACCTGGGCTGGTGATCTGTTTCACCATAGATAATATACATGTTTTGATGCTGTTCTCTCAGAACATCCCACTCTCGCCTTCTCCCACAGAGTCCAAAAGTCTGTTCTGTACATCTGTACCTCTTTTTCTGTTTTGTATATAGGGTTATCATTACCATCTTTCTAAATTCCATATATATGCGTTAGTATACTGTATTGGTCTTTATCTTTCTGGCTTACTTCACTCTGTATAATGGGCTCCAGTTTCATCCATCTCATTAGAACTGATTCAAATGAATTCTTTTTAATGGCTGAGTAATATTCCATGGTGTATATGTACCACAGCTTCCTTATCCATTCGTCTGCTGATGGGCATCTAGGTTGCTTCCATGTCCTGGCTATTATAAACAGTGCTGCAATGAACACTGGGGTACATGTGTCTCTTCCAGATCTGGTTTCCTCAGTGTGTATGCCCAGGAGTGGTATTGCTGGGTCATATGGCAGTTCTATTTCCAATTTTTTAAGAAGTCTCCACACTATTCTCCATAGTGGCTATACTAGTTTGCATTCCCACCAACAGTGTAAGACAGTTCCCTTTTCACCACATCCTCTCCAGTATTTATTGCTTGTAGATTTTTGGATAGCAGCCATCCTGACTGGCGTGTAATGGCACCTCATTGTGGTTTTGATTTGCATTTCTCTGATACCTAAAGAAACAGAAGACCTATACATAGAAAACTATAAAACACTGATGAAAGAAATCAAAGAGGACACAAACAGATGGAGAAATATACCGTGTTTATGGATTGGAAGAATCAATATTGTGAAAATGAATATACTACCCAAAGCAATCTATAGATTCAATGCAATCCCTATCAAGCTACCAATGGTATTCTTCACAGAACTAGAACACATAATTTCACAATTTGTATGGAAATACAAAAAACCTCGAATAGCCAAAGCAATCTTGAGAAAGAAGAATGGAACTGGAGGAATCAACCTGCCTGACTTCAGGCTCTACTACAAAGCCACAGTCATCAAGACAGTATGGTACTGGCACAAAGACAGAAATATAGATCAATGGAACAAAATATACTTAAAAGTTCAGTTGCTGAGTTATGTCTGACTCCCTACGACCCCCTGGACTGAAGCACGCAAGGTTTCCCTGTCCATCGGCAACTCCCGGAGCTTGCTCAAACTCATGTCCATCAAATCAGTGATGCCATCCAACCATCTCATCTTCTGTTGTCCCCTTCTCCTCCTGCCTTCAATCTTCCCCAGTATCAGGGTCTTTTCTAATGAGTCAGCTCTTTGCATCTGGTGGCTAAAGTATTGGAGCTTCAGCTTCAGCATCAGTCCTTCCAATAAATATTCAGGACTGATTTTCTTTAGGACTGACTGGTTTGATCTCCTTTAAGAGTTTTCCAGTTTGTTGTGATCCTCACAGTCAAAGGCATTAGCATAGTCAATAAAGCAGATGTTTTTCTGGAACTCTCTTGCTTTTTGGATGATCCAACAGATGTTTGCAATTTGTTCTCTTGTTCCTCTCCCTTTTCTAAATCCAGCTTGAACTTTGGGAAGTTCTTGGTTCATGTCCTGTTGAGGCCTAGCTTGTAGAATTTTGAGCATTACTTTGCTAGCGTGTGAGATGAGTGCAACTGTGCAGTAGTTTGAATATTTTTGGCATTGCCTTTCTTTGGGATTGGAATGAAAACTGACCTTTTCCAGTCCTGTGGCCACTGCTGAGTTTTCCAAATTTGCTGGCATATTGAGTGCAGCACCTTCACGGCATTGTCTTTCAGGATTTGAAATAACTCAACTGGAGTTCCATCACCTCCACTAGCTTTGTTCATAGTGATGCTTCCTAAGGCCCACATGATTTCACACTCCCAGGTGAGTGATCACACCATCGTGGTTATCTGGGTCATTAAGATCTTTTTTGTATAGTTCTCTGTTTAGTCTTGCCACCTCTTCTTAATGCCGTCTGCTTCTGTTAGGTCCATGCCGTTTCTGTCCTTTATTGTGCTATCTTTGCATGAAATATTCCCTTGATATCTCTAATTTTCTTGAGATCTCTAGTCTTTCCCATTTTACTATTTTCCTCTATTTCTTTGCATTGATTACTTACGAGGGCTTTCTTATCTCTCCTTGCTATTCTTTGGAAATCTACCTTCAGATGAATATATCTTTCCTTTTCTCCTTTGCCTTTCACATCCTTTATTTTCTCAGCTATTTGCAAGACCTCCTCAGACAAATATTTTGCCTTTTTGCATTTCTTTTTTCTTGGGGATGGTTTTGATCACCACCCCCTGTACAATATTATGAACTTTGGTCTATAGTTCTTCAGTCACTCTATCAGATCTAATCCCTTGAATATATTTGTCACTTCTACTATATAGTTGTAAGGGGTTTGATTTAGATCATACCTGATCTAGTGGTTTCCCCTACTTTCTTCAATTTAAGCCTGAAGGTGTACTTATGTGAATCTTTATTTTGATATGTCTTGATGTTCTGAAAATTTTAAGTAAATTTTTAAAAGATTCTAAAAAGTTATAGCAGGCAAATTCTAATCAAAAGATGGCCCTTATTATATAATTAACATTGGGATTCCCCAGTGGCTCAGACAGTAAAGAATTCATCTACAATGGGCTTCCCAAGTGGTGCTATTGGTAAAGAACCTGCCCTCTGAAGAGGAGACATAAGAGACTAGGGTTCAGTTCCTGGGTCGGGAAGATTCCCTGGAGGAAGGCAGGGCAACCCACTCCAGTATTCTTGCCCAGAGAATCCCCACGGAGAGAGGAACCTGGAAGGCTAGAGTCCATAGGGTCACAAAGAGCTGGACAGGACTGAAGTGACTAAGCACAAATGCACACAATGCAGGAGACCCGGGTTTGATCCCTGGACCAGGAAGCGCCTCTGGAGGAGGGGATGGCTACCTAGTCCAGTATTCTTGCCTGGAGAATTCCATGGACAGAAGAGCCTGGTGGGCTATAGTCCTTGGGGTCATAAAGATTTGGACACGACTGAGCAACTAACGCTTTCACTTCCAAGAGTAATTTCAAAAGTAAAAATAGCTGTAAAATTTGACCCCTATATTAGGAAAATGATAACGTTTCACTGATGGATATAAAAGTGATCTAAATAAGTAGAAGATTTAAAATGCTGATGGGTGAGAAGATACACTACTACAAAGAAGGTAATTTTTCTAAGTAAAACTTCATATTCAATGCAATTGCAATCAAATATCAACTGTATTTTTCATGAGACTTAATAAATCAATTCTAAATTCAGAGACAAAAGAAAAAAAAGACCACAAATAGTAAAGACTAATTTGGCATAAAAGAATGAAGAGAGTTGATTTACATCACTTGAATTAGCTATTGGTTCAGGGACAGACAAAAAGGCCAGTGGAAAAGAACAAGGTGCCTCTAAAGAGACTCATAACAATAGAGAACTTGTATATGAGAGAGCTGATGTTATAAATCAGTGAGTGAAAGATAGAGTATTCCCTTCATACATATGAAGGGAAAATATGTGTAGTATAGGAACTTTACCACGCTTAAATCAAAATTCAGATCTATTAAAGGTATAAAAAAAAGTTTTGCTTTCCACATTTGTAAGTAAAGGAGGTTATTTTTATGGCCTCTCAGTAATGAAGGCTTTATCTAACAAGACATAAAAAGTATATACAAATCATAAAAAAAAGATTAATAAGCATGCTGAAATCTTGTAAAGATACAGTTTTGAAAGCCCACATGTACAAAGTAAAAAGAAAAGTCACAGGTTGGGAAAAGACATCAGCAATACATATAACAAAAAAAGTATTGCTTATAAGCCTAAGTAGAACTACTACAGAACAATAGAAAAACCCAATCAAAAATATATAGGGACTTCTCTGGTAGCTCAGGTGCCTGCTACAGCAGAGACACAGGTTTAACCCCTGGCCTGGGAAGATCCCATCCCATGGACCATAAGTGCTGAGCATGTGCTCTAGAGCCTAGAAGCTGCAACTACTGAGCCCATGTGCTCCACCCAGCTAGAGAGCAGCCCTCACCGGCGGCAACTGGAGGGGAGCCACAAAGCAATGAAGACCCAGCAGAATCAACAGTAATACAGTTACACGTATATACATACAGGTATATGGTTAACAGGTAATTCACTGACAAAGAGATCCAGATGACTAATAAACGTGAAAGACTTTGTCATGTTGGGGGAAATTTGTAAAGGTTATTAGAGAACTGCTTGTTTGTTTTCACCAAAGCAAAAACAACACCCAGTTGTGGATGTGACTGGTGATGGAAGTAAAGACCAATGCTGTAAAGAACAATATTGCATAAGAACCTGGAATGTTAGGTCCATGGATCAATATAAATTTGAAGTGGTCAAACAGGAGATGGCAACAGTGAACATCAACATGTTAGGAATCAGTGAACTAAAATAGACTGGAACAGGTGGATTTAACTTAGATGACCATTATATCTACTACCGTGGGCCAGACTCCCTTAGACAAAATGGAGTAGCCCTCATAGTCAATGAAAGAGTCCAAAATGCAGTACTTGGATGGAATCTCAAAAACAAAAGCATGATCTCTGTTCATTTCCAAGGTAAACCATTCAATATCACAGTAATCTGAGTCTATGCCCCACCCAGTAATGCTGAAGAAGCTGGAGTTGAATGGTTCTGTGAAGATCTACAAGACCTTCTAGAACTAACACCGAAAAAAAAGATGTCCTTTTCACTATAGGGGACTGGAATGCAAAAGTAGGAATTCAAGAGCTACCTGGAATAACAGGTAAAATTGGCCTTGGAGTACAAAATAAAGTAGGGCAAAGGCTAATAGAGTTTTGCCAAGAGAACATACTGGTTAGAGCAAACACCCTCTTCCAAAAGCACAGGAGAAGACTCTACACATGAACATATACATTCGGTCAATACTGAAATTAGATTGATTATATTTTTTACAGCCAAAGATTGAGAAGCTCTACACAGTCAGCAAAAATAAGACCAGGACATGACTGTGGCTCAAATCATGAACTCCCTATTGCCAAATGAGACTTAACTTGAAGAAAGTAGGGAAAACCACTACACAATTCAGGTATGACCTAAATCAAATCCCTTAGGATTATACAGTGGAAGTGATGAATAGATTCAAGGGATTAGATCTGATAGACAGAGTGCCTGAAGAACTATGGATGGAGGTTCGTGACATTGTACAGGAGGCAGTGACCAAGACCATCCCCAAGAGAAAGAAATGCAAAAAGGCAAAATGGTTGTCTGAAGGGGCCTTACAAATAGCTGAGAAAAGAGAAGCAAAAGGCAAAGGAGAAAAGGAAAGATATACCCATTTGAATGCAGAGTTCCAAAGAGTAGCAAGGAGAGATAAGAAAGGCTTCCTCAGTGATCAATGTAAAGATATAGAGGAAAACAACAGAATGGGAAAGACTAGAGATCTGTTCAAGAAAATTAGAGATACCAAGGGAACATTTCATGCAAACATGGGTATAATAAAGGACAGAAAAGGTATGGACCTAACACAAGCAGAAGAATATTAAGAAGAGATGGCAAGAATACACAGAAGAATTATACAAAAAAACACTACATCATCCAGATAACCATGATGATGTGATCACCCAACTAGAGCCAGACATCCTGGAATGCGAAGTCAAGTAGGACTTAGGAAGCATCCCTATGAACAAAGCTAGTGGATGTGATGGAATTCCAGTTGAGCTATTTCAAATCCTGAAAGATGATGCTGTGAAAGTGATGCACTCAATATGCCAACAAATTTGGAAAACTTAGCAGTGGCCACATTACTGGAAAAGGTCAGTTTTCATTCCAATACCAAGCAAAGGCAATGCCAAAGAATGTCCAAACTACCATACAATTATACTCATGTCACATGCTAGCAAAGTAATGCTCAAAATTCTACAAGCCAGGCTTCAACAATATATGAACTGTGAACTTCCAAATGTTCAAGCTGAATTTAGAAAAGGCAGAGGAACCAGAGATCAAATTGCCAAGATCTATTAGATCATCAAAAAAGCAAGAGAGTTCCAGAAAAAGATCTACTTCTGCTTTATTGAGTATGCCAAATCCTTTGACTGTGTAGATCACAACAAAATGTGGAAAATTCTGAAAGAGATGGGAATACCAGACTACCTGACCTGGTTCCTGAGAAATCTGTATGCAGGTCAAGAAGCAACAGTTAGAACTGGACATGGAACAACAGACTGGTTCCAAATTGGGTAAGGAAGAGGTCAAGTCTGTTTATTGTTGCCATGCTTATTTAACTTATATGCAGAGTACATCATGCGAAATGCTGTGCTGGATGAAGCACAACTGGAGTCAAGATTGCTGGGAGAAATATCAATAACCTCAGATATGCAGATGACACCACCATTATAACAGAAAGTGAAGAACTACTAAAGAGCTCTTGATGAAAGTGAAAGAGGCTTAAAACTCAACATTCAGAAAACGAGGATCATAGCATCTGGTCCCATCACTTCATGGCAAATAGATGGGGAAAGAGTGGAAACAGTTGCAGACTTTGTTTTTTGGGGCTCCAAATCACTGCAGATGGTGACTGCAGTCATGAAATTAAAAGACAGTTGCTCTTAGGAAGAAAAGTTATGATCCACCTTGACAGCATATTAAAAACAGAGACATTACTTTGCTAACAAATGTCCATTTAGTCAAAGCTATGGTTTTTCCAGGTGTCATGTATGGATGTGAGAGTTGTACTATAAAGAAAGCTGAGCACTGAAGATTTGATGCTTTTGAACTGTGGTGTTGGAGAGAACTCTTGAGAGTCCCTTGAACCACAAGGAGATCAAACCACTCAGTCCTAAAGGAAATCAGTCCTGAATATTCATTGGAAGGTCTGATGTTGAAGCTGAAACTCCAATACTTTGGCCAGCTGGTGCAAAGAGCTGACTCATTAGAAAAGATGCTGATGCTGGGAATGATTGAGGGCAGGAGAAGGGGATGACAGAAGATAAGATGGTTGGATGGCATCACTGATTCGATGGACATGAGTTTGAGCAAGCCCTGGGAATTGATGATGGACAGGGCAGCCTGGCATGCTGCAGTCCGTGGAGTTGCAAAGAGTTAGACATGTCTGAGCAACTGAACTGAACTGAGAGAACCAATTCACAGTTTATCACATTTACAAAAGATTCTGACAATACTAAGTATGAATAAATGTACAAAAATGTGAACTTTCAAATTTTATGGGAGAAATATAAACACTGTCACTTAAAAAGCAATTTTTCATTAGTATTAAAAATGTTCATTCAATTGACTTCAACTTAAAAGTTACCTCCTGGAAAAGCTTTTTTACAGGTAGTTATGCACAAGGGTTTTGATTATAGTTCTTTTGTAATGATGGGAATATTAGAAACAGCCTAAATATTTACTAATATGAGAATCTATGTTATAATCATGCAGTTAAGTACTATAATAACAGGTGAAAAGAACAAAATCAGTTTACATATTAATTTGTAAGAAGTCTTAAAAATAAGGTTAAATGAGAAAAGCTGGTTATATTTATGTAAAATTTTAAAATATACATAAATACCATACATTGTTCATGGGCATATTATGAAGTAAAGTATTCATGGTGGTAAGTCACTTCAGTTGTGTCCAACTCTTTGCGACCCTATGGACTGCAGTCTGCCAGCTTCCTCTGTCCATGGGGATTCTCCAGGAAAGGATACTAGAGAGGCTTGCCATGCCTTCCACCAGGGGATCTTCCCAATCCAGGGATCAAGTCTGCTTCTCTTATGTCTCCTTCATTGACAGGCGGATTCTTTACCACCAGCGCCACATGGGAGTAAGTATAAAGACTGACAAATATGAATGCAAATTAGAATAGTGATTTCCTCCTGGAAAGCAGGTGAAGATAATGGAAGAAGGGAGATATATAAAGACTGAACCAAATTCTGGAATTTTTCCTAAGTTGTGAAAATATGAACAAATGTAGTCAGTGTTGGTGTGTCCCTGGGATCAAACCCACATCTCTTACATCTCCTTCACTGACATAGAGCCATCTGGTAAGCTGCAGTCAATGTTATCATCTATTAATCCTAGGTGAATATATGAGTATCTCATGTTATTCTCTGAAATACTACATTTAAAATTATAAATGAATAAAAGTGATTAAAATAATTAAAAGTTAGGTCTAAATTATGTGGGGGACATCTACTTAGGAAATTAACTTGTTTTTAATGTTACATCTTTATGATTTCAATAAAGGTTTACAGGATTGGATAAAGTACACTCATGGCTTCCCTGGTGGCTCAGTGGAAAAGAATCCACCTGTCAATGCAGGAGACCTAGGTTCGATCCCTGGGTTGGGAAGATCCTCTGGAGAAGGAAATGGCAACCCACTCCAGTATTCTTGCCTGGGGAATCCCATGGACAGAAGAGTCTGAGGGGCTACAGTCCATGGGGATGCAAAAGAGTCAGACATGTCTTAGCAACTAAACAACAACAACATGTAGTCATAAATTGAAGAGACATAAATACTTCTAATTCTGATCTGGAAAATCAGTTCAGTTCAGTTGCTCAGTCATGTCCGACTCTTGTGACCCCATGGACTGCAGCACACCAGGCCTCTCTGTCCATCGCCAACTCCAGAGTTTACTCAAACACACGTCCATTGAGTCAGTGATGCCATCCAACCATCTCAGCCTCTGTCATTCCCTTCTCCTCCTGCCCTCAATCTTTCCCAGCATCAAGGTCTTTTCAAATGAGTCAGCTCTTCGCATCAGGTGGCCAAAGTACTGGAGTTTCAGCTTCAACATCAGTCCTTCCAATGAACACCCAGGACTGATCTCCTTTAGGATGGACTGTTTGGATCCCCTTGCAGTCCATGGGACTCACAAGAGTCTTCTCCAACATCACAGTTCAAAAGCATCAATTCTTTGGTGCTCAGCTTTCTCTATAGTCTTATTCTCACATCCATACATGACACCTGGAAAAACCATGGCTTGGTTGGCAAAGTAATGTCTCTGCTTTTTGATATGCTGTCTAGGTGGGTCATAACTCTTCCTTCCAAGGAGTAAGCGTCTTTTAATTTCATGGCTGCAGTCACCATCTGCAGTGATTTTAGGGCCCCCAAAAAATAAAGTCAGCCACTGTTTCCCCATCTATTTGCCATGAAGTGATGGGACCGGATGCCATGATCTTAGTCTTCTGAATGTTGAGCTTTTCTGATTTCCAGCTTCCACACTAAGATGCTCTTTCTGCAACTCTCCTCAGTAGGTAGAGACATCATTCTCCCAGATATTCCTATCAGAAAACCTGGAAATCTCTTTGACTTCTTGAATTCTCTTCCTCCCCCCAACACTCAACAAAAAGCAGGATCACTTTTCCCTCACAGTATTTTCATAATCTGGCACTTCTCATCACCTTGACTAATTCCATCATTAGTTCTACGACATTTGCTAATTCCACCATTGTCTCTCCTTTGAACCATCACAGCACCCTGGTCAAACAATGTCATCCTCTGTTCAAAACTCTTTGGATGACTTCTGTCAGAAAAAGCTTAGGGACTTGTAGTACTTTCCGAGGCCGTACGTGACTGTTACCGCCTATCTGGCACCATGAGCACACCCTGCCTGAAGGCCTCTCTACCTCCTTCCTCTGCCTAGAACGCTCTGCCTTCCTAGCCTAAACCCTCACCTTCAGGACCCTTAATCCAGAGGGTTTCCCCAATCATCAATAAAATATCAAGTGCCATTTTCCATGTTTTTTTCCCTCCAAACTTAACTCTTTCTAAGTAACAATTTGTAGTTAGACAGTAAGTAACTGTCCCTCCCACCTAAGTCCTGGTGCCTAGATGAGCGCCTGGCTGGTGGTAGGCACTTGGTGTTTGTTGAATGAATATATGAATGAATGTCATAAATACTTGATGATATTCACATCATCAATTTTGCCTCTAATCATATTTGTTTTGCTCTTACACTTTTGCTTTTTTGCTATTCATGTAACAATCTCCAGTGAAATTTCATATCCTCAAAGTGATATATTTGCTATATATTTTGACTCCTATATAGATGCAGCAAATGTGAATAGGAACATACCCTATTCAAGGATTATTTTGAAATAAATATAAAAGGGCCCACCCCAAAAGACAAAATAGGTAGGTGTGTTCTGTTAGCATGTTAACATTTTTAGTGAATACATATTTTATATGCTTATATGTATTTTTATACATCTGGATGTAATGTATATCCAGGACTTACCCTCTATATAAACATGAAATATAATTCCTTCTCTTGCTCTCCCAAACTTTTGTTAAAATTCACCACCAGGGAGAACTCACAAACTGTCAATGTGTCAAGAAGAATATCTGGAAAGGGATAAGCCTGTCAGAGACATAACTCTGGGACTGGTGCTGCATGTCTGATCTGCCCATTTTTATGTGAAATTCTCAAAGAAGAATATGGTGTGATTAGCGTCCACGTTTATACCTATAATAAAGAGATGTTCCCACAAAACATCTTTGAAGGTAAGATCAACATATGTTAAGAACTGATTCCAATTAGGAATTGGACAATATTCAGCTTATTAAAAATAGTTTAATTATAACTAATATAAACTAAACTCTACCAAATCCTTCAATGTGAGATTATGGTTACATGCCAGTCCACTTCATTATGGGGTTTGTAACTCCATTGACCAGATGGGGGAAAACCCACAAAGGCTTAATAAGTCTACTATTTTCTCCTCAGTTTTCTCTGTCAAAAACACAAAATCCATTCAGTTTGAACTAGTACCCTCTTGCTAAAAGCTGACACACAAGGGAAAAAATTCATGAGACTTAGTGTCTTGCACTGACAACATCTAGGTTCTAAATTGTGAAGCTTTATTCATCAGTAACTTAGTTCTAGATATTTCTGATTCTTTATATCACTGCACAGATTTGTTCAGATGCTGGAATTGCAACTATAGTTCAACATCATAAAGCATAGGCTTTAGCTGTTTTCTATCTGGGGATAATTCTTTGATCTTTGTGTTTCAATAATGATGTGTTTCATAAATATCCCTTCTCACCATTAAGAAAACAATTTGTAGGATGAGTAGAAATTCCAAGAGTCCCTTACCCTTTTCTCTGGACACTTCCTAATCCATTCTATCAGTTATTCCCCTGGAAATAGCAGCAGCAATGACTTCTGAACACTTTTTGATTTTTCTTTTGTGCTATCATCTTGTTTCTCTTTACTTTTCAAATATCTGGGTTAGAGTAATAGCTAGAACCACAATAAGTACCTGATACACGTCCAGCTAAATTTTCATATATACATGATACATATGAAAATTCTAAATATTATGCATTTTATTATGGTCATATAAATGAGCCTACCTTCTTATATGGTATATGCACCTTCAGCCTCTGGGGTATGTGGCAATGTGGTTGGCAGCAGTATTACTGTTCTCCTAATACTGAAATTGAGAAGCTGGCTCAGTGACGTGAAGCAGGACATGACAGGCGATCAAAGTTGGGGGACTGAAAGAAAGGCACTCTGGGAGGGGAGAGGGCTGGGCTACAGAATGTGGACTTGCAGCAGCACATGTAACAGATGAAGATTTGGTGTTTTTTTTTCCACCTTCCCTCTGTTCCACAATGTGTTTCATTAATCTCCCAGCACATGTCTGAGACCTGGAATTCTTTTGCCTTCATTTTGACAAGAATGTGAGGTTAAGCAGAAGGCAGTGAGAGGCATGACATGACAGAAGTAAGTAAAATTAGCAAAGTGTTCCTAGTGCTATTCTGGTAGCTTCAAATTACTTTAATTGCAATAATAATTTTCTTTCTGTGCAAAACAAACAGGCTTTATTAATTAGGGTGACCCTGGCAACCAAGTCAATGAGCTACTTTTTCCTTATCCTTTTGAAAATGTGGTTCTTGTTTTATTCAATATGTCTTACACATTCCTTTCCTAACCATCATTTATAGGACTTCTATCATGGGGCAAAGATTTGGACTTGCTATCCTGAGTTTTTTAGTAGACAGTCAAAATGCCTCTCTCATGTCTAAATGGGAGTCCATAAAAAGCTGAGGAATTCAGACTCTATGCTCACTTGGCCTTTCTGAGCCAATGGTGTTATAGTGTGGTATCCTAATCAAAGTTCTGGCTTTTGGTCCCTAGGCCCCTTCTAGCAATAAATTGTTTACTGGTTTAGTATAAATTCTCAAAATATTTAATCTAGCCCTCCCTATTTATTGATACTGTTGTTCCTTCTTTCTATACCTTACTCCATCGGTAACATCTAGATCAGTCTATTCCGTTCAAGAGTCAAGTGATAACCAATCTGGATGACATGGCAGAAGCCTATCAGGGAATTCTGGAACATAGGGTAGGAAAGGCAGGTCAGATCTAGATTATAATAAGGATTCCCAGATTTTTCTCTGATTGTCTGGATTTGTGGTATGGACAGTGAGAATCAGTGAAGGCTGATAAGTCTCAAGGACTATTTAAATGAGTAATCAGGATATTTTATAGATGGATCTCAGTGTCGGGCCACACGGGCTATCTACTGCATAGCTCCTTGGGTTGTTTAACGGTTACTACAGTCCATGGCATGTGCCCCAGCTGTATAATGTGGTCACCCTTATAAAATACATGGGGGAAATTTGCAGCTAGCTATACAGATAATTTTTCAGTAATCTAGGCAAATAATTATTTGAAACAAATGAGGTTTGTTTGGTTTTTGAGTAGAGGTACGGAAAAGGAAACTGAATTAAGACTGCTATAATTGTCTGCAAATCAGAATAAGTGTTGGGTTAAGACCTAGCATTGAGAATAAAAAGAAATGAGTAGATGACAAAACCATTATGAAGAAACAAAATAATGACTCATAAGATGCATGGAAGAAGACAAAGATAATATGAGGAAAACTAATATAGATGACTTTGAGATTGGCTTTTAGGGAGAGTTGAGACAATGAATAAACTTAAAGAAGATGGTTGTGTGTTTGATGTATTATGTTTGAGGCAGATGTAGAACTAATGAATAGGTCTTCTGACCAATCAAAGACTTTTCCCTATTATTCTGTCAAGATTTTCCACTAAAATATTCTCATTCTCTTTTACTTTATACTTCTAGAAGACAAGTTACTCAATATTCTGAGCATTGATCAATTCATAAAAAAAAAGATTGCTCAGTTTATCTTATATTTTGTCCCTCATGCATTGATTTTCAATAATAAATAATAATATCAATACCAGATATGTTTGAGGAGGGAAGAATCTGATATTTAATGTGACCTTATGCTGTCAGTCACAATGATAGAAATTACACATTTTCTTTAACCACAGCCCTGTGGAACTATTTTCTGTATTTACAAGTCAGAAAACTGGCTGAGAGAAGTGAATCAAATCCCCAGGTTTCCATGACTAGAAAATGATGGGGTTGAGATTCAAGTCTGGGGCTAAGTATAGAGGGCTTCTCTGTCCACTCTTAGTAGATAATATCTCAACATAGATAGCTCTAAATGTGTTGAGGATGCTGGAAGAAATAAAAAGTAAAAACAATATTTATTTTTCCTCTTGCCTTCATTTTTTTGCTATAAACTTTGTAAGTTTTCTTTAAACTGGACACTACTAAGTGAAGCTCTTAGGGCATATAGCTATCTGATGGGGTTTTGTGTGTTCATCTGAAATCTCCAAGTTACATCACTGAAGGGTTCACCACTATAATTATCACAGGTTGGGTGCAACTATTCCAGCAAATCAGTCTCAAATCATCTCAAGTCTAACAAACTGTTTCCTCTAAGCAAAACCAACACAAAACATACTGCCTGGTCTAAAGAAAGAGTTGTTGTTCAGTCCCTCAGTCGTGTCTGACTCTTTGCTAGGCTGCCTAATAAGTAAGCCAATTAGTCTCTGGGTGTATGCTTCTTGATGTCAGTGACATGAAAGAACTACTTCCCAGGGGAGGCACAGGATACTTGAATAGTAATGGTAATTAAGGACGAGCAAACTCATTAATATTATGATAAGGTTGCAGTTAAAGGAGGAGAGACCAGTCGTGCCCCCAAGACACTGTAGAAATTGGTATGAAACTGTTCTAAAGGGTATGAATGGGAAATGATGTATTCTATTGTATACATCAAATCTGGTTAAATGCATTCATATTTTAATTTTAAAATCATTAGTGAATCACTTACTGGATATCAGGCTTCATGTTAGGGCCTAAAGATGACAAAGTGAAACAGAACAGGGCATTGCCCATAAGAAACTTCCAGTAACCTAGAGAAACCACAGAGGAATCAATCTGGCCCTCTTTGTTGGCAAATCACATCTATGTCTGTAGAACTGACCACTATGAATGAAAATTTGAAGAAAAAACAACAAAGGAGAAAAAATTAGTCATATACCATTAACTGTTCTAGGAAAGCAGATCACATGTACCTTGTGGGTTTGCAAGAGTGCCAATTTTTGGCCAAGATTTTCTGTTATGACTGTAAAGAAAAATAAAAATTTAGACTAGTATTTCTGAGAGAAGAAATGGCAAAGAGATTTCAGGTTCTTTGTTTTCACAGACTGATCCTCTGTGGATGATGAGGAAGGGAGGCCAATTAAAGGCTGTGACAAGTCTGAAATGACAGGCAGAAGTTGCTCAGGCCAAGATACATCCTGAAAACCCACTGCAGTCCTAAGAGACTCCAGCCTCTGGGGGTGCAAGTAGAGTCTAAAAAACTCTGCACCCTGAGAGAAAATATCCAGTCTTTCCTGATTCAAACAGAAAATACGCTGGGTGTCCCCCAGGTCGGAGGGTCTCCAAAATGGTGAGCGTTTCCTGTGGCAAAGAGGAACACAGGGCAGCTCTGGTCTGGGAAGGGGCTCAGGAACCAAGGAATAGAAAGGCCCATGTGGCCTTTCCCATAATAAGGGAAAACCAATCTTTCATTAAATTAAAATTTTAGATATTTTTTATCCCATACTTTCTCTTCTACTCTGCTTTCATATTTCCCTCTATCCTTCCCCTTTTCCCTCCCTCTTCCTAGTAGAAATGGCTACAGAAGCCTCCTATCTACCACAAAACACAAGATCACAAGAAGCCAAAGATCACATAAGCAAGTAAGCAGAGTAGACTTTTGATAAGGTATTTACAGATGCTCCTATTTCTTTGAAAATGTTTCTACTGCAGTTTGCCAAGAACTTAATAACCAATGATGTTATGATTGAAGCATTTATAGTTCAGATTTCATCATTCTTTTATTGAAGTTTCTGACTACATAGGAAAAGCATCATTGGTTGAATAACTGGCAGGTCCTCTGAGAGTCAGCACCCTTCCCCTAGAAATTCAACTCAAATCCCCTTCACACGGCCACTGAGAGGTGCCTGGCCTCTTCATTTCTGCCATCACACCCACACTGATTATACTTTGGTTGATGTCATGCATCACCCAACCCAGCTTCTCTAGCAGCATTACTTATGCAGGGGCGCAACTCAACCTGCATCACATACCTACACTCTACATGCTCTATTTTATGGGTAATCTCTTCTTACCTTTCACCTTGCACCCCAACACAAGAGCTTATAATTTTCTGATTAAATATAGGTGTTCAAATGATCAAGTATGCCCAAAGAAAGATGTAATTCATTGACTCTGGTGGTAATTTTATTGCAGATGTTAAAAAAGTTAATTTTCCCTGCCTTTATAAACATATTTCAGTTTTCATGTTAGCGTGGGAAAAGTTCAAGAAGGAAGAGATATTACTCCATAAGGAATATGGACTTTCTTAAAAAATTACCCAAATTACAGTTCACAGGAGAGAAGTGCTCCTTTATCTGTTACTCTAAAGCTAAGAACTTGTTTTTGAGAAACACAGGCAATGGTGAAATGACATAAAAGGAAAAAAAAATAGAAGGATGTTTCAAAATGTTTTTCCAACTACATGAAACGCCGCTGAACCCTCGGCATAAGCCCCTCTATTCCTGCAGGCAAACTGTGTATAGGAAATTTCAACAAGCAGAAGAGCAGTCACAGAGATAACACCGCAATAAGATCTCCTGCAGCCAGTGCAGATGTGATCCGAACGCACTATTGACCGCATTGCTCCCACAGGGAGCGGAGAAGGAATTCAACAGTTGTGAGTATCCATTCAGCTCTGCATCCATCACATTCCCTTTTGAGGCTGGGCTCACTGTCATATGCCCACTTCACTTTGATGTAATTGGAAACAGTTTACGTTTGTCTCCCTTGGGCAAGTCTTGATTTTTTTTTTTTTTTCATGCCTCTCTTCTTCTCTTAAGACAGAATTATTATCTCAAGCGCCCATAAACCAAAACCCTCTATTCACTGCCTTGGGGCATTAAAAAGTATAAAGCCAACTTTTTTAATTGTTTCTCGAAATATGACCTTTGTGCCCTTCTAACATAATCCCATTATTGTAGCACAATATTTTAGAGGAATATTGGAGGAATCTTTTACTACATCTTTATGTGTGCTATCTTTCTGTTGAAGTACATATTTACTTCCAAGTACATATTTACAGTATTCTGAGTGCTACTGGGAATGCCTGTTATTAGTTATGGTGTTGGCAATAATATTTTAATTGCATATGCTACATTAATACTTCTGTTCAGATTAGCCTAATCTAGTATTACTAGAACTCATTTTAAGCTTTTGCTATAAAAGTATTTTATGTATTAAATTATTTCATCAAAGAAAAATTGTGAGGGTTTTCTTCCCCCCACCTCTGTACCCACTATTGGAAGAGTTCTCACTACAACAGGAAAAAAAAAAAATCACAAAAAGAAGTATTAGTGAAATAATCACACCTGAACTGCTCTGGCCTAATTATAATATGCAATAACAGGTTGCTGTACAATTACAACCATTTTGTCTTAATAATGGCTCTCATGGGACTAGATAAAAAGCATAGTATTTCTCTATTCATTTTATAAACCACTATGATAAGAAATGAGAAGGACGAACCTTACAATAACAGCAGTGATGGCTATATCATGATTTTTAACGCATGGTCAAGCACCATGGTAAGGCTCATTCATTTTCACTGCCTTGTAATTCAGACACACCAGCATCTGTCTCCAATCTGATATCATACAGAGGCAGGTCTTCTCTGTGTAAGTCCAAGAGAAATGATGAGCTAATGTTACAAGGCAGAGTGCCTACTCAGAGACACTTCAAATTATCAGCAGGACAACAAGCTTTCCTGGGGATGGACAGCACAGCAGCTGGCTGGTGACTGTGTCCTGGGTCTTCCAGGGCTATATTGCATGAAATAGACTTAGAACCAAGAAAGTCCAAAGGAGCATCTTTGTAACTGAATTCACTGATACTTAGGGCTTAAGTTGATGTAAAATATTTTACTTCCCCTTCAGTCACCAGTGTTACTACTTAAGAGTGTTGAAAGTATACTCAGAAAAATTCAGAACTTTTATGCTAGCCAGATCAACTGACTTATGATTCTTAATAATCTGAATTCTTGAATGAAAGTGAAAATATGTAGCAGCTATTGAAGAAAAAAACCAGCTTGGATGAGGTTCAAATTCCTTTCCTCTTAAAAGAATTTGATGATTAAAGATGATTCAAAAAGGAAATTTATGTCATTTAGTATGTAATTTAACTGGGAGTATGCCTTTGTAACTTTAAACTGAAAGAGAAGTATGACCATATGTGACATTCACTTTTTATATTCTGTGCCTTCCTGTGAACAGTTAGATTCACCTAAGAAAATAGAAAGGGAAATGCCACATATATACAATAATGATTTCAATGACAATCAAGAGAACTTGTAAATATTTACATCAATGGGAGAGATTTGCGATAAGACAGACTATGGTAAGGAAACTAGGTTAGGTAAACAAACTCAAATTTCACCTTCAAAGTTTCAAAAGCAAAATTTTTAGAGATGTTAAGTTTCAGCTCAGACTTTATATAACTTCATTTTAGATATGTGAATAAAATGGAATCTGATATCACAAAAGAATTTTATTTATTTTTCTTCAAATTGGCCTTTCTTGCATTTTTGAGAATGACTTGATTCTTTCTAGAATATTTTGGCATCTTCCATCAAACTGATTTGTAAATCAGTTTGTAAATCCCCTTCTCTGTAAAACATAGGGTAAACAAAAATTGTGTGTGTGCCTTATGGGTCACCTTCAACCCATGTTAAATAGAGGCTATTAGCAAGCATAGTGGAAAGGTCTAAAAACAGAATCAATAATGTACTATTAAAAGTAATCAGCTTCTTGCACTCTGGTTAACTATGCCACCTAAAGCCTCAAACTATGCTATTCAAAAATCATAAGTTACAGATTTATGAGTAACTACTCTGTGTGTGTATGTGGAAGTGTGCATTTGAGAGGCAGATATAGCTGAATATTTCTTTTGCTGAAAACCTTAGAAAAACCTACAGAAAAGCTAAGTTTATCCTAAACTCCCCAAAAGGATATATTTGCAGATATCAAAAAGCTTGGTGATATACACTGTGTGGAGAAGCACCTGAAAAATCTTGGCAAACTATACCAACAGCTAGAACCACCAAGGTTACATGAAATGCAATATGAATTCTGAATTTCCAGGTAATTGTGGTAGTTTGAACACCTGCATTTATTTCTACCCTCTCCCAAAACTCTATTATAATGACAGTTCAAGAATTTTAAAAAGACAAATACCCAAGGTCAAGGAGAATGGGAGATAAGAGCACAAACAGGTGAGAAATAGGAATAAAATTTCTGAAGCGGAAACCCAGATGTGAGAGCAGTCTTAGGTATAGCTGAAAACAGAAGATGAAACTAATAAGATACAGTTGTAGAATCTAAAAAAGTGGTACAAATGAACTTATTTACAAACAGAAATAGAGTCACAGATGTAGAAAGCAAATTTATGGTTACCAGGGAGAAAGGGGATGGGTAGGATAAATTGGGAGGTTGGGATCGACAGATACATACTACTATGCATAAAACAGATAGAAGAACCTACTATATAGCCCAGGGAACTCTACTGAATACTCTGTAATGATCTTTATGGGAAAAGAAACTAAAAGAGTGTATATATGCATATGTATAACTGATCCACTTTGCCGCACACCTGAAACTAACATATTCTACAATTAAAAAAAAAAAAAAACTTAGCAGGAAGGCACATCATTAAACTAAGGAAACACCAACAACTTTAAAATAGAGAGTAAACCATCATGCATATCTTTTTCAAAATATATATGCTTATTAACTTAAAAAAAAAAAGAAGCATCACAGAACTTTCCCTGCCCTCCTTCTCCAAAGGATGTGAATTTTCAGTTTAAAAGGAGACAACAAACTTTAAAAGGTACTTGACCACAACATTCCTAAGTACTAGGAATAATGGAAAGATCTTCGGTGCTTCTACAGAAGGATTTTATTTAAGAGGTCATGTGTCTTAAGTATTAGAACAGCATCAGATTTCTTAATGGCAAATCTGGAAGTAAGAAGAACATGGAATGACGCTTTCAAAACTCTGAAAGAAATATTTCAAATGTAGAATTCTAGATCTAGGCAAAAGGTCAAATTAAGAATAGAATTAAGGAACTCCCAGACATACCATGCCTCAAATTTATCTTACTTTATAGGACGCAGCTAGAGGATGTGCAGCTAGAGGATGTATTGGGCTTCCCTGGTGGCCCAGCTGGTAAAGAATCCCACAGCAACGCAGGAGACTCAGGTTCTAGTCCTGTGTTGGGAAGATTCCCTGGAGAAGGGATAGGCTACCCTCCTAGTCAGTATTCTTACCTGGAGAATCCCACAGACAGAGGAACCTGGCGGGCTGCAGTCCATGGGGTTGCAAAGAGTCGGACACGACTGAGTGACTAAGGACAGCACAGAGGATGTATCAAGAGTAAATTAAGAGAAAAACATGGGATTCAGGTAACACAAGAGATCTGACAGAAGACAGAGATGAAGAAATTCCCAGATTGATGGCATAAAGGGCTTTCTAGTTAACAGTAGTTCAGCAGGTCTATAGATAAATTCATCCGTATTGGAGCAGAGAAGCAGAAAATTCTAGAATGAAAGAAAACACAAGTGATTACCTGATGGTGAGTCTTCCAGAAACAGACCTTCAGCACTAAAAGAAAATTAAGATCTGAGTGTCAGGTAAGTATTAAATAGAAATCAGTGGCAATAACTCCAAGGAAAGCAAATTGGATACAAAGGAAAATAATAATTACCATCTTAATAACAGATGCATGGTTCAGCTGTGGATAATACTTATAGAGTCATAATAATATAAATTAAATATTGATTTTTCAAAAATAATTGATAAAAAGTTGTCCTCAGCAGAGTGGAGCCTAGAAAACCATGTTTCTTTGTCCCCAACCATAGTGGCTATATCACAGTCATAAGAAGGCTTGTTTAGAAATAATAACATCATAGTCCCAGGAGCCATGACTGAAAGGTATAAAAAACAAGTGAGGAACCCAAAATCCCAGGTGAGCCCTGATGATTAGCCAGAGATGAAATTGCCAACATCTGTTGGACCATAGAAAAAATAAGAGAATTCCAGAAAATATCTACTTCTGCTTCACTGACTACACTAAAGCCTTTGACTGTGTGGATCACCAAAAACCTGTTGAAAATTCATAAAAGAGACAGGAATACCAGACCACCTTACCTGCCTCCTGAAAAATCTGTATACGGGTCAAGAGCAACAGTCAAACCAGACATGGGAAAATGGACTGGTTCAAAATTGGGAAAAGAGTATGTCAAGGCTATATGTTATCATCCTGCTTATTTAAACTTATATACATAGTACATCATGCAAAATGCCAGGCTATAAGAAATACAAACTGAAATAAAGATTGCAGGAAGAAATATCAATAACCTCAGATATGCAGATGACACCACCCTAATAGCAGAAAGCAAAGAGGAACTAAAGAGCCTCTTGATGGTGGTGAAAAAGGACAGTGAAAAAGCCAGCTTAAAACTCAACATTCAAAAAACTAAGATCATAGCATCTAGTCCCACCACTTCGTTGCAAATAGATGGGGAAAAAATGGAAACAGTGACAGAGTTTATTTTCTTGGCTCCAAAATCACTGCAGACAGTGACTGTAGCCACAAAATTAAAAGATTCTTGCTCCTTGGAAGTAAAACTATGATAAATCTAGACAGTGTATTAAAAAACAGAGACATCACTTTGCCAACAAAGGTCCATATAGTCAAGCTATGGCTTTTCAAATAGTTATATACACATGTGAGAGTTGGACTATAGAGAAGGCTGATGCTTTTGAACTGTGGTGCTGAAGAAGACTCTTCAAAGTCCCCTTGGACAGCAAGGAGATCAGACCAGTCAATCCTAAAGGAAATCTGAATATTCATTGGGAGGACTAATGCTGAAGCTGAAACACCAATACTTTGGCCACCTGATGGGAAGAGCTGACTCATTTGAAAAGACTCTGATGCTGGGAAAGACTGAGGGCAGGAGAAGGGGGCAACGGAGGATGAGATGGTTGGATGATATCACTGACTCAATGCACATGAGTTTGAGTAAACTCTGGGAGATGGTGAAGGAGAAGGAAGCCTGGCGGGCTGCAGTCCATGGGGTCCCTTAAAGCTGGACATGACTGAGTGCCTGAACAACCACAGAGGGACACAGAGGCACAGACCACTCCAGCTGACAGAGCCCGCCCACTTCTCTTCCAGACAACAAATCAAGAGTAGAATCTCAGTGGAAAAGGGAGTCAAGTCCAAACTAAAACTGTTTCAGTTCATTTGGGGGTGTATTCTCAATGGGGAAAATCAGACAATTGAGCTGATTTACAGAGTCTGGCTAACATTCCTTAGATAGCCAGCTATTTTGACTTATAGTCATATCCTGAACCCATTTCTAATTACCTACAACGTGAGGTATTCTGAAATTGTTCACTGAATTTAATGGGCCACTGCTGGACTCAGTACTTTGGCTACACGCTGCTGGTCTTAAAATACAAATAGATGTTTTTAGAGGAAATACTGCATTTTTATAAGACTTAGAAACTGAAGAACTACAAAAAATGTAAGCAAACGTTAAAACCAGTAAATAGTCAAATAGTTTGAAGTATATTCTTCGGCAAGTTTCATCATCAGAAGAGTGGAATTTCTGGTGATCAGTCTCACAAAGTAGAAGACAGAATCGCATGGTGATCTCCTCACAGGGCAATTACAGCCTCTGCTGAGATCACAGTTGCTGACAAGTGAGTGTGAAAAGGATGTCATAAGGGCCTAGGTTTTTCAGCTGGGGCTTCTGTCACACCCAATAATTACCAGCTGAGTCTGCAGATAGTAAAAATAAAATTGAACATTCCCTGAAGCCACTGTGATGGAATTTGGCATTAAGACAGAGGAAAACAGCAGATTTAAAACATGTCATCTGCATTAACTGCCATGACTGATTGTGAGTTGAAAGATCACTACTGCTGCTAAGTCACTTCAGTCGCGTCCGACTCTGTGTGATCCCATGGACCGCAGCCCACCAGGCTCCCCCGTCCCTGGGATTCTGCAGGCAATAACACCGGAGTGGGTTGCCATTTCTTTCTCCAATGCATGGAAGTGAAAAGTGAAAGTGAAGTCTCTCAATCATGTCCGACTCTTTGTGACCCCAAGGACTGTAGCCTACCAGCCTCCTCCGTCCATCGGATTTTCAGGCAAGAGTACTGGAGTGGGTTGCCACTGCTCTAGGTGAGCCTTTTTAAGATATCATGTGAGTTCCTTACTTTAAAATTATCGCAGAACTTCTTAATGAAGGTCATATTTTTATGAATCCAATTTTACTGCTTTATTCCCTCAGAATATGAGTAATATGACTATTGATTAATTTCTATGAAACTTAGTACTTGGATAAAAGAAAAATCTAACATAATTAATATTAGAAACAAAGGTGAGAGCTTCTTAGTGAAATTTTAAGTCTCCCTCTAAATTTATTTAATTCATAAAACTGGCACCAGATCTTGCTATTATGCCCAGACCATATAGTTTGTAGATATATTTTCACAAATAATAATTATCTTTGAAAAAACCTTCAGCAGTCTTATCCTAATTTGCCTTTTCAGACCAGACAAATTCCCACAAATGCCTAGAAAAATATTTTAAGAGGGACTTTTAAGAGCTTTATTCAGACTTTTAAGAGCTTTATTCAGTTAATTGATGTACCCACATAACTCACTCATTTAAAGAGTCAGTTCAGGGGTTTCCCTGATGGCTCAGTGGTAAAGAATCTGCCTACCAATGCAGGAGACACAGTTTCAATCGCTAATCCGATAAGATCCCACATACTGCTGCACAGCTACTAAGCCTGTACCCACAACTATTGCGCACGTGCTCCAGAGCCCAGGAGCCACGACCATTGAGCCCCCCTTCTGCAACTACTGAAGCCCACGCTCGTGCAGAGCCTGCGCTCTGCAACAAGAGAAGCCACCTCAGTAAGAAACCCGTGTATCCCAACTCAAGGGTAGCCCCGTTCACCGTGACTAGAGAAAAGCCCTCACAGGAGCAAAGACCCAGCCACAGCCAAAAATAAATAGAATTATTCAAGTGTCAGTTCAATGGTTTTAGTATGTAACCACAGTTGTGCAACTATCACTACAATATAAGTTAGAATATTTTCTTCACCTTCAATAAGAAACCCCATTGTTAACAGAATCAAGAGTGGCTGTTTTTCAGTTTCATTTTTTTTTTCCCCTTAGAAAATGAAGTTTGAAGATTTCTTGGTTGTTTAGACACAGCATCCTAATGCCCTTTTTTGGAGTTAGCCTGATTGAACTCTGGTGCCTGAAGGAATTTTCTGTATGTCTGTTCATAATAAGGGTTTCTGAATGATCACTTGGTGCTCACAGTAGACACTAACATACCTGCATTTGCCTGGCACTCTTAAGTGGTTCATAAATATTAATTCTTTTATTCATGGGGACTTCCCAGGTGGCTCAGACAGTAAAGAACTGCCTGGTATGGAGGAGAATCTGCGTTCAATCCCTGGGTTGGAAGATCCCCTGGAGAAGGGAATGGCTACCCAGTCCAGTATTCTTGCCTGGAGAATTCCATGGAAAAGGAGCCTGGTGGGCTACAACCCATGGGGTTGCAAAGAGTCGGACACAACTGAGTGACTAACACTTTTACACTTTTACACTTTCTTTTATTCATGTGACAACCCTTTGGGGTAAATACTATCATTATATCCTCATTTTACAAGTGCAGAAAATGAGGCATGAAGTTAAGTGCCTAAGAAAAACTAGTTTTTATTACTTTACTAGCCTAGTCATTTGATATATTCTAAATATTGGGCTGTGAAGCCCTATATGAATGCATATATGTGGAATCTAGAAAAATGGTACAAATGAACCTACTTGCAAAGGAGAAATAGAGACAGATGCAGAGACCCAATGTATAGACACCAAAGGGAGAAAGAAGGTAGGATGAACTGGGGGATTGGGATTGATATATATATGCTATGTATGAAATAGATAACAAATGTAGTTCCTCTGTGTAGCACAGGGAACTCTCCTCAGGGCTCTGCTGCTGCTGCTGCTGCTAAGCCGCTTCAGTCGTGTCCGGCTCTGTGCGACCCCATAGACGGCAGCCCACCAGGCTCCCCCGTCCCTGGGATTCTCCAGGCAAGAACACTGGAGTGGGTTGCCATTTCCTTCTCCAGTGCATGAAAGTGAAAAGTGAAAGTGAAGTCGCTCAGTCGTGTCCGACTCTTCGCGACCCCATGGACTGCAGCCCACCAGGCTCCTCCGTCCATGGGATTCAGTGCTCTGTGGTGACCTAAATGGGAAGGAAATCCAAAAAAGAAGGGATGTATGTGCGCATACAGCTGACTCACTTGCTGTAGAGGAGAAACTAACACAACACTGTGAACATCTATTCTCCGGCAAACAGTTTTTAATAAAAGTAATGAATTAGAACTTTAAAATAAATAAATAAAAAATAAAAGTCACTACTCAAGAACTTCTGCAACTACTGTTTCTGAAATTCAACAACAAAACTCAGTGTTCACTTGTTTTCCTTTGACTATGAATCTTTGCAGAATCAAGTGGGTGTCTAATTTGTGCCTATACTTAACTGTGTCTGTTTCAAGTTCCAAACAAGGGACCTTTAATTTACCATAGAAATAAAGATTTCAATAGTTGCAAAGTCCTCTGGGAAGTCTACGGACATCCAAAATGTACTTGAAGGTATAACTCTGTAAATATGGGTTGTAGATCCATTATGATTTAAAGGTATTGAGTACCTTGCAGGCCAAGGCCCACCTTTGGGTAGATCCTGAATTTCAGCTGAAGTCCCCTCTGCTGTGTTCTATTACCCTCTGCTCCTTGTAAAAGGGAAGAAATTTGCACGTGGTATCTTTCTGAACTTGAAGGAAACGAAGCCCACTTCTCTTGACTCAGTGTCTAGAGTTAGAAAACAGAAAGGACTCAAAGGTGGGGAGTATACTGAATGCTGCTTATGATTCCAGCAGCAGGACTGTGAGATTCAGATAGCCACAGAGAGACAGTTTGGAAAGGGGTCATGGGAAGGGTCCATGCTGTATGCTTTTACATCTCTCTCCAAGGAGAAAGAGCCATTTTACATGTAAGAGTAGAGGATGTGAAAACACAAGGTGAATTTCTCTAAAAGCACAAATTGTTTTTGCATAATGCCTCTCAGAATTTTATTTAGAGCACCAAGGCATTTTTGGAATGATCGAACTAAAATTTGTGAATGAGAACTACCTAAACAATAAGGAGAAAGTTAAAAGGCAACTATATAAGCGACAGCATATATCAGTGGTTAAGAACGTAAACTTTGGGGCCAGCCTGCCTAGGTTCAAATCCTCACTCTGCTATTTTGAAATGCCTGCGTGTATATTAATACTTTGTTTTATATATGTACAAATTTTATGTGCACACAAATTATGAACAGTGAAAAGCCCAAAGGGATATACAAACTGCTTATACAATTACCCCTTAAGAGTGAGAATGCGAATAAAATAACTTTCAACTTTTCATTAGAAGTTTCTGTATTATTCTACAATAAACATTTTTATAATAATAAAAGAAAATGTTTATAACATTCACTTTAATTCCCTTTGAACCAAAGAATCACTTGGGAGCTAAACAGATAATGAATGAACCCCCAACAGAACAAAAAGGTAAATGCCATGAAATCTCCTGTGCAATACCATTAAATTCTCATTTAATCACTCATAGGCCCACTATTAGGTAAATCTTATATGTATATACATGCATGTGTGTGTGCACAACTTCAAATCATTCTGTCTCATTCAGTAGAATACAGATATTAAATATGAATCTGCACTGTATTATGTTTATGTTGCACATACCCTATTTTCTAATTTTGGAGGGTAGCTGTTCTCGGACTTGTCCATCGCTCACAGGACATAGGACAGCTTGCTACTCCCTTCTGAATTCATAGAGCTCAACTGAAGGAGAGAAAGACTAACTATTGAAGAGGTAATGGATATGTCTTTAAGTAGATTATTGCATTTGAGCTGATCAGTCCTAGAAAGATGGAAAAGACTTTGAGAAGTGGAGAAATGAGAAAGCTCATTACAAGGAGAGGAAGCAGGCCAACAAACCCCCAAAAGTAGAGCTCGTCAAGGGAAGATTGGAAAGTTTGCTTGGCTGGACATAAAGGACAAAGGGGACATTAGAGAACAGAGGTGTGACATCTGTATGTGATTAAAAACTGAAGGCTTAATTTTTTATAATGGAATTGTAAGAAATTGATGTGTGTGAGAACTCTGGGTAAGAATCAAAAGCATGTGTCCATAGCCATGTTTAGATGGGCACCGCATTCTCTGCATTCATGAAGAAAGCAACCTTCCTCGTTAATAGCAACTGAGTAAAGAATTATTATGTTCCTGACTATGTTCAACTTTCGGTCAGAAGCCAAGATGTATGTGTCTGACAAGAGGAGATAAAGAGTAACTCACTCCTTCAACATGAAATAAAAGCTGCTTTACAACTTCATGTATTCAGAGGTGGCCAGCAGGAAGTATCAAAGGATGTTCAAGGTTTGGCACATAAAATGCACGCATTTCTTTAAATTCAGCAGAATACTTCCTCCGAAGGGTGTGGAATGCCTTAAATGGCATAAATATTTATTTAAATGTTAATAGAGCACTGCAACTTGTTGGTAATGAGGGAAATATGCGGCTAACGGATTTGCCCAATCTCCTGAGAGAATGCCATGAATTTATATTTGTGAACAATACTCACATGTGTATAAAATCTAAAAAAGATTACACCTGCATTTGATAACTCCTAGGATTATTCTTATAGCCCTGCCTTAAGGTCTTAAAAAACCAACACAACATTGCAAAGCAATTTTCCTGCAACTAAAAAAAATAAACTAAAAAGCGATCATAAAATAAAAGAGCCAAAAGCCACATCATTAGAAAAACATGGTTAATTTCTTTGCTGGTTATTATTTTTCCTCTCGGGAGTGCTCTCAACTTTATCATAGGTAAAACTTTTCTCACATCAAAATTCTGGTTTGGAGGAATGACATGTCATTCCTATTAAAATTGCCTCCATGATATAATTCAAAAAGAGATTATAACATTTGGATTTAATAGGCAAACGTGCATATATTTTTCTTTAAATATTCCCTATGGAGGAAAGTAGATAAAAATATTTGATAACTGTTAAATATTCTGAAGATAACTTTTTAAACCTTAATGACTTTAATATAAAAGAGAATTCCAACTCTGTATGCAGCTAAATCAGTTTTACTTTGCAATTTTATGACTTTTTCCAATGCTACGATAAGAAGCATAAGCTTCCTGTCTGAAGTCATCATAGTCAAAACCACATTTCAGGAAGTCAGTCTATTATCAGCCTTTCCAGATGTTTCTTCAACTTGTCAGATGCTGCCTGCAACTAATTTGCTTCCTTTAAAGCAGCAAAGCCCTTTCCTCAAGTGGGGAGCACAGCATTTGACACATCTCTTTTTCTAAGATTATTGGTGAACATGTGTGTGCACCATTCTCTCATCTCCGGAAAGCTTGTCACCACAACTTCTTTGGTCAGAAGTGTCCTTCTTGCAAAAAGGAAATGTATTGTTCCTTTTAAAATGTTGAAAACTCTGAAAATCCCCAAACCAACCTGGAAGTGTTTTGCAATAACCTTGTCTAACAATGTCACCATTTAGGATTTATTAGGGTTTTTTTTTTTTTAATGACCTTTCATCCAATGTCCCACCTGACTTTTCTTGCACTTCCTAAGGCCAAATTAGAGTGCTGCAGATGTTCAGTGGGAAATGATGTAATTATGTATGTTATTTGTTTGTCAGATTTGCCAAATACTACATGGCTTTGAGGTTGTAGAGAATGAAGAATAAAAACCACAGGCAAGAGGTGACACTTGGTAAGTCAGCCTTCCTTGCCAGCCATGTAAACAAGATTAGGACTCGCTACATGCTCAAGCACTTTTAAAGTACTTTACATCTTTTGTCAATGGCACTATTTTTCATTTTCAGTCAGTGTATCTTACTTGGGATAAGTTTTCACTTAGGTGTAGTAAGCAATTCCAGTTAATCACGGACTTAGTTCACTTCCTTACATGGAACACTGTTGATGCTATGTCCCATTCAGTCTCTACTAATTTTATCCAACCCCCCATCCTTTCCTCCAAATTCCTTTTCCTGTTTTTTGTGTTCAAATACTGAGTTAATTCTCACCCACAAAGAATCATAACTGTAGCTCTAATAGATAGCTCAACGAAATGCCACAGGAGGCAAAACTGGAAGAAGAATATCTTCCTTGGTAAAAAGAGGTAATAGAGACAAGTCCAGGAAAGCTTCAAATGGGAAGTTATGTTTGAAGTGAACTTTAGGGAAGTGGACAGAACATTCGAGGAGGCAGAAACACCAGTTTGAAAAGGGACAAGGGTTATGAGACTGCATGATATGCACAGACAGTAAAAGTCTTTTTTTAAAAAAAAACCATAGTATTTACCAGGAAAAGAGCTGGAACAGCAAGGGACTCAGTTATCAAGGGCTTTGGATGATACCCTGAAGAGCTTGGACTTAGGCCACAAGCCAGAGGGAGCTACTGGTTACTTGAGAGAGGGAAAACAACGTGATTAGATCTGTGCTATAGAATTAAAGCTCCACTCACAGTGTAGAGAGTGAAGTGGATGGTAACTAGGCTGAAGAAAAAAGAACAAGTCAAAAACGTTGGAAGACAGTAGAAAGATAAAGACTGAAACTGGAAGAGGACTAATGGGAATGGAGAAGAAAACTATTTGAGACATTTTAGGCCATGCTCTATTAGCATATTGAGCCAAGTGATCAGAGAGAGAATATTTATCTCACCACTCTCTCCTCCTAAAATATTACAGATCAGTAAGCATGAAAGTAAGGGCTCCATGGAGACATTCGTTTTTGGTGGGAGGGGGCAGGAGAGGGCCACTGAGGAGATGGGGGGCAGGCAGAGAAATCTGTTTGCTCATCTGCTTTCCCTACCAAGAACCCCTTCATTCTCATCTCTGTTTAAAGCTCCCAGTACGTCACAGTGTAGACTTTCAGGAAATGCTCAGAGGATAAAGGATGGGTAGGGTGGAGAAGATGGAAAAGATGAGCCTTAGGGCAATGGAATTGTGCTCTGGGGACAGAAGGTGGAGGCCAATAGACCTCTCCACCACACACTAGCTCTGCCACCTTAGACAAGTCACTTAATATCACAGAACTTCAGCATCTGCATCAGGAGGATAATAAAGCCTGCCCTGCTTGCATATTGGAGATATGAAAGGAAAGGTAAGGAGCTAATGTGCTTGAGAAGTCTTTGCAAAATGGTTATATGAATGTAAAAGATTATAATTAAAGGATTGCAAGTGTTAATCTAATGGGCATTTCACATTTATGGACACAGAAGATAGTGTCTTTGCTCCAAAAGGAGTTTATTTTATGGAGACATTCATAACCACAAACACATGCATGATTCACTGGAGGCATGATAGTGAAGTCACTCAGTTGCCTCTGACTCTTTGCAACCCCATGGACTGTAGCCTACCAGGCTTCTCCATCCATGGGATTTTCCAGGAGAGGGTACTGGAATGGGTTGCTATAAGTAGGGATAAACCTGACGGCTTCATTTATGCAAGTTATATGAGATTTCAACATAGCATCATGGAAGAACAGAAAATTTAGATCCATTATATGATGAGCTCACTTCCAGTGATATAGCTAGACTGGGCATTCCTTAAGAACTTAGCACCATTATAAGACCTAAGTTTTCACTTTTCTCCTCAGTGAGCTAGAAAAATATGTATCTCATAGTAACTATATAAACTAACATATCATACTTAGTAAAATTTTCAATATAAAAGTGGGGTTCTATAAATGTTAGTTTCTATTCCTTACATTTATTCATTTCTTACATTTAGCAGATAAGTGACACATCTCGAGTGTACAAGGTACCATTATAAGATTTGATAAAATATATAATAAGAATGACAAAGTCCCGGGTACAGCTGGAGAAGCAAGCAAGAAATCAGAGCGTGACAAGTTCTATGAAGGAGATTAAAGCATGCTGTGACAGAATCAGTGATGGTGGGATGGGGGCGGGGTAGATGGGAGAACTACTTTAAAATGAGGACTGGGGAGGTTCTTCTGAAAATATGACATTAAGCTGGGATTTGAACAGTGTGAAGGAGACCCCTGTAAAAAAACACAACAGTAAGTTAGTATTCAAGACAGAATAAACAAAGTGGAGATGACCTTCAGGGGCAAAGGGCTTAGACTGTGAGAGGCACTGGAAGGAGAGAGGGAGAGTGGTCCAGGTGAAGCGGGAGACAGGTGGCGGGCAGATCACAGGACATCACTTCGAGAATTTGGATTTCATTCCAAGTTCAATAGGAAGACATTGAAAGGTTTTGAAGAACAGATGGTCTGAATTATAGCACTTAACACTGTGGCTTGTGTAAAATAAGCACTGAAGAAAGGATACCTTATTTGAATTCTATGTACTTTACATTTGAGATGTCTTTTATCTTAAAGATATGGCAATAAAGAAATATTACCTACCATGTTTAAATGGAAAAGCATGCAGCAAACTTTTAAACTATATATTATGAGATCAACCTAAGAACCAGTGATTCCTGGATCTGATGTACCAAACTATTTTTATCAGTCAGGTATAAATCTTCTAAAGCAATTTCTAGACTACTTAATAGTCTATCATAAAATGTTTCAAACGAAATCTTTGCTGTAACAGTCTGGTTTTTATCTCTTTTTCTAAGGTCTATTTTCCTTCCTTAAAAGTATTTTTAAAAAAGAAGAATTTATTTTCCCAATGACCTGCTATCCCCGTACTAACCTATACCAAGAAGTAATTTTCTTTGCTAACCTAATGTACTTATCAAGCCATTTAGAAAGAAAAAAAGAATGCATGTCCTACTTTTCTCCCTCTTACACAAGTTTGTTTTTTTCATGATATGTGGTACCTATCTTCAGTTCAACCTTCTATTTCGCAGTCTTGTGACAGGCTTTTGTTTGCTAGTAGAAACCATTCTCTGTGTTTCTGTGTGGCAACCTACTGCTTGGTTGGATTCCTCCTCATATCCATCCCTATTTTTTTTTTTGTTGTTGTTTCTACTTCCTTTCTTTTCCTCTCTGAGAAAGTCAAAGACTATAACATTTCAGATGAAATTGTATGAGGATACAAGTTTTCACATTCTGCAATAATAGTTCTTCCTGTGGTTTTAACTGAGTGTTTCTGGATATATGCTCAGCAGTGGGCCATGACTTTTTATTTTAGAAGCCTGTGGGAAGAAATGTTCACTGTTAAGAAGGAAAAGTTGTCTAGGTGTCGGGCTCTGGGAACAGTGGTAAAATAATCACTCAGTGAACAGAAACCTCAGGTGGGCTGGATTTCTCCTCATACTCAACTTGTCCCAGAGGTTAAAGGGACTGCATAAAGATACAGGTGGTAACTAGCACAAAATGGACAGGGCAAGGTTCCTCCCTTTGAATGGACATAGTGGAAACCAGTTTAGAAGTTCACAGGAGGAAAAATTTAAAATAATAGTTAAGGCTCAAAAGTGAAATCACCTAGCATCTTTCCTGGAACATAGTGCCAGGTAAATGCCAATTACATCAACCATTATTTCATAGTTAATAAAATATCTGTTTTATGCTTTTGTATATATTTATAGAACATGTGATGTATATCATGACATTTGACTTTGTAAAATAAAACCCCAAAACCCACTCAAGGCAAGTCAAAAGCTTGTCACGTCACGTTCAAACCAATGGAGAAAGCTGCACAGTGAAGCTCACTCTCTTCAGTCAGACCAGTCTGGCTCTAGAAAATGTTGCTTCCAACATGGTACTAGTGGTAAAGAGTCTTCCTGCCAATGCAGGAGACATAAGAGTCACGGGTTCGATCCCTGGGTTGGGAAGATCCTCTGGAAGAGGAAACGGCAACCCACTCTAGTATTCTTGCCTGGAGAATCCCATGGACAGAGGAGCCTGGCAAACTGCAGTCTATCCAGTTTCACAGAATTGGACACAACTGAAGTGACCCAGCCAGCACAACTTACCTAGAAATGTGACTTTGGGCAAGTTGCTTTACCTTCCAAAGTCTTCATATCCTGGGGTATCAGATCAGTTCAGCTGCTCAGTCATGTCTGACTCTTTGTGAGCCCATGAACCACAGCACGCCAGGCCTCCCTGTCCATCACCAACTCCCAGAGTTCACCCAAACCCAAGTCCATTGAGTCGGTGATGCCATCCAACCATCTCATCCTCTGTCGTCCCCTTCTCCTTCTGCCCTCAATCTTTCCCAGCATCAGGGTCTTTTCAAATGAGTCAGCTCTTTGCATCAGGTGGCCAAAGTTTTGGAGCTTCAGCTTCAGCATCAGTCCTTCCAATGAACACCCAGGATTGATCTCCTTTAGGATGGACTGGTTGGATCTCCTTGCAGTCCAAGGGACTCTCAAGAGTCTTCTCCAACACCACAGTTCAAAAGCATCAATTCTTCTGTGCTCAGCTTTCTTTATATCAAATGTGGGCTAATAATAGAAACTCCTTATCTTATTCTGAGATAAGGAATAAGTTATTCCTTATCTCAGAAGGAATAACTGAGATACAGGATGAAGAAAAACCTTCTAGTACTAATAATCACATGAATACTATTATAACCAGAAAACAAAATTAGGATTGAGACCCCAAACCTGACGGCACATCACGTAATCTAAACCTTGGGAAACTTGGAAGGGTTTGTAAATTGTGTTTCTCACACAGTGAATGTTAAATGACATGGATTTGACTGAATTTTTTTTTTCCCACTTTAGGATTAGTTGTCATACAAAAGCTATGGCAGCCACATTCTTTCTGGTCTTGTACCAAAAGGCTTATCCATGGTTTTACTGTAAATTCAGGCTCCTAGCCCTCACCCCCAACTGCCATGTTGGTTTATAAGAAATATACATTTCGTTTTCATCCAAGATTTGTGGCTCACACCTCTGAAGACCCTCGGAATTTCCTGACTATTAAGAAGAATGGGAGCATCTTTTGTGATAATATTTGGTCTTCAGTTCTTGAAGATATCTCAGAGCCATAAAGCTGAAACGGATGTCTTATTACTTATAACATGTCCCTCTCCATTATAATTGGTTTTACATTAATGCAGTGATTTTTGGAAAGTACCTAAGGATGGGGTGTTGGGGGCTGGTTGCCAAGGGACTCAACCCTATGACTGAAGGGTTGGAAACTTCTGTGCACCCTCCTCCCACCACTTCTCTTTATATTATAGACACTCTGTCCACTTGACTCATTCAAGATGATCTGCCTGGACCCTGTAGGCAGTTGAGCTTGCAAGCTCTTTGCCAAAACCTGGAGGAAATAGCACATTATATTTCTATTTGCTAATCCTTCATGATTTTGTTTTCTTTAAGCTTTTGAAGAGCATATGTCCTCACTAATTAATAAACTCTAACACCTAGCATGTAACTGTGTTCCCATATAGTCACTGCTCTATAACAATGAACACAGCCACTCACTGCGAATTGCTGGGAACTCTGATCACGCCACCCTTCCTACTTCTCCACCTGTCCAGCCTTGGAAAGGAACAGACTTTACTGAGCCCTGTGTTACCTAGGCCATTACCCATGGATTTGTGTGTGTGTGTGTGTGTTTGTATTTTTTTAACTTTTTATTTTATACTGACATGTGTGTGCATGCATGTGGGCTCAATTGTGTCCAACTCTTTGCAACCCCATGGACTGTGGTCCAGTAGGCCCCTCTGTTCACAGAATTTTCCAGGGCCAGAACACTGGAGCGGGTTACCATTTACTTCTCCAGGGGATCTTCCCAACCCATGGATCAAACTCGCAGCTCTTGCATCTCCTACAAGGGCAAGCGGGTTCTTTACCAGCTGAGCCACTGGGGAAGACCATATAGGCGTGTAGCTCATTAACAATGTTGCAAAAGTTTCATGTGTACAACAGAGTGATTCAGTTATACACACACATACATATCTTATTTTTCAAATTCTTTTCCCATTTAGGTTGTTACATAACCCAGTTTTGATCACTGATCTTTAAAGTGGGTACAGAGACACAGAACATCCTTAGAATCCAACAATTTTTGAGACATAGCTCCAACTTCTTGTCACTTGAAGCTTAAAAATTACTAATGTCATCTTAAGTTTATTCTCTAACTCCTTGTCACCACCACAACTCAACCACTAGGCAACATCTCCTAACTCAGCCCTTACTAAAATCCTCTGTTCTTTGTAAGGGCTACGTGTCAAATAAGCATCACTCATCTTTAGTCTTGTTATTACTAGCAATAAACCATTTTTTATTTATGCATTTTATTACTTACAGCCTATTTACTTCTAAAAAGTAAGAAGAGATAATTTACAAGGAAAAATTCAAGTAAAATAAAACCTAAAGACCAGTAAGGCAAAAGAAGCATGTATGTAGTTTGAAAAATGAAAAGGAAAGGTCATTATATTCTAAATGTGGCTAAATGTCAGCTACTACAAGTTGGCACAAAACTCTGAGTTTCCTGACAGATAAGGAAAATATAAAGCATGCTCATCACTCTCCACCTGGATAATTTCAGTAATTTCCAGCTGGTCTTCCCGCTCACTCTAGTTTAAATCATTTTGCATATCTCTATGATGATTTTTTAAAAAATCAAGATTTTAATAATTTTAACCCATTGCTTATGTTTCATTGTTAGACAAGTTTTTATTTTTATTAATTTTTATTTACTTATTTTTCTATTTTCTATTTCTATAAGGCATGTGGGGTCTTAATTCACCGACCAGGGACCAAGCTTGCACCCCATGTGTTAGAAGTGTGGAGCATTAACCACTGGATTGCCAGGGAAGTCCCGCCTCTCACTTAAATATTGTGCCCATACAAACACATGCCAAGAATGAGTAAAATTATGTACAGCAAAGGCATTAATAGATCCATGTCTTTAGAATCCATGCAAATCATCTCTCCCCTGGTCCATTCCAGCACAAAAAGGTCCATTCCCTTATATTCTCTGCTCCTTTCCCTACCTGGGTGACACAATTCCTTCCCAGACTGGCACTCATTCTGCATACACGAGCATGGTATAGCTGTGGTCCTGGTTTGAACTCTAGCTGTATTCCCCACCAAAGTTTAGAGAATACCTGAGTCAACCTGCCACAAGTCTATGTAGAGACTCCAAATAGTCCTTGAATAAAGAGAGGGTCAGACACATTTGATGGGATAATGCAGTCTTAGTGCCGAGGAAGAAGAAAAGACGAATAGAACATCAAGATCTTTCATCAATAGAAACATCAAGATCAGTCATCAATAGAACATCAACATCACTAAGATCTTTCTTCAAGTCCAGATCCCTCCTCTGTTCTGCTTAGCCCTGGCTGGACTCATGACTGAGCCCTGGGAGACAGAAGATGTGATTAGGGTGTAAAAATACAATTAGAAATGTATATGTGTGTGTGTGTGTGTGTGTGTGTGTGTGTGTGTGTATGTGTATTCTATATTCTACAACACTTCAGGGCAACATACAAGGAATGTGACTACAAGTATTATAATGACAGAGATGGCCAGAAGCTTGAGTGCCCTGAGCCCCATCCATAAGAGGCAACAGTGACAGCCCACCCAGAATAAACCTCTTTCATGCTCTGCGGGAGGGGCCAGAAAGAACGAGCAGTGGTCCTATGCTAGAGGGGGGGTAGGAGGCATGGGAAAAAAGAAAGGGAGCAAACGTGGATGCCACACGTAGCTGATCTGACTCATCTGCAAGTGAGTTCAGGTGGAACATATCTTGTGGCCCCCTGAAATGCTCTGTGGGATCTTCAGGGATTTAAGATCCTGCATTAATAAGAGTAGGGCTTCCCAGGAGGCTCAGTGGTAAAGAATCCTCCTGCCAATGCAGGAAATGCAGGTTCAATCCCTGATCTGGGAAAATCCCCTGGAGAGGGAAATGGCAACCCACTTCAGTACTCTTGCCTGGGAAATTCCTTGGACAAAGGATCCTGATGGGCCACGGTCCATAGGATTGCAAGAGTGACTAAACAAAAACAACATTAGTAAGAGTTCACAGGCAGGTAACAGCCATGTGCGTCCTCCAGAATATGCGCTTTGGAGTCCAGAACACATAGGCAAATACCTAATTGGCTTCTCCTTCATGGATCAGGGCTTATATCTTGTCACTTAGGCTTGCCTGGGCCACCGAATCACCCCTCACGCTGCTCCCTGGAACAAAGTTCCACCCAGTGAGGCTAGAACCTTCCGTCTGTGTGACACTCAGCCCCATCTACACATGTTCGGGTGCTCTTCCCACGGCCAAGTCTGCACTTGCCTACTGACATCCCAACTGTTTCTAAACATCAGCTAAGATTTCACTAATCATTCCCCCGTATTTGCATTCTCCTCAGCAGACATGCATCTCAGTGTTGCTTTAGAGTTGTTGTTTATGTATATTTAGCTTAATCATTTTAATTCAGACTTCAAAAAACACAAAAGTTAAATGCCATCTTCAATATGTCAATAAGAATTTATCTAACTTTACTTGCTTAGAGTGTTGATATGCACACAGAATAAAAGGCACTTCACCATTACATAGAGTTTACTAGGGCAGCACTTTAAGAACAATATGTGACAGCAAGTAATTGAATGGGTGAGATCATTAAGGGCAGAGATAGAGATGGTTTCAAAACAACTAGATTTGAGTTGAGTCTCTTGCAAAGCTACGGTCCAGTGTTGGGTCAGGGGTGCAGTCACCTCCAGGCTTTGCTGGAGAAGAATCTGCTTGCAGGCCTACTCCCATGGTTATTAGCAGGGTGTGGGTCCTCACTGGCTACTGGTCAGAGATATCAGTGTTTTCTCAAGTGGTCCTCTCATTATCACAAATGGTGGCTGGCTTCCCCCAAATGAAAGAAAGAACACCCAAGACAGAATCCACAGTCTTTGCTATGACAGTCTCAGAAATGGCATTCCTTAACTTCTCATCATATGCTATTCCTAAGAAACCAGTCAAATTCAGCCCACACCCAAAGGGAAGAGATTATAGATTACCCAGGGCCATAAAGTAAAGGAGGTGGGGATTACTGGAAGCTCTCTGAGGCTGACTACCACAGAGAACTTGTCAAGTGGTCAGGAACAGCTCAAGGTGCTTCCTGAAGGATGGATGGGAACCAGACCAAGAGACTTTATGTGCCATGCTGAAGAGTCTGGAATTTAGACAGATGATATGGTCCTGTTAACACAATTACTTCATGATAAATTCCTATATTAGAAAGACCATTCTGGTGATAAAATGAACTTATGTACAAAAGAGAAAGAGACAGAATTAGAAAATGAACTTATAGCTAGGGAATTAGGGATGGACAAGTACACACTCATATTTAAAATGGATAGCCAATAAGGACCCGTTGTATAGCACATGTAACGCTGCTCAGTATTATGTGGTGCCTGAATGGGAGGGGACTTGGGGGAGGAATATGGATCCATGTATATGTGTGGCTGAGCTCCTTCCCTGTTGACCTGCAACTATCCCAGCTTTGCTAATCAGCTACAGCCCCAACACAAAATAACAAATACAAAAAAGATCATTCTGAATGTTTGAGATATACCCACTGTATTTTGTTATGGTGATATTAGAAGCAGGAAAGGTAAGTAAAAATGCTAAGAAATTAGTTCTTCCTTGCTAGTTTTTTTTTTTTTCAAGAAATACTTTGCTCCTTTCAAGGTTTTTTGCAATATAGAAAAAAACACCATGTGGAAACTATTTAAGTATATTTAAATAAGCAATTCTATCCAATAGTTACAAGGTATCTTGCATGTATGAAAGGTATATTTGTAAAAGACTTTAAAAACAGCAGAGAGCATTTAAATCAAAGATAGAGACAGACCAAGAAACTATTACAGATTTAAGGAGACTGATGGTGCTAGTGGTAAAGAATCTGCCTGCCAATCAAGAAACATAAGTGACACGGCTTCGATCCCTGGGTGGCGAAGATGCCCTGGAGGACGAAATGGCAGCCCACTCTAGTATTCTTGCCTGGAGAACCCCATGGACAGAGGAGTCTGGCCGGCTATGGTCCAAAGTGTTGCAAAGAGTTGGACACGACTGATGCAACTTAGCGTGCATGCCAGAGGAGACAGGAGACTAAATGCAGCACAGCATCTTGGATTCGATTTTGGGACAGATCAGACATTAGTAGCAAAACTGGGAAAACTAAACAAAATATGGAGCTTAGTTAACAGTATTGCACCTAATTTCTTGTTTTAATAAAGGTTTCATGGTTGATATCACAAGAAGCTGAGTGAAGCATATAAAGAAAATCCATTTTTGCAACTCTTCCGTAAATCTAAATTTCAAAATGTAACAAAAAAAGACAGCAGGAAACAACACTTAGACACACAGCTGACAATTCCAGAAGAAAGTTGGCTGTGGCTGCTGTTAGAAATCACTGGCCTCCTTAAACAGACAAAAACAACTTAAAAAAAAAAGAAAAGAAAACAAGCTCTGTGGGTGGTAGATGGTGGAAATGCTGCCAGACTCCAGGCTGTGGTCTCTCAGTGAGGAAACAGAGCTCACCATAGTCTCAGGGGGGTTTCATGCTGATAAAGATAAGTTAGAAAAAGGTCTTTGGGAAAAAACTGAAGTTTTGCATTAATCTGATAGAATTTGACTATTGTTATTTCTGTACAAGAATGTGTAGTTCATGTTTAAAGAGAAAGCAGAGCCCCATTACATGACAACTTGAGTGTACACACTGGAACACAATGAGAATTTATATTTTTTTACCTAAAATGTATAAGAGAAGTGTTCTTTTGAGTACAGGTGAAGCTCTCTTAGCAGACCTTTAGTTTTGTTTTCCTAACAGTTTGGTTCATGTGTCCAAAATAACCTCTACACACCTATCTCCAAATCGACCTCCAAATCAAGGGTGTTTTCTGAAAGAAATAAATCCAGCTAGTTATCAGTATACCAGAGTGAACCTGGCACATTGGATCTTCTAAGCATATGCTGTTCTTTGATTTGTTTTAGCTGAAGAACGGCTTTCCCAGGAACAGGGCTAGATTCTGAGTAAAGGACAGGAATTGTTTCAGATTAAAATGAGCAATCTTCAATTCATCTGCTTTTGATTTCTGGTCTGAAAGCAGACCTTAAGGTACATATACTGTCATCTCCTAGCCTACTGAGCAAGACTGCTTGCAGCAGTGTTACTGTTTCTAGATCCTTTTTCTTCTCCAGGGGCTAACACAATGAATTGCAAGATAAGCAAATGCTTAATACAGCAGAAACTTGGGACTTCCCTAAGTGAAGAGAAAGTTGCCCAGTCGTGGACACTCTTTGCAACCCCATGGACTGTGTAGTCCATGGAATTCTCCAGGCTAGAATACTGGAGTGGGTAGCCTTTCCTTTCTCTAGGGGATCTTTCCAACCCAGGGATCAAACCCAGGTCTCCCGCATTGCAGGCAGATTCTCTACCAGCTGAGTGGTTAAGAATTCTCATCGCATTGGAGGTGACCTATGGTAACCTCTGGTCAGAGAAGGAAGATCAACTCAGCAGGTGACCAGTGGTAACCTCTGGTCAGAGAAGGAAGATCAACTCAGCTTGCTTTCTCTCACTCCTTGCCATCTAAGGACACAGGGAGAAGGCCGTCAGCTGAAAGCCAGGAAGAGAGCCCTCACCCAGGGACTAAACTGGACAGCATCTTTATCTTGGACTTCCCAGCCTCTTGAACTATGAGAAAGAAAATTTCGGTTGTTTCAGCCACCTAGTCTACAGTACTTTTTTTTTTTTTTTTTCTTTTTTTGTGTTTGGTTTTTTTTTTTTTTTTTTTTTTTTTTTCAGTGGGTTTTGTCATACACTGATATGAATCAGCCATAGAGTTACACGAATTCCCCATCCCGGTCCCCCATCCCACCTCTCTCTCCACCCAATTCCTCTGGATCTACCCAGCCCAACAGGCCTGAGCACTTGACTCATGCCTTTTTATAGAAGCATGAACTAATACATTGACGGGCTTCCCTGATGGCTCAGACAGTAAAAAGTCTGCCTGCAATCCAGGAGACCCAAGGTCAATCCCTGGAGAAGGGAAAGGCAACCCGCTCCAGTATTCTGCCTGGAGACCCCATGGACTGAGGAGCCTGGTGGGCTACAGTCCATGGGGCAGCAAAGAGGGCATAACTGAGTGACTAACACTTTTCAATACAATGTCAGCATAAGGAAACAGAACAGGATACCAAGTCAGCCCTATGTTGTGAGATGTAACAAGCTTTGGTCAACAAAAGACCCCCAAAAAAACAAAACAAACAAACAGAAAACAGTGAGAGTGAGGGTAACCAGGGAATACTTTTTGGAGGATTTGCAGCCAGACCTCTGCAGGCCTTTACAATCTATCAGCTGGACTTGCTGGTGTCTTCAACCTACAGGCATGGCCTCTGCCAGTCTCAAAGTCATCCTGACTATGCCTAGACCTCATCTGTCACCAGGGATTGCTTGAGATTTGCTGATTTTAGAACCTGTATCTGCCAGAGGTGCCTTCATTCTTGGTTCCCCCCAGGCTGCTGCCTGGCCATATTCCTCTGTCCAGCTGGCCAGTCCTCATGCTTAGGCCTTTGCTTGATTGCCCTCTTTGGATTTGGTTTCCTCACTGGCATGGGTATGTCAAGCTCTGACCAAAGAGAGAAGGAATGAGATGAGTGATGGAGGATGAGAATAAAGGACTTGATAAATGTGAAAGGGGAGGAATGAAGATATACTGTTCAAAAGGAGAATGTTGTTGCTATAAAATGACCTTAAGGTTCCCAAACATCCACACAGCGACTGGAGAGACTAGAAGAATTAGGCTAGAGAATAAAGGGAAATAAAACCGAGCAGATGAAATTACATGAAACTGGGTGAGACTGTGTAATAATTATTTGTCAATTTAACTAGGTTAAGGGATCCTCAGATAGGTGATAAACGTTGTACCTGAATATCTTGGGAAAACTTTAGCATTTGAATCCACAAACTAAGTAAAAACCACCTTCACCAATAAGAGTGGGTATCATAACAATGTGTTCAGTACCTGAAAAGAGCAAAAAGGCTGAGGAAGGGTGACACCCATATTCCCCTTCCCTCAGCATTCCTGGTTTTCAGGAGGTTCTGACCTCAAGTGAGACTTAACACCAATGGCTTCTCAATCCTCGGGTCTTAGGACCCAGACAAAGTTATACCACCATTTTCCTGGTTCTCAAGCGTGCAGAGGACAAATCATGGGACATCTTGGCCTCAATAATTGTGTGAGCTAGTTCCTACACTAATTTTCCTTTTATGCATCCTACTGATTCTTTTTTTCTTAAAAAAAAAAACAAACCTCTCACTGTGTCTAAGGTTGAGAGAAGCAAGCAGAGAATAGGTGGCAGTAAGGGAAACGAACTTGCGTTTGCATCCAGCAACATTCTACCAGAAAAACTGCCAGCAAGAGCTGCAGGTGACATGCTGGACACCTGTTTACTTAATAGACATACGAGTAATTCACTAGCCAAACCAACCATCCTTCTGATAACTGGAAATTATTTGTGTGCAGCAACATATCACAGCACAGACATGATAAGTTTACAGGGAGGAGAAGCACTTTTTAAGTATTTCATCTTATTTTATAGTGTTTGAATGATAAGGTAGAAATGAAGAGGTGAGAGAAATGATAGGCACTATCAGTGTCTCCATAGTCCTAGGCAATAGTCCTCAAACTTTAGCATCCATCAGAATCTGGAGGTGGAATGTCTGACTCAGTTGGGGGAAAGGAGGCTTGGCATGGGCAGACCAAGAATTCACATTTCTAACAAGTTCCCAGATGATACTAATGCAGTTGGTTCAAAGATCATATTGAGAAATTCTAGTCTATTGAAAGAATTTATTATTTTTACACAAGAAAAATCGGTGTTAAGAAGTATGTCTAATTGCTAGTCTATTGAAAGAATTTATTATTTTTACACAAGAAAAATCGGTGTTAAGAAGTATGTCTAATTGCCTCATATTACTCAGGAGAATTTAACAAACCACTATCTGCCATCTGTATCATTAACAGCCCTCTCCCTAAAAAAATAAAAAATAGTCCTTATCATTAAAATGCAATGTTGTTCAACAACAATAATTCAAGGAGTGGGAAACATGAAACATTCTTTGTATCTGATTATATTAATACACTAGGCATGTCTTAAGATAAAATAATCAACATCAGAAAGAAAATTCTTTTAATCGAAATGCTTTGCCTCAGATAACCCTGACTTGAATTATTAATAGAATTAAGAATGGGTTTTGCATGCAGATCAAAGTAGATGTTGTTTATTTTAACAGTAATTCTATAATATTTTTATATACTGGTTTGTTTGTTTGTGAAAGTCGCTCAGTCGTGTCTGATTCTTTGTGATCCCAGAGACTATACAGTCCATGGAATTGTCCAGGCCAGAATACTAAAGTGGGTAGCCTTTCCTTTCTCCAGGGGATCTTCCCAACCCAGGAATCGAACCCAGGTCTCCCACATTGCAGGCGGATTCTCTACCAGCTGAGCCACCAGGGGGTAATCCGACAGTTTTAAAATGTCACTGATGTCAAACTGTTAGTTCACTTAAAGCACAAGCAAATTTAGGGGACACCATGTAATCTGGCTGCATATGTATAGTCATCAGAAATCTGGAGATTACAAAATGAAATATTAATTCCATCATCTGATGTTTCTTCATTAACTTCAGGACATTGTGCTGTTAGGATCTGGCAAATTCAAGTTTTACTTTCTGGAAATTTCTGGACTCCTCTGCCAATATTTTCAGTACACAGTTGGTTGAACCCTCAGATGTGGACTCCAAGGATATGGAGGGCCAACTGGACTAATACTGCTGAGAATCCTTAGTTTTAGACAATAGAATGTGACAAGCACTAGGAAATGAGACTTATAAAAAAAAGAAAGGATCTGGCAAAATTTGAATCACCTTTCTGCTTCCTTAGTAATCAATCCACAATTTCATTCAATTTCAAATATGTTCTTTTGACAATATTTCATTGAAATACCCCTAACAGCAGAGAGAGGGACACAAACTCTTTAATATTTTCTCTTTTCTTCCACCCCATCAGAGATCACTCTAGCCCAAAGGATAAAAAATAGACCCACTGAGCCAATCGCATCTGTCCAGATTCTACTCGTTGTAGTTTTTCAAGCTCTCCTTAATGCACCTTTCATTTCATCAGGTTTAGTTACCCAAAGAGTCCTCTCTTCATCCCTTTAGATTCTCCATCTTTCTGGCACTGAGAACCTAAACTCATCGATTCCTTTCCTCCTCCTCACTCTTTATTCCATTGCAAACAAGCTTCCACACCCTTTCTTTTACTAAAATTTTTTCTCTTAATGTAAACCGGGACACTGATTTCCAAATCCAATAGCAACTTATTAGTATTCTTTGAAGTATACCAGGATACTCTTTGAATTATGGCAACTTTAAACATTTTGCTATATGCCATAATAGAGTTTGTACCTCCTTGTACCTGTTTAACTTACTCCACTTAACACTGAAATTCCTTTACTCCAAGTCTGATATGTCCATCTTTCCTGACCCCCTTTCATTTCTCCCTAAAAGTAGGCATTTCCTAACATTCTACTCTTGGGTTTTCTTTCTTTTCCATTTTTCTAGCCATCCACTGGAGCATCCATGTCCCAAATTCACTTTTCCAGCTCTAACACTACTTCCATTACTGCATGTCTATTTTGGTAAAGCATGCAGGATTGACACAGGTTGTCCCTACATAAACTTGCTCCAGATTCATTACTATGTTCACACACTGTCAATGTGAACCCCTTTGTAAAGTATTTGTCGGTATTTTGAAAACCTGAACATATATCTCTCTTACAGCTCAGGAATCCACTTCTAGACATATTCCCAGTAGAAGAGTCGGTACATGTGCACCAAAAGACACATAAAAATATTTATAGCAGCATTAGTCATTATAGCAATAAACAAGGAACAACCCAAAAGTCTATCAATGGAAGGAACAGATAAGATTGTAGTACCTTCTTCTCATGAATTACTATGTAGTATTGAAAAAGAAATACATGCAACCTGGTGGCATCTCAGACAAGATGTTGAGCAAAAGTAAACAAATGATATCATCCAGTATGTTTTCATTTATATTGAATATAAAGGTCCCAAACAGACAAATAAAATCTCTGCTGAAATAGGTCATAACAGCAATTATCTTAAGGGGGTGATGTGTGGTACCTCTGGGGTGCACCTAGTCTTCTATATCATAATCTGAGCAGTGGCTACACAGATGCATCTACTTCATAAAATAGTATCAAGCTATATACATAGATGATTTATTTATCCTTTATGTATATGTTATATTTTAATTAAAGCACTTAAATTTCTGAGACCCATCTTCAGATAATTCAAAGATCCGAATATGTCCCCTTGCTCTCTTGTAACCAACAGAATCATAATTTTCTAACAATACTCTGAAGTCCTCTTGTGTGCAATTTGTCCTCCTAGAAGAATGAACCCTTAGACATAAAATCATCATATGATTTCAGCCTCACTATGACTTTATAAAAGTGATAACTATTCATATTCAAGATGAATTTGAGAATAGAGTATAAAAGAAACCGGCTATCCACCATGTCATTTTCAACACATGCCATTTCTATTTTTCATGTTCTTCATGAGGAAGTCTGAAAATCACGTTCTATAAGACACAGAAGTACTTTTATGACCTTTTGAAAAACTGCTCTCGACTCTTTTCAGTGTGATTGAATTTAATTGTGACTTTCTAATTTCTTCATAGAAATCCACTTAGAAGCTAAAAAATGAAATTGATTTTAACTCCTTTATGTATGAAATTAACATGATAATTGCACCTGAATATATTTACTTTTATAACTGTTATAAGTGGGAATCTTTTTTTTTTTGCCAATTAAGTGGTTTTCTCCCATATATATGATGTGAAAACAAAAACCAGTTCTAGAGAAAGCCTATCATAAGTTCAACTTGCTCTTGAATTAAGATCTCATGTAAGTTCAATTCATGTAGTTTAATTTTTTTTTAATCTGCAATGTTTTTATAAAGAAGTGAGTTTAAACCTTTCTATGGCTTTTCAAACAAATATGATTAACTGGCAAAGCTGCCTCTTATTTCAGCATTTGTAATCTAGATCAGATTTCTAACATTATTCTGACTTTTCACTTTTTCTTTCACAATTTATCATTTTTTGTGATAATTTATCATCTTCAGACTGTAGTCTCAGTCACTGGGCCATGTCAAGAAATGGAAATTCATGGTTAATAAATCTCTGGGAAAGAAGTCAGCAAAAACAGAGAAGTCATTTCGATTCTAGTTCTGGGCTACTCAGCCTAATAGGCAACCTGTGAATGGAATTAAGGCACTAAAAATTTGAGAGTGTTTCAGATTTGTTTTAAAAGGGAGTCAAGATATTTTGGAAAAAGTCAGAACTTCTTTGGATATCCTCGTACTTCTTTTAAAGCTTAGTTTTTGGTTTGGGTTATTTATTTATTTTTTAATACACTCGAGGTGGGAATACTATCATTCTTTTTCTCCACCACTCAGGGCCATAAAAGGGATAAGTCAGGGCCCCCTTTAATACACAACTAGATAAAAGCTGTGTGTTTTGCACCACAACCAGAGAAGAAAAGTGACAACAACTTTGCAACAAGGAAAATGCAAATCCAGACATGACCACTTCAGTTTCTACCCAACAATCTCTCTTAACAAAAGAATATCATGGAGATAGGTGGAGAAATACCCAGGAAATGCTTTCTGAGAAATCCTACCCCTTCCTTGAGATTTATTTCTACAATCAGCAAGAAAAGTAAAGTTGACTTACAACTGATTTTCCAAGATTTCTAGTTACTCCCCAGCGTTTTTACATAAATGCCTCTATTACAACTTCAAGGTGTGCCAGCAATAAATAGTACACTATTAAAAACATGCAAAAACAACACAATTTAAATTTCAAGCCACTTACAGTTCTGTGTTCATCTCCAAGTCTCTGAGGAAAGGCCAGCATTTCAGAAAACCAGCCCATGTCCTGCCTCAAACACACACTGTCTTCAACCAAGAGTAGAGTTTCCGGAGGCTACACGGCACCTTCCAATCCTCAATGTATATTGGAATCACCTGCAGAACTTGAGAAACAAGGTAGCCAGTGATTCGCCTCCAGAATCTAAGTTAATTGATCTGGGGAGGGTCCTAGGCATCAAAGGGCTTACAAAGCACCCAGGTGATTCATGCCTGCAGGGTTGCACGCCATTGCTCTAAACCTAAACTTGATTCAAACTAAAGTAAACATCTAGGGTTCTTAAATTCTCTATCATATGTCAACATTTACTTAGAAAACAAATTTTTAAAGATTTATCTCAATAAATTCACAGCAACAAAAATAAAATATACTTAATTTAAGATTTTTTTTTTGCTAACTGCAATATTACTTGAATCAGAAAACATTTATCTGAAATCTTATAATATTCAGTATCAAAAGACAGCCTAGACTCGCTAGAAGGGGACTGCAGTTCCTTAAAAATTTCTCACTGGATTTACAAATGGATGACTTTTTAAATGTATCCTATGTTCAACATTCCTCTTTGCTAAGAATCCCCACCAACCCCCAACTTTTATTAGCTCTCAGCATAAAAAGAAAAAATGGAAAAGTCATGGTGTCCTGGGAAATGTCTAACAAGTAGTTCTCTGAGGGTGGAATGAGGGGAGTGGGAGGAAGCACTGATTTGTAGAATTTGTTGATTTCCATGGTGTGTATACACCATGGCTGATTTCAAGCAACCCACTGGCTTGGAAATTTTTGTAAAATTTAACAGTCTCTGAGCCAGTATGAGCCAGTTCCAGCACTCCACTTGAAACTATTAACATGCTTGTGTATCATAGCCCCGGACTGGTAAGAAATGAAATTTAGTTATTAACATACTCTGCATATTCCTTGACATATCTGCTTACAGATACTGATTTCAAAATTTTGACTCACAGTGGACTTAAGTAACTTTCCTCAGATGGAGGTACTTTTGAACTGTTTTTTCTGCAGTTGGGGTTCAGACACATGCAGATATGTCTGTGAAACTCAGAGGTGAAAGGGTAAAATAAATAAGATTTTCATGATGTTAATAGAGAAGCCATCAAAACGAGAGCTTCTACAATGAGCTGAATTCAGCAGTAATCACTAAGGGTCAGAGAAGAGTTGATATTGTTAGTCAAGTTCAGAATGACAGCAGGTATAAAAAGCTGTTTAGATCCAACTAATTCGTGCCAGGGGAAAGGATAGGGTAGTAGTATTAGACTAAATGGTTTGCATCACTCAACCTAGGATCAAATATGCTGTAGGCTCTACAATGTAAGTCAGGAGAGAATTCATCCTCTTTATTTTTGAGAAAGATACTGTGAAAAGGGGCTTCCCTGGTAGCTTGGTGGTAAACAATCTGCCTGCCAATGCAGGAGATGTGGGTTCAAGCCTGGGTTGAGAAGATCCCCTGGATTAGGAAATAGCAACCTACTCCAGGATTCTTGCCTGGGAAATCCCATGGACAGAGGAACCTGGTGGGCTACAGTTCCAGGGGGTTGCAAAAGAGTCAGGCAAGACTTAGTGACTAAATAACAACTGTGAAAAGTGTTGATTATCTCTGTGGTCATATAGAAGAGTCTAAGAATACTCAGAGAGGTCTTTGGTAGACACTGGAGTTCCAGCCTAAGTAGCTGGAGATTTAGAGTCAGCAGAATTCTAGTTTAGCTGTCAATATGTTAATACTAGACATCTGGGGATATACAGGTAATTTGCACTTTATCATCTCCCTCTGGCTACTGCATATCTAAGCAGAATGACAGTCTGAAAAGTACACTCAGAATCAGACTAAAATCCTAACTCCACCTCTTAATATGCAGATAACTCGTGACATTTCTCTGTGTATCAGTTTTCTCCTCTGTAAAAACAGATATAATGATAGAACTTATTTGTCATGGGATTATCACAAAAAACAAATGATATAATGCATGCAAAACAGCATAATGCCAGGATAAACATCCTATTGCTTTGAAAGTGCACATCATAGTGCAGTGAAGTATATAGTATTATCCATACTTGAGAGAAAATGTATTAAAGAAATGAAATATTTTTCCCAAGACCATGAATTTGTTAAGTTGTGATCCAGAATTTGAACCTGATTCAGCCTGATCCTGGAGCTCCTGTTCTTCCCATGTAAATTCTTTCTCCCAGTGGAAGAGTCTACAACAACATGAAGAGATTGCTTCTCTATGTTGGAGGTGGTTTTGATGACAGATATTCTACTGCTAATTTTTTTTTAATAAAGAAGGATCAAAGATGGGGACAATTATATAAGAAATAAAATAACCTTCTTAAATTATGAGTAGAGGTAAATTTCTGCAGCAGACTCCATTCCTTTGCTGCTATGCCTCTCCTCTACAAGCATTACATTTCTCCATCCAGGACGTAAGTAAAAGTCAGATAATGTAGCTTGAATAGCTAGCTATTTCCTGTTCTGCCTGGATCAGAGCTTCCTGTTCCATCACTCTTATTCACACCCTCAGGAGCTGTGCTCCATGCTACTTTACTTCTGTTCTGACTAGTCTCTTTGCTATTGTTTCCCAGAAGTGATAATATATACTCTTTCCCAAAATGTGTGGAATAAACAAAAGCTCCTCACTATATTAATAAGTCTGTGGTGAAAGAAAGCATACCTGGTGAAATAAATTTGTGAATTTCTAGACTAAATGAAGTTTATTATCAGAGCCTTTAATATTCTAAGGCATATTGAATACTGTGGACTTATATTCATAACCTAAAGTTGAGAACTATGTTTTATTTGGTGGAAATTTTTAGGGCTTCAACCCCAGGAGACAGCATCTGAAATAACCCTGAGAGAACTACACTGAGAAGCTATGTTATATAGGAGTTTTGCAACAAGAGGCAGGCAGTCTGAACATCAAAAGATTATTCTTAATTAAGGAAAACCAGATATTCCAAGTCAAGGCATTTAGTGCTTTTCTATGTATGGGAAGATGCAAGAACCTGGGTTCACTGAAATCATTCCTTTGATATGCACCTCACCTATCTGGGGCCAGTATTCTGTGTTTTTGCAACAACCTGAGTTTCCTCAAGGCTCATCCTAGGGAGTGGCTGCAGTCTGATGGCTGCTCAATGGCAGATATTCTTTTCATTCCTGAGTTTGCTCAGGCTGACCAGATCACATTGGAGAGTTACAATTGCTGATGATTATGACATCCTTGCTCACTGATATGCCAGAAAATATTCCATTTCTCAATATCTTCAAGAGGGAAATATAATATGTGAAATTTCAAATACAGTTTTAGAAGTGTGGAGTGCTCCTTGCCCATTCACACGATTTTCATTAACATTCACTGTCTTCCAAAAGTGGTAGTTTCCATTCTTTTGCTCTTCTCTTCATTAGTCCTGCAAAGCAGATCTACCAGCAAAATATTCCACTAGTAGCTGCAACTTTAGTGCCTGCCTAATGAATTATGAAATACAACTTCCAGAATATGGTAGAAGAACATTCAGAACATGTCCCTATCTGAGACTGAACCTGAAATTCACCTTTCATTTCAACAGAAAACTCTTACGAAGCAAGGAGCACAACTTCCCAAATATAACTGAAATACATGGATTGCTGGTTAACTGGATAATAAATTCTTGGGATGGCTGGGGTAATGAATGGCCCCTCTTTGTTTGGATTAGACCATAAACCAATATATTGAAAACTATATAAACTGATTATGCAGAATTAAAAAATGATAACACATCATAAAAACTAGCTGGAGAATGCCAACCTAGCTAATATTAATCTGTTTGAGAATACAAACCCAAGTCCCAGGTGCATATTTGTTTTTCACTGGGCAATTTTTACATCCACTTTTTTTCTCTCTCTTATCATTGCTTTTTACAGACAGACTGGAATACTTCCAGGTTAATTTTATTACATTTTGAATGGCCCAATTTTTATTTTCATACCCTTGTACTATGGATAATCTGGGGTTGTTTCATTTGTTGTAGAACCTTCTCATTTCACCTTTTGCACCACAGTTGTCATGCTTAATTTGAAGATTTAATGCTGAGTTGTCATGGAAGTTCTTTCAGCTGAAAGCTTTATTTCCATCTGTTTGGAAAAGGCAAGGAGTGATGACACTATTAAGTGAATCTGTCCTCTCAACTATAGTCTATAACATAATATGTTACCTAACTGTACTGATGAATAACAATGAATATTAGTTATGTATGTTGTTATGTTAACTTACTTGGAGAGATATTAAGTTCCTAAAAATATCAAATATTTCAGAAAAGATGTGGAAGATGGTTGAATTGTCTCATTTTGCAAGTGCCAGCATTTTGCTATTCTTTGGAAATAAATAAACCCTAAAAAATTGTTCTCTAATCTTTTACAAAGTATTGCCATTATCACTTATTTGTTTGGTTAAAATGCTATGAATTCCTGAGAGGTGTGGCATATGCATACAAAATAATACTGGATATTATTCTGATAAAATGAACATGCTATAAACTGACTCTACTGACTGCATTCAATAAAGCCAAAAAATAAAGCAGACAAGGATTAGAATAGTTATAATGGGTAGTTTACAAAGTTATTATTAACACAATGAGTTTTAAGAGCTTGCTAATGATAAGGACAAGATGGAGGAGTAAAGGTTAGATTGAGAATGAAAGCAAAGATAAGCATCCTTGTTTTATTAGACAAGAAAAGTGAGGAATCAAATAATCATCAGTTCCTGATTAAAAAATGTAAAGTTCACTTAAATAACAATGATACTGTTAAAGAACAGGGAAAACGATGGACTAAGCCTATCTTCACAGAAAAAAGAAAGATCTGAGAAACTAAACATTGAACATAAATCCAAAGGTAAGGAAGGCATGCATGTGATATTAAAATACAAGTTTTTTTCTTGTGTTGATGTCATTTAAAACAATAGTTTAATTTTTCACTAACAATGGTAAAGAACTACATTTTCACTTAATTAACCTACAATCCAGCAGATAAAGTTGGAATAGGACATAACAAACTATAAACTGGAACCAAAATGTGCTAAATGCAAAATGATTACTTCAAATCATTTCAGAGATTCCCTTTAAAAAGTCTTTACTAAACATCATCTAGTTCTCACCTCCAATTTCTTTCCTATCTCTCCATTATCTGGCAACAATATTAAATCTTTTATATTAAAATCTTTTGCTGCTCTGGAACAAATATTGCCTAAATATTTGCAGTCTACCTTTATGATCTGCCATATGGTTGTTAAAATGATTGTGCAAATGCTTTTGTTTTACTGCAGATGGAAGAGGGCAGGCATTAATCAATGGCTCAATGTAAGTGCAAGCCAGAATAATTACTGTGTTAGTAAGGACGGCAAGAGTCACTAAACCCGTGTGGACAAAACAAAATGCGTGAGTGAGTCACTGCCTGGGTGGCACAAAATGTCAGCATCATCAGCAAGGTTTGGCAGAAAATGAAAACAATTTGAAGGAAAGAAATATAAGTTGTGCTGAAAAACCTTTGGAAAGACAGGCTTTTCTATGTGAATGGAATATTAACAAACGAAGCATCCCAGGAATGCTAACAAGAAACATAGTTACCCATGTACATTTCTCTGCTCCTCCAGCTACCAAACCAACTTGCACAAGTGGTATAATTTAACGTTTTCAGTGACCGCTATTCTGTTGGGTACTGGACGGATCCATGGAAAATGCACTGTTAACCATGAATTCATCACTCTGCTGCTCCCTTCACTCTCCACCCACAAAACTCCCAAAGAGTCACTGTGATATGCAAGTATTCTAAAAGACTAATCACTTTAAACTGATTTATTATCCCACAAACTCCATTATAAAACTGGCTGCTGATCTATATTGTTCACATAGTTTGAATGTGTGTGTAATTGTTATAACTTAATGCAAAAGCTATTACTGTAAGAAAAGTGAGAAGAAAATGTCATTGTGCACTTATTCAATAATAGATATAATTAAAGATAACTGATGTCTATTGGACTTTCGTTTATTTTTCATGTGTTTCTCACTTTTAGGAGTAAAAACATTCTTTTCATTTTCTAGGTAGGAAAACTAAGAGCGTACATCTTTAATTTATCAAGTCTTATTTGTATTTCACATGGTGCATTCTTGCTTCCTAAAAATATATTTTGAAAAACTTATTTAAAAGTCCCTGTAATAATGTGGATTTTGATTTACCTTTCTTCACTAGAAGTACTCTTCAATGTGGTAATGAAGAAAAATCACCTTTTATATACATTTAAAAATTAGTTTTTCAGTGCATAATAACCCATAGCTCTCTTTCACTTTTATAATATATCTTGCACTTTCTGATCATTATATAAAGACACATACACATACATAACACAAATAATCTGAAGGGATGGCAGTGGGAAAATCACTTTATTGTTCTGATGTCTCATCACCTCTAACATTCCAGAAGTCCCTAGGTGTTCTGTTCTTAAGAGTTGAGTGCTCTCAAAGTTTACCACCAGAAAACAGATCAGGAATATTATATGTATAAAACTGAGACACCTTGCTATACACTGGAGATTGGCATAGCATTGTAAATCAACTGTACTTCAAAAAAAAATTAAACAAGACAAGGAATATAGGAGGAGTTAGATGAGAAAGAAGAAATAGAATGCATTCATTTTTAGAACATGTCAAATTTTAAATGGCTATAAGATTTGGAAATAGAAACAACAGGCCTATTGGTATTTGGAGGCCTGAAAAAAGACCAATAGGGAGTTTGGGACTGAAGATACAGATTTCAGAACCACCTATTTATAGGTGGTAATTGAAACCATCTCAAGAAATACATATAGATAAAGAAGAGTGTGGTAGGCAGAATTCTAAGCATAAAAACAACCTTCAAGAGAGTTATTAGAAGCCTGTATTCATGGACAGTACAATGGATGATACAATACATGAGTAATCATGGCCCCATCATTAAAAAAATGATATCTGGGAACTGTAGAGGCAAGAAGATACATATTGTTTTAATATCAACATTGTAAGTAATGACAGTACTGTCATCTATTACTAATGGTGGGAGATAAACTTGACCAGAAGTGGCTCATCTGAAATAAATACTATGAAGCCATGGTTCCTGAACTTGAACAGGAAGAGATGGTATGAGACACTATGAAGAATTTTCTCATGCACTGATTGGACAATAAGCAGCTACACAGATGACTGTACTCAGGAATCTAAATCTTCATCAATAATTACTAAAACCCACATGGCTCCATTAACGTTTTAAATTTTAAAAAATCAAATCAGTTTCTACCAAGACAGACCTTGCAAAGTATTATTTTTCCTGGGCCTTACGTACCTTATAGGCAGTGCTAGGTAAGGATAATTCATGTTCACTGACCTTAATTTTATCTGTAAGGCAAAAGTTAAAATCATCTGTCACAAGTGGAAAAGGTAAATTTTTTGTAGAGGTTCAAGAAGAGTTATAAAGATTCATAACAATCATTAATGATAATGAGAGACAGAACTGTTTGTGGCTGCATAAAATGAGTCATGACCAGTTTTTAAGGATCTGGTTAACCATGGAGACCATGAATTTGTATCGAGCCATCTGAATATTTGAGAAATTTTATTCTAGCAATCTTCAAGAGCTCAGTTATAAAAGGCAGACAGTGATATTATTTCTAGCCTGAGGGTTTACAAGATAGATGTCATAGAAAGATGAAGATCCAAGGGAATTAAGAGAAGTTAGGTGATCAAGCATGAGTCTTAAAGGAATACTGAAGTTAGGTAAGAGAAAAGTAAAATAGTAGTTCTTGGGGACAAAATCCAGAGCAGAACAAAGGCAGTAGGCTTCTGGGAGTATGGAAAAGCAGGAGATGGAGAAGAGGCAGGTGCCAGGGTCTTCTATAATTGTGAAAAGAAATTGGCAGTTTAAGGATTTACATAGAAGATTCTCATAAACCTCAAGGGGGGAGCTTTTCGCCACAAAAGTTGATAAATAATGGTGTTTTAGTTTCCAAATAATGCTATAACAAAATAGAAATTTAGTGGCACAACACAACACCAGTTTACTGTCTTGAAGTTCTTGAAGTCAAAGTTTGAAATCAGTTTCACTGGGCTCAAATCAAGATGTTGGCGGGCCTGTGATCTTTCTCTAAGATCTAAAAAGAACTTGTTCCCTTGCTCTTTCTAGTTTGTAGAGGCCACCAGCATTTCTAGGCTCTTTCCTCTATATTCAAAGCTCAAAGCATAACATCTCTCTGAACTCTGTTTCATTCCATATAACTTTTTTCTCTCTGACTCTTATCTTTCTGCCCCACCTCCTTTAAGGAACCCTGTAGTTATATTTGACCCACCCAGATAATCCAAGATTATATCTCCAGCTCAAGATTCATAACTTAACACATCTTCAAAATATCTTTTACCATGTAAAGTACATTAATCTCCAAGTGCTGGGTATTAAGATGTGGACATCTGCAGGGGACAGATAGGAGGTCGTCATTCAACCTGCCACAAGTGATGTGCTGAGAGATTGACTCTTTCTGCCTGAAATGTTCCAGGGGCATTTGTATCCACAAGGAAGGATAGCGTCTATCTGTGTGCATGCTCAGTTGCTCAGACGGTCAGCTCTTTGCAAACCCATGGACTGTAGCCTGCTAGACTCCTCTGTCCATGGGGTTTCCCAGGCAAGAATACTGAAGTGGCTTGACATTTCCTCTTCAAGGGGATTTTCCTGACCCAGGGGTCAAACCTGAGTCTCCTGCATCTTCTGCATTATAGGCAGATTCTTTACTGTTGAGCCATTGGAGAAGCTCATTGGAGAAGGGTTTGTATAGGGCAACACAAATTAAAATCATATTGTGTGGAAAAGTTTAGCAATTAAGTTGGATTTAGTGTGGCATAGGGGTTGCAGAATCTAGAACTGAAAGGTTTGGGAGAGAAGAGAGTAACCAGTGAGCAGGTGAATCAAGCAAGAGTCTCAAGAGGTTGCTAGTATGGGAGAGAACAGAAGATAGGAAAGGAGTACTAATTAAAACATGGCAATAATGTGGAATTACCTGGGCTTAAGGTTAAAACAGCTCTCTGATGGCAAGGTTGAGTCCCATCCCAGTACAGAGTGCCAAGATATTCACGATGAAGAGTCTGTGATAACAGCTCCCAGGTAAAGTGGCTGGGATTTATGTTACTTATTTAAATCAGTAAGGTAAATCTGCAAAGGCTCAGAAGAGATTACTGCACTTTTCCCATGTTTAATTCTTTTCTCATTTATAAGAAAGGATACTCCATTTTATGACAAGCCTTCTCAAACTGTAACAGTGAATGCTCCTTTCTTGAAAATGTATTAATTTATGGTGAATTCTGAAATTCTGAAAATCCCCATGATAGTAAAAGGAAAACTATGTATTTCATATATTACATGATAATTATTCCACTGTCTCAAGCCAAATAGAATGAGAAGGTCAATATAAATTATATCTACCTTAAGTGATATTTTTGCAAGAAAGTCCAAAAAAAAAAAAAATCCATTTGTATAAAAATATCCTGAAAAATTCCTGGGTATTCTGGTTCCTAATAAAATACATTCATAATTTGCAATCTATTTCAGTAAAGTCTATATATTATTCTTATTATTTTTATTTCCACACTCTCAAAATTGACCATCTTCAGACAAATTGATTCTAGGTATAACTATGGAAGAGCTGGTGCTGGTTGTTATTGGGAACTAGAATAGTTAGACTCCAGGTGGCATCACTTCTTTCCCTTCTCACTTCTGGTCAAGGGTAAATTTATAAATCTTTTGCTTTGATTTTCATCCTAAATCGTATAGGAGCCATGATGTATGAATTTACCTAATATGTCTTTGGTTTTAAGCTTTTCATCTCTTAGGCGTTTAAACATACTTTTTTTTTTCTTCATTTTGCTGAAAAAGTTAAAAACCAAAAAAGACAGAAGTGAGAGAGATCCCCTGCCTTAAATTATAAGCATACATCCTTGGATAAGCCATGAGGTGAGAAGTTATATGATGGTCTTGATAGTCTCATGCTCTTTTCACCAAATCGGTGACCTAACTGTGAAAAGTACTTCTTACCTCCAAGGTCAATTTTATCTCATCAAATAGCAAAATTTGAATGAAACAGCCAGTAACTGAGTCTGACCGGCTGGTAAAAGCTCCTGCAGCACTGTCAAATCATCAGCAATTTACCTTTCAAAAACACATAGGAGATGGATTTATGTTATCTTTTTCATTACAACCAAGAAAAACTGATACACAGAATATAAAATAAGGAGTTTATATTTTTCTTTACATTTCCTCTATGGACTTCCATTTCTTCTTGTGTGCCTTGTGGCTGAATGGCAGACAATGTTCACATTGGCCCATAAAGCAAAAAATAAACTATAAATGTGAGGTAAATATATATTTTTCCAACTATACAAGGACCTAAGAGACACTTCCCCCAAAACCTATAGGAAAACAGTTCAAACCTGGAGTCTGGGGAGAAAGTATTGGGTCAATAGGGTGAGTTCTTTCTCCACAAATGAAAAGGAAAGCTTCTTTTTAGAGGATAAGATTTATCACCTTAGTGTGGCAAAACTGACTATTCTGTGCTTTTATTGACAACAATATAAGTTTTCAGTAAGAGATGTGAAAAATTGTATTTACAAGTATATTTTTCTTATGCAAACTTCTTTTAGAACAGCATTTTTCAAACTATGGGTCATTAAATTAATTTAGTGTGTCCCAAATAGCATTTTTAATTAAATAAAATATAAATATCTAGAAAATTTTAACTAATAAAAATGCCCACTGTTTCTTGACATTCTGTTCAATTGCAATAGATGAGTGCACTTATATGTGTATACACTGCTGTGAAATAAAATATATTTCTTATTGAGGATTAAAGTCAATGTCTAGACATACTATTTTACCACACTGTGGTACCTGAGGAAAACAGTTACAGTAGCATCCTCTTTGTATAGGTAAGTCCTCAGATAGACTGCAGGAGAGATGAGTGAGGCTCATGAGCTGACAAAATTACTAAGTACGGCAAGAAAACTACAGGCAACATCTCAGAGAGGTCACTGGAATTCACTGTGATCCATATACACCACGAAATCACTCTAATGCATTTCTATGTCCTGTTGCCAGGCCACATGTTCTCCAGGAAATCTTTTCTCACTTTGAAGACTAACTCAAAATGCAAATAGTTATTTTAATAAGAACAGTATATTTACTTATCACTTAACAAAATGATAAATGTAAATGAATGATAAGCTGTCTTGTGATTCCAAATCAAAGTAGTATAAAGAATTCAATCAAAATATGTCCTTCCTTTAAAAGTCCTTTCTTCCTTCAGTTCAAGATATTTTCAAAAGAGAGGTGAGTTTTGGCTATGTTATCCCTTCTTTCACTAGCCCTCTTGGAATGTAAGCCCAGACTCAGGTATAAATCTCAAGTCCAGTCTTTGTCCTGGGAGAAGAACTGAAAAAACCTTTCCCCCTTCTTGTGGGGGATGATACTACATCAACAAAATCAAACCAGCCAAGTTAATGGGGGAGAAAGTGAGGCACTGAATCTGGCACATGCTATTTGGCAATTTACTACTCCAAAATTAGCTTTTTCTAATGTTGTTTTCACACACATACACACAGATCTCTAGAAAAATCTTATTTTGTAAAGGTGTTTGCAATGTATGCAACATGTATAGAGACAAACCAGAAGAGTGAGCTTAAACACTGGAAATTTACTCAGATTTTTAAGAAACTGCAGTTTTGTTTTGTTTTCTAAAGGACTTAAAAATCATTCAGGTATAATAAGCTGAGTCATTAATAGTAATAAAACCAAGTAAAAGTAATTTAACGTGCTAAATGTCTCACCTTGACTAATTAGTAGATTCAGAATAATTTTTTACTGAGAGGTCTGATTCAATGTGTTAATGAATATTTTAACGGTAGTAGTATATGATAATCCTCAAGAAAATTACCAGTTGAGCTGAGTGCTGAAAGAAAATGAGAGCTGTGAAATCCCTTTTGCTTTAGTGAGGCCCTATAGTTTCAAAACGCTAGAGGAAGTGAGTAGTGGCAAGGCAAGTAGCTTCTGGAGAATCAGAAGAAAGGAAATAAGAGGAAAAAAAGATACTCTTAGAAACAAACAAAAAAAGCTATTTTAAAATCACATTTTCAAGCTTAACTTGATTTAAAATGCTTACATTTAGGCTAAGAAAAAAATTAGGCCTTTCTTCATTGCATTTATAATGCACACACTCTCATTCTTCTAAAATAATATAATTTAAGACTATAGTTTGTTTAATCTTTGGACTACATTCCCAAAAGACTTCTTTTGGGATCTACCACTGAAATGCTTTGAGTAAATTTATCTCTTTGGACATAAAAAAAGGAAAAGATGATTAAGATGATTCATCAAGTCTTTTGAGATTGAATTTAAGAGTAATGCCCAGGAGAAAATAAACATAACGACATATGTAATTTCCAGAGGATGGCGAACCAAATGATTCTTTCTCCCTGCTGCATTCCACTGCCCTGACACCTCAGACCTCCTGGGAATGCAGGAAAAGAGCTCCATCATGTGGGCAGGACTGCCCCGAAACAGCTACCACACTCAAGTGTGTGTATATCTGTGCTGCTTATAAGTAGCCCTCTTTTGTCTGTACAGTGTATACTAAATTCCCCCTCCATCAGTACTTCATTTTCACTTTCTGAAATGTATATTATAGCTGCTATTAAGCAGTCCAACAGCCAGAAATTCAGCACATGTCAATCAATTCACATCCTTATTGGTATGAAGTATAAGAAACATTCAGTGCTGGGGCTAAAGGAGAAAAAACAGAACTAGTGATAATGAAAGTTAATTGAGCAATCACTATGTGCTAAGCACTATGCAGTCTTTACATCCGTTCACATATTCACTGCTACCCATAGCCAATATACTGTTGAACCATATTTATACTAACTTAATATGAGAAACAGGCTCACACAAGTAAATTTTCCTTTGCAGAGCTAGTAATTGGTAAAGTCCAAATTTGAATTCAGACAGTATGACAACAGGAGTCTTAATCACTATTCTGTACTATGTCACAGTAAAGAAGAGAAAAACAAAATATCTAATGGTGCATAATTTTGGAATTACATCAGCACACAGAAATTTGAACAAAGAATATCCAAACAAAACTGAGAAAACACATTTTGAAATCCTAGCCCAGGAGCTGAGAAATTGTACAGAATCAGTACATCTTGTTTCACTAACTTTGTTCTGGAACCAAGCTGTGGCCTATTTCAGATTTATGCAAAATACAGTAAGGAAAAAAGGGAACATGAGCAAAGTGGATCCATGGAAACAAAGATATTAATATCAACCAAGAATAGAAATATGTTTAATATATTTAAAGAGATAAAAAAATAATTCTAAATTTGAATTAAGAACAAGAGACTATCAAATATGACTGGATAAATATGAAAAAGAGCCAAATAGAACTTTAATAAGCAAAGATATATTAATATTAGCATGGAATCTGATAAGTGGATTCTAAAATGCATACAGGAGACCAAGGGTCCAAAATTGACTAACATGCTTCTCAGGTAGGATATTTAGGAAACTTAGTAATATCAAAGTAAATTAAAAAGCTCTAGTATTTGGGGGCAGTCATAAGATGGCAGAGGAATAGGATGGGGAGACAACTTTCTCCCCCACAAATTCATTGAAAGAACATTTGAATGCTGAGCAAATTCCACAAAACAACGTCTGAATGCTGGCAGAGGACATCAGGCACACAAAAAGGCAGCCCATTGTCTTCGAAAGGAGGTAGGATAAAATATAAAAGATAAAAAGAGAGACAAAAGAGGTAGGGATCCAGACAGGGAGTCTTAAAAGAGGAGTTTCTAAACACCAGGAAACACTCTCACTGGCGGGTCTGTGGGGAATTTCGGAATGACAGAGGGCAACATAACTAGGAGGAAAAATAAATTAAGAAATAAATAAACCCCACAGATTACCAGCAATTCCCAGCACTGGCATCAGCTACCAGCCAGCGGGGTCTGAACAGGGAGGCGCCTGCTGCATTGTTTAGGGTAAGGACCTAGCCTGAATGCCCTGAGGGCAATATGAGGGAACTAACGTGAGATAGGAACCCAAACTGTCGGATAGCCAGAGAGAGAGAGAGAGAAAAGAAAGAGAGAGAGAGAACTATTCCGCGAAAAGCCCTAACCCAAGGGACTGGGAGATCCAACCAGTCCATCCTAAAGGAGTTCAGTCCTGGGTGTTCATTGAAAGAACTGATGCTGAAGCTGAAAATCCAAAAGTTTGGCCACCTGATGCGAAGACTTGACTCATTGGAAAAGACCCTGATGCTGGGAGGGATTGCAGGCAGGAGTAGAAGGGGACGACAGAGGATGAGATGGCTGGATGGCATCACCGACTGGATGGACATGAGTTTGAGTAAACTTCGGGAGTTGGTGGACAGGGAGGTATGGTGTGCTGCGATTCTTGGGGTCGCAAAGAGTCAAACACGACTGAGCGACTGAACTGAACTGAACAGGAGGCACTGGACCATCCCCATGGAAAACAAATGCAAAAAAGCAAAATGGTTGTCTGAGGAGGCTTTACAAAGAGCTGTGAAAAGAAGAGAAGCGAAAAGGAAAGATATTCCCATTTGAATGCAGAGTTCGAAAGAATAGCAAGGAGAGATAAGAAAGCCTTCCTCAGCAATCAGTGCAAAGAAAGAGAGGAAAACAACAGAATGGGAAAGACTAGAGATCTCTTCAAGAAAATTAGAGATACCAAGGGAAAATTTCAGGCAAAGATGGGCTCAATAAAGGACAGAAATGGTATGAACCTAACAGAAGCAGAAGATATTATGAAGAGGTGGCAAGAATACACAGAAGAACTGTACAAAAAAGATCTTCATGATCTAGATAATTACGATGGTGTGATCACTCACTTAGAGGCAGACATCTTGGAATGTGAAGTCAAGTGGGCCTTAGAAGGTATCACTATGAACAAAGCTGGTGAAGGTGATGGAATTCCAGTTGAACTAGTTCAAATCTTGAAATATGATGCTGTGAAAGTGCTACACTCAAGATGCCAGCTAATTTGGAAAACTCAGCAGTGCCCACAGGACTGGAAAAGGTCAGTTTTCATTCCAATCCCAAAGAAAGGCAATCCCAAATAATGCCTAAACTACCACACAGTTGCACTCATCTCACACGCTAGTAAGGTCATGCCCAAAATTCTCCAAGCAGGGCTTCAACAATACCTCAACCGTGAACTTCCAGATGTTCAAGCTGGTTTTAGAAAAGGCAGAGGAACCAGAGACCAAATTGCCAACAGCCACTGGATCATTGAAAAAGCAAGAGAGTTCCATTTATTTCTGCTTTATTGACTAGGCCCAAGTCTTTGACTGTGTGGATCACAATAAACTGTGGAAACTTCTGAAAGAGATGGGAATACCAGACCACCTGACCTGCCTCTTGAAAGCCTATATGCAGATCAGGAAGCAACAGTTAGAACTGGACATGGAACAACAGACTGGTTACAAATAGGAGAAGGAGTATGTCAAGGCTGTATATTGTCACCCTGCTTATTTAACTTATATGCAGAGTACATCATGAGAAATGCTGGGCTGGATGAAGCACAAGCTGGAGTCAAGATTGCTGGGAGAAATATCAATAACCTCAGATATGCAGATGACACCACCCTTATGGCAAAAAGTGAAGAGGAACTAAAAAGCCTCTTGATGAAAGTGAAGAAGGAAAGTGAAAAAGTTGGCTTAAAGCTCAACATTTGGAAAACTAAGATCATGGCATCTGGTCCCATCACTTCATGGGAAATAGATGGGGAAATAGTGGAAACAGTTCAGACTTTATTTTGGGGGGTATCAAAATCACTGCAGATGGTGATTGCAGCCATGAAATTAAAAGATGCTTATTCCTTGGAAGGAAAGTTATGACCAACCTAGATAGCATGTTAAAAAACAGAGACATTACTTTGCCAACAAAGGTCTGTCTAGTCAAGGCTATGGTTTTTCCAGTGGTCATGTATGGATATGAGAGTTGGACTATGAAGAAAGCTGAGCACTGAAAAACTGATGCTTTTGAACTGTGGTGTTGGAGAAGACTCTACAAAGTCCCTTGGACTGCAAGGAGATCCAACCAGTCCATCCTAAAGGAGATCAGTCCTGGGGTTCATTGGACGGAATGATGTTGAAGCTGAAACTCCAGTACTTTGGCCATCTCATGTGAAGAGTTGACTCATTGGAAAAGACCCTGACGCTGGGAGGGATTGCGGGCAGCAGGAGAAGAGGATGACAGAGGATGAGATGGTTGGATGGCATCATTGACTCAATGGACACGAGTTTGAGTACACTCCAGGAGTTGGTGATGGACAGGGAGGCCTGGTGTGCTGCGATTCATGGGGTCACAATGAGTTGGACACGACTGAGCGACTGAACTGAACTGAACTGAAGGCACTGGACCACCCCCATGGAAAAGAGTCAGACACGAATGAGCGGCTGAACTGACTGACTGACTGACTGACTGAAGGCACTGCCAGGCCCGCTCACAGAACAAAGGACTCTGAGTGAATACCAGAGGAGAGCTAGCAGGCTGCGGACTGACCCATCCCCTGCCAGAGACAGACAGGCTGGCAGGGGGGCAGCCAGATCCCAAAAGGGGCAATCTCAGTCCCAGAGAGGCATCCTCTACCAGACTGCAAGCAGGCTTCCAGTTCCTAACCAAGACTTCTTGGGATTCCGGACAGTTGACATCCGCTGGGAGAGTTGCAGCCAGAGAGCAGCTCCCCAGAAGAGACACATGGCACACCTGAGATGGGCACGCCTGCTGCCACCCAGGAAATCGAGTGGCTGGGACTCGGTTTCCAAAACTGAACCAGGAAGAAATAGACAATCTTAACAGACTCATAACAAGCACTACCAAACTCATTCTATGAGGCCACCATCACCCTAATACCAAAACCAGACAAAGATGCCACAAATAAGAAAACTATAGGCCAATATCATTGATGAACATAGATGCAAAAATCCTCAACAAATACTAGGAAACAGAATCCAACAACATATTTAAAAGATCATACATCATGACCAAGTGGGCTTTGTCCTAGGGATACAAGGATTCTTCAATATCCTCAAATCAATCAATGTAATATACCACATTAACAAATTGAAAGATAAAAACCATATATGATTACCTCAATAGATACAGAAAAAGCTTTTGACAAAATTAAACATTCATTTATAATAAAAACCCTCCAGAAAGCAGGCATAGAAGGAACATACTTCAACATAATAAAAGCTGTATATGACAAACCCACAGCAAACATTGTCCTCAATGGTGAAAAATTGAAAGCATTTCCCCTAGAGTCAGGAACAAGACAAGGGTGCCCACTCTCACCACTACTATTCAACATAGTTTTGGAAGTTTTGGCCACAGCAATCAGAGCAGAAAAAGAAGTAAAAGGAATCCAGATAGGAAAAGAAGAAGTGAAACTCTCACTGTTTGCAGATGACATGATCCTCTACATGAAAAACCCTAAAGACTCCACCAGAAAATTACTACAGCTAATCAATGAATATAACAAAGTTGCAGGATATAAAATTAACACACAGAAATCCCTTGCATTCCTATACACTAACAATGAGAAAACAGAAAGAGAAATTAAGGAAACAATTCCATTCACCATTGCAATGAAAAGAATAAAATACTTAGGAATATATCTACCTAAAGAAACAAAAGACCTATATATAGAAAACTATAAAACACTGATGAAAGAAATCAAAGAGGACACAAACAGATGGAGAAATATACCATGTTCATGGATCAGAAGAATCAATAGGGTGAAAATGAGTATAACACCCCAAAGCAATCTATAGATTCAATGCAATCCCTATCAAGCTACCAATGGTATTTTTCACAGAACCAGAACAAATAATTTCACAATTTGTATGGAAATACAAAAAAAACCTTGAATAGCCAAAGCAATCTTGAGAAAGAAGAATGGAACAGGAGGAATCAACCTGCCTGACTTCATGCTATACTACAAAGCTACAGTCATCAAGACAATATGGTACTGGCACAAAGACAGAAATATAGATCAATGAAACAAAATAGAAAGGCCAGAGAAAAATCCATGCACCTATGGACACCTTATCTTTGACAAAGGAAAAAAGACAATCTCTTTAACAAGTGGTGCTTGGAAAACTGGTCAACCACTTGTAAAAGATTGAAACTAGAACACTTTCTAACATCATACACAAAAATAAACTCAAAATGGTTTAAAGATCTAAATGTAAGGCCAGAAACTATAAAACTCCTAGAGAAAAACATAAGCAAAACACTCTCCGACATAAATCACAGCAGGATCCTCCATGATTCACCTCCCAGGGTAATGGAAATAAAAGCAAAAATAAACAAATGGGACCTAATTAAACTTAAAAGCTTTTGCACAATGAAGAAAACTATAAGCAAGGTGAAAAGACAGCCTTCAGAATGGGAAAAAATAATAGCAAAGAAAGCAATTGACAAAGAATTAATCTCAAAAATATATAAGCAACTCCTGCAGTTCAGTTCCAGAAAAATAAATGACCCAATCAAAAAATGGGCCAAAGAACTAAACAGACATTTCTCCAAAGAAGACATACAGATGGCTAACAAACATATGAAAAGATGCTCAACATCACTCATTATCAGAGAAATGCAAATCAAAATCACAATAAGGTACCATTTCATGCTAGTCAGAATGGCTGCTATCCAAAAGTCTACAAAAAATAAATGCTGGAGAAAGTGTGGAAAAAAGGGAACTGTCTTACACTGTTGGTGGGAATGCAAACTAGTACAGCCACTATGGAAAACAGTGTGGAGATTCCTTAAAAAACTGGAAATAGAACTGCCATATGACCCAGCAATCCCACTGCTGGACATACACACCGAGGAAACCAGAATTGAAAGAGACACGTGTACCACAATGTTCATCACAACACTATTTATACTAGCCAGAACATGAAAGCAACCTAGATGTCCATCACAGATGAATGGATAAGAAAGTTGTGGTACATATACACAATGGAATATTATTCAGCCATTAAAAAGAATAAATTTGAATCAGGTCTAATGAGGTGTATGAAACTGGAGCCTATTATACAGAGTGAAGTAAGCCAGAAAGAAAAACATCAATATAGTATGCTAACACATATATATGTTATTTAGAAAGATGGTAACAATAACCCTATATGCGAGACAAAAAGGAGACACAGATGTATGGAACAGTCTTTTGGACTCTGTGGGAGAAGGCGAGGGTGGGATGATTTGAGAGAATAGCACTGAAACATGTATATTATCATATGTGAAACAGATTGCCAGTCCAGGTTTGATGCATGAGACAGGGTGCTCAGGGCTGGTGCACTGGGATGACCCAGAGGGATGGAATGGGGAGTGAGATGGGAGGGGGGGGGGTTCAGGATAGGGAACACATGTACACCCATGGCTAATTCACGTCAATGTATGGCAAAACCACTACAATATTGTAAAGTAATTAGCCTCCAGTTAAACTAAATCAAATAAAATAAGCCCAGGGAACAGTAGTTGTTCAAAAGTTACCTGCTAACTGACTGATTGAAAGAGATGAATGGTGAATAAGTGAAGGAATGAATGTATACAATATCAATCCTGAAATTCTGAAATAAAGTATGAGATTTATGTTCCAAGGCCCATAAAAAAAGATAAATATAAAGCTCTAGTATTTAAAATATGTATCACCATTATAGAGCAAACAAAGACTAACATAGTTGAAGAGAAAACAGAAATATAGATATATCTGTATTTACCTTAATAATATCTTAACATAACAGTAAAATATCTTAATATAACAGTGTAATATCTTAATATAACAGTGGAAAGTTTGTACACCAGAGAGAAAAGAATGATATTCAATAAATTTTGAGGGGACAATTGATTGTTTTACACCCGCACAAAATCAATTCTTGAAGAATTCATAATTTTAATAGGAAAGCCAAAAAACTGAAACTATAATAAAAATAGGAGGAAGAATTTATCACCTTGCAGAAGGGAATGATTTCTTAAACAAGACACAAACACTGAAATCATTTTTTTAAGTTTGATCAATTTTACTAGATAAAAATGAAATTAGTGCCCATCAAAAGACATCATTAGATAAATGAAAAGATAAGCCAAACATTGGGAGAAGATATTTACAACACATAAACAACAAAGGATGTTACAAAGAACATACAAAGAACTCAAAAGCAATAAGAACTCCAATAGAAAAGAAAACAAAATATACAAACAAGCCTTTCACAAAAGGACAAGACTCAAATACCACACATTCATTTTAAAAGATAATGTTATGAGTACTTGGTGAAATGAATATTGAAACTACAAGATATCATTTCACACCCATATATTATAAGAAAACAGTCTTGTACACTGCTGGTGAAGATGCATAGCAATAAAAACATATAAACAGCTGGTGAGACTGTAATTAGTACAATCATTTTGAAAAAAACCACTTGGCATTACCTTCTAAGTTCAACATAAGCCCATTCCAAAACCTATACATTTCATTCCTACATGTGACCCTTGAGATACTCTCCTCTATGAGCTTCCCAGGTGGTGCTAGCAGTAAAGAATCTGACTGCCAAATGCAGGAGACACAAGAGATGCAGGTTCGGGCTCTGGGTTTGGGAGATCCCCTGGAGTAGGAAGTGGCAACCCACTCCAGTATTCTTGCCTGGAAAATTCCATGGACAGAGGAGCTTGGAACTGAAGGAACACCAGGAACTTCAAATTTCTTAACATGGGTAGGAGCACTCCCTTATGGGGTACAGCAGAAATTCATGATTAGGAGCACACTGTATTGACATTACTGGACTCTTGGATGTCTTGTTGAATGAAACACAAATATAAACTGGAAGCAGTTTAATACATGAGAATATAAGACATTTTTATAAGAAATTAGTCTAAAAGCTCAGTAATGTAACAGACCATATACAGAGGGAAGTTTAAATAGAATTAAGACATCATCTTGAAACTATTCAATGTTTTATTCTGCACATTCTGCTCACTCAATCTAGTCTAGCATTTCCAACTACATTTGTAATTGAAAAGGGTTTCAGGATACAGTGTTCTTAAGGCTATAACAAAGTGAACAATTTTGGCACTACAGTTCCAAATACAGCTCTGAAGATCACTTGAGAGACTAGGGTTGACCTCATTCTCTCCACTTCAGCAGTTTGTAATTTGCTTCAGCCTGTTATCCCTGCATGTTTTTATGGGGTTTTTTTATCCATTGTACTAGTAAGCCTGGTCGGTAATTACTTACCCAAATTTTAGGCTTGATTTATTCATTTAATTTGAGTGTCCATCCTTGACTATGTTCTCATGTGGAATGGTTCTTAATCTTACACATTCTATATCAAAAGAAACCCATTGTAAGCATCTAAGAAGAAATGTAACTGCTCCATGAGATCTTTAGTGTACATGTGTCCAAACATTTACAGATTGAAATATATTTTCTTTTACTCTATTCTGCTTTCTTTTTACTTCTCTTTATATTATCGCTATTTCATTACATTCACTTTTTTAAAAATTGTGTACAGGTAAGTCTGGTGGGCTTCCCAGGCAGTGCTAGTGGTAAAGAACCCACCTGCCAATGCAGGGAGACGGAAGAGAGGTGGGTTTCATTCCTGGGTTGGGAAGATCCCCTGGAGTAGGGCAGGACAACCCACTCCTGTATTCTTGCAGAATCCCATGGATTCTGTGTGAAATATTTCATAATAAAAAAGTGCTTTTGTTCAAATAGTGCGGGAGCAGTGTGCACAACATTAACATATTTGCTTGGCACTGGGGGTGTAGGGGAGAGAGAGCAGTTCGTGGATATGACTGAGAGAGACCAACAGACGCGTTTAACAGCCACCTAAGTGGTGGCGGAGGCTGCTTCTGAGGCGGCTCAGTGGTAAAGAACCCTCCCTGCCAACGTAAGAGATGCAGGAGGCATGGGTTTGATCCCTGGGTGGGAAAGATCCCTTGGAGGAGCAAATGGCAACCCACCCCCATATTCTTGCTTGGAAATTTTCAGGGACAGAAGAACCTGGCAGGCTACAGTCAGTGGGATCACAAAAAGTCTGAGGGGATTTAGTGACTACATGCACACATGGGTGGAGAAAGAGGCCCTTCCGCATCCTGCCCGGCCTACATCCGGGTACCCTGGAGGGCAAGGCAGTGACATCCGGGTACTCTGGAGGGCAAGGCATTGACATCCGGGCACCCTGGAGGGCAAGGTAGTGACATCCGGGTACCCTGGAGCGCGACTTCACAAGGTTTCTAAAAATCCTGAGAGCTGGGCCTTTTATTAATCTTTGGAAATAGTAAAACAAGAGTGATGTATCACTTCGTTTCCACCACAGAGTTGAAAGCCAGCGGTTCACACATCTGAAATCTCGCCTTGCCAAATCCTTTGCGCGGTTTACAAGAGTCATGTTGAAGGGTTGACCTATGGAGAGAGGGAGCGAGAGTCGCGCCAGGCAAAACCGCGTGTGCTGGCTGACTCTGTTCTGGAAAGCTAGCATTAGGGGGAGAGATGAGGTGAGTGGTCTGGAGGCACAGGGCGGGATCAGGGAGTGACAGCAGGAGGGAGGGGCCCACATTTTGGAACTGAGGCTCAGAGCAAAAACATTGGTTATTACTGGAAATAGTTTAAGACCTCAGACCCTAAGCGACGGAAATAAAGTTCTTGGAATAAGAAAAAGTCAGTTCCTGGAGCTGCATTTGAAGTAAGGGCTTTGCTATAATAAATATGTCAGATTCCTAGCTGTGCGGTAGAACCAGAGCAAACAAGGCAGAGAAGTGAAAAGGTTTACTAGGACTCAGAAGCATGATTTGCAGTGATAACATGAGGATAATGTAAGAGACGTATTTGACTTGATATCTGATTACCTGACATTTTAAAGTTATGTAATTTTTTCCCCTCATTATGTTAGAGTGGTAAATGGAAGTGAAAAGATAGTGAGGACAAATATTTTACTACAAAAGTGTCCTCAGGGCAGGAAAAAGAATATTTTGTTGTATGAACTATTTCTGTTTGAGATAGTCATAGTATATTATCAGATTTTAAAGAAGTCTTGCACTGCCAACACTAAATTCATTTCTGTAGTTTGCTTTATCACTAATGAATATCTGATTTTCTGTTTAACATTGGAAATTGTTTTGAGTGAGGGAGGCTTTTCCAATATTTTAAAATAAAAACCAAGGGTTATTTATTGCTTTTTCACCTATTATAAAAGTGACACATTTCATGTTATAAATATAGATTCCGTTCTTTCAAGGGAAAGAGACTGTCTCCTGTCAGGAACATCTCCCAAATGTTCAAAATTCTACTTTGGTGGTTTGACTTTATGTAACAGAACACTAGAATTGCAAGCAGTGTTGAGACTGAGGACTTAATTAGGGACTTCTCTCCAATTTAGTGAATCATAAAATTTGCCAAATGTTAGACACAAACTCTGCATGATGCATGCAGTCTTGAGACAGTTTTTAATATTTAAGCAGTTTTTCTTGGGAGATAAGAAGAATATGGGATCAGCTGGTTGAAAAAGACACTTTTCTGTACTTAGCTAATTGCACACAAAATTTTACATGAAGCAGATTGGAAATCTTATGTTGTCAGTTTGACCCATATCATATTGTATAAACCATTGCTGTTAACTTTGCTCAATATTAAATTTTTTGCTAAGGACAACTGAAAGTATACAAGATCAAGGATATTCCTGAATATTAAGTGATATTATGTAAGAGTATGTGGTATTTATCATCCATTTCTTTGGTATTCCTAACCACAACCTGCGTGTAAGGCAGAGTACACTAGATGTGAAGGAGACCCACTATCACATATTACCTATTTAACACATTTGAGCTGTTAGTGATTGGTCCCAACCAACTAAGTCTCTCTTTATCTCCTCTAGCTTTTTTGAGATATTGCTGACTTATAATATATGTAAATTTAGATGTACAGGGTGATGATTTGTTATATTTATATACTGCAAAATGAGTACCACTATAAAGTTAGTTAATATCTTCATCCCGTCATATAATTACTTTTTTTTTCTTTTGGTGGTGTTAACTTTTAAAATCTATTCTCTTAGCAATTTTTAAATATATAATTCACTATTGTTAATTATACTCACCATATTATATGTTAGAATCTCAGAACTTTCTCATCCTATAGCTAGGAGTTTGTACCCTTTGAATGACATCTCTTCAGTTCATCTCTCATAGCAATGCCCAGCCCCTAGAAATCACGACTGTACTCTCTATGGTCATGAATTCAGCTGTTTTAGAATCCACAAGTAAAAATATACAGTATTTGTCTTTCTCTGTCTGATTTATTATTATGACTTAGCATTATGCCTTTAAGGTCCACCCACATTGTTGTAAAAGACAGGATTTTCTTCTTTTTTACAGTTGAATAATATTCTGGTGTGTCTGTGTGTGCCACACTTTCTTTATTTGAGTATTGATGAACACTTAGCTTGTTTCAATGTCTTGGCTATTGTGAATGATGCCACTATAAACATGGGGTGCAGATATCTCTTTGTGATAGTGTTTTCATTTCCTTCAAATATATACCTACAAGTGGAATTGCTAGATCATATGATAGTTATATTTTCAGTGTTTTGAGAAACTGTTTTCCATGGTGGCTGTACAAAATTACATTCCCACCAACAGTTGCACAAGGGTTATCTTTTCTTCACAGCCTTGCCAGTGCTTGCTGTCTCCTGTCTTTTTGATAGTAACTATTCTAAGAGCCTTACTCCTTGGAAGGAAAGTTATGACCAACCTAGACAGCATATTAAAAAGCAGAGACATTACTTTGCCAACAAAGGTCCGTCTGGTCAAGGCTATGGTTTTTCCAGTGGTCATGTATGGATGTGAGAGTTGGACTGTGAAGAAAGCTGAGCGCCAAAGAATTGATGCTTTTGAACAGTGGTGTTGGAGAAGACTCTTTGGAGTCCTTTGGACCGCAAGGAGATCCAACCAGTACATCCTAAAGGAGATCAGTCCTGGGTGTTCATTGGAAGGACTGATGCTGAAGTTGAAACTCCAATACTTTGGCCACCTCATGCGAAGAGTTGACTCATTGGAAAAGACTTTGATGCTGGGAAGGATTGGGGGCAGGAGGAGAAGGGGACGACAGAGGATGAGATGGCTGGATGGCATCACTGACTGGATGGACATGAGTTTGAGTAAACTCTGGGAGTTGGTGATGGACAGGGAGGCCTGGCGTTCTGCGATTCATGGGGTCGCAAAGAGTCGGACACGACTGAGTGACTGAACTGAACTGAACTGAACTGATTCTAAGAGGTGTAAGGTGATACGTCACTGTAGTTTTCCTTTGCATTTCCCTGATGATTGGTGATGCCAAGCATCTTTTCATGTACCTATTAGCCATCTGTATGTTGTCTTTGGGAAAATGTCCACTCAGAGGAGTTACTCATTTTAAAATCAGATTGTTTTGTTTGGTATTGACTGATGGTTTCCTTTGTTGTGTAGAACCTTTTTAAGGTTATATAGTTCCTCTGTTTATTTTTGCCCTTGTTGCTTGTGTCCTTGGTGTCATATCCAAAAAGTTTGCCAAGATCTATGTCAAGGAGGCTTTTCCCTGTTTTCTTTTAGGGGTTTTGCAGTTTCAGTCTGACATTTAAGTCTTTAATTTATTTCAAGTTAATTTTTGTAAGTGGTATAGCAGCGAGATCCAGTTTCATTCTTCTGCATGTGGTTGTCCAGTTTTCCCACTGTCATTTATCGGAGAGACTACACTCTCCCCAGAGTGTTCTTGGCTCCCTCGTCAGTTAACCATATACGCATGGATTTAATTCTGGGATCTTTATTCAATTTCATGGGTTTATATGTCTATTTTTATGCCAGTAACATATTGATTTGATTACCATAAGTTTGTAAAAAAAAAAAGTTTGAAATCAGAAATTCTGATGCCTCCAGCTTTGTACTGTTGACCCTCGAACAACTGGGATTTAAACCTTGCAGTTTCACTTATAAGCAGATATTTTTCTATAGTGAATGCTACAGTACAACATGGTCTGTGTTGAATCTACATATGCAGAGGAACCTCAGTTAAGGAGGGCCAATTGTAAGTTATATGCAGATTAACGCCCCGCATTTTTCAAGACTCCAGTGTACTTCATTTCAGGATTGCTTTGGCTGGAGGAGGTCTTTTGTGATTCCATATGAATTGTAGGATTGCTGTTTCTATTTCTGTAAAAACATCATTGGAATTTTTTAGGGATTTTGTTGAATCTGTAGATTGCTTTGAATAATATAGACACTTTTAAACAATACAAATTCTGATCCATGAACATAAAATACTTTTCTATTTATTTCTATCTTCTTCAATTTCTTTCATAAATTTCTTATAATTTTTATTATACAGACCTTTCCTCTCATGTGTTAAATTTATTTGTAAGCATTTTATATTTTTGATGCTATTGTAAATAGGAATATTTTCTCTATTTCTTTTTGAGATACGTTCTTATTAGTGTATAGATATACAACTTACTTTTGTATATTAATTTTGTATCTTGCTTTTTCTGAATTTTACTGAATTTGTTGATTAGTTCTAATAGTTTTTTGTAGAAATTTTAGAATTCCAAACTATTTAAGATCATACTACCTGCAAACACAGACGGTTTTACTTTTTTCTTTATGATTAGATGCCTTTTCTTTCTTTTTCTTGCTTAATTGCTCTGACTAGGACTTCCAGTACTGTGTTGATTAGGCATAGTGACAGTAGGCACCCTTGTCTTTTTCCTGATCTCAGTGGGAAAGTGTTCAGTCTTTCACAGTTGAGTATATTTTTGTTGGTTTCTTATATATGAACTTTATTATGTTGAGGTACTTTCCTTCTGTACTCAATTTAAGAGGTTTTATGCTGAATAGATGCTGAATTTAGTCAAGTGCATTTTCTGCATCTAAGATGATCATAAGATTTTCATCTTTTATTCTACTGTTCTAGTGTATCACATGTATTGATGCAAACATTCAACCATTCTTGTATCCCAAGAATGAATCCTGTTTGATCATGGTGTTTGATACTTTTTATGTACTGTTGAATTTGGTTTACTAGGACTTTTTAAAGAACTTTTACTCACATAAAACATCTTATAGATATAACAATCTGTTTTATGCTAATAACTTAACTGTGATTGCCAAAAATTTTACGCTTCTATTTCCCCACCATAACTTATGTTTTTGATATCACAATTTACCAACTAAATCTTTGGTAAACGCTTTTATCTTTCTCCAAAGTGAAAATAGTTTGAATTTCAGCTTTGCCTATCATTGATTGCTGGTCTTTGGATATAATTATGATTAGTGTCTTAATTTCATTATATGCAAAATAAATGTCTGAATAGATGACTTCCACAGATTTCATAACCACAGCATAGTTTGTATTGTTTGGCAAGAGCTTTGCTTTCTATTTATAAAGAAAGTAAAGAGCTGTAGTAGAGAATTACAGTGTATTGAAAGAAAGAAGAGTTTGAGGTCAGACAAAAAGGGTGTGTGACTAGACAGGGGCCAAAAAACAACAAGAGACATAAATTACAACTCTTCTTTAGAAATTAGCATAATCCTGTGATCTTTGTCTGCAATGTGGGATTTTATGTTAAAGAGCTTTTAAATCTGACTTCTTTTACTGAAACTATAAGAAACAAAACTAAAACAAATTTTCACAAGAATAGGCATGGGGCAAAAGACAAAAAAGAGGCAGGAAGAATTCCATACAAACAAGAAATAAATTTCCTTCAAATTAAAATTACAATACAATTACAATATACACAGAGTTCAAACATTCCTAGAGCTTGAAACAAAATGCCCCTAAATTATGTTACCTAATGTATGGTTACTTAAATTAGAAGGCTAGGTCAAAAAACAAAAGTGTTTTTCGTCCCCACCCCAGAATTGTTTCCAAACTAAACAGTCCTGAAAACGTACCTTCATGAATGGGTTTTACTTAGCCTGTATCTCTGGAAAGCAGTGTACTGAATAAGAAAATGGACTCTGAAGATTCTTTGTATGGGGATCCTTAGTTTACAATCTAGTATTTTTTAAGAAGGAAAATTGTACAAAGATATTTGTGGTGCCAATTTTTAAAGCATCTTGGCAGATACACCATTGCTTTCAAGTCAGGAGTCTGTCTTAATCCTCAGTTAATTAGAAATGATTCCTTTTGGTTCAGAGACTTTGAGTCAGATACTCGAAGAATGTAAAACCTGGTGGACCCTAAAATAGTGCAGTTTGTTAAATAAACAGTTCACATGTACACTCAGAGTTGTGTCAGTTGAGGGTTTGGGCTTTCCAAGTGGCTCAGTGGTAAAGAATCTACCTGCAGCGCAGGAGACAAGGATTCAATCCCTGGGTCGGGAAGATGCCCTGGAGATGGCAACCTGTTCCAGTATTCTTGCCTGAAAAGTCCCATGGGTAGAGGAGCCTTGCAGGCTACAGTCCATGTGATCACAAGAGTCAGACACAAGTGAGTAACAGCATGCAGTTGAAGATTACATGGTGGCTCCAATCCCAACATCAGCTTTAATTTTATTTTCTTTGCCGCCTCAGAAATGAACTCACTAACTTTCCTAATAGAATAATTGGTAAATGAATAAAGAATTAAAAACTCCATTTGTAAAATACCTACAGTGGTTTAATCACTGTGTTAAACTCTTTGCCTTCATTGTCATTTAAGTCTTATGCTACCTTTTGAGACATGATTATTACATCTACATGGAAGTAAACTTATCTAAGATCACATTAAAAGTAAGTGGGGGAATTTATCCCACCACCATGTCCCCCTTGGTAACCACAAGATTGCTTTCCACCTCTGTGACTCTGTTTCTGTTTTATAAATAAGCTCATTTGTACCATTTTTTAAGATCTCACGTAAGATTGTAAATCAACTATGAAAGTGAAAGCATTAGTTGCTAATTGGTGTCCAGCTTTTTTGCAACCCCCTGAAAGGCTCCTCTGTCCATGGAATTGTCTAGGCAAGCGGGTAGCCATTGCCTTCTCCAGAAGATCTTCCTGACCCAAGGATCTAATCCTTGTTTTCTGCATTTCAGGCAGATTCTTTACTGTCTGAGCCACCAGGGAAGCCCAGTACTCCAATAAAAACTTTTCAAAAAGTAAGGGGGGAAATTATGAATTGAGATGTGTGGTTTATTTCCACTTTTGCAAAATAAAAATATTAAAGTTTAAAAAAAGTCGAGTAGAGCTGAGATTTGAGATCAGATTTCTCTGATGCAGTCTGCACTCATTTTCTGTGCTATAAGTATTTGTAGTCACAGCTATAACACCCCACTGGGTTTAATTTCTAGAAATGAAAAGCCTATTCATCTTACTGTGTTGCGCTGTGCTGTGCTTCAGGCATGTCCAATTCTTTGCAACCCCATGGTCTGTAGCCCACCAGGCTCCTCTGTCCATGGGGTTCTCCAGGCAAGAATACTGGAGTGGGTTGCCGTGCCTTCCTCCAAGGGATCTTCCAACCCAGGGACTGAACCCACATCTCCTGCTTTCCTGCATTGCAGGCAGATTCTTTACTCACTGAACCACGTGGGAAGCCCCTTCATCTTACTACTAAATTAATTATCCCTAGATGAACCAGTTATTACCTGCTGCCTCTTGCTGGCCTGAAAAATGGGGACAAATAGTTTTTTTCCTCTTTCTTGGCCATGTTCTGATACTCTATTAATGTTTCTAGACTGCTTTGAAGTCTTTCAGTATTAATGGAAATTTCATTCTCTGAATAAAATGCATAGTTTGCAGGTCCTTTCTGCTTCCAAGAAGAGGGTTTTAACTGCTTACCACTGAAGTTCAAGTCCACTTACAGTTCAATATGCTATTCTTGGATATATTTCCCACTGAGTTCGGTATCACTTGGATCTAGAATTTTATCTGAAGATAAGTAGTGAATTGAGTACTTTACAAAATGCTGTGCAAGCTCAAAATATTATCAATTTTAGCAATCAGCCTATTTCAGTAGTGTTAGTGCATTTCATTGCTATACTCATGGACTTTCCTGATTTTATCTCTCATTTTTACTGACCTTGAACATATTAATATGATGTGAAAGCTATATATAGCATAATCCTCAATAACTATTCCATAGTTTTTTGATCTGGAAATCCCAGTGCATTTAATTCAAATTCTTAAGAAAATCTATTAATTAAATTTAATAATTCATAAGGGAAAATATTTGAAAATATGGCCACTCTAAACCAAGGTATTGCTCATAATAGGCTACTTTATGCCATGGTAATTAACTAAACACTAATTCCCAATGCAGTCACAAAACAAAGGTTTTCTTCTTGCTCATACTACATGTTCATCACTGCTAGTAGTGGGGGAGGGGGCTACTCCACATTGTCAGACAGGGATTCTAATTGCTGCAGACTCTTAATACTGTATAACTGCACCATCTAAAACAAAGTAATCTTGTTTACTGTGGCGTGACAAAGAGGAGTTGGAGAACCTTGAATCTTTTATAGTTTTTTCACTGCTTCAGTCACTGATGTCACAGGGGTCAGCCAACCAACATTCCACTGACCAGAGCTAATCCTAGGACTCTACTTACCTAGAAGGATGCCAGAAAATATATGGAAGTAAATGAATTGTTTGGTGAGGTTTATTTTTGTTACCACAAACAGGAACCATCTAAGTCCCAGCTGTGTCTAAGTAGCCAGCTTTTAAGAGCCCAGTAAAACAACATTTACTCTTTAGAGTCACTACTAGCAGCACAGATCATTCTGAAACATGTTCACTAAATTCACCTGTGAATGGCACATCCTTGCTTCTTCTTTATTTAATTCAATTTACAGTGCCTAACCTGAACAGGTTTTCTATGACACAAGTTGGGTTCAGGGTTTAACATGTTAATATTCCCTATATCCAGAGACCAACTACTTAGTAACATCAGTCATCCAGGGTCCCCCAAAACAGGAAGATCCCAGACCAACTAAACTACATAACACCAAATATGTTCATTTCTTGTAGGAGGAGGATCTAATCTCAGACATACTCAGAGCCTATTTGTATTTTAGATAGAATTTTACTGTACTCAATAGTGTGATTTGCTAACTGAGTAAGATGGAGATAGGAAATTTTTAAAGAGAGAAGAGTTATAGAGGCAGGTAGGTTCAACATCTTTTGTATATTTTTTTAGTTGCTACACATATAATTGTAGCCAGAGTAAGAGTCAAGGCCAAAGGTTGACACTTGTATTTGATATAAAGTGCAAGTGCTGCCAGGATATTCTTATCATGGCAGGTATACTTTAGACTTTAGTACCAGTGTGGTGGTAGAGAACAGGGTAGAGGTGAATAAACATGGCTCTGGCATTTAGGTAAACTCGGGGGCTTATAGGATGCATTGGGGATTGCATTGAATGAGGGGAACAGGAGTGAGAGGGCTAAAGTAGAAATCAAAGAGCATAACGCTGAAGTTAAATAACCAAATTCACATATTTCTTTCTAGAATATATGTATGTACCTGGGTCTGTATGGCAAAGAGCAAAACCTTCAAAAGAGCAATTCATAGCTTAGTTTACAAAAGAGCCTTTTTTGCCCTTGCCATAATTTTCTAAATCAAGGCAGAAAGCACCCAAAACTCTTACATTAAATGGAAAGAGGTACATTCAGACATTGTATTTATCTTTCCCATTCTTCATTTCTAAACAAATATTATCAACACTAGATTCTACCCCTTGAGATAAGTCACTAATCAGACTTTTTATCTTAACAAAATAAAAACCCTTTTTATGGACAGAGAAATGATAGGGAAGTGAGACAAGAAAAATGATCTTAGGTTTCTATGTGCCAAAGACAAAATTTGAAATTTTAAGAAATTATAATTTTTGCTTTTATAGTTTTTAAAATTATAGTTTCTATAGTTTTTATTGTGTCCTAATATTGCAAATTCTGTCATATGTATATATGACAGAAATAAATACCCATATAGATGGATAGATATAGATAGGTACATATACCTCTGCACTTTTGATATTGGTCAAATAGGATCAATCCTTCTGTTGCTAACTAGAAAAGTTGACATGGATATATATTGCTTAAATATTTGAAGTTACAGTGAACAATCAGAATAATGAGGAATTAGGCATTCTTTTTTGATAAAAAGTAGTCAAAGTGTTTAAATATACAAATATGAAGTAAAGAATAATTAAGACATTCTTAAAATAGAAAAAAAGAGCAAAGGAAGAAGTAAAACTGTCACTATTTATGGAAGACATGATCCTATATATAGAAAACTCTAAAGACTCCATCAAAAATTAACTATTAGAACTAATAAGAATTTAATAAATTTGCAGGATACAGAACTGACATACAAAATCTGTTGAATTTCTATACACTAACAAACTCTCAGAAAGAGAAGTCAAGGACATAATCCCACTCAAACTGAATCAAAATAAGTTAACTTGAAATAAATTTAATTAAAGAATAAAGATTTGTACACTGAAAACTACAGGAAAATGATAAAAAGAAACTGAAGACACAAATAAATGGAAAGATAGTCCATGCTTGTGGAAAGAAAGAATTAATATTGTTAAAATGACCACACTACCCAAAGCAATCTACAGATTCATTGATTTCATATCAAAATATCAATGTCATTTTTCACAGAACTAGAACAAATAATTCTAATGTTTGTATAGCCAAAACAAGCTTGAGAAAGAAGAACAAGCTAAGACTATCACACATGCTGATTTCAAACTATACTACAAAGCTATGGTAATCAAAACAGTGTGGTATTGCTATAAAAACAACTATATATCAATGGGAAAAAAATAAAGGGGTCCAGAAATAAAATCAAACTTATATGGGCAATTAATTCAATAAAAAAGGAAGTAAGACTACTTAATGGGAAAAAGGCAGTTTCTTCAATAAAAGGTGTCGGGAAAACTAGACCACTGTCTTACACCATATACAAAAATTAACTTAAAATAGATTAAAGCTTGGATATAATACCTGAGGGCTTCCCTGATAGCTCAGTTGGTCAAGAATCTGCCTGTGATGTCGGAGACGCCAGGTTGATCCTTGGGTCGGGAAGATCCACTGGAGAAAGGATAGGCTACCCACTCCAGTATTCTTGGGCTTCCCTTGTGGCTCAGCTGGTAAAGAATCGCCTGCAACGTGGGAGACCTAGGTTTGATCCCTGGGTTGGGAAGATCCCCTGGAGAAGGGAAAGGCTACCCACTCCAGGATTCTGGGTTGGAGAATTCCATGGACTGTATAGTCCACGGGGTCGCAAAGAGTCAGACACGACTGAGTGACTTTCACTTCACATAATACCTGAAACCATAAAATCCTGGGGAAAAAACATGGGCAGTAAACTCCTTGACAATGTTCTTAGCAGTGTTTTTTGGATATAACTCCAAAAGTAAGGGCAGCAAAAGAAAAAAATTAGTAAAACTGCATCAAACTAAACTTTTTCTGTGCAGCAAAGGAAAACATCAACAAAGTGAAAGGCAGCCTACTGAATGTAAAGAGATACTTGCAAGTCATATATCTAATAAGAGGTTAATATTAAAAATATACAAAGAACTTATACAATTCAATAATAAAAAAGTAGACAATCTGATTAAAAAATGGGCACAAGACTTGGATAGACTTTTTTCCCAAAGGAAACATACAAATGACTCAGGTCATATAAAGAAAAAAATGTTCAACATCACAAATCATCAGGGAAACAGATCAAACCCAGGAGATATTACCTTATACCTGTGAGAGTGGTTATTATTAAAAAATATAAAGAAAAAAGAATGTTGGTGAGGATGATGCAAGGGAAAAGGAAACCCTCATGCACATTGGTGGGAATGTAAGTTGGTGAAATTACTATGAAAAGCAGTATGGATTTTCCTCAAAAAATAAAAATAGAATTAATGTATGGCCCAGCAATTTCACTTCTGGGCATCTCTCTGAAGAAGAAGAAAACACTAATTTGAATATATGCACTCCTGTGTTTGTTGAAGCACCATTTGTGATAGCCAAGATATGGAAACAAGTGCCCAACAGAGGACAAATGGATAAAGAATATGTGATATATATACCACATTTATATATATATAATGAAATACTAGTCAGCCAAATAAAAGAATGAAATCTTGCCATTCAAGGCAGCAGAGATGGACCTAGAGGGTATTATGTTCAGTGAAATAAATCAGATAAAGATAAATATTATATAATCTCATTTATGCATGGAATCTGAAAAATGAAACATACAAACAACACCATACCAAACCCAGGCTCATAAACACAGAGAACAGACTGGGGGTTGCTAGAGGGTAGAGAAATTAGGGGTTGGGGATGGTGAAATAGGTGAAGAGGACCAAGAGTTAAAAACTCTCTTTTATAAAACAAGTCATGGAGATGTAATATACAGCAAGGAGACTGTAGTCATAATATTGTATTGACTTTTTATGGTGACAGATTGTAACTAAACTTACTGTGGTGGATCATTTGGCAAGTTGCACATACATTCACACTAGGGAGTAAATTCCACACAGATAAGAGTTATCTTTTTTCTCCACAACTCTCTTTCTAGCATTTGTAACAATGTCTGACATAGAGCAGGCGTTTAATACAATTTTGATGAATGAAGGGATGGACCACAGTACAAACTATTGTGACAATATCTTTATTCATTTATTCTTTCTTTATACTACATATATCATTATATAAGATTTATTCATGATCACCTAATTTAACAAGTTGTGATCAACCTAGCTTTGATAAATTATTTGTTTAGTTTTTGTTATTTTAAGACTAGTGGCCATTGTGTTTCAAATTCGACCCAAGAAATGATCTAATCTAGCTCATCTAATGCTTACTACCTTGTCTCATTAGAAATGATAATTTCTATTTTAACTTAACTCTATACTCTCAAGAAAAAATAAGGTCAAAATTCAAAGAATTGTTTTACTAGTAAATTTAAATTGCTACATTATTTTTATGACCTCTGTATTTCCACCATTTATCCTACTTATTTTTACTGTCTTTAAAATGTTTGTTTTCATTGCCTTTAAAGCTTCCTTTGAGGGCAGAGAACATTATTGCCCTTAACTGCCTTCAATCATATTTATTGGCAGGAATCTAAAGAGGAAGGAGGAAAATGAAGATGAGATTGTACATTTTGAGAAATTAGCCTCTGCATTTCTCATATAAAGTTATACTCATCAATTTATCATATATTTATTGAGAACCCACAGAGTCCTGTATACTTGCTGAGGGCTGAAGCACAAACAATAGAAAAGATTTCTTACCTTCTAGTACCTCATAGTCTAGTAGGGAAACTTCATATATTTAAATTGAGTCAGGGAAACATAAATTCATTATAGATTTAGCAATCTGTTCTGTGAAAAAATATTATTCATAAGTTGGAAAAGAAAAGAGAAATTATTAGGTGTTCTTTCAGTGAAGTGCTGGGCTTGACTCTTGATTGGGCTATTTTGTGGCTCTATTTGGGCAGAGGTTCACTTACAGATTTTTTTTCAACAGAGATACAAATTTCCTATCTGATAGAAAAGTAATTCTAAAAGTTTATTTCTCCTTGGGGCATCAACCAATTTTGTAACCTGGAAAAGGTCAGTTTTCATTCCAATTGCAAAGAAGGACAATGCCAAAGGATGTTCAAATTATCATACAATTCCACTTATTTCACATGCTAGCAAGGTAATGCTCAAAATACTTTAAGCTAGGTTTTAGTAGTACATGAGCCAAGAACTTCCAGATGTACAAGCTGGATTTAGAAAAGGCAGAAGAACCAGGGATTGAATTGCCAACCTCCGTTGGATCATAGAGAAAGTAAGGGAATTCCAGAAAGACATAGACTTCTGCTTCATTGACTACACTAAAGCCTTTGGCTTTGTGGATCATAACAAACTGTGGAAAATTCTTAAAGAGATGGGAATACCAGACCACCTTACCTGTCTCCTAAGAAGCCTGAATGCAGATGAAGAATCAACAGTCAGAACCAGACATGGAACAATGGGCTGGTTCAAAATTGAGAAAAGAATTTACAAGGTAGTATTGTCACAGTGCTTATTTAACTTCTATACAAAGTACATTATGCAAAATGCCGGGTTGGATGAATCACAAACTGGAATCAAGATTGCCGGGAAAAATATCAACAACCTCAGATACACAGATGATACCACTCAAACGGCGGAAAGTGAATAGGAACTAAAGAGCCTATTGAAGAAGGTGAAAGAGGAGAGTGAAGAAACTGGCTTAAAACTCAACATTCAAAAAATGAAGATCATAGCATCTGGTCCCATTATATCATAGCAGGTAGATGGGGAAGAAGTGGAAACAGTGACAAATTTTATTTTCTTGGGTTCCAAAATCACTGCAGATGATGACTGCAGCCATGAAATTAAAAGATGCTTGCTCCTTGGAAGGAAAGCTATGACAAACCTAGACAGCATATTAAAAAGCAGAGACATCTTGTTGCCACAAAAGTTCATATAGTCAAAGCTATGGTTTTTCCAGTAGTCATATACCAAGAGTTGGACCATAAAAAAGGCTGAGTGCTGAAGAATTGATGCTTTCAAACTGTGGTGCTAGAGAAGACTCTTGAGAATTCCTTGGACAAGGAAATCAAACCAGTCAATCCTAAAGCAAATCAAGCCTGAACATTCATTAGAAGCTGAAGCACCAATACTTTGACCCCCTGATGCAAAGAGCTGGCTCATTGGAAAAGAGCCTGATTCTGGGAAAGTTTGAGGGTATGAGGAGAAAGGGGTGATAGAGGATGAGATGGTTGGATGGCATCACCATCTCAATGAACAAGAGTTTAAGCAAACTCAGGGAGATAGTGAAGTACTAGGAAGCCTGGCTTGCTGCAGTCCATGGAGTCGCAAAGGGTCGGACACAACTTAGCAACTGAACAACAGTACCTTATCTTAACATTCCTTTATTAAATTACACGTATATCTATGACAGCGGTGTACCGGAGCCAAATCAGACTGGCTCATGAGAATCAATTATTTCATTTTCAAGAATGAAAGTTCATTGTTTTTTCATTGGAAACTTAAAATCAGCCATAATTGGAGTACTTGGACTACAAAAATCGGCAGACACTACACATCAGGGCTTCTGTTTGTTTCCTGGAAAGCTGGTTGACCAGTTTTATTCTCTTATTGGTTCCCTCATTAAATGATGAATTAAATCCAATTAATGATTTAAATAAAATTTTATGTTCCTTTTTTGTCTTTATAGCCACCATGATTTTTAACTTAACAATTATACTCTAACAATTGACGTCAATTGCCTTTTTCAGGAATTGTTGAGCCATCATTCTACTGTGTAAAATAAGCACTTGATTTTCATTGTCACTGGAACAAACACAGAGTGTTAACTCAAGGTGGCCTGTCTTAGGAGGACAGTGTAAAAGCTTACAGCTGTTAACAATTCATATGAACTAAAGGTTAAGAATAGGCAAAATAATATACAGTTGCCATACTGATAAACAATTGAATGGCCTAAATTTGCCAGTCTGGTTTTACAGAGTTGTAAATGTCTCATTCTCTTTTAATGTATAGATCCATTGCCAGGAAATTAGCATTTTTCAGCGTATTCCCAGCTATTTCTGAGGATGTCATTTACTAGTTCCATTGAGCCTCTGAAGATACAAATTCAAATCTTCACTTTTCAGGGAGAGATTACTACTACTTAAAAAGCTTTGCTGTTCTCTTATACAAAGGTTCAAAACAGTCTTTTAGCCCAGGCTTAACCATAATGATTTAATTTTCATTTTTACAGAGCAATTTAAAAAAGAATCACTTTTGAGAACTAAAAAAGGTCTTTTGAGATAATCAAATACAGGTCTTCTTATCAGCATTTCACAGATAAGAAAACAAAGACGCAGGGCCTTGGGAAGTTTTACATGCTCTACTAGGCAATTATGAAACGGCTGTGGCATTCTCTGTAAAATGTGGAAAACAGAATACAGACTTTAAATGAATAGAAAATAGTTTTATAGCACAAACAGTATATATACAAGCATCATAATCACAAGACCAAAATTGAAGGTAAAGTTCAATTCTTAAATTGTTTTATTTTCTATGCATATTCAACTGACAACTCATAATTACCAAATCTGGCAAGCAGAGAAAACTGAGTGATTTAAGATACTTAGTTTTTGTGTTTAAATTTTTAATTTGTACATTTGCCATGGAGCAAATTCCTGGCTCTTGATGGAAGTATCATTGTTCCTCAGGTGTAGGCTTAATTAGGTGCATGGATTTTTTTATAGTTTCGCCATTTGGCAGTAATTCTTTTTTTTTTTTTTTTTTCCATTATGAGGTTTTGCTGATTTTTTCACATCACCAGTTGATTTTTTTTTTTAAGTCACTATTGTGTTTTTCACAGTTGGATGTTAATTGTGGCTTTTGAAATAACTATCTAATGAAGCTGAGTCATTTTAAAGCTTTTTCATTGAATAAAAATGCTTTGGGTAGCCAAGGTAATTTCAGGGAAGCACTTTGATGAGGACTTTGCTTTCAGGATTATATAAATGTTTGTTTAGGATTACAGAAAGTTTCTGAGGGGAAGAAAAAGGTTTAGTGAGAGTAAATTTGGCTAAAACCTTCCCTTTTACTTCACTCTGCACATGGAAAATATAGTTGTAATAAGCACAGCTTCGTAGATATGTTGGAAGAAAAATTGTTATTAGAGTGAATTTGCATTAGTTTGAACATCAAATCAAAATGCAGAGTATAATAAATTATAAGGACTCTTATTCTCTTTGCTTTCTCCTGTGTGTGCATGGAGTTGCTGATCATGTTGCTCGGTTGCTCAGTTGTGTCCAACTCTTTGTGACCCCACAGACCGTAGCCAACAGACTCCTCTGTCCATGGGATTTTCCTGGCAAGAATACTGGAGTGGGTTGCCATTTCCTCCTCTAGAGGATTTTCCTGACCCAGGGATCAAAACCATGTCTCCTGCATCTCCTGCATTGCAGGCAGATTGTTTACCACCGAACCACTGGGGAAGCCAATGCAAATAGCACTTTAATTTGCAGCATGATTGCTTAGATTTTGTCATTTTCTTGGTTCGTTTCAGGGGAGAAATGAATGAAATAGGAAATAAAGGTCTTTGGTCTTATTGTGTGTATCAGAAATAAAGGCCTAAAGGCAAAAGTAAATAATAATTTAAAAAAAAACCAAGGGTACCTTTGTACTTTTTTCCACTTGGCTAGGTTGTACTTCATTTCCCAGAATGCCCTCCACTATGTTTCCAGGTAGGATGGTCCATGAGGAAGATTCTTGGGAGATTTATAGCAGAAAGGAAGCATCAGCCATTTTGTAGCTCAAATATGTTGTTCCTGATTTGCTGACTCATCTTGTGGAATACAGCTGAACCTGCAGCTCTTCTGTGTTGCCACACATTCTCCAGTTTCTCTGACTCCCCGGCCATGTGTGAGGGTGTTTAGTTCTTTGAGGTGGTGCCTGGCTTCTGCAAGACACCCATGTCACCCACACTAGAAGCAGCAAAAACTGGCATGGGTTTCAGTACTTTCTCATGGAGTTACACCTTATGCTTGTGAATTCCAGGTTGTTCTCAGTCTCTTCCACTTTACGTTTATCTTCCCTTCCCAGATGCTTGCTCTGAACATTGTAAACTCAGATGTAAACAGCCTTATAGAGAGTAACCAGCTACATAGAGCATAATCCCAAGAGTATATGTGTATATCTATCTCTCTCTATATATATCCTAGTGTTTATACTTCTGTAGTTGAACCCTGAATGATACAATACCCCTTCAGAAATAGGAGAGGTCCTTGAAAAGTAGAATAAATGCCAATACAAGTTTTTAGCACAGTTACCAAAAATATTAGAGACCTCTTCTCCCAACAGTTGCCCACATCCCTAGTTGAATCCTAGTCCCCCATGCTCTCATGTAACAGACAAGCTGGGGGAACATACAGCACCAGGTACTTTGAGGGAAATACCAACAGACCCCAAATAAGGAAAAGGGAGTCTTGAACAAGTTACCATTTTTATATCTGGGCAAATGGAAGCTTTGGATAGAGTTGATCTTATATGATAAGATGAAAAGAAATAGCATGATAACTAGATGAAAATTCAGATGAAGAAAATACAAGAAAGAATTTCAATTATATAAGATAGAGAAGCAATCCAGTATAGGAAAGAGAAGAAAACATTTCATAACATTTGTTTTGTATGTAGAAAAAAAAATTAAAAGAAAATGAAATCAGTGAAACAAAATGAGACATTATACCAACAGAATATGATTAGTAATGCAGTTTTAAGTCATTAAAGTAAGGATAAAACACTACCAGTCCACAAAACTAATATAAATTAGAAGAAGCAAGAAGCCACACATTGGGTTAAAGCCTAGTTAGAAGCATGTAAGAAAGGGTCAAGATAGTCACAGTCAGGGCAGATGAAATGACAGTGATTCCCTTTGAGATAGCTAATAGATATGGTTAAATGGATAACAGTAATAGAGCTTAAGATTATTAGCAGTTTGAAAAATGTATACAATGTGTAATAAAATAATTTTCCTGAAATAATTATTTTTATCCATCAAATTAGAGTGCCAAAAATGATAGTTTAAGTTGGAATTCTCAAATATTCTTGAAATTTTAATTTGATATAATGTTTTTAGAAATCATTTTGAGAATTGAATTATCTTAAATCCTTTCTAAAATTTGAAATGACTACTTTCTCTAAGCTCTGTTTTCATTTCATAACAGAAAGTACAATGTAATTACAAATTACATGACATAAAATACTGACTTTCAAGGGGGATAACTTGGAACTGATGGCACCACTTTAAAATGTTCTTACCATCAAAAGCACATTTAAAAAGTCAAGAATTGGATAGTTGTGAGGATCTGTAGATATTTATTTGATGAGAACTGATGCTGTAAATAAGTTTCCAACTGACCCCACATACACACAATCACACATTCACACAGGGGTTAAGGATGGGTAGACTTCTCCTTTCCTCAAGGCTGGAGATTTGGTGGTAACAGAATCACTATGTGAGTTTGACAACACTCCCAGAATTTGAGAAGTACAGTGGCCTGGTAAAGGGCTTCCCAGGTGGCATTACTGGTAAAGAACCTGGCTGCCAGTGCAGGAGACATTAGACATATGGCTTTGATTGCTGGGTTGGGAAGATCCCCTGGAGGAGGGGATGGCAACTCACTCCAATATTCTTGCCTGGAAAATCCCATGAACAGAGGAGCCTGGTGGGCTATAGTCTACAGGGTCGCAAAGAGTAGGACACGGCTAAAACGGCTTAGAACACACGCACGTGGACTGGTATCTGACTTTTGCCAGATATAAGAGTGAGAGAAACGGACTGCCAAGCAGAGTGCAAAGTGAAGGGGATGTGATATTTTGGGTTTGCCTGTGCTTCCAGGATGGATTTGAATGAAATTTTCACTAGTGTTTATTGTGAACCATTGGTAGGTCAGCTAAGGGAGGGAGCTTGCCTGGAGCTATTTGACTTCTTTCAAAGAAGACTACCTACTTGGCCTGTAGGACACCACCAGAGAAAGTTTACATGGAAAGGATGATGGGAGAACCAGAGGCTGAAGGTAACCCATCTGCCAGAGAAACAGAATGTATCAAGATCAACTGAGTTACATTTGGAGTGTCCTAGTAGGAGACATTTTAAAACCCCATGGCAGGTACAAATGAGAGAAAGGTCAGTTTTTCTGACACTTCTACAAAGCCAAAAAGTATATTTCAACAATACCAGTCAAATCACAAATTTCTGTTCCATTCTCTCTTCCATTTTTGTGTCAACCTCTATGGTCTTTAAGTTACTGGCAAGTGAAGAGAAGGGAAATAAATAAACACAGAAATGAAACACTCTAGCGCCTAAAATCAGATAGTGATTCTCTGTAGACTACACTTGGGGGCAGGGATGAGAGAAGCTTGAACAAATATGGATGTGTGATTAATATATCATAATTTCTAAATCAAACCTGTAATTTACACAGGACCATCTATTATCTAAGGGAGACTAGAAAATCACAGGGCTGTCAGAGTTTTTATTCAGTGAAAGAGGAAAACATTTTCCCCCAATAAAAAGATTAAAGTGACAGGGGAAATTTTTAAATTATAAGCATTTTTGAAGTTTCATTAACGTATAACAGCAACGAAAAAATCACACAAGTCATAAGGCACAGTTCATTGAAGTTTTATAAAGCAACCATACCCTTGTAACCAACACTCATACCAAGATACATCACCAGCATCCCCAAAGCCCCACTCATACCCCCTTTGAATCACCTCAGTCAATGTAACTACTTTTCTAACTTCTAACATCATAAATTAATTTTGCCTGTTTTTGAACTTTATAAAAGTGAAATCATATGATGTGCATTCTTTTGTGTCTAGCTTCATTCACTCAACTTTATGATAATCGTCCATACTTTTGCCTGTAATTGTAATTTTCTTGATTGTCATTTCTGTATAGTATTCTTCTGCACCAAAGGTTCACCATAACACGGGCCATGAGCCAAATTCCACTCACCACCTGTATTTACATGACGTACAAGATAAAAACGATTTTTACCATTCAAAAGAAGAACATTATTTCAGGATACATGAAAAATTTTAAGAAATTTAAGTTTTAGTGCCAATTAAGGTTTTATTGATATTCATTTGTTTATGTTGTCTATGACTGTTTTCAAGCTACATTGATGGAGTTGAAAAGTTGTGACAGAGACCATGCTGGCCAAAATAACCTAGAGTATTTACTATCTGACACTTGAGAGAAAAAAGTTGACCAATCCCTGTTTTATGTGAATGAAGCACGATTTATTTATTTGACTATTGAAAAGCATCTCGGTAGTTTCCACTTTGGGGATATTGGAAATAGGGCTGCTATGAATATTCTTACACATTTCCTTTGTGAAAATATGTGTGTATCTATTACGTATACTGTATGTTTTTATCATGAATCAACATAGGATTTTCCCATGTGCATTTTCTGTATCAGTTGATATGATCATGAGTGTTTTCGTCTTTAGTCTGTTAATATGATATAGCATATTATTTGATTTTCAAATATTGAAACAACCTCGCATTCCTGTATTTAGCTCCACTGGTTATCATGTATAATTGTTTTATATATTGCTGAATTCGATTTGCTAATATTTTGTTAAGGAATTTTGCATCTATACTCATGAAAATATTTGATCTGTAGTTTTCTTTTTTGTACTGTCTTCATCTAGTTCTGACATCAGGATAATCCAGCTTTACAATTGATTTGAAGAGTATTCCATCTTGTTCTAATTTTTATAAAAGATTGTATAGAATTGATCTTACTCACTCATTAAACATTTGGTATCATTCTCCCTAGAAACCATCTGAGCCTAGAGATTATGTTATGGGAAGTTTTGAAATTGTGAACTCAATTTTTCTATTACTTATGGAGTTATGCAGATTGTCTGTTTTCTATTGAGTAGGTTGTGGTAGTTTGTGTTTTTTGAGGACTTGGTACATTTTCATCAAAGTTGTCAAATTCAGTATATAGCATTGCTTGTAGAATTCCTGTATTATCCTGTTATTTCATATTTAATTCCTGAATTGGTAATTTATATTTTATCTCTTTCTGTTCCTTTTACTTTCACCTCTTCCATTGTTTCTCCTTCCTGTGCACAACTCTAAAAGGATGCTGTTATAGAAAATTCAGCAATTAATTTCAGAGGAAAGCAAGAAAACAACAGAATGTACAATATTTCATTCTTGTATCTGCTTAATTTCCCAGGAGTCTCATTTAATATCCTTACTTTTAAAATATAAACAACAAGATCTGGGCAGTTCCTCTTGTTTAAAACAAGGATAAACTTATCAAAATGCCCAAGTTTTTAAATTTTAACTATCTAATTTTTTTTTTTTTTTTCTATCTCAGTTCAGCCTTTGGGGGATCCTAGAGAAAAGGGCACAGAACACATGATTGGATTTTTCTGTGACTCAACTTTTGTCATCTATATCCTAACTGAAGTGAGAAAAATTCTGTGGGAATACACACGGCTTCAACTTAATCCCAAATCACTTGAGAGGCCCATTTGACCTTTCTTGAGAGTTTTTCAAGAAAACTGAGTTGTCTCAGGTTTCTGAGCAAATCCTTCACTCTCTTCTTTATAAATGGATGTTGGCAGAGCAGATTGTTCCCCAGGATTTGATTCTATATTTTAACTATAGTGAATTTCCCAGGAGCATAATATGTTTTCTACAGAAATGCATAATGGGAAGGAACTCACACACACACACACACACACACACACACACACACACACACACACTTAAAATACAGATTTTAAGGATGGCATAATATTGATGTATGGGTAATAAGAAATAGATTGGGAAATGAGAGACCTAATTATAAACACCATTCTACTATTTAGACTTTAAGCAAATTCTTAAAATGTCCCAGTTACCTGTTTGCTGGATGCATGCATTTTTCTGCAGCCCTCAGTCTTAGGGAGTGGAGTTGGAAATAGCAACCCACTCCAGTATTCCCGCCAGGAAACTTCCATGGGCAGAGGAGCCTGGTGGGCTACAGTCCATGGGGTCACAAAGGGTCGGACGTGACTGAGTGATGGGGCACACACAGCAGCAAGCTTAGGGAGAGGAATTACCAGAAGTACACTTACCAAACATTAAGTCATATACAAGTAAATTGAAAGAGATGTACGCCACTAATTAACCTAGTTCTTCCTAGTAGTTAGTTGTATGATATTTGGACACTTATGCATGGCTAAGAGTAGCCCACTTTATGTTGGAGTGAAAGTGAAAGTCACACAGTTGTGTCCAACTCTCTGAGATTCCATGGACTGCAGCCTGTCCCGCTCCTCTATTCATGGAATTCTCCAGGCAAGAGTACAAGAGTGGTTGCCATTTCCTTCTCCAGGGGATCTTCCCAACCCGGGGATCGAACCAAGGTCTCCTGCATTGAAGGCGGATTCTTTACCAGTTGAGTCACAAGGGGAGGCAGTGTTTACGTTTGTGACATGTTTGTTAAATAAAATTATAGCATATTAGAAATTTTGCCAAACTATCTCATTTGAAAGATAAGAAAACCAAAGACTGGAGCCATTTAACAAACTGAGTGATAGAGTTGGTATAACTTTTCCCGTCCTCTATTTTACCCCTGTTTTCTTTGATTTAGCAACCTGCAAGCAACAGCTGACGTATTATTGAGGGTAATAATGGTATAGTGCATTCATGAATGATATAGATCCCTTTCTTTTGAGCAGTTCTTACTAAAACATCATATTATAAGAGTATCAAGTTAATGAAAAATTGTAAATGAATATGAACCAGTCAAATAGGATGAATTAAATCTCTGTCATTGTGAGTGTAGAGTTTGCACTTAAATAATAAAATCTTACTCTTTTTACATAGCTAGATACATGAGTTCCAAATGGAGCTAGTGAAACTTTCACCATTTTCACCACATCAAAGAGTACCTATAATTTGGCCTTTTTTTATTTTGATTAGTTTTTATTATGAGAATATGTGTCACCGTGGGTACAGTTAAGGGAGGCTTAGAGACCTATTCAATCTGAGAGTTGGGAAAAAGTATAGAAGTTGCCTTATCTAACTTTACTATTCATGGCAATAATCTTTATTTAACCAACTGTATTGAGGAGTGCTATATCTGACGTATATAGAGAAGCAAACAGGAAATCAAGCTGATAGTCTCGAGTCTTAGTAAAAGAGCCAGCAAGAGTTAGATATATAGGCACAGGCAGCCTGGAGACAAATCGAAGCAGACGGCAGATTTAAGAGATGAGCTAGGCCCAAGGTCAGGCTAGAATCAGGTGTACATAAAACCAGGAGGACAAGAAAGAGATCCAGGCTTAGTGAGTAAAAGTTCTGGGCCACTTGGCTAGAGACATTTAGCATGATGTCAATGCCCTCTAGTCAGAGACCCCAGGAAGAGGCCTGTACTTAAACAAGTGAGTGTATCACTTGTTTCAACAAGAGAGACGTTTCACTATGAAAAACACTGGGGCATCTAAGGAAGAGCATATTAGAAAGAACTTATTATACTTCAGCTTTGGTTGGGTAATTTGGGGAGTGATCCAAGATAGCAAGTATTAACTGTGGAAGGGATTTCCCAAAATATGGAAACAATTTTACAACTACATATCTCAATAATTCTTACCTAAAGGGATGGAAAATTAAAGTGAAGTTAAGTTGTGATTGGTGAAGAAGTAGTTCATGTTAGCCAGCAGATGATGTTGGGTTATTTTCATGGCTAGGACAGTGTTCACATTTTGCCTGCCTTTAAACATGATTTTTATCTTCATCTATCATAGTCACAGAGTGTTCTGGTCTAATGTTGTTGTTCTCTGGAACTGCTTGCATTCAACAGGAAAACACCAAGATCGAGCTGTGAGCACTAGGTCCAAAACCTGGCTGCTTATACCAGGACAGATCCTAAACGTCAGGGACTGCTTTTCTCTTTATCAGTTGGAAATGGTCTAAGAAACCAGATAGCTCTATAGAAAAGTGAGTCAAATAGAGAGAAATCACACTAAAGTCCATATTTCCTTTAAACTCAGTAAGTTATACTAAGTTATGCTTCATTTTAGAATGTTGCAAGTAAGATTAATAAAAGGTTGCTATTCGGCTGCTTATGGGAGCGTGTCTTATATGGATAGAAGGGCTTTAGTACCATGAATCATAGTATTTCAGAGTATGACTGAAAACCAGACCTGTGACAAGGTCATTTTGAAGGAGCTTCTGAAACTTGACCAAACATCATACTGCAGTGGAGCAAGTTTGGACTTCTATGAAGGCTAGCCCAGATATTCACTGAACTAATGCCAGCATGAAAAAAAAGTGAAAGTCGCTCAGTCGTGTCCAGCTCTTTGCAGCCCCATGGACTATAGAGTCCATGGGATTCTCCAGGCTGGAATACTGTAGTGGGTAACCTTTCCCTTCTCCAGAATGCCAGCATGAAGGTACGGATAAAAACTCAGATACACAGAAGCATTAAAAAAAGAAAGAAAAAAAGAAACGTCTGACAAAAAGAAAAGTCCTCCAGTATTTTAGAGGAAATGTCCCTCTCAAATTAACACTTAGCCTATACTGTCAGCCTTACATTACAAGGCCCAGGCCCCATTCCAAACTGATCTACATAAAGCTATTTCAGGACTGCAACACGCTTGTGATTCAGTACTGTTTGTATTTTTATAGAAGCATTGGGGAAGGAAAAAAAAGGTATCCACGCAATTGTATGCTAAATTTTAACAATAAAGAGCAACAAAGACAACTAACATTACCTAATGATGGAAATCTAATTTATATATCTGAAGATTTCAGAAAAAACAAGAGATCTGTGCATGTAAAATTTTCACAATTAGTACACTTCTACTGTGTGTTATGCTGGGCTTAATCAGTGACTAGGTAAAAATTAGTAAGAATTAGTTTCATATGATTATGCATGTCAGCCAGCTGAGGGATAATGGAGTAGAATTTCTTTGTAATTCTAGATACTAACCCCATTATGCACGTTGCAAATAATGCACTTAGCTATTACAGTTTTTATTATTATTCTTAGTTTTCCAGTGTATTCTTGATGGTTGAGATTGTCTGAATAGCTACTGCAAGTAAGTGTTGCTTCAATTAGGTTTTTTCTCCTGTTTATGAGCAAAAACATCCAACCTGAGATGATTTAATGCCTAAGGCAGAATTTCCATCCTGTGTTATATATAAAATGGAACAAATATAAGTAAAAAAAAAAAAAAAAGCAATAAACTTACACTTGATCAGCTTTAATTTGCTTTTTGCCAAAGTAATTGTCTTGGAAGTTAATATAATAGTATTCTTCATATCTCTCCCTAAATTAGCTAATTTGGGAAAATTATTTCAGAGAGATTTCAAGTTATGTTAAGTCTCTTCTAAAACAAATGTATTCCTCTGTCAATGAAAATTGAGAAAAATAAAGGGCACATTAACATACAAAATGTAAAAAAGAAAAACAGTGCTGAAAAATCAACCCTCTTGTTGCTAATTCTACTAGCAAAAGCAATTCTATGGGTTCAGCACACTGTGTATGTTTTGCTAACAGACTAAAAGGTTAAACAAATTTAAACTGTTAGACTGAAACTTGTCCCCCAAGCTATTTCAATTTAATATCTCTGGCAAATCCAAAGAGAACAAAAATATTTGGCAGCTTGTTCTTTCCGTATAGAAGTAGCATGGCATTTTTGTAGATGTCAATTTCTAAACATTTGTTATATGCATTTTTTGCTCACCTCTAGTATCCTGATAATGCTAAAGCTTGTTCATTTTATAAGATCTCTGTTGCTTGAGATGAGAGGACATTCAGAATTCAAATAAAGCAGATTTTTATAAATTTGTATTCCTAGAATTCTAGAGACAGTGTTTTAGACTTCTTAAAATAGAAACGCTTGATTTTAGAACTGTCTGTTCTTTTTTTCTGAGTACATTTTTATCATATTCTTGTTTTTACAAAATTGGCACAAAATACCCCTTCCATTTTTTCAGCACAAATTGTCCATTGACCTATTAATTAGAAGTGCTGTTCTCTGAATTTTTGCTTTATTTGGTCCATATGCCTCATAGAAAATTTCAGGCAGCATGCTAAGAGGATAGAATATCAATAATCTCCAAAACCGAAGGAAGTTTGACTTTTAGGGGATCGGGTCAGCATGAATCACCATTATACAGGAGGAGAAGTTTGTCCCCAGCAACCTTATCTCCCTTACCTTCACTCTCTTCTTCTAAGCATTCCTCCCAACCCCTCTTACCCCAGCACAGGCACTTCCCCATCAATGCATAGAGAACATGTAAATGCGTGGGAATGGCTGTGTTCTAATTAGGTTCTATTAACAAAAACAGACTGTGCGTCTAATACGACCCATAAGTCACAGTCTGCCAACCTCTTCCCCAGACCCTTGGTGATACAGCCAATTAGCTGTGCTCATTCATTCACTCACTCACTCACTCCTTTAATAAATTAATATTGAGCACCTTCTAAGTATCAATTACTTGACAGAGGTTATTATGTGTTGACCCAAAGATAACTGAGGCAGGTTTTCCCTGTATGAGCTCAGAGTTCCAAGAGAAAAACAGATTTGTCAAAAACAATTTTAAGTGGTTAAGGTAAATGTGTGTTATTTTAGATTTGTTGTTGTTATTGCAAGTGGCCAGTAAATATTTCCCAAATGGGTTTAAGCAAAAGACAGCACACTGGCTCATGTAAACTAATGTTCAGGAGATATTTGATAAAGGGATCTAACCAGGGCTCTGAGCTTCTTGGGTGGGTCAGTGGTAAAGAATCTGCCAATACAGGAGATGAAAGAGAAGTGAGTTCAGTCCCTGGGTCGGGAAGATCCACTGGAGGAGGAAATGGCAATCCAGCCCAGTAGTCTTGCCTGGGAAATCCCATGGACAGAGGAGCCCAGCAAACTATACTCCATGGGGTCGCAGAGAGTGGGACACAGCTCACTGCCTGAGCACGACCATGGCCCACTTCTTATCTCTGCTTCTCTTGAGTGGACTCCATCCTTGGGCTCCATGTGGGATCTCAAGAAGAGATCATACCAACACCACCCTTCGTACCAGCAGAAATAATCTGGCTTCACGATAACACACAGCTCTAGGTTTAAGTCTTCCTGGCTCTCATAAGATGATTTGAGCAACATGTCCACCCTAATCTAATCCCTGTGGATGTCGAGATGGAATACCCTGACTGATACAGTTTAGATCAGCTTCTTCAATCTGGGAAATTCAGGAAATCTTTATCCAAAGCTCATAAGACTGAGTGGAGAGAACTGATTTCCCCAAAGAAGAATTGAGTACTGTGATCATAATATATGGACACTCTGTGACCAAAACAACCAGTGTCTACCACAAAATAAAAATTCAGGATGAGCAAAAAGCCTTTGGGGCGGTTTTTTGTTTTTGTTTTTTTGTCATTCTGCCGGGATGGATCATTGCCTTCTGGGTGACTAGGACACTAACTTGTACACAGTCCACTGCTTTTGAGATCCCATCCCTGTCTTTTGTGCCCTTGTTCATTCCAGTTGCTTTGCTTCCCTAAACTCTCTACAGGAAGGACTGCTGCTTTTGACTTTAGTCTCCAAGACTAGGTCATTGATATCCCTGACATAAGTGCTTGCTCTCAAGGGTCTATACATGGCCAAATCCCGTCACCTATAGCCTGTCCACCTACTGGGATGATTGGTCACTGGACTGGGTGGCCTTAAATGTCTGATCTAAGGACTAAAATTGGCATGATTTCTGGCCATTTGAAGTCCTCTGTGGCTGTGCTCCAGCTCCATGATCCTAATAGAGACAAGCTGTTAATGTGTAATTTCAGACATCCATGAGATGAGTTTAATTGGCAGGGAAAAAACTTGTCTTAGCCATCAGGATTCACAGATGTAACTTATCATATTATATGTGACTAGCCCAATCCTAATCATAGAGTTAAGGCTAACAACAACAATAATGCAGTCATGACAGTAGTAATATAACATTAGTTAAATGCTTACCATATACCCAGTTTCAGTTCTAAGCATGTATATTAACTCTTGATCCTTACCACAACACTGAGTGGTAGATAGGATGTTACCCTTACTTTAAAGATGAGGATCCTGGAGTACAGATGCTTATATACCTTGATTATCTAGAATACAGCACAGTCAGGATTTGAACCCAGGCAACCTGGATTCCACTTCTATGTTAGGATTCTGCCACTGATATATTGTAGGACTGTTTTCAACTGCTGTGAAAACATAACTTCCCAGCTTTGACATAATATACATCAGTAGCAGGGCTTCCCAGGTGTCACTAGTGGTAAAAAAAAAAAAAAAAAAAAAAAAAAAACCCACCTGCCAATGCAAGAGACATGAGACACGTGGGTTCGATTCCTGGGTCTGGAAGATCCCCAGAAGGAGGGCATGGCAACTCACTCCAGTATTCTTGCCTGGAGAATTCCATGGACAGAGGAATTTGGCAGGCTACACAGTCCATAGGGTCGCAGAGAGTCGGACATGACTGAAGTGACCTAGCACGCACGCATGCACTTTACAAGAGGCTCAGGATTATCAGCTTCAGAGTCGGAAGTAAACCCCCTTTTGTTCAAAGATCAGGGCCGTATCTAGTCATCCTAAATTCTAACATAATGTTTTCAAAACCCATGCTACATCATGTCAGAGCATTTTATTTCTCTCTCTCATGTCTTTTTGAGCAGTTGTTAAATGGGAAAAACTTCAACCATCTTAAAAATTACTTCTAACTGAAAATTAGAATGTGATATTTCTCTGAAATATAAAAATTTGACTAAATTTTTCCATGCAGATATTATAATTAAACTAAATAATTATATTTATAAATCAAGTGTCTAAAGAGGGATGATGGTGCCTCTAAAGTAGCCAAAATGGAAATCTATTATTTCTTCTATCCTGTATGAATTTTTAAAAATGGTCTAAAAATAAATAAATAAATAAATGAATAAAAATAAAATAAAAAAATAAAAATGGTCTAGAGGTTGTTTCTTGGGTTTCAACAAAATAATACAGTATAAAATGCCACTTTGCAAACATTTTTGGTAAATAGTTATTCTTTAAAATTTATAATTGAAAGTAATCTGTGGCCTGGCTTTAAAAGTATGTGTGTTTTCATGTGTGTGTGTATGCATGCACACATGTATGAGATGTCTTCTGTGGTTTGGAAATGTGAGGAATTTCGTTTTCTAAAATTAAAGTAACAACTTGGCAGGACTGAAATATCCTTAATTCCTCCCTTTGGATCATAAAATGAGACTGTTGAGCAATAATTCTACCAAAGCACACTTGGTAATTATTGCTAATAAATGAACTCATGTTGTTTTTAGTACTACTTTTCTACAACATGCATGTCTTTTCATTTTGGATTTAAATGCTAGAATTGCCTGATTGTATTTTATAGGTCTCTCACTGTTTCCCTCTTCAATAGGACATCCATATGAATATTAAGCAACCATGGAGCAAGAATGAATCCACCATTCATTTCTAAATGCATGTAATTTCAGTATATTCATGGTAATATGAAAGAGTTAGTGGTAGTATTGGCAAATGAGGGTGGAATTGTTTCAATTTTAGGAAGGAATTGCTTTTTAGATTTATTTTCTGTTTGTAATAAAAGTGATACTCATACAAAGATGAAAAAATACAAAAAATAGTTATTTTTTAAAAATAGATGATCATTTCCAGAAATGATAGAAAGACAAGTTAATGCATCTTTTACCCAATTTCTATATTATTAACACCTCTCCTCTCCATTAATTCAGGCAAATTGAGAATTCCACTACCTCATATTAATTTCAAAAATATATGTTAAAATGAATTGACTTCAGTAAGGTTTTTTATTCAAAATACTAGCTAGTGTCTCTTAAGTTTTTAATCAGGCTCAATTGGTGACTAATAGTGATTATCTCATTTGGTCTTCACAATCCTACTAGGCAGTTACTGTTATTATTCGTCTTGTATGGATGTGTATTCTGAGAAACAGACTGGCTAAATAACTTTCCTGAGGTCACACAGCTAGTAAGTGATAGAGCTGGCTAAGAACCCAGGCAGTATGATTCCAGAGACCGCGCACTTAACAGCTCATTCTTTTGCACTCATCAGAGAGAATTCTGCTGAAAAATTGGTTGAAATACTCTCATTTCTGGGGAACATTTGTAATATGGCCATAAGGTTTCTGCAGCTACTTTATTTCTCTGCCATTGGTATCACACTCATCAAATAGTAATATCTATTAAGCATTATTCTTTTCTGGTCTTTTTCTAGTATAGCACTCTTTCCTTTTCTTATATATTGCCTCCTAGGATTTGTCCCTGCCCAATTAAGGATGATAGTACCCAAGTACCCTTAAAAATGAAGTAGAATCTTAGATGTGAGCAAGAAGAACCCTGTATACAACAAAAACACAGCATACAAACTCATTAAAAAAAAACAAAAACCCAGGACTCTATATTACTGGCATTTACATACACATAAAAAGACCTGTAACTCTGGATATATATATACATGTACCACTCAAGCCCCAGGGAGTTGCTTTTGCACATCTCATGCCCTAGTACTCTGGACAGAAAGAAACTGCATCTCAATGTCAAGAAAGTTCAGAGGATGTGCTATCACTGATGCCTGAGTCAGACACTGCTTTGGAGAGCAGGGCTGATTTGAGTAGACAAAATTCTTAAGTAAGAGAAAGACAAATTAATTAACTGATCATATCCCTGTGCTAATGGATCACATGCAACATATTCTTATAAGAACAAAGGAATATTTCCTGATAGGGTCAAATGCCCATTTTCTTGCCTCTTTTTGATTTCTGATTAAAGTAATATTTGAAACACTCACATATTCAAAATAGTAGGCAAGGTTTATTTACCAATAATAAATAAGTCAGATTACCCTTATATTTGCATACAGGAACATGTAGACCATATTTTTTGCACTGGTAACTAGATGGAAATTGAACAGTAAAATTGCAAATAATTTTCTTTTATAAATGTATTTAATAATGTAATTCAGTGTTCAAAAATTAATTTTGATGTAAAAGTTTAACAGTCATTGTTTATGATTTATACTACACCTAATTTTAATTAACAGTTTTGAATATTTTAGTCAAAATAACTTCAAAAGCATGAAAAAGTACTGTTTTTACATTTATATAATTCTTTATAGACATATTTTTAAGTTTTGGGCACTTTGTTTATAACTACATTTTATTTTTAATCTAAGTTTTTGCCATCAATAAAATGCAAATTATATGAAAAATTTGGTTAACACAACATAATAAATTATTCATGAAATGCAGACAAAAATGAAATCAATGGAAGAACATATGTCAATTTATATAATAGGTATATTTTTATTTTTTCACATGTCCAAACATAGCTAATTCCACAACACAACATCCAAACACATTCATTATAAACAAATTCAGTTTTCATTAACATTTTGCCAACTTTGAGAACTGTGAAAACCAAAATTTTACACATTTGATTTTCTGTCACATTGACAGTACATTTTTTGAGGTGAAATAGGTCATATTTTCCTTTACAGTTGTTTGGTTTGACTTGTAACTCTTAAATATTTAAGCATGTAGTAAATAGGCCTCCAACTGTTCCCATGGTTCAGGTACTACTAATGTTTGGGGCAACCCAGTTTGAATGGCTCTACCATAGTGATTTCATGCTCACTTTTTCCCATTAAAAAAATTAATCATCACATTTTTCTTAAAGAGATGAAAACTTTCATTGTTCCTACTTTGTACTAAAATTTCCATTTCACTTCCCAATAGTTGTTTAGCTTAGTGCAGTACTCCTAGTAAATACATTAACTGTAAAGTCCTGTTATTAACCACCCTCTCAATCTTTTCTGCAAAACATTTTATAAATTGAAATTAATTTTTCATCCTCGTGGCTATAAGGCTTCACATGTTAAGAACACATTTGTTAATTGAGTTTTATTACTAGCATTATTACCATATAAATGATGAAACTATATCAAAAGTTTCAAAAAAAATATTGAACGCAAAAAAAATGTGCCATTTAATGAGATAGCTGGAGGGTTTTAATTAGCTCATGTATCCATGGATACATTTTATTTGTTAGGTTTTAGCATCTATTCTATTCTGTGTTCATTTCTTAGAGCTATAAATTCTGAGAAACCTTCTTTACATAAGTAAGTAGGGGGAAAAAAAGTAAAAAAAAAATAAGTAGGGGGAACAAAAGGAGATTTTAATTCTATATCAACCATATCTGTCTTCAGCTTTCTAGAAAAGAAAGAAAAGATTCAAACTTAACAACTTCTCTCCACCGCCACCACCCTGATCCACCCACGAATCCATGAATTGCTTGGATTATTACAACATGATCTTAACAGGAGTCCCTGCTTCCCTTCTTGCCCCTTCTCAATCTATACCACTTTATTATTGCCTATACCACATTATATTATTTGAACCACCATGAGATACCATGAGCTTGTTAAATGAAAAGTCAAGTCATATTCCCCTGCTTAAAATCTCCCTTGGCTCACCGTGTCACTCAGAATAAAAGCCCCCACACACCTTCAAAGCTCTGCATGACCTGATCTCTTTTGCCCTTTCTAACCTTACCTCCTATTCTCCATCCTGATTCAGCACACAACATGGTCCATGTGCCTACCAACCCTCCCCCTGGTCGCTGAGAGCCTGGACACCTGTTATCTCTTTACTATGAACATTACCTTCATTCTTACAAGACCTTTCCCCTTCTAGGTGAAGCTAAACTTTCAATAACCCTCTCCATCTACTCCTCTCCTTCCCACAAGTCATCTTCCATTTTCCTACTTGATTTTTTTTCTAACAACTATCACAAATATGCTAGATATTTTATACTTTAAATTTGTTTATGATTATCCTATCCACATTGAAACAAGTCTTGTGAGGTTGGAAATTTTGGAGTGTCATTAAAGACTATGTCTCAGTGTCTGGAATATAGTATGTGCTCAGTAAACAGTTTTTGAATGATTGCATTGGTTTTCTTTGCATTGCATTGGCAATGCCAAAGGATGTTCAAACTACCATATACCGCACTCATTTCACATCTAGCAAGGTTCTGCTCAAAATCCTTTAAGCAAGGCTTCAGCAGTACATGAACTGAGAACATCCAGATGGACAAGCTAGATTTAGAAAAGGCAGAGGAACAAGAGATCAAATTTCCAAAATTCCTTGGATCATGGAGAAAGCAAGGGAATTTCAGAAAAACATCTACTTCTGCTTTATTGACTATGCTAAAGCCTTTGTCTGTGTGAATCACAACAAACTGTGGAAAATTCTTAAAGAGATGGGAATACCAGACCACCTTACCTTTTTCCTGAGAAACCTGTATTCAGGTCAAGAAGCAACAGTTAGAACCAGACATGGAACAACTGACTGGTTCAAAATTGGTAAAGGCGTACAACAAGGCTGTATGTTGTCACCCTGCTTATGTAACTTCTATGCAGAATACCTCATGTGGAATGCCAGGCTGGATGAATCACAAGCTGAAATCAAGATTGCCCAGAGAAATATCAATAACCTCAGATATACAGATGATACCTCTCTAATGGCAGAAAATGAAGAAGAACTCCAGAGCCTCTTGATGAGGGTGGAAAGAGGAGAGTGAAAAAGCTGGCTTGAAACTCAACATTAAAAAATTAATATCTTGGCATCTGATCCCATTACGTCATGGCAAATAGAAGGTGAAAAAAGTAGAAACAGTGACATATTTTATTTTATTGGGCTCCAAAATCACTGTGGATGATGACTGCAACCGTGAAATTTAAATATGCTTGTTCCTTGGATGGAAAGCCATGACAATACTAGATAGCATATTAAAAAGCAGAGATATAACTTTGCCAACAAAAGTCCATATAGTCAAAGCTGTTTCTTCCAGTAGTGATGTACGGCTGTTAGAGTTGGACCATAAAAAAGGCTGAGTGCCAAAGAATTGATGCTTTCAAATTGTGGTGCTAGAGAAGACTCTTGAGAGTCCCTCAGACAGCAAGGATATCAAAGCAGTCAAATCTAAAGGAAATCAACCCTGAATGTTCTTTGGAAAGATTGATGCTGAAGTTGAAGCTCCAATACTTTGGCCACCTGATGCAAAGAGCCAGCTCATTGGAAAAGACCCAGATGCTAGGAAAGATTGAAGGCAAAAGGAGAAGGGGATGGCAGAGGATGAGACGGTTAGATAGCATCACTGACTCAATGGCCATGAATTTGAGCAACTGAAGTAGGTATTGGAGGACAGATTAGCCTGGTGTGCTACAATCCAAGAGGTTGCAAGAGTCGGACACGACTTAGCCACAGAACAATAGCCAATTGGTTTTCTATGCTGCATAAAAACTACCTCAAAAGAAGCAACTAAGAAGAACAGGCATTCATTCTCTCAGTTTCCTTGGGTCTGAAGTCCTGGCTGGCTTAACTGGGGCCTCTGCTCAAGGTCTCACCAGACTTCAGGAATCTCATTAGATGCCAGCCAGGTAGCATCCTTTCCTGAACTCCACATCCTCTTCCAAGGTGGTTATTGGCAGAATTCAGCTCCTTACAACTTTAGTATTAATACTTTGTTACTGGTTCTTGGCTCCTAAAGCCCCCTCAATTCCTTGGCCCATGTTGCTCTCACCAGCCCTCTCAGGATGTGGCAACTTACTTCTTCAAGACCAACAGAAGAACCTCTCCATCTGGTGAGTTAAGATATTTTTATACACTAATATAATCCTGGGGGTGATTTTCCTAGAACAGATACCCATTCTCCATGGAAGAGGATTATACGGTGGTGTTCTTCAGGGTTGGGCATCTTGGGGACCATCCTTGCTTAGCACAATGATTGAATGAAAAAAAAAAAGAATAAGATAACCTTTATCTCATGGTGTCTTATTAAAGAAGACTTAAAGATACCATTCTTTTAAGTGTCCCTGTTATTTGAAACCTGGAGGCTTTGTATCCCACAAGAAGATTCAGTTTGGGTGGGAGTAAAGTAGGAGAACACTTATCATAGCAAAAGAACATATTGATGTTACCTAGGCAGATCAGTTTCAGGGAAGTGTATCCATGGAAGTTAAGACTCTGGAAACTGAATTCCCTTAAAAGTATCTATGTCTCTATCAAGTCTCTGGGTACCCTCCAGACATAACTACTCTTCGGTTTGAAGACTACCGGTTCAGTCTATTTTGGGAGGGTCATTTATATAAAACATTGACAATCACCTGACATCATGACTTGCCTTCAGCCGTAATAATTACCTTGAGTTTCTCTGGCAAGATGTGGTTGCTAAAATGAAAGGACTTCTACCCACCCACCCCTAATGCCAGAGTATATGTACTTTCTAATGCCCTGATCATTTTCTTAAAAGCATCTCAAGCAGTTATCAAACTTTCACTTTATTTTTTAGCATACTTTCTCTTCCCCCCTTTTTTTGCTTCAGTTTTTGTAGCAGATCCAATGCTACCATTTTTATACATCCTGTAAGCCACTAAGGGCCAAAATATATAATAGAAATAAAGACCAAAAGTTGGAAACTACATATTGCAGAATTCATTCATCTCTGATGATGAGGGGGGTGTGATGAAGAAAACTCATTGGCCAAGAGTGCAAAGTACCCTGTGTAGAAGTAGCTTTCATTGGCTAAAAACACATAAGTAGTCAAATCACGAGGAAATACAAATATATGTAAATGTGTTCAAATGAACTTATAGTCCATCTGTTGGGCTGGAATGTTTTCACTGGGATTTCATCAATGTGTGTCTATGTGTGCATCTGAGGAATAATGTTGTATTACTAACATTATAGCAAGTCAGGTTGCATGGGGGTTGTTAAAATAGGTATAGGGTTAGAGGGAAGAATAGTTGAGTTTGAAGTATCAAACGATGTAAGACAACAGGTGAAGCTGAGTCACATTAGTGGGGCAGAGAGGGGAGACCCAAAAAAGAGAACCTGAAGCTGAAGAAGGGTCAGAAGTACCTGATCTTAAAATTACTATGAAACCTGCAAGATCTTCCAATCCTAAACACTAGAACCATCACCAGGAAGTCTGGCTGTTCTGTGTTCTGGAAGAATTTCCACTTCCTTCATCGTTAAGATGAATTCTTAAAATAAATCCTCAGTTTTGAAAGTAACCTGTGTCAATTTCTGCTCCTTCTGACAAGGATATTGCCTTAGAGATTTTTCAAAAATAGTGTTTGTAATATGCTCTGTTTCTTTACCTACTTTATAGACATATGGTTTTTTTTTTTTTTTTTTTTTTCTGCTTATGTGCATGGAAAAATGTTTGGAAAATATGTCAAAAGATCATCCATAGTTAATTCTGGGATTATGAAGCTTTTTAATCTAAACTTTTCCTCTTTTGTTGCTATCTGTATTTTTATTTATTTTTAAACAATGGTATGGTCAACTCTGCCTCAAAAACAAAACACACTTGTTTTGTTTTGAAATTTAAAAGTTATCTTTAAAAAAACTACTCATAAAAAAGTCCAGAAGGACTCTGTAAAAATATGCTTTGGAGAGAAATAATATATTTTAAGAAAAATAGTCTAACAAAATAGAATTCTCCCGTTAGTTTGTAAGCTCCCAGCAAAAGGACCTCATCTGTGCTGTTCATTTGTGTGTTCTCAGTATCTGAAAAGATACTTGGCATGAAACAATTGCTTAATGAATATTTGTTGCATGAACAACTCATCTCACACAAAACAACTGAATAGTAATGTATCTACTTACCATTACCACCACTGCACATCTCCTATTAATTTCTAAATAGCTTGAGAAGATTATATAGAAGGACTTTTAGCCTGTGCCTTTATAGTCCTTTCCCAAGTACTTAATGCAATATAGGAAACAATTTCAAATAAGTGAAATAGTATTAATAGACATCTTTAATTCATCACTCTCTTGTGTTCTAGCTTAGGAAGGCAAGGAGCAAATTTCTTGGTAAGAAATAAGCCAGTAACAAGGCTGCATCTCTCACAATGGCCAGTCATCACTCGTTAAAGAGAGGGCTTGTGATGGACAGCACTGTGTAGAGCAATTTGTGATCCACTGCATCTCAGAATGATTTAAACAAGAACTTAAACAGAAAAGGGCTGCCCCTTGTCCACCTAGAAAAATCATGAGCAAAATTGTTATGAAAATTCCACGCATGGTAGTTAATTACCAGTTTGAAGTCCTGAGGTAAAGGATGACTGCTACCTCCTATAACCTTAAGGCTCACTAAACACATTCTGCACTATTCTACTTCATAAACTAGCCCTCCTTATAGAAGCTTGTTTACCTAGGTTTATTTGGAAATGAATATGAACGTTACTCACTAGATGAATGGTTCTCAATTCTGGCTGGATATTAGAATCACAGAAGACTAAAAAATGCTAATGCTTAAGCCCCAACATAGACCAATGAACCCAGAATCCAGGGGTGTGGGTTGAAGACTGTGCATTGTCATTTTTTAACTTCCCTTGTAATTCCGGGTGCAGGAGGATGGAGAACCTTTATGAGCTTCTTAAACTTGGGTACCATATCTCATTTGCTATTTATCCCAGTTTAATGACACTAACTAGATTAAACTAGAAGTTTAAATGACACTAACAGGAAGTATCACTTAAAAGCTTAATTAAATTTCAACTTCACATATACATATTTATTTCTAACACTTGATCAACAGATTTGTAAACATTTTTTGGGGAGAGGTCACATGTCTTGGCATGTAGGATCTTAGTTCCCTAAACAGGCATTGAATCCATGCCCCCACAATTGAAGCATAAAGTCCTAACTTTTAAGTTCAGTTCAGTTCAGTTCAGTCGGTCAGTCGTATCCGATTTAGGAAGTCCTAAACTTTTAATTTTAATTTTTTGCTTTAGTCCTTCCAAATTAAGGTGGAAAACATTGTCTGAAAATTAATTTAAAATATATTTATTCTAAATATATTTGATTTTGAATAAATTTGATCCATTTCATTTAATAAAATCAAATAAATATAGATCAAAGTTATTAAGCTTTTAGGTTTTCCTATTTATTAACTTGTAGCATTTATATATATGCATATGCATGTGTGAGAATATTAAAATTTGAAATGAGACTAAAACTTTTGGAACTACACTAAAATTTTTGGAATTTGCTGAATATTAAGGAATTAATAACTGTACAATTGAATTTGCATGGGAATGTTGAAAATCACTATTAAAGTTCTTGATTCATATCTATTCTTGTGTAAAGGTAGAAATATGTTTGGTTGCATGTAAAAGAGAACAGTGGCTTTGAAAAATAGAATTTATCTTCATCTAATGCAAAGTCTGGCGTTAGGCAGCTTCTGACGTTGACTTAGTGGTTCAACAATGTCAGGGTAGCACCCAGCCTTTCCCCAGGACTGCAGAATGACTTTTATAGCTTCAGGCTACACATTTAAATTTATGGCAGCAAGAATGGGGTTAGGATACTGCCAGGGGCTGCTAATAAATGATATTTTTATTAGGAAAAAACATGAGAGTCACATCTGACTCTTTGCAAACCCATGGACGGTAGCCTGCCAGGCTCCTTTGTCCATGGAATTCTCCAGGCAAGAATACTGGAGTGGGTAGCTCTTCCCTTCTACAGGAGATCTTCCTGACCCAGAGACTGGATCTAACTGGGGTCTCCTGCATTGCAGGTAGATTTTTTTTTTACCAGCTGAGCTACCAAAAACATATTCTTTGCTGAAGTCCCCCCAGAAGCTTTTTATTTAGATTTTGTAAACTAAAACTATGACATACAGCTGCCCTCTAGTTACAAGAGTTACTCGAGTATTGGGTATTTAACTTTTCCATCTCCTATTTTTTCTTGGCAAGTGAGAGGGGAGAGTTGGACATGGTGATAGCTTACAGTGAACGGTGCTGGATTCGTGATCTCCGAAGATTTAGCTTTGGAAGCAGGGACCAGACTTGATCTCTCAAGAGCTTTTGTGTGGCAGAGTTTTATTAAAGTATGAAAAGGGACAGGGAAAAATCTGACGAAGACATCAGAAGGGACAGGGTGCCCCACTCGCGAGGCTAAGCAAGGGAGCTGTATATATTTTTTCAATTGGTTATTACAGTAAATCAAAAGAATGTCTCAAGGTTGCAAAGGTCTTACCAGACCCATTCTCACAATATACATTTGAAGATAACAGAATTAGTCAGAAGGTTCTCAAGAAGGAGAAACACGTCCTCAAGCAGACTATATTGTTGTTATATAATCTTTAGTACAGAGTCTAAGCTCAGTTGTTTTGCTGTGTAATCATCATCTCTGGGTTAAAAGAAAAAAAGTTTGTCCTTTTCTCCTACTTGAGAACTCCAGACCCCTATCTCCTCCTTAAGAGCCACAGACCCCTTTCTCCTCGGGGACCCCAGACTTCTTATCAACTTACCTAGAAATTGACTCTTTCAATGGTTAATGAAAAAAAAAACAAAAAAACTCTCTCATCCCTCATCTTGTTATGTATTTTTCACCCTCTTTTTTCTGTCATATGAAGTCAGCTGGCTCTAAAGTTGATGGTTCTGTCAATTATTAAATCATATTCTTGCTTCTTCTTAAAAAAACAAACAAACAAACAAAACATTTTAGAGAAATGGAACTTTTCTTTTAAGACTCCCTTTTCCAACAGTAAATTTTGCAGCCAGAACTCTGCTTTCTCAAGCCACAGAGGAAACTTTATCATCCTCTAGTGATGGAACAATATGGTAAAAAGCCATTAATGAAGGTAGCTGAGTGCTATTCTGCAAAGTGCGGTCACTGGGAAGCATTCTATGGGAAAACAAGTTCAAGCTGATGTCTTGTGGAGTCCTGTCATTTTTCTTTAGATTGAACTACATCACAGGCTACTGTACTTTTTAAAGTTCTCCTTTTTAAGTCCTGTAGGATGCTTTATTTTGACTTTGCCCTCATTCTCTGATGTCTATTTGTTAACCTTGTGTTTTACTGTTTCCCTCTAAATGGGACTTTAGACACAATCTCAAAATTCAGTTGTCAGACCTTTACTGTTCTTTCTTTTTTCTGACAGGAATATGATTGTTACCCTCACCCATTAATCACTGTATGGGACTGGATTTTTTTTTTCCTCTTGTTTCTAAAGAAAGACAGTCCAGAATGCACCAATTCTGTATGTACATTTTCTAAAGAGCAACAAACTAAAGCAAAATAAATTTTTTAAAAATAGTGCATTTTGTACTAGAAGAAAAGTAAAATTTAGACTATTGTCATAATAAAATATATATGCTCAGATTAAGACCAGATCTACTCATTAAGTTTATTGTTATTGATAAAAGTAAAACATGCTACAGGATATTTTCAACAGTTTAATCAACTGTAATTTATTATATACAATAAATACTAATAAGTGGAAGTGAAAAAGAGATCCTTCCAAATTCAGAATCTACTAAAACTTTCAGTTTGGGTTTGCTAAACACTTTCTGTATTTTCTTGAGCTAAGTGTAAGTTAATCCAAAGACTTCTTTTATTTTTTAATCCGAAGTCTTATATTGCATATCCCTTATTGGTTTGAGGATCTAAAAATGTACTTCCTATGGTATAATTTGGTTTTTAATAACACTGTAGATATAGTCAGTCACCTATTTGCTCCTTAAAATGTGTTTACTGGGCACTGTCTGATGTGTCTGAGGCTGCTGAGGACTAGAGTGCATCCGTGAACCAGGCAGACGTGATCTCTGTTACTACGGCCTGTGTAGGCTCATGAGGAAGGCGACAGACAGAAGATGGTTGAGTTGCAAGCAGACAAAGAGACTCAAATGCAAATTGTAATAAGTGAGCATGATGGAAAATGACACCTCACTACTGTTGACTGAATTAACAATTTAAAGTCTCTTTAAGGTGGCAGCCCAGGGCTCGGAACAGATACTCAGTGATGCTTCCTCTACATGTAATGCTCCCACGGTCACATAGCGTATTTACACAGTAAGGTCCTTAGCCCTTTTATTGTTTGAGGATTTACAGAAATTAGAGTCTGACATTTCTCTGGCCAGACTTTGCTTAGTATAGTTCCATTACAATGGGACAAAAGTTTTATGATATAGAGACAAAGAGACCATTCAAAATATTTTACTACTACTTTATCATCTAATTGAGAAAATCTTAAGCAATAACCAGATATTACATGCACTGCTTACACGCCTCCAGCAAATGTGCTGTTTCTTCTGAGTCCAGGCAGCCCGGATACCTGACCTCATCTGGCTTCCTTGAACAAATAAAGAAAGAAGGCTTTGGCTGCATCTCACAGACAGGCTTCAGTGGAATTACCAAGCAATTATTCCAATGAGGAGATAAATTCTAACTTGTTCTATTAGTTTCCCTGGTACAGAAACCAAGGACCCCAAGTGACATCCAGTTACCATTCTTAGCTCATCTGAAGCAGGTTCAATGATGACATCAAGTCACAACATCCTTAACCTCATTTGCATTCCAAAAGAGGAGATATTTTTCTATTCTCTAAAATAAACTTCAAGTAGCAAATATATATAATTGACCAGACAAAAAGAGGTTTCTCACAGGAATTTGCAATATATATAATTTATCTTCTATTCTTGTTACAGTATGTATAACTTATCTTGTGGGAAATGAGTGGGAAAAGGGCACAGGGGTGTTTTTGCAACTTGGTTATTAGTCATAACTTATTAATACCATATTCTTCCCAAGAGAGATGAATTATGTCAGAGCATTATGTTACCAGAGCCTAGGGAGGGACTCCTGTAATACCAAGCACTGCAAGTAGAATAAGATGAGCATACTAGTCTTGGATGAAAAGGAAAAGATGCTAATTAAAAATAACTCTAAGGCACTGAGTATAGGTTTCTGAGAAAGCCCAGAATAAGGATCACATTTTGGAAAGGAAGTGAATTCAGCTCAAAACAAATTAAATGTGTGCTACTAGTGGGATCTCCAAATGTGAATTTCCCACAAGCAGCTGAAAGTGGGAGATGTCCATAAGATAGATTGGAGGGAGAGTTATTATTTGGGTTTAATCCACACAGAGGCAATGATGTTTATGGTTATTAATCAAGTTCCTTTTTAGAAAATGTATTTTATGGTTGTTGACATTATTGAATTGATAACTTTGTTGCTAAACTCGTGTCTTAGAAAGAAAATGTTTATATAAATTGTAACAATCTTAGTAAATACTTAAAACAAAAAGTTGAAGTAATCATTCCTCTTTGACACAAAGTTTCTCAAAGAGGATTCTTGAAAGTAAGCCAAAGTTTAAAACTTATTTTATTTTTACCATATCCATATTTAAAATATTGTATATGTGGACACAGGTACTCATTTAGGTGGGAGTAACAGAAAAGTCTTTGCAGAAAAAGAAAAGATAGAGACACACACACAAAAAAAAAGATTTTAAAAAAGAAGAAGAAAAAAGACACAGAAAAGACAGTGAATTTTGTATAAAAGTGATGATCTGCTCAGTAGCTGTTCAGTTCTACTTTTATTCAAGGAGTCTTGATCTCCTTTCTGGCCTCTGTTCCTATGTGTAGATCCTTGCCGTCTCTCCAGGCGTCTTACAAGTGCCTACAACTATTGCTTGCTGGCGTTGCCATGGGGATAGCAAGAGCAAGAGGTCCTTCCTGTCCATCCTTCCTCTTCTTTGAGCACAGACAGTCATCTCCTTCCACTTCTCCAGTCTCCATCTACCAAGTCTCCAAAAGAAGAAAAACTGGTTCCTCACATTTGCACACAAGTATCTTCTACTTTTTAAAATTTATTCTCTCTTTGGAATAGGAGCAGAGGTGCGGGGGAGAAGGAATCGAGCTTAGAGAAAACGAGGCAGGAATACTCATAATCCTGTCTTACTACACTCACAGCCTGTTTTTTTTTTTTTTTCTTTTATAATAAATAATGTTATGCATGGTGCCGCACCACACACACACGTAAAAGATCTTTAAAAGTAAGAATTATGTTTTACCCCAGTTCACCAGTGTATAGTGAGTGAGGATGTGAGTGAATAAATAAACAAGTGAATGAACTTTTATTCCCTTGAGTGGTAAAGATGTTTGAACTGGGCTTTTTCAGTTCACAAGTTTTAAAATATGCATTATTATTGCATAATTCTTGATATAGTTACATGACGTAATCTTAGAGGAAAAAAGAACTGTTGATAAGATAATTATAAAGTCAAGATGTGAACCCAGATTTCCTGAATCCAATTAGTGGCCATTTTTACTCTCTTATGCTATGTCCTTGGAAAAAAGAGAAATTAGAGCAGTGATGCCCTAAGCTAGAGAAAGAGGATGTTTATCAAGTGATCCATGTTGATCAGGCCAATAAAGGCAACTAAAGTCAGTGCAAACAGGAGTTCCTTCAAACCCCAGCTGAGGTTTCCTCCCTCTTCATACTTCATGCTTCCTCAGGCTCTGGGGGCTGCAGGACTTCTGGACTCATAACCCCAGATCTTGACTGCTGTGTCCCCTTATCTAGTCCATGATATGAAGACTTTGGTCTCTTGGCTGCTTGCCCTGTCACCTCATACAAACTCTGTAAGGCCTTGTGCAAGCTCCTCCTGTGGACCCGACATGACCAAAGCCCCCAGTCCCACCTCAGAGTAACAGTAATACCTGGCCCTGTGCCCCAAGCTCATTCCTCACTATTAATGCCTTTAGTGAGACCTGCCAATTATTGAAGACCTGCTACATGCTAAACATTGTGCTGATCCCTTTAAATATTTTAAGGAATTTACAATTACCTTTTTACTATCAAAAAAGAAAATCCCAACATCAGAAGGGTAAGGTAGCATAGCTACAGTCAGTGACTCAGCTAATAAGTGCTGGAGCTGTGGGTCAGCCTCAGCTCTGATTGATGATGAAGTCCAGTTATTTCCATTGCACTCAATGCTTTGTACAAAACACCCTGATGCTGGGAAAGATTGAAGGCAAAAGGAGAAGGGAGTGGTAGAGGATGAGATGGTGAGATAGTATTACCAACTCAGTGGACATGAATTTGAGCAAACTCAAGAGATGGTGGAGGACAGAGGAGCGTGGAGCGCTACAGTTCATGGGGTCACAGAGTCAGACACAACTCAGCAACTGAACAACAACAAACACTCCATCTTCAGTGAGTCCTGCTTGCCCACAGTCTCTTGTGGTTCCTATATCCTGCCTTGTTTTTCTTCAGACTACTGATTACTGATAAATTAAGGTAACAGTGTCAGACTTTATTTTTTTTTGGGGGGGGGGGGCTCCAAAATCACTGCAAATGGTGACTGCAGCCATGAAATTAAAAGACGGTTACTCCTTGGAAGGAAAGTTATGACCAACCTAGATAGCATATTAAAAAGCAGAGACATACTTTGCCAACAAAAGTCCGTCTGGTCAAGGCTATGGTTTTTCCAGTGGTCGTGTTTGGATGTGAGAGTTGGACTGTGAAGAAAGCTGAGCGCCAAAGAATTGATGCTTTTGAACTGTGGTGTTGGGGAAGACTCTTTGGAGTCCCTTGAACTGCAAGGAGATCCAACCAGTCCATCCTGAAGGAGATCAGTCCTGGGTGTTCATTGGAAGGACTGATGTTGAGGCTGAAACTCCAATACTTTGGCCACCTCATGTGAAGAATTGACTCATTGGAAAAGACCTTGATGCTTGGAGGGATTGGGGGCAGGAGGAGAACGGGACAACAGAGGATGAGATGGCTGGATGGCATCACCAACTTAATGGACATGAGTTTGAGTAAGCTCTGGGAGTTGGTGATGGACAGGGAGGGCTGGCGTGCTGCGATTCATGGGGTTGCAAAGAGTCAGACATGACTGAGTGACTGAACTGAACTGAAGGTTAATTAATTCAACCTTAAACTAACTAGAACTTAACCTTCCAGAAAAACATGGACTTACCTTTTTTTTTTTTTTTACTGCTACCTTCTCTGGTGTGTGGAACAGGGCCTGGCAATAGTTTTCCCTCAATAAATATTTATTTTTAAATATATGAATGTATGATTCTATAGCATACTTGTTCTTTCACCTACTAAGTATATTTTCCTTAATATTTTCCTTGTGAGAATAAAGACAAATTACATGGGAAAATGAAGAAATAGTACCAGAAGCAATCTAGGTAGCACTGAGCAACAAGAGAATTAACCAATGTTTTTGACATTGTGCATCCATGTACATGTTAAGGTATCCCAGCCCTGTATTATTGACAGATTTACTAGTCAGCTTATGATGTTGCAAGAAACATTTCCCAAATCTCAAATCTCAGTGGTTTACGAAAACAAACATTTATCTCTTGCTCACTTTCATGAAGGCACTAATCAGCTGCAGATCAGTTGATCTTGACTTAGCTCTATATGTCTCACATTCTAAGTACCAGGCTAATGGACAGCCACTGTCTGGAGTGTGCTATTCTCATGACAGAAGGCAGATGCTCACAGAGGGATATAGCCAGTCTCCAATGGCATGGTCATCCATGCATCTATTCATATTCCGTTAGCCAAAACTAGTAATGTGGTCAAGCCCAGTGTCAATGGGAAATACAACGCCTACAGGAATTCAGGGGAAGTTCAGGAAGGGACTGAGTTAAACAGTAGACAACACAAGTACTGTATCTCTATATTACTGTTGCCCATCTTCCTTGATCTAAGAATTTTCCTTCACCATGTACACATACTTGTAAATGACCCATCTTTTGTTCTTTATCAAAATTTGTGCCCTCTTCCTATTTGTTTCTACTGAATGTTCTCAAGATTTTAATTATTCATTGTTCTTTTTTCAATTTAGTACAGACATTGTGATTTTTAATATATATTTCTAAGTTTCTGACTTTCAAATTGATGTTATTGACAAATTTAATATTATTCAGTCAAATATAATCTAAGTTCATGAGGCCTGAAGTCATTGGAAAGATTCCTTTACGGTAAACATGAAAATCTCATGAGATGATTTTTTACATAACAAAATCAGTGAAATATTTGCATCTTCAGCTATAAAATAACTTACCTATTTAGTCAGGGAATATACAGTCTTAGTTTTAAAGATTTTGTGAAGTATTGCAACAATTTTGCTGTTCTTGGGAGAACTCTATCAATATTTCATCATGAGACTCTTCTCTGCAGGAGAGCCTAAGAAAAATATTCTATTAATCATGGTGATATTAAAGCTATCTGTCACTTGTAGCATGCATATGCAATAAAGTAATCAGATAAAATTGATATCAGAGACAAATGGCCCACATTAAAAGTGTCTGCTTGAAGTTTTAAAATTGGTCCTTTTTATGATGATCTCAATAACTAAACCTCTCAATTTGCAAATGAAGATAAATGCTAAGATAATTTTTAAAATCTGAATTGTGAAACAGGATAAAGAGACGCCTAAAGTGGCTAACAGTATAGCAGCTCAAAGAAATGCTTTAGAACTTTTGAAACAAAGAAACATTTTTATTATCTTGGACATTCACTTCAAATTTTTTTATAATTGTACTAAAAATAAAACAATAGAAACATGTGGACTTAAGCATAATGGATTTCAGTTTTTTTTTTAATGTGTATTTAAAGAGACTAGAATCAGTATGCTCCATATGTCCGGATAGTCTGTTTAAAAAAAGATGTTGGATAAGGGGACCATTAATAACAAGTTAGAGAATGCTTAATGACAAACAATGTTTTTTGCCTCCCAATATCCATTCTTCCCCAACTTCCTTGCCACTGAAATTCTGATTTGGTTCAGAGTGACAGTGTTCCTGGTTTAAAATCTCACTTCCACAGGCATCAGACTTCCTGAAAACATATAATCTAGTTCTGGCATGAAATTTAAGTAAAACCTACTAAGGTGAGGCACCTCAGAAAGCAATTGTAATAGAATGCCTGGAGATGTAGGATTCTTCCTGAACTTCAGGTGGAAAATCACCCAATAACATTGGTTGAGCAGAAAGATAGAAGAATCTCAGAACATGATGATTTAATGGAAACACTGAGCCAGCCCTGGACTGCCTACACCGGGCTTCTTTTTAATGTGGAGGGTTAAAAAAAAAAAAATCTCCCTTTAGTTAAGCCAGTGTAATTGGGTTTCTATTACATGTAGCTGACACAAACTCCTAAACCATAAAATCCTTCTCTTGGTTAGTCTTAAAACCATTAGCATAATAAAACTCTGAAAAGCCCTATGATAAGGAAATCCACTTAACTTTGTTCAACACAGAATTTTTCAAACTATCTTGATCAGAAGATAATTTCGCTATGGATTAGCATTCTAACCCTGTGAAAGTGAAAGTGAAGTCGTGTCCGACTCTTTGCGACCCCCGTGGACTGTAGCCTACCACCCTCCTCCGTCCATGGGATTTTCCAGGCAAGAGTACTGGAGTGGGTTGCCATTTCCTTCTCCAGAGGATCTTCCCGACCCAGGGATCACACCCGGGTCTCCTATATTGTAGGCAGATGCCTTACCGTCCGAGCCACCAGGGAATTGCCACACTTTTACTAAACACTGGACTAGAAATCTCAAAAGGCATAAAATGTAAGATTCTGTAATTGCATAGCTAAAAATATAAAAGACTGTGTCTTAGCCACAACTGTTCCTGGATCTTACAGGTCTTAGGAATTACTGCTACTAGTGACAAGTGTCGGCATGAGCCATTCCTCAGAGTAACAGGAGGGAAAGCCGCAGGGCACAACTTTTGATAGAGGACATAGCCCAAGGACACAACATGAACTGACTAGAATCAAATGGGACCAAGCAGGCAGACAAGACTGGCCTTTAATCCTCAATCAACAGGTGAAATGACACAGCCAGAGGTGCCGTGACAGTTCCACAGCACTGCTAAAAGACCACGGAGGGGGCGGTGACCCAAACCCTGGAAATCTCCACCCCTTCCCAAAAATGGCTGGAATCATCCTCCCACTCATTAGCATATGAAATTACCCAGCCTATGAAAACCAAGCACGCCAAATTTTGCAGGTGCATTCACCCTCTGCGTTGGCCCACGCTCTGTCTGCAGAGTCTGCTTCGCTCTGGATCTGAATAAATCCACTTCTTACCTGTCACTGTCTCTCACTGAATTCTTTCTGGGATGAGACATCAAGAACCTGCACTTCACTGGGTCCTGAAACCAGGTACCGTGTGGGTTCAAGTCCCAGCCATGTGGGTTTGAGTCTCAAGCTGAGGTAAAAGGTTTGAAAAGCATCCCTGTCTCCATAGATGTTGGGTACGTTAGTGACCATAGACAGCTTAAGCAGAAAAGCTCTGAAAATTGTCTTCTTTTTATTTAATTACCTTTTTCTTGAAGGATAATTGTTTTACAGAGTTTTGTTTTCTGTCAAATATCAACATGAATAAGCCACAAGCATACATATGTCTCTTCCCTCTTGAACCTCCCTCTCATTTCCCTTCCCCACTGCACCCCACTAGATTGTTACACAGCTTGAGTTCCCTGAGGCATACAGCCAATTCCCATTGGTTACCTATTTTACACATAGTGATGTAAGTTTAGTTCAGGGATGACTGTTGAAACCTGAGGCAGGTGATGATGATATAATTCTTAAAGAGAAGTAAGCAAGAGAGAACTAAATGTCTTTCTTTGGAATTTTGTGTATGTTCCTCAACTTACAGTATTATGAGCACGTGATCTGCATTCTCTTCCGGGTATTTGAATTTCCCCTTCTTTCCCTCTACCTTGCAATCCATGGAGAACAGTTACCTAGCTTTCTTTTTCATATATGTGAAGGCATTTATGGAGATCCAGTGACCACGATAGTCTTAACTAATAAAGTACTAAATATATGGTAATCAGTTCACTTCAGTCTCTCAGTCATGTCCATCCAACTCTTTGCAACCCCATGAATCGCAGCACGCCAGGCCTCCCTGTACATCACCCACTCCCAGAATCCACCCAAACCCATGTCCATTGAGTCGGTGATGCCATTCAACCAGCTCATCCTCTGTCGGCCCCTTCTCCTCCTGCCCTCAATCTTTCCCAGCATCAGGGTCTTTTCAAATGAGTCAGCTCTTCGCATCAGGTGGCCAAAGTGTTGGAGTTTCAGCTTCAGCATCAGTCTTTCCAATGAACACCCAGGACTGATCTCCTTTAGGATGGACTGGTTGGATCTCCTCACAGTCCAAGGGACTCTCAAGAGTCTTCTCCAACACCACAGTTCAAAAGCATCAATTCTTCGGCACTCAGCTTCATTTATAGTCCAACTCTCACATCCATACATGACTACTGGAAAAACCATAGACTTGACTAGGTGGAACTTTGTTGGCAAAGTGATGTCTCTGCTTTTCAATATGCTGTCTAGGTTGGTCAAAAATTTCCTTCCAAGGAGCAAGTATCTTTTAATTTCATGGCTGTAATCACCATCTGCAGTGATTTTGGAGCCCAAAAAACTAAAGTCAGCCACTGTTTCCACTGTTTCCCCATCTATGTGCCATGAAGTGATGAGACCAGATGCCATGATCTTAGTTTTCTGAATGTTGAACTTTAAAATCAACTTTTTCACTCTCCTCTTTCACTTTCAAGAGGCTCTTTAGTTCTTCTTCACTTTCTGCCATAAGGGTGGTGTCATTTGCATATCTGAGGTTATTGATATTTCTCCTGGCAATCTTGATTCCAGCTTGTGCTTCTTCCAGCCCAGTGTTTCTCATGATGTACTCTGCATATAAGTTAAATAGGCAGGGTGACAATATACAGCCTTAACGTATTCCTCTTCCTATTTGGGACCAGTCTGTTGTCCCATGTCCAGTTCTAACTGTTGCTTCCTGACTTGCATACAGGTTTCTCAAGAGGCAGGTCAGGTGGTCTGGCATTCCCATCTCTTTCAGAATTCTCCACTGCTTTGTTCATATTAACACTTTTCAAACAAGTATCTATATCTAAGAGCAAAGATCCTCATCACCATATACAAGAGAGTCCCTATTTTCAGAATTCTATATTAGGTATAGATGAGCCTCAAAGGAGGTAAATGCTTTGACTTTTACCCTACATCCTAAATAAACAGGAGATGCATATAAAAGAATGATTGGGAAAAATGCTACTTTATCATTTGTTTTGAGAATTGAATGGCAAATTACTGATTTTTACAACTTATTGTTGCTTCAGTAGTAGGGTTTTCTAAAGAGAAAATTACTTTTAAGCTATTAGTCTTTCAGTATATTTTTGCTGTTACAAGGATATAGACTGGAAATGGGCCAATAATCAGGGTGCTTCTGAGCAGTCTGATTATTATTACTCCATTTGCCCTTCAAGTAAGACCACACTGGAAAGACTATGGCCTGGTTTTTATGACTAAGGAGTTGCAATAAAAGACAGAGTAAAACCTAAAAGAGTAAACATCAGTCTTCACGTGCAAGGTGGTCACCATAATGGTTCCAGTTTCTGCAGCAATGGGAGGCAGGGCCAGTCACTGCTGCAATAATAGGAAATCACTAAGCGGGATGCAAGAGTGTACTTAGCACACACAGCAAGATCCTTGACGTGGAAATTCAGTCCACTCCGGAAAGACCTGGAACTGCCATGAAATCTTTAGTGGGTTTGATCAGCAAAATTGCTGCTTTGGAGTCAGCAGCAGTAGGAGCTATCACTGCCACACATAGACGGAAAAAGAGGAAAAGGGATGCATAGGCATTTAAGACAAACCACTGAACACATATGAGGAATCAAAAGGGGGCTAGAATTCTTAGAAGAATACAGATTTGTTAATTTATTTTTACCCTAATACCACTATGGTGTTTTATACAAGTGTGAAAAAGACCAGAAAAAAAGAAACAACAGTGTATAAAACATAATTTTGTTAACAAAATTGGTCTCAGAAGATTTTAGAAGAAGACTGTAAGAGGCTGTGAGGAGGTAAAACTGTCTAAAAAGTGGTATAGACAATGGAAAAATAAGTATAAATAGAGAAGGATAAAAAGAAGGAGGCAATCATTGGTGGATGAAAAATTATCAGAAATATGAACCCATTAAAGGCTTTCGATCGCTGGAAAAACTATGATCAAATAATCAAAAACTGGTATATGTCTATAAGGCATTGTCTTTTTTTTTTTTTTAATATTATTTTATTAGTTGGAGGCCAATCACTTCACAATATTTCAGTGGGTTTTGTCATACATTGACATGAATCAGCCATAGAGTTACACGTATTTCCCATCCCGATCCCCCCTCCCACCTCCCTCTCCACCCGACTCCTCAGGGTCCTCGCAGTGCACCAGGCCCGAGCACTTGACTCATGCATCCCACCTGGGCTGGTGGTCTGTTTCACCATAGATAATATACATGCTGTTCTTTCAAAACATCCCACCCTCACGTTCTCCCCCAGAGTTCAAAAGTCTGTTCTGTACTTCTGTGTCTCTTTTTCTGTTCTGCATATAGGGCTATCGCTACCATCTATCTAAATTCCATATATATGTGTTAGTATACTGTAATGTTCTTTATCTTTCTGGCTTACTTCACTCTGTATAATGGGCTCCAGTTTCATCCATCTCATTAGAACTGATTCAAATGAATTCTTCTTAATGGCTGAGTAATATTCCATGGTGTATATGTACCACAGTTTCCTTATCCATTCATCTGCTGATGGGCATCTAGGTTGCTTCCATGTCCTGGCTATTATAAACAGTGCTGCGATGAACATTGCGGTGCACGTGTCTCTTTCAGATCTGGATTCCTCGGTGTGTATGCCCAGAAGTGGTATTGCTGGGTCATATGGCAGTTCTATTTCCAGTTTTTTAAGAAATCTCCACACTGTTTTCCATAGTGACTGTACTAGTTTGCATTCCCACCAACAGTGTAAGAGGGTTCCCTTTTCTCCACACCCTCTCCAGCATTTATTGCTTGTAGACTTTTGGATAGCAGCCATCCTGACTGGCGTGTAATGGTACCTCATTGTGGTTTTGATTTGCATTTCTCTGATAATGAGTGATGTTGAGCATCTTTTCATGTGTTTGTTAGTAAGGCATTTTCTTTAAATTAACAATATGCTAAGTGCTAGGAAGTAAAAATAATTGGAAGGTGCTTTCTCTTCTAGTTTTGTGGATGGTAGCTGAGGCTAGTTAAAGGGCTCTGAGGAGCATGCAGACCAAAAAACATAGTAAAGTAGGGCAGATTACAAAGAAAGAGTAAAAATAGAAAATAAAACCTTGTCACAGTAAGGTCAGGAAACATGAACTTCAAAAATGGGAACGATAAACTATTCTTGGGAAATATATAGACCTCACATATAAATAGTTGGGAGCTCTTTTGTTATTAAATGTAGAAGCTCTCTTAGGCCCTTTTATTCTCTATCTTATCAAAAATATTATTGAGCTACTGTATCAGTTCAATTCAGTTCAGTCTCTCAGTCATGTCCGACTCTTCGCAACCCCATGAACCACAGCACGCCAGGCCTCCCTGTCCATCACCAACTCCTGGAGTTCATCCAAACCCATGTCCATCGAGTCGGTGATGTCATCCAACCAGCTCATCCCCTGTCGGCCCCTTCTCCTCCTGCCCTCAATCTTTCCCAGCATCAGGGTCTTTTCAAATGAGTCAGCTCTTCGCATCAGGTGGCCAAGTATTGGAGGTTCAGCTTCAGCATCAGTCCTTCCAATGAACACCCAGGACTGATCTCCTTTAGGATGGACTGTTGGATCTCCTTGCAGTCCAAGGGACTCTCAAGAGTCTTCTTCAACACCACAGTTCAAAAGCATCAATTCTTTGGCACTCAGCTTTCTTTATACTCCAACTCTCACATCCATACATGACTACTGGAAAAACCATAGATTTGACTTTGTTGATCTTTGTGGATCTTTGTTGACTAAGTAATGTGCTATCTAGGTTGGTCATAAATTTCCTTCCAAGGAGCAAGTATCTTTTAATTTCATGGCTGCAATCACCATCTGCAGCCCCCAAAAATAAAGTCAGCCACTGTTTCCCATTTCTATTTGCCATGAAGTGATGGACCCAGATGCCATAATCTTAGTTTTCTGAATGTTAAGCTTTAAGCCAACTTTCTCACTCTCCTCTTTCATTCATCAAGAGGCTCTTTAGTTCTTCTTCACTTTCTGCCATAAGGGTGGTGTCATCTGCATATCTCAGGTTATTGATATTTCTCCGGGAAATCTTGATTCCAATCTGTGCTTCTTCCAGCCCAGTGTTTCTCATGATGTACTCCACATATAAGTTAAATAAGCAGGTTGACAAAATACAGCCTTGACGTACTCCTCCTATTTGGAACCAGTCTGTTGTTCCCTGTCCAGTTCTAACTGTTGTTTCCTGACCTGCATACAGATTTCTCAGGAGGCAGGTCAGGTGGTCTGGTATTCCCATGTCTTTTGGAATTCTCCACAGTTTATTGTGATCCACACAGTCAAAAGCTTTGACACAGTCCACTGTAGAAGGGAATGGCAAACCACTTCAGTATTCTTGCCTTGAGAACCCCATGAACAGTATGAAAAGGAAAAAAGATAGGACACTGAGAGATGAACTCCCCAGGTCGGTAGGTGCCCAATATGCTACTGGAGATCAGTGAAGAAATAACTCCAGAAAGAACGAAGGGGTGGAGCCAAATCAAAAACAACACCCAGTTGTGGATGTGACTGATGATAGAAGCAAGGTCCAATGCTGTAAAGAGCAATATTGCACAGGAACCTGGAATGTTAGGTACATGAATCAAGGCAAATTGGAAGAGATCAAACAGGAGATGACAAGAGTGAATGTCGACATTCTAGGAATCAGCGAACTAAGATGGACTGGAATGGGTGAATTTAACTCAGATGACCATTTTATCTACTACTGTGGGCAGGAATCGCTTAGAAGAAACAGAGTAGCCCTCATAGCCAATGAAAGAGTCCCAAATGCAGTACTTGGATGCAATCTCAAAAACAACAGGATGATCTCTGTTCATTTCCAAGGCAAACCATTCACAATCACAGTAATCCAAGTCTATCCCTGACCAGTAACATTGAAGAAGCTGAAGTTGAATGATTCTATGAAGACCTACAAGACCTTTTAGAACTAACAACCAAAAAAGATGTCCTTTTCACTATAGGGGACTGGAATGTAAAAGCAGGAAGTCAGGAAAACACCTAGAGTAACAGGCAAATTTGACCTTGGAGTACAGAATGAAGTAGGGCAAAGGCTAATAAAGAGTTTTGCCAAGAGCACACACTGGTCATAGCAAACACCCTCTTCGAACAACACAAGAGAAGACTCTACACATGAACATACACATTCAGTCAATACCGAAATCAGATTGATTATATTCTTTGCAGCCAAAGATGGAGAGGTTCTATACAGTCAGCAAAAACAAGACCAGGAGCTGACTGTGGCTCAGATCATGAACTTCTTATTGTCAAATTCAGACTTAAATTGAAGAAAGTGGGTGCAACCACTAGACCATTCAGGTATGACCTAAATCAAATCCCTTGTGATTATACAGTGGAAGTGAAAAATAGATTTAAAGGACTAGATCTGATAGACAGAGTCCCTGATGAACTATGGATGGAGGCTCATGATATTGTACAGGGAGACAGGGATCAAGACCATCCCCGAGAAAAAGAAATGCAAAAAAGCAAAATGGCTTTCTGAGGAGGCCTTACAAATAGTTGTGAAAAGAAGAGAAGTGAAAAGCAAAGGAGAAAAGGAAAGATATATCCATTCAAATGCAGAGTTCGAAAGAATAGCAAGGAGAGAGAAGAAAGCCTTCCTCCAGGATCATTGCAAAGAAATAGAGGTAAACAATAGAATGGGAATGACTAGAGATTTCTTCAAGAAAACTAGAGATACCAAGGAAACATTTCATGCAAGGATGGCCTCAATAAAGGACAGAAATGGTATGGACCTAACAGAAGAAGAAGATATTACGAAGAGGTGGCAAGAATACACAGAAGAACTGTACAAAAAAGGTCTTCACTACCCAGATAATCATGATGGTGTGATCACTCACCTAGAGTCAGACATCCTGAAATGTGAAGTCAAGTGGGTCTTAGGAAGCATCACTATGAACAAAACTAGTGGAGGTGATGGAATTCCAGTTGAGCTATTTCAAATCCTGAAAGTTGATGCTGTGAAAGTGTTGCACTCAATATGCCAGGAAATTTAAAAAACTCAGCAGTGGCCACAGGACTGGAAAAGGTCAGTTTTCATTCCAATCCCAAAGAAAGGCAATGCCAAAGAATGTTCAAACTACTGCACAACTGCACTCATCTCACACACTAACAAAGTAATGCTGAAAATTCTCCAAGCTAGGCTTCAACAGTTTGTGAACTGTGAACTTCCAGATGTTCAAGCTGGTTTTAGAAAAGGCAGAGGAACCAGAGATCAAATTGCCAACATCTGCTGGACCATCAAAAAAACAAGAGAGGTACTGTATAGCCTAAAAAAAAAAAAATTATTTTTAGAATGAAAAGGTATTTGACAGTTGGAGACAAGTTATATTAGTAACCTTTCTAAAGCATTAGTAACCTATTGAATCTGAAAAATATACAGTGGTAAAATTTCACATGGTGTAAAAATTATGTGGGACAAAAATAAAAAGATAAACCAACTGTTAATAACCACAAAGAAGACTGGATGCTGGGTAAAAACTAGCAAAGATTTTATTTTGAAAATTTTGTCAGTCAGTTGGATATCCTTTTATAAAGATGTCTGATTTTTTTTAGAAAAAACATTTATTTTAAGCTCACTGAATATGTTTTAGTCTCTTTAAAACTAGATTGGTTATCCCTAGACTGTTATGGTAAAATTGTAATTCCTGATTATAGGACAGTGGAACTTCACAATGATTTCAAGCATAATCATGGTATTTTTAATGTTATAGTACACGATATATTTCACCTTATGACCTCTTCTGAATGTACAACAAGCACTGAAGTAGGCAGCCCTGTCCTTCCCACTAGGCCGAGCAGGAATTTGAATTAAACCAGAGCTCTGACCGCGGGAACCTGGAAGTCACGGTCTCTCAGCCGCCTATAGCTCACTCAGAGAATGTAATGAGGTGCCTGCAGACAGATTCTTCCTCTGAAAACAGGCTTGTGTCTAAAAATCTCTCCACTTTTTCTTTGTATATTTCTGTTTCAAATACTTATGGACGTGTCCCTGATGTTGGTAGGTGAAAGTCCACTTTGTTTCCCTTTCTGTAAAAATTGAATGTTTATCGCCATTTCATTATAAAAGATTTGTGAGGAATCTACACTATCAGAATAAAGCCCTTTGTAACTAAGAATGTTTATAAGTACTAGGGACATCCAAGTCCGGCATAGTTAATTACTGAGAAGCTTCTCCCATTGTTCGCCATTTTAGTCAAGATTACATCAGATTCTTACTTTGTTTCAGTTTCATAATCACGTCAATATTTTCCAGATATAATTTTTCTTTATTTAATGAATAAATGGATTTGGGTTATCACATGGGAGCTTTTGTTTTATAAGTATACTTTGTGACATTTCTTATCACAGGAGTCTTATGTTTTAAAAAGGAGAGTGTTATTTATAATGAAAAATTAATTCATATTTATGAAGATTTTCCAATGCTTTTGAATAATCCTTCAACATTATTTGTAAAAATCACATTTTTATGCCTCTACTATAAAAAAATAGTACTATCCTAGAAAATAAAGAGAACAAGAAACAAGAAGAAAGTTTTTAATAATTATGGGAGATGCATCTGTGAATCAAAATAACAATGATATGATATGAATTAGGACTTCCAGGTTTGGAGAAAGTAAAAGAGTGGGAGGTAAACAGGGAAGATGGATGCCTGTGGCTGCAGATCTCAGACTAACTTGGCAGAGTTTCCAACATGAATAACTCAAGTCAACATCTCTCGACTGAAACATCAGATTGTGTGGGTTAACTGCAGGAACTTCCATGAATTAATATGGCAACAAAACTTCAGGGCGAGTAAGGCTGAACAAAGAATCTCAGTGACATGCCATATTTCCAGGAAGCATTTAGTTTGTGAGGCAGAGCAAAAGATAATGATATAAATGGAGACAGTCCTACAGATGCTCACTTATGTTGGATGGAGAAAAGAGCTATCCAATAGCACTATAAACTGTCCAGTCCAGTAATGAACCTCCTATAAGTTACTGGTACAGATAAAGGATGAAAACCATACTCAAAGATAAGGTACCATCAATAACTAATCAGCATTGGTTCTTACCAAATATAACATAACATGAAGGAGGAAACAGGAAAAGCAAATAGCAAAGAGCACACACCAAAATAATTTTGCCACAGAGCAGATGAACAAAAATAATTTCATAAGTTAAAAACACTTAAAGAATTGGTAGCTATATAAAGCTATCACAAAAATGAAAGTTATGTTGTTATACTCCCTGTAAGGAAGTATAACATTAAGAACAAGAAAAAGGAAATGGAATTAAAGAGTTAAAGAAGAGTTGCTTGGGCCAAGATGGCAGAATCAAAAGACTGAACTCACCTCCTCCCATGGGCACACCAAAATTATCATTATTTATAGAGCATCTGGGGCTTCCCAGCTGGCGAAGTAGGTAAAGGATCTGCCTGTCAATGCAAGAGATGTGGGTTCAATTCCTGGGTTGGGAGGATCCCCTAGAGGAGGAAATGGCAACCCACTCAAGTATTCTTGCCTGGAGAATTTCATGGACAGAGGTGCCTAGGGGGCTACAGTCCATGGGGTCCCAAAAGAGTCAGACATGACCTAATGACTAAAGGACAACAGAGGAGCCATCAATGAGAACAACCTGATTTTCCACAGTTAAAGATATAAGGAAAGAATCACAGAGACAAGTGGGAGGAGCAGAAATGTGATAGAGTCACAACCCAAAATCCCAGTTAGGCAACCCACAAATGGGAGGATAATCACAACTGCAGAGGTTCTCCCCAGCAGTCAGGGCTCTGAGTGCCACATCTGGCTACTCAGCCTGGGGGTCCTGCACTGGGAAGATGAGCCCCCATAATGTCTGGCTTTTAAGTCCAGTATGGCTTACATACTGGAGAGCCAGAAGATTGTATGAAAGAGACGCTCTGCTCTTAGAAAATGCATGCAAAAAATCTCACACACTCTGAGCCCCAGAGCAGAGCCAGTAATTTGAAAAGACTTTGGGTCCAACTCACCTGTTGATCTTGGAGATACTTCTTGAGAGGTGGGAGACAGCTGGAACTCTCCCTGGGGACATAGAGGCTAGTGGCAGCCATTTTGTGGAGCTCATTCTATCTCAAAGACTCTGGTGTTGGTGGTGGGTAGCATTTCACAGTTTTCCCCGTAGCCTATTAGCACTGGATGCTTAGCCAACCACCAGTGGGCCCACATGAATCCTTCACTCTGTGGGCCTTACAGCCAGCTGCTCAAGGTCCTGGCTCATCTCCCCAACAGGTTGGCACCAGCCTGAGACCCCCCACCCCCAACCCTGGGTATGTATCTGAAAAAAATGAAAACACTAATTCAAAAACATAAATATACCCCAATGTCCAGCACAGCATTACTTACAATAGCCAAGATATGGAAACAGCCAAAGTGTCCATTAATAGATGAACGGATAAAGTGGTAGTGTACATATGCAATGGAATATTACCCAGACATAAAAGATAGTGAAATGTTACCATTTACAATTTCATGGATAGGTCCTGAGAATGTAAAGTAAAATGAATCAAGCAGAGAAAGACAAATGTCATGTGATTTCACTTACATGTGAAATCTAAAAAACAAAACAAATGGATAAACGTAACAAAGCAGAAAGGGTCCGAGATACAGAGAACAAATAGATGGCTGCTGAGGAGGAGGGGAATTGGTGAGGGACACTAAGAGGTACAGAGGTACGAATAAATGAATCATGGGGATAAAATATATAGCATGGGGAATGTAGTCAATACTATCAAAGTAACCTTGTTGGTGACAGATTGTAATTAGACTTATTGTGATCATTTTGTAATGTACAGAAATATCGAATCACTATGTTGTACATCTGGTACTAATGTAGTGTTGTAAGTCAATTATACTTCAACTTAAAAAAAAAAAAAATAAAGAACATGTAACCATAGTATTCTAAGAGGTTTTGCAGTGAAAAATATTTACATTGTTATAATGATGGAAACACTAATTATTGATATAATTTCAATTATGATAAAATTTTGATCAGAGGATGAGGAAGGATCAGTACAGTTTAGTCACTCAGTCATGTCCAGCTCTTTGTGACCCCATGGACTGCAGCACACCAGGCCTCCCTGTCCATTACCAACTCCCAGAACTTACTGAAAATCATGTCCATTGAGTCGGTGATGCCATCCAACCATCTCATCCTCTGGCATCCCTTTCTTCGCCCACCTTCAATCTTTCTGAGCATCAGGGTTTTTTCAAATGAGTCAGTTCTTTGGCCATCATGTGACCAAAGTATTGGAGTTTCAGCTCCAACCTCAGTCCTTCCAATGAATATTCTGGATGGATTTCTTTTAGGATTGACTGGATAGATCTCCTTGCAGTCCAAGGGACTCTCAAGAGTCTTCTCCAACACCACAGTTCAAAAGCATCAATTCTCCGGTGCTCAGCTTTCTTTATGGTCCAACTCTCACATCCATACATGACTACTGGAAAAGCCATAGATTTGACTAGATGAATCTTTGTTGGCAAATTAATGCCTCTGTTTTTTAAAATCCTGTCTAGGTTGGTCACAGCTTTTCCTTCAAGGAGCAAGCGTCTTAATTTCATGGCTGCAGTCACCATCTGCAATGATTTTGGAGTCCCCCAAAATAAAGTCTCTCACTGTTCCTATTGTTTCTCCATCCATTTGCCATGAAGTTTTGGGACCGGATCCCATGATCTTAGTTTTCTGAATGTTGAGAGTTTTTTTTCTAGTTTTTATCAATTTATTTTTTTGTTGAAGGAAAACTGCTTTACAGAATTTTGTTGTTTTTTGTCAAACCTCAACATGAATCAGCCATAGGTACACACATATTACCTCCCTTCTGAACCTCCCTCTCATCTCCTGCCCCTTCCCACTCCTCTAGATTGACACAGAGCCCCCTGTTTGAGTTTTCTGAGCCATACAAAAAATTCCCATTGGCTACCTATTTTACATATAGTAATGTAAGTTTCCATGTTACTCTTTCCATACATCTCACCCTCTCCTCTCCTCTCCCCATGTCCATATACCTATTTTCTATGTCTGTTTCTCCATTGCTGCCCTGCAAATAAATTCTTTAGTACCATTTTTCTAGATCCCATATATATGCATTAGAATTATGATATTTATCTTTGTCTTTCAGAATCACTTCTCTCTATATAACAGGTTCAACATTCATCCACCTCATCAGAACTGACTCAAATGTGTTCCTTTTATAGCTGAGTAATATTCCATTGTGTATTTGTACCACAAATTCTTTATCCATTCATCTGTCAATGGACATCTAGGTTGCTTCCATGTTCTAGTTATTGTAAACAGTGCTCCAATGAACAATGGGATACCTGTGTCTTTTTCAATTTTGTTTTTCACAGGGTACATGCTGAGGAGTGGGATTGCTGGGTTGTATGGTGATATTATTCCTAGTTTTTTAAGGAATCTCCATACCATCTTCCATAGTGGCTGTATCAATTTACACTCCCACAAATAGTGCAAGTATTCCCTTTTCTCCACACCCTCTCCAGCATTTATTGTCTGCAGACTTTTTGATGATGGCCATTCTGACACATGTGCGGTGATATCTCATTGCAGTTTTGATTCGCATTTCTCTCATACTGAGTGATGTTGAGCATCTTTTCATGTGTTTGTTAGCCACCTGTATGTCTTCTTTGGAGAAATGTCTGTTTAGGGCTTTTTCCCACTCTTTGATTGGGTTGTTTGTTTTTCTGGCATTGAGTTGTATGAGCCCCTTATATATTTAGGAAATTAATCCTTTGTCAGTTGTTTCATTTGCTGTTATTTTCTCCATTTTGAGAGTTGCCATTTCACCTTGCTTATAGTTTCCTTTGCTGTGCAAAAGTTTTTAAGTTTAATCAAGTTCCACTTGTTTACATTTGTTTTTATTTCCATTACTCTAGGAGGTGACTTATAGAGGATCTTGCTTTGATTTATGTCATCGAGTGTTCTGCCTATGTTTTCCTCTAAGAGTTGTATAGTTTCTAATCTTACATTTAGGTCTCTAATCCATTTTGAGTTTATCTTTGTGTATTGTGTTAGGAAGTGTTCTAATTTCATTCTTTTACATGTAGCTGTCCAGTTTTCCCAGCATCATTTATTGAAAAGGGTGTCTTTGCCCCATTGTATATTCTTGCCTCCTTTGTCAAAAACAAGGTACCCATAGGTGTATGAGCTTATTTCTGGGCTTTTCCTCTTGTTCCATTGGTCTATATTTCTGTTTTTGTGCCAGTATCATCCTGTCTTGATGACTGTAGCTTTGTAGTATAACCTGAAGTCAGGAAGGTTGATTCCCCCAGCTGCATTCTTCTTTCTCAAGTCTTCTTTGGCTATTCAGGATCTTTTGTGTCTCCATACGAATTGGGAAACTTTTTGTTCTAGTTCTGTGAAGAATGCCATTGGTAATTTGATAGGGATCACATTGAATCTGTAGATTGCATTTGGTAGTACAGTTATTTTCACAATATTGATTCTTCCTACCCAGAAACATGGAATATCTCATCATCTGTTTATGTTGTCTTTGATTTCTTTCATTAGTGCCTTATAATTTTCTGTGTACAGTTCTTTTGCCTCCTTGAAGTGAAAGTGAAAGTGAAAAGTCACTCAGTCATGTCCAACTCTTTGCAACCCCATGGACTGTAGCCCACCAGCCTCCTCCATCCATGGAATTTTCTAGGCAAGAGTACTGGAGTGGGTTGCCATTTCCTTTAGGTAAGTTTATTCCTAGATATTTAATTCTTTTTGTTGCAATGGTGAATGGGATTGATTCTTTAATTTCTATTTCTGATTTTTCATTGCTAGTATATAGAAATGCAAGTGGTTTCTGGGTATTGATTTTGTATCCTGCAACTTTGCTAAATTCACTGATTAGCTCTAGTAATTTTCTGATACTATCTTTAGGGTTTTCTATATACAGTATCATGTCATCTGCAAACAGTGAGAGCTTTACTTCTTTTTTTCCGATCTGGATTCATTTTATTTCTTTTTCTTCTCTGATTGCTGTAGCTAGGACTTCCAGAACTATGTTGAATAATAGTGGTGAAAGTGGACATTCTTGTCTTGCTCTTGATCTTAGGGGGAATGCTTTGAGTTTTTCACCACTGAGAATAATGTTTGCTGTAGACTTATCATATATGGCCTTTATTATGCTAAGGTAGGTTCCTTCCATGCTCGTTTTTTGAAGAGTTTTAATCATAAATAGGTGCTGAATTTTGTCAAAGGCTTTTTCTGCATCTATTGAGATTATCATATGGTTTTTATCTTTCAGTTTTTTAGTATGGTGTATCACCTTGATTGATTTGCACATATTGAACAATCGTTGCATTCCTGGAATAAACCCAACTTGGTCATGATGTATGAGCTTTTTGATGTGTTGCTGAATTCTATTTGCTAAAATTTTATTGAGGAATTTTGCACTTATGTTCATCAGTGATATAGGTCTGTAGTTTTTTTTGTATATGTTGTCTTTGTCTTATTTTTAGTACTAGGGTAATGATGGCCTCATAGAATGAGTTCTGAAATGTTCCTTTCTCTGCAACTTTTTGAAAGAGTTATAGAAGAATAGGCATTAGCTCTTGTCTAAATGTTTCATAGAATTCTCCTGTAAAGCCATCTGGTCCTGGGCTATTGTGTTTTTTGTTTGGGTTTTTTTTTTTTTTTTTTTGAGATTTTTTATCACAATTCAATTTCAGCGCTTGTAATTGGGTTGTTCATAATTTATATTTCTTCCTGGTTCAGTCTTGGAAGACTGACCTTTTCTAAGAATCTATTCATTTCTTCCAGGTTATTCATTTTATTTCCATATAGTTTTCTTTTTTTTCCCCATACAGTTTTTCATAATAATCTCTTATAATCCATTGTATTTCCACACTGTCTGATGTATCCTCTCCTTTTTCATTTCTAATTTTGTTGATTTGATTCTTCTCTCTTGTTTTCTTGATGAGTCTGGCTAAAGGCTTGCCAATTTTGTTTATCTTCTCAAAGAACCAGCTTTTAGTTTTATTAATCTTTACTATTGTTTCTTTCATTTCTTTTTCATTTATTTCTGCTCAAACCTTTATGATTTCTTTCCTTCTACTAATTTTGGTGGTTTGTTGTTGCTGTTGTTGTTCTTTTTCCAGTTGTTTTAGGTGTAAAGTTAGGTTGTCTAATCAATATTTTTCTTGTTTCTTGAGGTAGGATTGCTACCTCATTTTGAGGTAGCAAAATGAGAAGCCTCATTCTGCAAGTGATTTTCCCAAACCACGGATTGAACCCACATCTCCTGCATTGGCAGGCAAATTCTTTACCACTGAGCCCACGTGGGAAGCCCATAGAGACCATAGTTACAGACAAAATGTGAGGTATCCATCCTGACAGAATTCCTATTCTTGCTTGCTCTTTCTGTATTAAGTAGAAGCATGTCTTCCACCCATAGAAAATCCTGTATGTCGAAGATGAAGAAGCAATGAGATACTACTTAAGGTAGGGTTTCAAAGAAGTCATGCTCTGTCCGATCACCAGGAGAGGAAAGAAGGCCTGTAGGGCTCAGATCGGATGCTCTTGCAAATCTAAAGCCTGTGTATCTACAGCCTGTTGCTGTATCCTGTGTAACTCTTTCTCAGAAGCTGGGCTTGGTGACACAAGGCACCCCCATATAAAGGCATTTTCTAAGACAACTTGCTTAATTGTGAACATACTCTCCTATTGATTGTCTCAAAGGCCTACGAGAAGAAATACTCCAATTTACTAGGGATCCAAAATTAAGTGGACCCTACTTTCATAACATGCACTTAACACAGTTAAATATAATCTAATCTTCTATTAAAACCGCACGATTTTAAAGATCAATTTCAGCAATGTATAGAGGTCGTGAGGATAAACATGTACTGATCCTAGACTTTCTAGGAATTTTCTAGGCTTTTAATTTACTCTTAGCACTTTTTTAATGTATCAAGTTCCTATTAAACTATTGTCATCTAAATTCTGATTAAACATAATTCATTATGATGATAATGAATTATATTTATCAAGCATTTGCTCTATGCCATGAATTACTCTATGGGTTCATGTGTATTATCTCAATGAATTCTTTTCTTTGTGAGGTAGGAACTATTAAGCATATTTTACAGATGAGGAAAATGAAATGCACTGCCCAGAAAAATGTGATATAATGTGTAAAAAGTGTATATGAAAGCAATTTTGAAGAAATTATTTAAACTAAGATTTCATAATGTAATAATAATGATCATTATATGGATAATGATAATAAAAATAATTATTATGTGAGGATCAACTCACATAATACTCTTAAAATACTTTAATTATGAAGCATTATACCAATTTATCAATAATATTATAGTTAATATTAGATGGTAAAAATTCTCCATTTAGTCATCTCATTTATAATTAACATTATGCATGACTTTCATATTTTAAAGCTCAGCAAGGTTATAATATTTTTCAATAGAACTACAAATCACTACTTCCTTTCTACAGAATGAATCTAAAATTCTGGTTTCTGAATGTTCCAGGGAAGGAGAGCCTGGATTAGCCTCTCAAGGGATCCTTATCTCAAAAATGTTAAGGTACTCTGATAGTGGAATGAATTACCTCAGCAATTGTTGAAGGTAGTTTGTAAATCATAGGCACTGTGGATTTTAAAAGCATGTGCTAGCAAATTCAGGTTTATGTTATCTCCATTCTCTATTGGTCCCTTGACTTTTCTCTCTTTCCTAAAATAACTGTAAGGATCTAAGAACAACCCCAAGCATAAATGATTTAGACCAACTCATTAGAAACTTTCTCATGGTTACAACTGAGTACAAAATATTCAAGCAGTCAAAATAGAGCTTTTCTTTTTATGTGTTTACAGTTTATAGGAGATTAATAGGCATTTTCTCCTTTGTTTTTAACATTAATTTATTTTTCTCTTGTCTCCTAAAACATCCTTCTTTAAAATGAGGTCATACTCCAGATAGATTTTTTAATACTTCATCTTTCACTTATTCTTTCTTAATCAATCATTAAAGAAAAAAGCTTATTTTTCCACAGGGAAGCAACTTAGCACATAAGATTTCCAAAAGTATTACTAATACAGAGTGGATTTAATAACTGGGAGGGATAATTGTAGCATTGCCTGTCAAGCATACAAATATTTAGAAATAACAAGCATTAGAAGGGTGAGACTCCAGCTCATTTGTTCTGAGAAACCAAGTCTCAAGCTCCACTCGATTGTATTCCACCTTCCCAGTTCCATGATTTAGACTATAGAGCTTTGATCTCTACTATTCCCTCCCTCCCATTCTGGTATATCTTATATTGGCATAAAATCCCCTTTAAGTGGCTGACTGCCAGGACTAGTTTCCAAACCCTTGGGATTTTTTTTTTCCCCTCAGTCTCAAGCTTTGAATTTGGAAGTGAAATCCATTTGTTTCAGCTTGTTCATTTGTTTTCTTAAGTGCCGTTAAGTGTTTCTATGATGTTGGAACACGAGGAAAGACGAGAAGTACAAGACATATTACAAGCAGAGAGAAAACGTAATGTCACAGAATTCTAGAAGGTAGTCAGACACATCATGCCCACGATTTCCCTCCCCACTCTTTACCATGTGCTTTCAGATCCTTTTAGCACATACTCAATTCCACCTTCACTAACGGAATCTTATTTATAACTAAAAAAAATATTTAATTTTGACTAAAATACCTGTCAAAGCAAAACTGTTATTTTCACTTAATATTAGAGAAAATTTCAAGGCCTTTCTTTCATTAATTATAGATAGTCCTTGACTGAGTTCTAGTTCAAAAGACTCCTAATTCTATCAAGACGAGCCTCATTTAAGAATCTAAATATAAAAGTTTCAATATAAGGATTGCATTGATGCCTCCAACTGTTCACCTCTCCTTTCATTCACACTCTTGCTACATGACTTTGCATGTCTTCCCTCAAACAAAGACAGAGTATATTTCCCTACCCCTTGATTTTGAATTCAGCTATGTGATTTTGCTTTCCTTAGGGGGAGGCTAGCAGTGATGCTGCAATGAGGGATGGGGAAAAAGCACCCATTGTCTGTTATTGCTCTTGTACTTCTACCAGCTATGAACACAACCAGGCTGGTCTGCTGGTGGTTGAAAGTCAGTGTAGCAGGACCACATCACCCTAGTCATTTCAGCCCAGACATCCTACATCAGTCAAAACCAGTCCGTCCTAGTGGTGCAAGAGAGCCAGCTTCCATCAGCTGAGCTGCCCTGTCACTCCAGCTGACTGCAGGTGCACCAGCCAGCCCAGCCAAGAGCACCTGAGCATGTTAGTGAGATAAATAATGTGTATTGTTTTATTCCTTAAGGTGTCCTCGTTGTTTGCTATGCAATATTACTGTGATGTTGGATAATTGATATGCATGTGTATAGATATAGTATATGCACATATATAAACATATGTGTACATTGTATTTATATTTATTCCTATATATTTATACTTAGGAATGTGTTGGAGGGTAAAAATATGTTTATGAATAGTAATGTAAAACATTTACATATGTGTGAATAAATTTTATGATAGATTTAGAAATTTTAAGGATACAGTTACAAAAGTAGACTGTTTCCTGAAGCCATTTTTCTGAAAATCCCTTTGCCTAAAAGGAGTTTTACAAGTATTCAAATCCCTTTTCAATGTGTTTATATTGATTTGAATGATTTATTTTTACTTTTTACATTATGGACAAATTTTAGTATTTTCATTATTTAGTCCTTAGAATATTTCATCTTAATTTTGTATACTAATAAATGCTAGATTCTCAACATATTGGGAAATATTTTTGAACATATGAAAGTATTTTGTTAAAGTTTTATTTAATATTTTATTCACTTTTAATATGTTAACACTTAGTCAGAAAAAAAAATACTTCTGCAGTTAAAAAAAGGTTAGCAATCAAATCTTCCCAATAATACTAAGCTATTAAATACAATCAACTATGGGATATATAAACTTGACACAGTTTAATTTTGAGTCATCTTATGAACTGTATGAAAAGTTAAGTTGCTCAGTCATGTCCGAATCTTTGCGACCCTGTGGACTGTAGCCCACCAGACTCCTCCGTCCATGGGATTCTCCAGGCAGGAATACTGGAATGGGTTGCCACTTCCTTCTCCAGGGTATCTTCCCGATCCAGAAATCGAACCCAGATCTCCCTCATTGGAGGCAGATGCTTTATCCTCTGAGCCACCAGGGAAGCCCTTATGAACTGTATAGTATTTCTTAGCTCAGTGTTTCTCCACAGAACAAACATACCAAAACATCTTAATCTCATGTGATATACTATGAATGTGAAACATCTTGAATCTTTCAAAAATGAAATGTTTTAAATTAGCTAGTCTTTTAAGTGTTCAAGACAGATTTAACAGGGAAAGAAATAAAAATATAAATAATCCCATCTTCATAAAAATGCTGTAAATTGGATAAACATGTACTAAAAATATTTTTAAATATATTAAATGGATTGACAGTGAAGTGAAATGTATTTCTCATGTCATTTTTCCACTATCAATGTGTTCAAGAGAACAACTTAGAAATTTAGAAATAAGTAATTATGGGCATGGTATCATTTAAAGTTTGATGAATGCCGGAAAATACTAAACTGTGATGCAAAACCAAAAGGGAACAAAATAGATCCTTAACTTAAGGTTAAAGTAATTATTTCATACACAATAATATCACACACACACACACACACACACACACACACACACCCCTACACACAAAGTACATCCATCCCTAGGAAGAACATAAATTTCTCATATAAAGTAGACAAGATAATACATAAATTTATCCCTGTTTTTTAGAGTAAATTTTAGAGACTGTAAAGAAAGCCGACTGACATCCCCGTGCAGAGCCCTTTGATCTTCCCTCCCCTGCTGTTTGCGGTTCATTGCCTGGATTGTTTCCACGATGGAAAACTCTCATAAATCATAAAATATGGTATAGATGTAGCATCATCAACTTGCATGGGGATTATGGAATTTAACCCTAAGATATGTTGAGTGTTGCTTCTCCTGAAGGAATGCTATGAGTATTGGAAAAACAATTCCAGTTAGGCCCATTTTACATGTTGGCATGGTCTGAAATACTCTCATCATCTAATTTAAAATGCTCATGAAAGATATACTAAATGGCAAAAAAAAAAAAGTGCAAAATTACAAATATATATATGTATGTATGTATGTATATAAAACCTTGGAAGAGATGGCTTGGAAAGGGAAAGGTGGGGATTCTGCTGGTTGCAGTATCAATAGAGTTAGACTGGAACACACAACTGAGTCACAACCAGGAAACTCTTAATACCTAAAGTATGAGTCTGTCAGTCATGTCCGACTCTCGAGACCCCATGGACTGCAGCCCGCCAGGCTCCTCCTGTCCATGGGATTCTCCAGGCAAGAAGACTGGAGTGGGTTGCCATTCCCTTCTCCAAGAGATCTTCCTGACCTGGGGATCGAACCCAGGTCTCCTCCATTGTAGGCAGATTCTTTACCATCTGAGCCACCAGGGAAGCTCATATTAATACCTAAGGCCACGCCAATAAAGTGTGCAACAGCTCCATTGTGACAAATCAGGCATTGGTGCCAATTCACTGGACTCTCCAGACAGAATTCCTGATATAACTGCCAGAATGTAATTTGGCTCCACTCCCACTGATGTGGACAGGGCCCTGAAGTGGACACTGCTTTCACAACAAGCCTCACTAGCGCCAGCCTACCTTGCTTGAGTGGTTCTGCACTTTGACAGCCAGCTTGCTTTATATGCATTCCAAATGCAGACAAGCCTACCCTCTACTCAGAGACCAGACAGCTGAGAGGCCCCTAACATGGCGTAGTCACTCACTGTCAGCAGAAACTTCCAACCAAAATCACACAGACACAGTGCAATGACCAGAAGCAGGTTTTATGAGTTCTGAACTTTCTATGTGCCTTCGAGAATGGCAGCGGGTTGAGGGACTTTCATGAGGCAACTGGGGAGATGTTTTTAAGGGTACAAACTTGTGACTAGTGTTAAAATTTGTTCTGGATATCCATGCACAGCACAATAATCATTCTCAGCAACATTGTATTACAAATTTCAAAGCTTTTAAGAGACTAGATCATAATTGTTCTCACCACAGAGAAGAAGTGATAATTATGTGACCTGATAGAGCTGTTAGCAAATAATGTGATGGTAATTGTATTGCAATGTATAAATGTATACCTTAAATGTACACAATACTACATGTCAATTGCATCTCAATAAAAATAAAAATAAGAAAAGAGGGAAATTACTGGAAAGAAGTAGGAAACACTTTTTTCCACCATGAAAATAAGCAGAAAGGATTTTAAAATGCATTTTTGAGTAAGGCTATATAACCTTGTGATTACCTCTAGCCATAGTGATTGAGTGACTAATACCATATAAGCCATGAGTAACAGAAGGATCGTAAAATAAAGAATAATTCCAAGGAAAATACAATACTACACAATATTTAGTACAAAAATTAAATGACATAGTTTAAACATAATAGAAAGGCAGTTCATTAAAAGTAGGCCCTTTCCTGTCTCTACTAAATAAATATTAAACAAGCATTTAAAGAATATCCATTTGAAATGACAATAAATCATTGGGCTGCTGATTGATGTGCCATATTCCAGGCAGACTCTGTATAGTCCTTGACTAAACATGTCCAAAATTCTGAATGATAATAGCACCTATGGCTATAAATAGGTGCATATATTTAAAATCAATAAAACACTGAGACCCTGTCTTTTTTTCAGTGTCTATCTCTAGTTCAGAGTGGTTCTTGTCACAAAATATTTTTTTTTTTTTTAATTTCTGTTTCTTACATGGGAAGTAGTTTTTAAACTTGTCATTAAAAGTCTGTAAGTATCTGGGTACATAAATGATAAACTTGTGAGCAAACATTAGCTTGGGACATGTAGTCATTTTTTTAAAAAAAGGGGGATAGGCAAAAGAAAGAAAGAAAAGGAGCCCCGGGAACTTTCCTTGACAGAGAGGTTATATGGATAAAGCAATTACCAAAAACAAAACAAAGCAAGAAAACAAGGACAGCCAGACAAAATAAGATAAATATAATCTAGGCACCAGAACTGTCAAAGGTCTGCTGCATACAAAGGCTTTTCTCAAAATTTAAACCTGACAAAGGGAACAGTCAAGGGGTCAGGGAAAGGCCTAGGATAGGGCAGCCAGCATGCATGTTAACAAAAATAAAATGAGATTAAAATAAACTTAGATGACATCTCATCATTCACTATTAGAAGTAGATTTTCCATAGCTCAAAGGAAACAGAACATCAGATGGAAAGAAAAGATGTGCTTCTGAAAAGTATTTATTAAATATTAAGTTAAAAGTATGTCAATCTTCCTGGGAAATCAGGATTGTTGTTGCTTTGCATGGTGAATAATTGCTTGGAGTTGCTCATGGTTACCATCTTGTTGCTGTTCATTCCTTCCTCATTTCCATATTTCTATTTGGAATCATTTCTGTTTGGTATCAAACCCTTTAACATTTCTTATAGTGCTGGCCTCCAAGTGCAGAATTCTCAGCATTTTTACAAGCATTTTTATTTTACCTCTATTTTTGAAGAAACTTTTCACTAAGGAAAAAGTAATTCTGGATTGGCAATTTTCTTTCTTTCAACATTTTAAAAATGCCTTTCCATTGTTTGACTTGTGTTTATCCATGTAAGAAGTCAGTCATTAATTTTATTATTGATCTTGTGAAGGTTAATATATGGTTTTTCTCAGGTTTCTCTGTTCTTTATATTTGCCCCCAATCTTTAGTTTGAAACACTTTTACTATCATGCAGTTGCATGGTTTTTGGTTGGTTTGTGTTTCCACTTTATCCATGCTTATGTTCATAGCTCTTCATGCACCTTTAGCCTGATTATCCTCATCACTTTTGAAATATTCTCAATCATTTGGTCTTCCAAGCTTGCTTCTGCTCCATTCACAGCTTGCCTCTATCATAAAAATTACATTTATAGGAACTTCCCACTGTGTCCATGTGTCTTTTGGTATCTTTTGTATTTCCTTTCTTCTACTTTCTGTGCTTCAGTCTTCCTTGTCTTTTTAGACATACATCCTTTTGTCAGATGTGTCAATCTGCTATTAAACACATCTACTGCATTTTTATTTTAAATTATATGTTTAGTGCTACAATTTCCTTTTATGGATTTCAGATCACTGGCTGAGTCGCCTGTCTCACCCTCTATTATCTTGAACATGCTAATTAGCATAAATTTCAAGCCTTAGTTTTCTGTTGCAATAGCCTGCATAACCATACGATTGATTGCTATTGTTTAACATTTTCTCTTGGACATGGTTCTTGGTACGCTTGGTAATTTTTTTTGATATTCAGTCGTTGTGCATGAAAAATGTGAGGGGCTCTGGATCACAATATCTACCTCCAGAGACTTAACGCTCATTTTCTGACAGCCAGCCAGAGTGCTGGCAGATTGTCTCAATCTAGGTGACATGATGCTGTTTTCAGACATTACAAGGTTTGAACTCTGTCTCCTAGCATGTAAAACAACCACCCCTCTTCCCAGAGGTTCCTTGTTGAGAGCCTTTAATGTATACCAAGGTTATTTTTTTCCATTTGAGATATTCTTTCCTACAATTTCTGTATCCCCAGCAAAGAAGGGAGACTACTGAAATCTTTGCTTGATTTTTATTTTTTGCTTAATTTTGGATATCTTGCCCTATGGGCTTATAAATGAACAAATATTTAGAGGAGAAATAGCCCATTCCTCTTTTACCACTTCTAAAACATTTTCTTCTAAAACATTTTCATCTTCTAAAATATTTCTTTCTAAAACCCTATTTGTCTCCTAAGACTTGGACCCTCAAGCCCTGGCCTCCCTCACAGGTCCATACATCTACTTTTGTCTCTCAAACCCCATAGGATTGCTCAAAGTCCTGCTGGCTATGCTTCCCCTCAGTATTTTCCTTCAGTGTCTCACTCCACCAAGATTAAAAATTGGCACATGTACCAAGAGTATCACCACATGCAGAATGGTGGACTCATGTCAATAAATTTTCATCTCTAAAGACACTGAACCAACTCCTGGATTCTGAGAAGCTCTATAACACCTTCAGACAGGTTGTGGTTTTGATGTATGTGCATGTGCAGTATTCATTTCCCAATTTTTCTTAATGGGGTATTCATCTGTTATAATTTCTTTCATCATAGCCAAAAGCTGAAGCCCCAAATTATCTGCAGGAGTTACTTATACTGCAGATCAGAAACAAGACGAAAAGTGCATAACTACCTGAAAACTGCAAAAAGAAAGAGAGGTATATGGCAGCAATTTCCAATCACACCTCATACCCAATGCTGAAGGTTGTAATCTTTGATACTGTTACACCATGCCATACCAGCTACTTGATTAATGAGCTGATCCTGTCAAATAGTTGGGTATTTCTGATTTAGATATTCATCTGCCTAAATGTCCTGAACAAGAAAATCTCTTGAGCTCTCTTCAGCTTTGTAATGTGTTAGCTAATTGGTGGGTGTTTAATGAACATTAGTAGTTTATTCACACACCATACACTAACAATTTAAAATCCCTGTTGATCAAACCATGTAGCAGAAAAGAAAAATCAAGAGAAAAAGTCTACCTGCCCTCTTGACTCTTAACACTTAATTTTTGCAATAGAAAGTTGTCTGTCAATGACATGTCATGAGGGTGTTTACTTATTGTTTTCATGAAAGCAGTTTTATTTTCAAATAAGTGGGCATAGAAGAGCTATGTTTTACAAAGACCAGATTGCTTCCATTTTGCAATTTTGTGACAGAATTACAATGCTTACCCCAAACACCTGTCACATAATCTAGATTCACAATTGCTTCATGCATTCAACACTCTGAAAACAAATTTCACTAAGTAATATGTTACTTTTTATCACAAGTAACTTAAGGCATACAATCACCTAGTCAATGGAATGACTAATGAAACTATAATCATGGGGACATGAAATTATATTTGTGAAAATATGAAATTCCTAATAAGTTCGGTCACTGTTCAAGGACCTGTAATCTACCTAACTATCCAGAGTACCTCCCTTCTCCTTAGACTGACTCTTGCTGGCAGTGGTATCTCACTAGGATACTTTCATATTTTCTTGGTACCATAAGATGTTGGAAGCAGTGACAGATTTTATTTTCTTGGGATCCAAAATCACTGCAGACAATGACTGCAGCCACGAAATTCAAAGACACTTGTTCCTTGGAAGAAAAGCTATGACAAACCAAACAGTGTATTAAAAGGCTTTAATCACTTTACTGACAAATGTCTACATAGTAAAAGCTATGGTTTTTCTAGTAGGCATGTACAAATCGGAGAGTTGGACCATAAGGAAGGCTGAGTGCTGAAGAAGTGATGCTTTTTAACTATGGTGCTGGAGAAGACTCTTGAGAGTCCCTTGGACTCCAAAGAGATCAAACTAGTCAATTCTAAAGAAAATCAAGCCTGAATATTTGTTGGAAGGACTGACGATGATGCTGAAGCTGAATCTCCAATACTTCGGCCACATGATGCAAAGAACTGACTCATTGGAAAAGATCCTGATGCTGGGAAAGATTGAAGGCAAGAGGAGGTGGGGCAACAGAGGATGAAATGCTAAGATCACCAACTCAGTGGACATGAATTTGAGCAAACTCCAGGAGACAGTGAAGGACAAGGCAGCATGGTGTTCTTCAGTCCATGAGGGTCACACAATCAGACATAACTTATCTCCTAAACAACAGCAAGAACAGTAAGTTTTTGGATTCTTCTGTAATTTTTATGTAATGTTTATAGAAGTAGAAAGCTCCTATCTAAGTCTTAAGAAAGTGTCACTTATCATGTCAGACTCTTTGCGACCCCATGAACTGCAGCCCTCCAGGCTCCCCTGTCCTAAGAGAAGATATAAATCAGCTCTTGGTATTTTAAGCTTGGTAAAGACATCTTCCCCTTGCCCTCTTCTGGGAAAGTCCAAGTCCTATGTTTACTTCTTCAGATAATACAATGATGCTCTTTATTCAGCTGCTTGGCTGAATCACTCCTGCAGGAGTTTCGTCCACCACTTCATACTCACTAAGTACACAACATTTCTGAATTATCAAAATCTCCATTCTAATTTGAGACTAAACATGTAAAATTGTTCAATCTGTTTATGAAAATTCATTGAAAATAAAGTTAAGGAGACAAATGGATTTTATTCGAGCCAAATTGAGGATTAGAAACTGGGAGACAAATTCTCAGAAAGCCCTGACAACTATTCTACCCATTAGAAGTTGAAGGCACAGTCATATACATTTTCAAGACAAAGACTGGACATCAAAACAGCACTGATATTTTACATAAAGTTTGCCAAGGATACATAGTCCAGGTAAACGTGTACAAAGCAAGCAGCAAGTCACCATGACCCCTTACAGAGTTGGGAAAGGATGCTTTTCTTCTGAAAAGTTATATTGTTAGCATCAGAAGAAAGGGGGAAAACAATTTTTACAGTTTGGCAGTCACTCCTATCTTTGGAGAACTCTGGATAATGTGGTAGTACAAATGCACACTGCACATTAGGGATGAAGAGAGGAGGCCCAAACAAACAGGGAATTTTGTTTAAATCTTCTTATTCTGCCCTAAAACATAACTTTTATTTGGTCAAGTCAAAAATTTATCATAACCACTACATTCCTATTTAGAATGGCCAAATTCTGGAACATTGACAGTATGAAGTTCTGGTGAGGATAAGGAGCAATAGGAACTCTCATACTTTGCTGGTGGGAATGTAAAATGATACAGCTATTTTGGAAGACAGTTTGGCAGTTTCTTTTAAAATCTAATACATTTTGCCAAACAGTCCACCAATCACATGTGTGTGTATTAGGAATTCTATAGGAGTTGGAAACCTAAGTCCATTAAAAAACTACACAGAGATATTTATTTTTTCTAACTTTAAACTTTTTATTTTGTATTGGGGTGTAGCCAATTAATAATTTTGTGATACAGGTGACCAGTGAAGGAACTCAGCCATAGATATACATGTATCCATTCTCCCCCAAACCCTCGTCCCATCCAGGCTGATATATAAGACTGAATAAAGTTTCATGAGCTATACAGTAGGTCTTTGTTGGTTATCCATTTTACATACAGATGTATATAGCAGCTTTATTCATAATTGCCAAAACTGCCAAAACAACCAGTCTATCCTTTGGTGGGTGAATGGTACATACAGGCAATGAAATATTCAGTAGTGAAAAAAAAATTATCAAGCCATGAAAGGAAATGTAAATGCATATTACTGAGTGAAAGAAGCCAGTCTGAAAGGGCTAGATAATTTATGACTCCAGTTATATGACATTCTGGAAAAGGTAAAAATGTGGAGATGTCAAAGAACTAGTGGTTTCCAGGGCTGATGGGAACAGGGGAACATGCGTAGGCAGAACAAACAGGAGTTTGAGGGCAGTGAAAATAATGTGAGTGATGTTATAATGCCATTACAGGGGCTTCTCAAGTGGCTCGGTGGTAAAGGATTCATCTGCCCATGCAGGAGACGTGGGTTTGCTCCCTGGGTCAGAAAGACCCCCTGGAGTAGGAAAAGGCAACCCATTCCAGAGGAGCCTAGCGGGTTACAGTCCATGGGGTCACAAAGAGTCGACAAGACTGAGCAACTGAGCACATATGTCATTATGCACAAATGCACAGAATATACAGAAACAACAGTGAAAAACTTAAGGCAAACTGGACTTTGAGTGATTATACGTGTCAGTGTAAGTTCATCCTTGGCAAACCAACAAACTATTCTAAGATGTTGAAAACGGGGAGCACCATGCATGTGCAGTGGCAGGGGATGTATGAGAAATCCTTCCTCTGGATTTTGTTATAAACCTGAAAGTGCTCTAAAAGAATAGTCTTTAAAAGAAGTGCTTTGTACTAGCCTTCTAACCGATACACTACTAAGCTTTTATATTGCTAATCTTATCTTGTACCATTGTCAATATTTTAACCCACTGATTTTATTTTTCATTTCCAGCAATGAGATATGTTAGATAAAAATTAATTATCCCTCCTAGAAGTATATGAGAAAAAAATTATACAGTAGTAAATATCTTTATAAATATACAGCTGAGATCATAGGAATATAATGGAAAAATTCCCAAACACTAAAATGAAGAGCTAGACAATGTATTAAAATGCAGAGACATTACAGCCAACAAAGGTCCATCTAGTCAAAGCTATGGTTTTTCCAGGTGTCATGTATGGATGCGAGAGTTGGACCATAAAGAAGGCTGAGCACCCAAGAATTGATGCTTTTGGACTGTGGTGTTGGAGAAGACTCTTGAGAGTCCCTTGGACAGCAAGGAGATCAAACCAGTCAATCCTAAAGGAAATCAATCCTGAATATTGGTTAGAAGGACTAATGCTGAAGCTGAAGCTCCAATACTTTGGCCACCTAATGAGAAAAGCCAACTCATTGGAAAAGACCTGATGCTGGGAAAGACTGAAGGCAGGAGGAGAAGGGGACAACAGAGGATGAGATGGTTGGATGGCGACAGATGTGAGCAAACTCTGGGAGACAGTGAAGGACAGGGAAACCTGGTGTGCTGCAGTCCATGGGGTTGCAAGGAGTCAGACACGACTGAGCAATTGAACAATACTGCAACCATAGTGATAAGCAGTAAGCTGAGGTAGCAAGTATCTTTGGGAGTTTGATTAGTCATACTAATAGCTTCGAGCTTTATAAACCCATCTGCCTGCAAGGTGGGAGACCTGGGTTCGATCCCTGGGTTGGAGAAGGGAAAGGATACCCACTCCAGTATTCTGGCCTGGAGAATTACATGGACCATATAGTCCAAGGGGTCGCAAAGAGTCAGACACAGCTGAGCAACTTTCACTTTATAAAGTCATCCCAGAGTTAGAAACAAGACAAAAGATCCACTCAAGGCACAGAGTTAGAAACAGATTCCCAGTATAGCTGTGACTACGCCATCCCTAAAAGATTTTACCTTCGGTAAAAGAAAGAAGGAGAGAAAGCTCAGTCACCATTAAAGGGAGACAACATGGGATTTTGGCTCAGCAAGGGTGGAAGAAAAAGTCTCCCGAATATCTTATAACCAGTGCTGTACTTCATGCAGTTTTGAGAATCAAATGTAAACTATCTGCAAATCAAGAAACTGACATAAAACCTTGCTTCCATTTTAAATAGCTTTCATCAAAGATCTCATTGAATCGCACTTGAATAAAAATGAAAAATATTGAAGAACGAGTTCATCAGACATCCGGAGAAAGCATGTTACAGGTGGAGAGAACCAAGAATTCAATCCCCTGAGTGAGTCTAGAACCTGCAGTGACTCAGGACTGGATCATCATCCCCACACCGGCAAGACGTCTCCCATCCCACTTCAAAGGTGGCCTCACTTTTGTCTCCTGGACATAGAGCAAGTCACTGGTCCATGGAAGAGAAATACTGGGAAGCCAAAGAAAACACGAAAGTTGGTGACACCAGACCTACAGACACAGCAGACCTGAAACATCAGATATCAGGTTTGGGCTGAGTGTTGTCAAGACAAGACTGCTCAGATGGGCAACATCTTCTCAAAGAGCAAGACCCATCTGAGCACTGATTCAATCCCTTTGGCCAGTCTAGGTGTTATATTCAGGGACACGAAACAGAATGAGCTGTTCTAATATATGTCTCTTAGGAGTTAGAGATCAAAAATTTAGAGAAAATGGCAAAAGATAATAATCAAATTACTGAGAACTTCCTCAAATTGTTAAAGGTTCAAGAAGATCAACATGTCAAGAACTGAATAATTAATAATAAATTCAAACCTAGATACATAGTTTAAACATCAGAGCACCAAAGACATAGAAAAAGAACTTTAACAGTTAATAATTTCAATCACTCACCTTGTTTTAATACTGCCAAACAATTGCCATTACTTAATAAAAATTAAAAAACCTAACACAGTCTTGAAGTGAATGATTTTTCTCAACTTCATAAGTCCTGTCTGTCTGAACTTATTTTTTGCCATGTTCAGCAAATATGTCTACACAGTTCAAAGGCCTTGTGTATTCTGAACTTCATCTCCCCATTGTCTTCTTCCAGAGTGCTCTTTTCTCTGCCATCATCACTTAACATCTCACCCAGGATATAAATCACAAGGTACACTCACCTCCACCTTGAGACCTTCCTGGTCCTACCAGCCCACATCTGTGCCACTCACTGTGTCCTATGACCATATAATACATGGTACTATTCCTATTTGTGGATGTGTATCTCCTTGCTCAATTGAACTATTGTCCTTAAAGGATATGTACATTGATGATGGTTTAAAGCTGTAATTCTTTAACTCTTAGATCTAGCAGATTCAGAAAATTGGGGAAAATATAGCATTCATAGCTCTTTCTTTTGCTGGAAATACATTAATAATCACCATCCACTATCTATGTCATTTCATAGAAGAAAGGATATTTTAACAATGAAAGTATATTAAGGATATAATCTCATGGAAATTTAATAAATTTACCTTAATATGAAGTTCACTATATTCTCGTTTTTCTCGCTCTCATGAAAATATAAAATCTTGATCAATGGCAGCCCCAGTTGCTTCAAAACTAACACTTAGAAAGCACTTCTCTACTATTACTTTGATTTCCCTCCTTCTGGTCTCTAGACTTACAGCAGAGAAAAGATAAATAAATTCATCAATGATCCAATTAAGTGACCGAATTCAAAGTATATTTATTTCCTCGTGTTTTCTTGTTCTTATCATGGACCTTGTCTGCATTTGTCATCTCCTAGTCAGACCATTGACAGTTTTTTTGAAAAAGGTTACCAAGGCCAAAAAAAGAAAAAATTCTTCTCAGAAATTTTAACTGAAGTTTTTAGTGGATGTTTGTTGTTGTAGCAGTTTTAATGCAAGATTCTACTGCATGTATTTAAAGGCAAATGTCAAAGTCTACTTCTAGCTTTCCTTTATTGTCTTTTACGTTGACCATTATTTCTTATTTTCCTTTTTTCTTTTTTTTTGGTAGCTCTAAAGTTATTTTCTGGCATTTTCTTTATTCTAAGTTGTCCCGGTTTTTACTTCTGTGCTTTTCTCAGCCATACTTACATGTTTACAAAACTTTAATCACTTATTTACACCCACAGTTCTCATTTACAAAAATATTTACCCCTGTGCACTTAGGATGCATTACTTTTATGAAGTTAATTTTTCTATTATTAAAGCAATACAATTAGTGAAAGAATATTTTAGCATTTTTTAAATACAAGGAAATGACTCACAGAGATAATCATTGTTAACATGTTGATGTAGTCCCTATGTTCCTGTAGAGTCTTTTACTGGGTGTTAACATTTTACTCTTTCAGTTTTAAAAAAGGATTATATATATGATAATTGACAAAAGAATATTTAGAGGTCCTGGATGTAAAATAATACAAAGACAGAGTGCATTTGCCTATAACATCTACCACTATTGGTCTGTTACCACCATTAGAAAATTAGATAATACGTCAAACCATGCTATGTGAATTTTGGAAAAATATATGGCCTAAGGTCCTTGACAATCAAAATGACCACTTCCTTGATCTATGCAACTCTGCTTTTGAGGACAGCAAAGGAAATATTTTTGGCTTAATAAGTATCCTGGCAGTGTCCCCATTGTGAAAATAATTATCTATTGTTATTAAGTGCTATACCAAGGTATCACAAATTACTGATTTCAGAGGCCACAGTATATTTGACAACACCATTTGCACGCCTTCTTCTAAGAAAATCTTCTGCATCCCAGAAGACTCCCGTGGGGGTGATGTAACCCATCTTCCCATTTCCCTTCAACAAATGTATCATGCATGTTATCTCACCAGCCACTGCTGATGGAACCAGTAATTAGCACCAGAACTCAAAGTCAGCCAAGACAACAAGTGGCTTTCTTGGTTTTGCTTTTTGGTTTTTCCTGCAATTTGGACTCAAAGAATGAGTCATTTTGGGAGTGGAGGCCAAGCAGTCATGTAGAGCTCTAGTTAGGATTTCAATACTGGATGCAGAAACAAGCAATGACAAAAGAGTAATGCAGGTTTAGAAAGAGAACTATCTTCCTTTTTCTAGACCTGATGACTTTGTTACTAGGCCCAGCTTCCTCTGCATGAAGTCCACCTCTTTCAGCTGTCTTGGATTTCTATACTTTGAATGGTTATTCACTTTGAATAACTTCTTTTTTATTGATGAGCTATTTTCAGTGTGGTTTTGTTCCTTGCAAGTAATGACTGAAAAACAAGGTGGCAGAAGGAATAGGAGATTCTGTCTGGTTTGTAGAAGGAGGATGGAGGTTTAAGAAAACTTCTCAAGGAGTTGGCAGAGGGCGGAAGGTAGAAAGTGGGGGAACAAAATGGGAAAGAAACAGAACTAAAAGGAAGGAAACCCTCCCTACACAGATAAGCTTTGCCCTGGACTGATATGTTCAGTAAGGAAATACTTGCATTTTTTTTTTTTTTTTTTTTACAGCAAGCAGTTTATTTGGTTGAAGGCAAAGTACCAAACTCTGCTTCCTTGCTGTGGGTAACCTCTCAAATCTCTGTTCAGATCTTTAAGCTTTAGCTGAGCTTCCAGAGGTTTGGGCAGAGTTACACACAGAATCAGAGGCTCCTTCTTTCTAGCTTTCTCCTTTTCTGGTGTTTTTCCTCCTCATATTTCAGTGGTTGCAATTGCCCACTGAACCCTGTCATCTGGTTCTTCAAGCAAGTAACTCTGTGCATTTTCCGTCAGTTTTAGCAACTTCTCTGGTGGCTCAGACGGTAAAGTGTCTGCCTACAATGCAGAAGACCTGGGTTCAAATCCTGGGTCGGGAAGACCTCCTGGAGAAGGAAACTGCAACCCTCTCCAGTATTCTTGCCTGGAAAATCCCATGGACGAAGGAGCCTGGTAGGTTATTGTCCATGGGGTCACAAAGAGTCGGACACAACTGAGCAACTTCACTTTCACTTAGCAATCCCTGGAGGTGGAGGATAAATGTTTTATAAACAGGAAACACGAGAATCCTTTCCCTTCTTCCAAGTATCATCTCTTCTCCAATTTCCACACATTTCTATTACTCTTCAGTGCTATCAAGTAGTAGTTTTATTTGTGTTTTTCAAGAATTGATAATTTTTATCAATCCCAGAAGGGCTAGTCTGACAAGAGGTACTTGGCCCAGAGGAAGCAGAATGCTTCCGCATGTCTTTTTCCAGTTAAACCTTTTCAGTTTGGAGTCTTCCTCTTTGATTTAACCCTTGAGTTAGATGAAGTAGCCCTTGAGTTATCATTTTCATGACAAACAAATATAGAAACAGCCTTTTCTGAATCTATGCATGCCAGGAAGTGCTATTCTATTTCCTTCCTATGGAGAATGTAGCTTGGCTAGTTACATAGGAGTGTCACAGCTGGCATGAAGCAATACAGAGAAGAATATTGGAGAGGTAGGCAATGGGATAGGATAAATTCTTATTGGATTCTAACAAAGCTGTATAATATGAACACAATAAACTCAAGCTATAAACATGGAAAACAGAACTGACTAACATATTTTAAGACTCTGGCCTAGGAAACTCCACATGTACTTTGGCTCCTCTAGATAGATCCTCTCCCTATAAAGAATGAGAAAAAAATAGCAAAAAATAATACTTGAAGTTAAACTTTTAAAATCAAGACCCAGAAAAGAACAAACAAAAACTAATACCAGAAAAGAATTCAATAAAGGAATTGTTCTACCAAGGTGTGGGCAGGGTGTCGAGATACAAGGAAGGATGGTGCAGATCCCCAGGCAGCAACCACAGGTAACCATTTCTACACCAAGTCTGAAGGGGTGAAGGCAGGTAACAGATCTTGGAATCTAGAGAAGGTAGCACCCACGGGTTGCTGTGCCAAGTCAATAAGCTGGAAGGAATGAAGATGGGGAAATAAGTGCTCCAACCTTATCCTCTCTCTGTCCCCTCCTTGCCTACAGATGCTCCTCCTGGTTGAACTCAACTGGAAGCCAGAAGATGCTCTAGTCTGGTGATGGAGTCCACACGTATTAGTTTCACAGCGAGTGCCCACAGGGTGAAGGAGGGTAGAGCCTGGATTTAGAAGGTCAACCAGAAAAAGTGTGGAACTTACGAAAAATGTACTGGAGATGAAAGAGGAAAGAATTTCATCCTAAAGCAAAAATGAAGTGCAGACATCTGAAAAGTGTATGAACTACGTGAAACTATGAACTTGCAGGGGTTTTTCAAAACAGGTTTTGTATACTCAGTAGGACATAAAAAGAGGCAGTTTCTATGAAACAGATGTAGAAGGCTTCAAGGAGAGAACAGAGTAAGATCTCAGTAAAATTGGATAAAATAATGGTTTCTTTTAAAAGAATTAAAGATATAGAAGCAAAAGTAGTAGTAAGAAATATGGATACAATAGAAAATTAAATGAGTTCTAGTCAATACAGAAAACTCAAGTGGAAAACTTCTAACATAGAAATTATATAGTAACATTATATTGACAAAATATAACCAATGAAATTTAAATTCAAACCCAAGCCCCAAGGTAAAAAATGTTCTCTCCGTGGTGCCAGAAAATAAGAGGAAACTTAAACAACGAGTGACTGAGAGCTACAGTGTCCCACTGAATGTCTAGATTGAACATCTGTCTAAGTGACTGGATCTTTAACACAGTTTCACCAAGATGCTTCTGATGGCCCTGGGCTTGGCGTCTGAGAGATGGAACTAAGCTTCCTAAGAAAAGAACCTGCCTGAGTTGTCTCATCTATCTTAAAGGAAGAGAGAGTCCCTGATAGCCTTAGGATATGGCAGAGGACAGCCTATCTCTGTGGATCACAGAAGGAATAACTGTGGCTGAAAAAAAGAGAAAACACAAGCTTGTGGATGTGACTTTTGCATTTGCACGTTGACTTAGTGCACAGAGCCAAGACGTTTACCTAATAACTGAAAGGACACTTCGACAACTGAGGCCACTCGATCCTCCAAAAGAGAAATAACTGCCACTGACAAGGAGCCCACTGGTAGAAACTTCAGCAGACTCAGACGAAATAGATTGCCAAAATCAGAAATGGTAGCTATAAAAATGGGAAAATTCACATCTCATCAATACCTTTATGCAAGTCTTAGAGAGATATTAAAAAGCAGGTTTATGATTTTCAGAGATGAAAATAATATAACCAAAATTCAAGAATAAACATTGTGGGGGAAAGAGAGGAGTCAGATATAAAGATAAAAATGTAAATTCTAGAATTAAATAATGTAGTTTATTAACATTAAAAACTCAGATGTGTAAGCAGCTGTGTTGGACAGCACCAAAGAAAAATTGATAAAATGATAGATAAATAAAAAGAAATCACTGATACTAAAACACAGTCAGATAAAGGGATGAGATGTGAAAGTTGAGATGCAAAGAATGACATATTCCAACTTATTTCTACTACAGTTCCAGGAGAAAATCCATAAAAAGAGGGGAAAGCAGTATTCGAAGAGATGATGTTGGAGAATTTTCCAGAGTTGAGGAAAGAGTGAATACTCAGATTAAAAACACTTCTTAAATCCTAAGTAGGATAATTTAAAAACAAATCCACAAATAGAATAAAATGTCTAGGAAGCTACAGAACATCAAAGATGATGAGAAATAATAAAAACTTAGAGAATACAAATCATTTACAAGTAATGATCAACAGACTTCTCATGAGCAATGATACACGCCAAATAAAATTGGAGTAACATCTCCTAATTGCTGAGGAAAAGTAACATCATCCTTCTAAACCAATCTCAATTGTCATTTAAAAGTAAGGCTAAAATAAGCATATTTTTCAGATACAAACCCAGTGAGACATTATACTTACAGAGAGTACCACTTCAGAAGAAAGCACTTTACCAGAAAAGAAATTGAATCTACAAGGAAGCGGTTCAAATACCGCATTTTAAGGTCCTCATCTTCTCTGGGCAGAAGATACAGGGCAACATTCAGCTTTGTTAAGATATATGTACACGTAACAATTGACAGATAAACTTTAAAACAGTGGTCCTCAAATGGGAGTGAGTTTCCCCCCATGGGATATGTGGCAATGGCTGGAGGCACGTTTGGTTGCCCTAACTCTGGGAGAAGGCAGAGGTCAGTCGTGCTGCTCAGAAGCATCCTGCAATGCGCAGGACAGGCTCTCCCAGCAGAGAATCACACAGCCCGGGTTGTTTGTACTGTCCTTGAGAAGCTGACTCAGATCCATAGAACAGAAGGTATAACTTTGAAACCAGTATTAGAAAGGGCAGAGTAAGGATGTTATGCAAAGAAGGAATGAGTCCCAAGTGAAGGACTTGCATGACAAAGATGATTGAAATGTAATCGTTATAAATATAAGGAAGATAAACTTATCTAAAAGGCAGACATTCTCAACTTGAGCAAAAAGAAAGAAAATTCAGCTATTTACAAGTTCAAGCTTAGAATTCAATGGCATAGGAAGTTTTAAAATGGAGGAATGGAAAATGATACTAACCAAGAGAAAGATAATATAGCAAAAGTAGTACCATGAGAGCAAACAGAATTCAGAGTTAAAAGCATTGTTATATATAAACATGTACATTACTTGATGACATAACTATTGTGAACCTATGTGCAATTCATAAAAACCCAATATATAAGGAAACAAGTATCAAATAATTTTCACAAGAATTTATAAATTTAGCAGATAGGAAGAGCAAAACAGGCTGATATACTTAAAAAACTTGATCATCTATAGAGGGAAACGAATGAAACTAAAACTATCTCCTAGCTATATTGACATAACAGCAATATTAAATATTTATAAACAAGCATGTCCCTGGGCTATTTAGGAAAGATCTGTGTCTTTTTGCTTTGCAACAAACAAGATTTTCCATTTTTTGTCTGAGCATAAGAACATTGCCTAAAGCCAAAACTTAAAATATATGTGTATGTTTTTAACTCCAAATACAGTAGTTCTTCCATTCTACTATACGGTGGATATTAGAAAGGCAAATTTATCAGTTTAAAAGTTTTTGTAAGATCTCTGTTTCTGCAAAACAAATGATTGAAATTTCCAGCCCAGTTCTCTGAGGCTTAAACAATGTATGTAGAATAAATGTCTAGGCTGCATAACTAATCCCCCCTCTTCTCTCTCTGCTGCTGCTCCTAAATCGCGTCAGTCGTATCTGACTCTGTGCGACCCCATAGACGGCAGCCCACCAGGCTCCTCCGTCTCAAAAACTCTAATACTTGCCTGCTTAAGTATAAAGTTAAAGAAACTTTGAGGAAAAGGGAATTACCACTTACAGACATTGTAAAATGTTGATTGCGGTGGGGAAATTTTACTCTGGAATCCTAAGTACATCAGCTCTTAATTATTTTCCGAGGGAACTGGAAATTTCCAGAAACAATTCTTATGTTTTTTCCCAATTTCATATGTCCTCAGATAATGAGAATTTTAAAGTTATGCCAAAGTTCTGTCAAAGTTAAGTATACATGTTACATGATTTATATATGATTGTAAGACTATGTTGATTTGCCCACAAACGTCTTACAGCTGATGTCAGCATTCACTCAAGCACCATGGTCAGCTATTAAAAACGCATGTGAAACAAAATTATTGACCTGTAAGTTTCATGTGAGGTGATGAAAGTGAAGTAAACTTTAACTTAAAACTTTCATGCAAGAAAAAAATCGTTCTGAAAAAATCATTTTTCAGATGTTTTATTTATAATGGCAAAATCAGTGAAACTGGAAGCTATAGATGTTTGAAGAGGGAAGCAATACTAAACACACTAAAAAATAAAAGAAAATATAATAATGTGTAGTATTCTTCCTTTGTCATTTGGATGGTTGCTTAAAGCACCCTGCAAAAGTCTCAACTTAAAGGACAGAAAAGGATATTGAGTACTTTTCCTAGTGTTAATTAATCATACCAAATAATAATAATATTTACTTATACAACTCTGCCTCCTCCAACTACAACCACTGCATTAGGACACTGTTTTAAAAGTGTTGACTATGTGTTCATATGGCTTCAATATCATTGGTTCATTCTTAGTTATATTGTAAGAATCGTTATGAATTTAACAAAAATCCTCATGTACTCTGTTCTGCTATTAAAATTGCTTACTTTATATTTAAATTTCTTTAGTGAAATGGTAATATGTATTTTATATGCATTTGTGAGCCATCGACACTCTCGAGGGATGTATAACGATGCCTTGATGAAGCCCTCAAATTTTAAAAACACAAAATTATGTTATAAATGATTTTCTCCTTTATTAGCACTTTGTCTTTTCCCTGCACATCTAACACTAAATTTAACTACACTTTTATTGTGTCTTTCTCTTACTTAATGGCTATTTTTCAGGAAAAAAAAAGTTTGTAGCATAAGGGATAATATAAAGAATACGGAATGAAAAGTAAATCATAAAATTGTGCTGCAGTTGCCCCCTGCTTAGGTAAACAATTTGCTAACACACACACACACACACACACAATATGACTATAAAATTCATTAACTGGCAAAATTATAAGTTCCTACATGCCCTGGATGGGCTTCTCTGGTGGCTCAGAAGGTAAAGAATCTGCTTGCAATGAAGAAGATTCGTGTTCAATCCCTGGGTTGAGAAGATTCACTGGTGAAGGAAATGGCATCCCACTCCATATTTCATTTTTAAAACTGAACGTACTTCCCTCCCATCCACACCTCCTTAATCTCTGGGAAGCATTTATCTGTTCTCCATTTCTATGGTCTTATTTTTTCAAGACTCTTATATAAATGGAATTGCATATCATGTAAACTTTTGGATTGGCTTTTCTAAATGACTATAGTTTTCTGATGATCCATCCAGTTTATGGCATACATTAATAGTTTATTGCTTTTTTATTGTTCTGTTGTACAGACATATAACTGTCTAATCATCTATTGAAAGACATCTGGGTGGTTTCCTTTGGGGAGGGGCTATAAATATTTATGTTTAGGTTTCTATGTAAACACAACACTTAATTTCTTTATGATAAATACCTATAATTGCTGGATCAAAAAGTGCACATTTAGTTTTTAAGAAACTGCCAAAATATTTCCAGAATGACTATAACATTTTACATTCCCACCAGCAGTGTATGAGTAATCCAATTTTCCCATATCCTCACCCACATTTGGTGATGTTACTACTTCTTATTTTAATCATTCTGTTAGATGTGTGGTGCTATCTCATTGGCTAATGATGTTGAATATTTTTTATGTGCTTATTTGACAACTATATCTTCTCAACTGCCAAATGTCTGTTTATACCTTTGCTTATTTTCTGTTGAACTGTTTCTATTTTTACAGTTAAGTTTTGAGAGCTTTTTACATAGTGAGATACAAGTTATTTCTCAGAGAGATGGTTTGTAAATATTTTCCTCCAGTCAGTAACTTCTTACCTCAATCTCTGTGAGTGCATGTTCAGTCACTCAGTCACGTCCGACTCTTTGCGACCCCATGGACTGTAGCCCGCCAGGCTTCCCCATCGATGGGAATCTTCAGGCAAACCTGGAGTGGGTTGCCGTTTCCTCCTGCAGGGGACCTTCCTGACCCAGTGATGGAGCCTGTGTCTCTTGCGTCTCTGGTACTGCAGGCGAATTCTTTCCACTGAGCAATCTGGGAAGCCCCAATCTCTTACCAGGATCTTTCAAAAAGCAATTTTTAAAATGAAGTCTGATTTATCAACATTACTTTTAATGGATTATTCTTTCAGTGTTAAGTCTAAAAATAGTTCACTTAGCCCTAAATCTGGAAGATTTTCTTTTCTGTTTTTTTTTTATTGAAGTTTTATAGTTTTACATAATGCAGTTAAGTCTGTGACACATTTCCAGTTAAATTTTCCTGTAACTTATAAGAAGTAGATTGAGTTTTTGTCCTTGGTTTCTTCCACTCTGAACGTTTAACTGCCCCAGGGCCATTTGCTGAAAAGTTCCTTTCCTCCATGTAATTGCTTTTGCCCCTCTGTAAAAAATCTATTGTGTATGTTAGTTCTACTTCTGGGTTCTCTGTTCTGTTCCATGGATCTGCATTTGTCCCAATGCTACATGACACGGTTTTCATTACTGTAGCTCTATAGTAAGCTCCACAGAATAAGTTGGGGCCTATTCTTTCTTCTATTTTATGGAAGAGATTGTGTAGAATTGCTGTCAGTTCTCCTCTACATATTTGATGAAATTATCTAGAGTACCTTTGGAGGTTTGGAGAGTTCTGTGAGCAGTGTTTAAGTTACAAATTCAATTTGCTTAATATTTATAGGGCTATCCAAATTGGCTACTTCATATTGAGCGACTTGCGGTAGTTCAAGTTGTTCACAGAATTGACCCATTTTCTAAAAATTGTCATTTGTGTGTATAAAGTTGTTTGTGGCATTCCATTATTTTCCTTTCAATGTTTGCAGTCTCTTTACTGATAACTGCATATGTGTGTCCACAGTTTCTTTCCTTTGTCAATCTTCCTAGAGGTTTGTCAATTTTATTAATCTTTTCAAAGGACCAGTCTCACTGATTTGTCTATTGTTTTCTGTTTTTAATTTTATTGATTTCTGTCTAAAGAATTTCCTTTAGCCATTCTTTCAGGTTAGGTCTACTGATAACAGATTTCTTGGTTTTCTTTCATCTAAGAATGTCTTGATTTCCTTTTCATTACTGACAAATATTTTCACTGAGTAAAAGATTCCAGTTGATAATTATTTCCTTTCAGCAATGGAAAAATATTTTGACAATCCCTCTGGCCTCCATGATTTCTGATGAAAAATCCACAGCTGTTGGAACTGCTTTTCCCTTTTTAGGTAAGATGTCATTTTCCTCTCTGCTTTCAATTTTTTCCTTTGTCTTTAATTTTCAGATGTTTAATTGTGATGTCTTGGCATAGATTTATTCGGACTTATCCTGTTTGAGGTCACTAGGTTTCTTGAATCTGTGGGGGTTTTTCCTCTTGCTAAATTCAGGAAGTTTTCAGCCACTAATTCTTTGAGTACTCCTTTAGGGCCTCATTGCTTACTCTCTTCTGGGAATCTGATGATATGAATGTTAGATCTTTTATTATCATCCCACAGGGACCCAAGGCTGACTCTGTTCATATTTTTTTTCAGTCATTTTTTTCTCTATTAGTCAAATTGAGTAATTTCTATTGTTTTATCTTCTAGTTCACTGATTCCTTCCTCTGTCCCATCCATTCCACTCTTCAATCCATTCAATGACTTTTTTATTTAAGTTATGCACTTTTCCAATCTAAAATCCATTGACTTCTTCTTTATACCTTCTGTTTCTTTGTTGAGAGTTTCTCTTTCTTTGATGAGGCTTTTCCAATTTTTATTCTTTTCAAGCATGTTCATGATTGCACAAGGCATGCAGAGTCATAGTAAAGGAAGACTGCACTTTGACATCTAGGCAGCAGGCCTAGAGAGCAAATGGTCATCATAATTTCAGAAGATAGAGTACTCCAGGAGGACTGTGTTGAGAATAAAACTGAAACCAGCAAGTGTGTTTGAATGTCTCGTTGGGATTTTTATAATTTTATAATTTTGTCAGAGCATTGAATGAGAGCTAAGTAATTAGAAAACTTGGGCTTCCCATGTGTCGCAGTGGGAAAGAATCTGCCTGCAATAAAGGAGGCCCAGGTTCAGTCCTTTGGTTAGGAAGATCCCCTGGAGAGGGCATGGCATCCAGCCCTAGTATTCTTGCCTGGAGATTTCACGGACAGAGAAGCTTGGCAGGCTGCAGTCCATGGGGTCACACAGAGTCAGACACAACTGCAGTGACTAGGCAGCAGCAATTAGAAAACTAAACTTAAAAAACTGAGAGATAATTATAACATTCAGAGAAAGTAAAACTTACACACAAACTGGGATGTCTCATAATATACTACATGGCCTAGTTGTGAGTATGTATAGTCAGAGCATTATCCATGAATATTTATTTCCCTTCAGTTCAGTTTAGTTCAGTTCAGTCGCTCAGTCATGTCCGACTCTTTGTGACTCCATGAACCACAGCATGCCTGGCCTCCCTGTCCATCACCAACTCCTGGAGTCCACCCAAATCCATGTCCATCGAGTCGATGATGTCATCCAACCAGCTCATCCTCTATCATCCCCTTGTCCTCCTGCCCTCAATCTTTCTCAGCATCAGGATCTTTTCCAATGAGTCAGCTCTTCACATCAGGTGGCCAAAGTATTGGAGTTTCAGCTTCAGCATCAGTCCTTCCAATAAATATTCAGGATTGATTTCCCTTACGATTGACTGGTTTGATCTTCTTGCAGTCCAAAGGACTCTCAAGAGTCTTCTCCAACACCACAGTTCAAAAGCATCAATTCTTCGGCATTCAGCTTTCTTTATAGTCCAACTCTCACATCCATACATGACCACTGGAAAAACCATAGCCTTGACTAGACAGACCTTTGTTGGCAAAGTAATGTCTCTGCTTTTTAATATGTGTCTAGGTTGGTCATAACTTTCCTTCCAAGGAGCAAGCGTCTTTTAATTTCATGGCTGCAATCACCATCTGCAGTGATTTTGGAGCCCGGAAAAATAGTCTGACACTGTGTCCACTGTTTCCCCATCTATTTCCCATGAGGTGATGGGACCAGATGCCATGATCTTAGTTTTCTGAATGTTAAGCTTTAAGCCACCTTTTTCACTCTCCTCTTTCACTTGACTCAAGAGGCTTTTTACTTCTTCACTTTCTGCCATAAGGGTGGTGTCATCTGCATATCTGAGGTTATTGATATTTCTCCCAGCAATTTTGATTCCAGCTTGTGCTTCATCCAGCCCAGCATTTCTCATGATGTACTCTGCACATAAGTTAAATAAGCAGCGTGAGAATATACAGCCTTGACGTACTCGTTTTCCTATTTGGAACCAGTCTGTTGTTTCATGTCCAGTTCTAACTGTTGCTTCCTGACCTGCATACAGGTTTCTCAAGAAGCAGGTCAGGTGGTCTGGTATGCCCATCTCTTTCAGAATTTTCCAGTTTATTGTGATCCACACAGTCAAAGGCTTTGGCATACTCAATAATGCAGAAATAGATGTTTTTCTGGAATTCTCTTGCTTTTTCGATAATCTATCAGATGTTGGCAATTTGATCTCTGATTCCTCTGCCTTTTCTAAATCCAGATTGAACATCTGGAAGTTCACGGTTCATGTATTACTTAAGCCTGACTTGGAGAATTTTAAGCATTACTACTAGCGTGTGAGATGAATACAATTGTGCAGTAATTTGAGCATTCTTTGGCATTGCCTTTCTTTGGGATTGGAATGAAAACGGACCTTTTCCAGTCCTGTGGCCACTGCTGAGTTTTCCATATTTGCTGACATATTGAGTGCAGCACTTTCACAGCATCATCTTTCAGGATTTGAAATAGCTCAACTGTAATTCCATCACCTCCACTAGCTTTGTTCGTAGTGATGCTTTCTAAGGCCCACCTGACTTCACATTCCAGGATGTCTGGCTCTAGGTGAGTGATCATATCATCATGATTATCTGGGTCATGAAGATCTTTTTTATACAGTTCTTCTGTGTATTCTTGCCACCTCCTCTTAATATCTTTTGCTTCTGTTAGGTCCCTACCATTTCTGTCCTTTATTGAGCTCAACTTTGCATGAAATGTTCCCTTGGTATCTCAAATTTTCTTGAAGAGATCTCTAGTCTTTCCTATTCTATTGTTTTCCTCTATTTCTTTGCATTGATCGCTGAGGAAGTGATTTCACTTAAATTACACTATTTAAAATTAAGGGAGGGTGGTGTGTATAGGGGGATGGTAATTGGGGCAATTACCAATTTAATGGAGGTAAATCTTCATTCTTAGTTGTAACTAAATATGTACTATATTAAATAAAAATAGAAAAATAAAACTATAAGCAATAAATGAAATCTAAAGGTAAACATTATAAAAAATTGTTGAAAGAGTGAAGTGTATTTGACTCTTGAAAGAAGTTAGAGATGGGAAGGGTAGAGTGAATATAGGACTGTGGTTATGATCTTGTTATAAGCCTGTATGACTCTAATAAAAAATGAAGATTACATTTTTAGAAACTATATAGATTGTGACTTACATTTTGCATGTACTTTCCCAGTAGCAGAGGTAGTAACTAATAAAACTTTCAGTGGCCTAGATATGTGCTGCTTGTACTTGGAAGGACTTCTGAATGATAAACCACTTTTCAATAGTTGCAGGTTGAAAAATGATATGTATATTCGAAATCTCATAATATTCTGCAAACTGTAAGAAAGTCTTTATATAATTTTTGAGACCTTCTACTCAGGCTTCAAGGTTTCTCTGCTCTAGTTCCTCTGATATCAAATCTTGAAGGAAGGAAGGGAGCGAAGAGGAAGAAAGAAGGAAAGCGTAGGAAACTTTCAATATTATAAAAACACTTCTACAAAAGTATGTTTAATACTGCCAATAAACCACAAAAATACTTTTAATAAACTATTCAGTGAAAGTTTGTCACAGGACAAATGAAAATGTTACAAATATTTCCTTGTTGCACCAACTGGTTTCCTTTCTCTTGACTCAGTTCAGTTCAGTCACTCAGTCGTGTCTGACTCTTTACAACCCCATGGACTGCAGCACGCCAGGCTTCTCTGTCCATCACCAACTCCCAGAGCTTGCTCAAAGTCATGTCCACTGAGTCAGTGAGGCCATCCAACCATCTCATCCTCTGTCATCCCCTTCTCCTCCTGCCTTCAATCTTTCCTAGCATCAGGGTCTTTTCCAAAGAGTCACTTCTTCACATCAGGTGTGTGAAGCTTGGAGCTTCAGCTTTAGCATCAGTCCTTCCAATGAATATTCAGAACTGATTTCCCTTAGGATTAACTGGTTGGATCTCTTTGCAATCCAAAGAACTATCGAGTCTTCTCCAACACCACAGTTCAAAAGCATTAATTCTTTGATGTTCAGATTTCTTCGTGGTCCACCTTACACATCCATCACATTCTCTTGACTAAATATCCTCAAAAATGCCTTCCTGGCTTCTCTTTACTTTCTGCCAAAAACTGCTGAAAGGAAAGGAGATGATCTGAGTCAGTCACACCTTAGCATACATAGAAGTCTTCATTTCTTTTAGTAAATTAAGCTCAGCGATACTAAGGTCACAAAGGAAGAAATCTCAGTGGCTCAACACAGTTTCTATCTCAGCCCCACCAAGTCTGCTGCAGGGTTTGGGCAGCTCTCCAGGGCAGCCAGCCTCCACGTGGTGATTCTGCATTCCAGCCCTCTTCAAACTGTTGGCACCTCCACATCAATGCATGCTTCTACAATTGTTGCAACTGGGAAACAGACCGGAGAAAATCATGTACCAGCTTATAAATGCTTCTGCCTGGAAATGATTACTGCACTCATATTTCATTGACCAAATCAAGTCACAAGCCACATCTTACTTCAAAGTAGGCCTGCAAGGAAAGAATTTCCAAAATTCATGGTCAGCAATAATAATGTCCACTGCATAATGTTGCTGCTCATAAAGTCATTTAAATTTAGGCATTAACACTAGTGATGACATGCAAGATTTTGTTCTTGTTAAAAGAATTTCAGTCACTAGTGAGGGAAAAAAGCACATTTAGGAAAGAGGTTTTGCTTGCTGTTCTTTCGATGCATGAAGCAGAGCGCTCAAAGCCGGTACTCTGGGGCAACCCAGAGGGAGGAGGGATGGAGTGGGAGGGAGGTTCAGGATGGTGGGACACATGAACACCAATGGCTGATTCATGTCAATGTATGGGGGAACCACCACTATATTGTAATTAGTTGCCAATTAAAATAAAGAAATTAATTTTTAAAAAAAAGTAAATATCCATAGTGTGTTCTTTCTCTGAGGAAGAGAGGCACTTCAGAATCTGTAAGGTAGAAGTTGTCCTAAAATTATCTGATTCTTTCATTTGCAATCTGTGGGTTGCAAATCCCTGGGAGGAGCATCTCATAGTCATATTTTACCAAGAAATGTCCATAGTTTGAAGCAATAGTACATCGAGTTCATCTGCGCTAATATTTTAAAAATTATGAGTTCACGATGTTCAATTCTTAACTATTTCATGATATTGCTTTAATTGATGGGAGCTTTCTTTGGAGTCATACCTCCCTACTATTGTTAAGAAAAAAATTAAATGATGCCCTAGTATTACTGCTAAGAGTCTAGAAAGCTTATTACCCTAATGATTTAAAAAAAGAATTGAATGAGGCTTGAAACTTCTAATCCAATTCTGAAACTATAAAGAAATACTATGTTGTAAAAAAAAAAAAAGGATAATAACATATTGTACAGTATTATTAACTACAGATTTTGTTTAAATTTCATAAAATTTTATGCTAGTGTCCATTATTTGTTTTCATACCTTATTCAAGATTCCATATTTTATTTAGTTGCATTGAGCAGCCTCAGCCACATGAAACTAATGTTAATAAATTCCCTTTTCATTTTTATTGTTACAAATATTTTCTAATTTTCCTTGTTATGGCTTCTTAGACACATGTATAATTTAAAAGTGGACATTTAATTTCCAAATACATGGGGCTTTTAAGGTATCTTTGATATTACTTTCTCATTTTGATATTAATTTATCATTTAAATGCTTTCTTCTCTGCAATAACCCTCTGCATTTTTTCAGTCTTTTAACTTTAATGAGGCCTTCAATAGCTAAATCAAAGACCTCTCTTGGTAAATGTCACAATGCACTTGAAAATATGTGGGTTATTTTCAAATATCTTTTGATATTGATTTCTAACAGAGTGCCACAATGATAAGAGAACAAACTCTGTATGATTTCAGGACCTTTAGACCATGAAATCATTGTGCCTTATTTTATGTGCCTGGATATGTTCCAGTGTCTCTTGGTTTACAGTCTATGGGAATTTGAAAAGAATTTGTATCCTGCTGTTGTGTAAAAATTGTATAAATCTTAATAATGTTGAACTGGTTCATAGTGCTTTTCAGATCTATTATATCTTACTTCTCTGCCTATCCATTTTATTAATTTTTGAGAGTTTGATATTGAAAGTGAAAGTCGCTCAGTCATGTCCAACTCTTTGTGACTCCAAGGACTATACAGTCCTTGGAATTCTCCAGGCCAGAATACTGGAGTGGGTAGCCTTTCCCTTCTCCAGGGGATCTTCCCAACCCAGGGATCAAACTGTGGTCTCCTGCATTGCAGGCGGATTCTTTACCAACTGAGCTGTCAGGGGAGCCCAACTCCAACTAAAAATCTTAATTTATCTACTTCAAAAAATAATTGTAATATACGGTGTAATTATATATAATTTTGCTCTGTATATTCCAAGTCTCCTGTAAATGTAGTATCATATTTTCATAATTTAAAAAATAAAAAAGAAATAAAATGCCAGAAAAAATTTTAAATGATGCAAAAGATAGTTGCATATCCTTAGTTGTTATGCTAATGATTATCTGAGAAAACCATTGTGACTTCTCCTAGGGAAGTGTAAGTTTGTTGGACTTACTGTTTACTACTGATTAAGGTCCAGACATTTAACAGTATTTTAAATTTAGACTTCAATGAGTAGAATAGTAAGATACAGCTTATTTTTACTTATGGTAGACTGAGAAAGTTATTCCTCAGATTTCCCTCCTGAAATGAAGGTCATAGTCCCCCAACTACCAGAAATACTACCAAAAGACAGTCCTCAGTTTTCAGTTCTCTTTGGGAATTGCCTCACTGAAAAAAAACTGACTTTCTCAAGGTCATGCCTCCTCCCAAGAGTAGCCAGCTTCTCATGCTCATGACTGGTGAAATTATGTAAAGAAAAGCATATAAAAGTCTAACGCCTTCCTCCCAGCTTAAGAAAACAGATTTGGATCTGCTGGCACAGGGTCACAACTCAGCTTCTTCTTCTGCACATTCGTGCTTTGTTATCCTCTCTTCCATAGGTGTTGACCCCACAAACATTTCTCAACAAACAGTCTACACATTTGGGCTTGCCTGATGGCTCAGTGGTAAAGCCCCCGCCTGCCAATGCAATAGGTTCTATCCCTAGGCTGGAAAATCCCCTGGAGAAGGGAATGGCAACCCACTCCAGTACTCTTGCCTGGAAAATCCCACGGACAGAGGAGTCCATGGGGTCACAAAAGAGTCAGTCATGACTTAGTGACTAAACAACAGCAACATTCGACACATGAAACTTGGTATTGGAGGCTGTTCCCTGCTCAACTTAATAATGATAAAAGAGAGTCCTGTCCGGGAGAGAGGATAACCCCAAAGATTATACTTTTATTGTCCTCATGGAATTAAGGCAATAAATATTTTAAATCTGATTTAGCACTTTTATTCCAGCATTCTTTCTTTCATGGATTCTATATAATATAATCAGTTTCTGATATCTTCCATTGAAAAAATGTTGTCATCATTTTTTTTTATTTCCTCAGTGATAAGTTAAATAATAGTGTGGCACACATTTACTTTTATTTGTATGAGAATTAGGTTTTTAAAAAATATTTTAAAGCTTACACTGTCCTCCATAAATTCTGTAGCCCTAGTTCAATGCTTTTAAGTTCTAGAAGCCTCAGTTTGCTCACCTGCCTCACAGAATTTATTACAAAAAGTTTACTGTACTAAAGTTTATTGTAGAGTTATTGTAAAGTACATACAACACAGTAAAAACTCAGTATGTTGTAGCTGTCATTCATATTTTCCACAGTAATAACTCACTATATTTCACTTATTTCACTTGAATAGTAAAAATACAAACACTATCCTATGAAAAATTGTGAGAAATATTTGAGGCTAAATACAGATCCTCATGCTTACAAAAGCTAGGAACTAATAGGATCATTCTAGAATGATGTTGTATATGATATAAAGCTCCTTCCCAAACCTGTCTGAACATTCCAATGAAGGAGAACTCATTATCACTTAATATGTAATATTGGGATGTTCCAACAGATCAGAAATTCTTACATTAGAAAGTTAAAAACTAACTCAATTTAATGTTCAAATGCTAATCTTAGCTTTCCTCCAATGCATTACAGAAGAAAGACAAGGTAATATTAACTGATGACATGCCTTGCACTTCTCTCTATATATGCATCACATATTTTCACACTCATATCAATCTTCTAAATTAGTTACTACCATTATTCCAAATTCACAGGTGATAAACTAAATTTAGAGTGGTTAGACAACTTTCCCAAGATCACACAGTTAGTTTAAAGCCAGGACTTGGATCCAGGTGCACCTGATCTCAAAGGCTTTGCTCTACTCACCAGTCTCTGGTCCTCCTTTTTTATTACATTGGTTTTCCTTCAAGCAAACCCCTTCTATCACCTCTTTTCCATTCACTTCAAATCCCCAATACCCTACACAGCAAGTAAGATCTCTCAGTCCCTTGGGTATCCCAAGGTTCTGAAGGTCACAAGCTCACAAACTTGGTTAAATCCCTCTTCCACATTGAAGCCCTTCAACATTTAAAGATAATTATTTTATCTTCTTTGAGAGTTTTCATTTCTCTGTGCAGACATCCTTCAATTAGTTCAGCTGACTTTCTATGACAAGATTGCCAAAACATACATAGTACTGTTGCCTTCAACTTGGCACGCTGGTAGACATAGACTGTCCTTTTTAAAATTCAGTATCCAAGGCTGAGCATACAATGGTAGAAATGGTCTGAGAAGTATAATGTAGTGTCCATATGATGGACTCTTATTCTGACTTTGAGCCTCTGGCTGGTAGCTCATATTCTATTAACTTTTTGGTAGAGAGGTCACAGTAAATAGTGGCCTTCCAGGGAAATGCAATAGCTAAGATATTTTCATTTAAACATGTTTTAATGAAGATTCTTTATTACCTGTGCAGTTGATTTCTTGCAACTAAGTGCAACATATTGTGTCATCTCCAATTAATTTTGCATTGTCTGATTTGATCCATCACTATACCCTGTCAGGTTATCACTCAGCCTTGATTCTGTTTTCAAATATGTCACTTAAACTCAAGCAATTCTTGGTAGCTAAGAATTTTCATAAAAATATAGGACAGTGATTCAGCCACACTGGGTTTGCCCCTGCTGGCACAAAGACAGAAATATAGATCAATGTAACAAAATAGAAAGCCCAGAGATAAATCCATGCACCTATGGACACCTTATCTTTGATAAAGGAGGCAAGAATATCAATGGAGAAAAGACAATCTCTTTAACAAGTGGTGCGGGAAAAACTGGTAAACCACTTGTAAAGGAATGAAACTAGAACACTTTCTAACACCATACACAAAAATAAAATCAAAATGGATTAAAGATCTAACTAAGTGTAAGACCAGAAACTATAAAACTCCTAGAGGAAAATATAGGCAAAACACTCTCCGACATAAACCACAGTAGGATCCTCTATGACCCACCTCCCAGAAGATAGGAAATAAAAGCAAAAATAAACAAGTGGGACCTAACTAAAATTAAAAGCTTATGCACAACAAAGGAAACTATAAGCAAGGTGAAAAGAGAGCCTTCAGAATGGGAGAAAATAATAGCAAATGAAGCAAAAGACAAAGAATTAATCTCAAAAATACACAAAAAACTCCTGCAGCTCAATTCCAGAAAAATAAAAGACCCATTCAAAAAGTGGGCCAAAGAACTAAACAGACATTTCTCCAAAGAAGACATACAGATGGCTAACAAACACATGAAAAGATGCTCAACATCACTCATTATCAGAGAAATGCAAATCAAAACCATAATGAGGTACCATTACACTCCAGTCAGGATGGCTGCTATCCAAAAGTCTACAAGCAATAAATGCTGGAGAGGGTGTGGAGAAAAGGGAACCCTCTTACACTGTTGGTGGGAATGCAAACTAGTACAGCCACTATGGAGAACAGTGTGGAGATTCCTTAAAAAACTGGAAATAGAACTGCCATATGACCCAGCAATCCCACTTCTGTGCATACACACCGAGGAAACCAGATCTGAAAGAGACACGTGCACCCCAATGTTCATCTCGGCACTGTTTATAATAGCCAGGACATGGAAGCAGCCTAGATGCCCATCAGCAGAGGAATGGATAAGGAAGCTGTGGTACATATACACCATGGAATATTACTCAGCCGTTAAAAAGAATTCATTTGAATCAGTTCTAATGAGATGGATAAAACTGGAGCCCATCATACAGAGTGAAGTAAGCTGGAAAGACAAACACCAATACAGTATACTAACACATATATATGGAATTTAGAAAGATGGTAACAATAACCCTATATGCAAGACAGAAAGAGACACAGATGTATAGAACAGACTTTTGGACTCTATGGGAGAAGGTGAGGGTGGGATGATCTGAGAGAACAGCATCATAACATGTATATTATCAAGTGTGAAACAGATCGCCAGTCCAGGTTGGATGCATGACACAGGATGCTCGGGGCTGGTGCACTGGGATGACCCAGAGGGATGGGATGGGGAGGCAGTTGGGAGGGGAGTTCAGGATGGGGAACACATGTACACTCATGGAGGATTCAAGTCAATGTATGGCAAAACCAATACAATGTTGTAAAGTAAAATAAATTAATTAATTAATTTTTTTAAAAAATTTAAAAAAATAAAAGAGAGGAAAAAAAGAAGATTGAACAATGTGCATCACATCATTATGGCCTTAAATCATCAATAAAGAAAAATAAAAATATATATATATATATATGTATATATATATATAGGACAGCTAGGACTGTTACAGTCTTGCTAACTCCCAAATGTTAGAATTCTAGTACATACTTTGGGAGTACAGATTTTAGCAAGTATTCAGTCTACCCACAGTTATCATCATCCAGTCTACATTCGTCTATCTTGCATAGTGCAAGCATAATCTTTGACAAATAATATGGATTTATTAACCATATCATAAATAAATTAATGAATTGACGAAAGTACATCAAGAGATATTTTGGTAACTGTCTTTCTGAAATTGACATATGCCATTTCCAAAGCACTTTGCTGCCCCATCCCATTCACAGCCCTTGTCAGTAAAGGAAATGTGAGATCTGACATGACTTGGTCATATAAAACTATGCTGATCTCCAGGGAGCTCTCACTCCTTTCTGAGAGCTCACAAACTGCCATTTAATAATCCATTGCATAATCCTTCCCATGATGATGGTGAAGCTTCTATTCCAAAATTTGTGGACTTCTTCCCTGTTTCAAAAAATTGGGTTGTTAGTCACTGTTTTCCATAATTTTAAAAATAATTTTGTGATCTTCGATTAACTTCTTCCAGCATTTCATGAAAAAAAACTGATTTGGGGCTGATTTTGAAGTTGTCCTAAACCGATATTTGCTTGATTTCTCTCCCCTTATACATCTTGGGTATCAATCCATTCCCATGGGTTCTATTTTTCTTATGATGTATGATTTTTAAACTATTTTAATTAAAAAGGAAAACGAAAGCAGAACAAATGAATTCTGTTTTCTTCAAGAAGTTCTGCTTTCTCTCGGGAATTTTTTAACATTTGTTTTCTGGTATGTTGTCGAGTGTAAGGTATGTGATGCAGTCAGGGGACTGTAGGGTGAAGATTGGGTGGAGTAGATAATTTATGAAGTTGGCATTTTGGATGGGACAGAAGATGAAGGGTGGTTTAATCAAGAGGCTGGCAGTTTCACTTTTTGCCACATGGGAGAGAGTAGAGAATGAAACATCTGGTGAGTGTGAGCTTATCACGATATCATCTTGTCCGCATGGGCTGGTCCAGTTGGCCTTGGCTCATCATGAAAGCTCATCATGAAGAAGCCAGATGAATCCAGCACATATAAACATTCTGTGTGCTCTCAGGATGTTATAATAGCATCCAAGAACCAAGTCTATGGAGAATATCTAATCTAACTCTGATGTTATATCATTTCCTGAGGGCACCAAAGCAGCCAGAGTCCTAAGAGAAAGAAAGAGATGAATAAATAGACTTGTCATCACCCTAAACTCACAGCTTGATTTGTTAAGACTTTCTGATTGGTACGACCAAGTCTGCGCCTCTCTCTCTAGAGACTATTCATCAAACTGACGTCCACAGATGGATGACAGCCAAGCTGTATTTTTCCATGATTTCAAAATTCCCTCCCTTTAGTTCCACTATCACAAACATTAACGAGCAGAAAACAGACTGATTAGTTTTTGTTCTCCCCTTTCTTATGCTAGTTAAGTCTCAAAAAATAACTAACATTTCTAATGTATCAACAGTCTACCAAATACCATAAGTATGTCTATATGTAAGTTATATGACTGCTAATCATTGTAAGAACATGGTTTTTATGTACATTTTCCTTTCAAAGCTGAAGAAACTGAAATACTAGGGATAGAGAGAGATAAATTGGTTAAGTATACAAAGTTAAAAGATGTAAGACCTGGAATTTAAACCAGGTCTATTGGATTCTAACATGTTCTTTTACCTACCAAGATGCATTTCTGAAGAGAAGCAATAGCAAAAAAAAAAACAAATGTCACAAGTTGGCAAGAAATAAGATGTGTGACAAAGAATTGTTTTTAACCAAAATCCCAAAGAAACAAAAAGAAAACAGTTCTGGCTAACCTACCAAGTAATGATCTTCAGGCTTTGGGAAATTCAGAACTGATACATGTGGAATATTGTGATATGATTTTGCATGATTTTAAAGTAATGTTTATTTGTGGTTTATAATGCTTATAGAGAAATATACTTTATTGTGGAATTTAATAAACACTTGAATAGAAAGCAGTTTGAGTGTGTCTGTGGATGATTAAAAAGATAAATTACACAAAAACATAGTTTAAAAAATCGGCCACCTCTGTAATTGCTTGGCGAAAAGTTTGTATGACCATACTTAACTCTCGGCTCTAATTGTTTCTTGCTTCCTCCTTAAGTTCTCTGAGTGTAAGATTTAAAATTTCTTCCTTGGATGTCAGACACCCGGAGTGGTATATGTCACACTGATTCCCCCATTAAGGATGACTGTTCTTGACCTCTGTAGGGCCCACAGCGTTGGGCACACTCTCCTGATACGATGATTTCTTTGTATGTGAGTTTCTGATTGTGACAAGGTACCGGTTATCGAAGTTATTACAGGTCAGCTGTAAAGTCACCTTTTTTTCATGCAGTATGGTAACAGAATTGGGCTTTGCAAAGAGTTCTCCTTTGCCACTCAACAAGATATTAAGCCTCATCTATAGAGAGTGCTGGGCTTCCGAAGTGGCTGCCTGCCACTGCAGGAGACACAGGAGATGCCGGTTCAGTTCCTGGGTTGGGAAGAGCCGCTGGAGAGGGGGATGGCAACCCAATCCAGGATTCTTGCCTGGAGAATCCCATGGGCAGAGGAGGCTGGCGGGCAACATTCCATGGGGGTCACAAACAGTCGGAAACAAGTGAGCACACACTCCCATGCACAGAGTGTTCTAGAGAGAGATTTGGGGAAAAGAAGCTGGCTCTTCTTGGTTCTCGGGTGGGTCTCTTTCCACCCGAGGATCTCATTCCACTCTCTCCAGCAGAGAGTCATTTTCTCCCATTGCTTTCTCTTCTGTGCTGAGTTCCAGAAGCATGCACCCTTCTCCGTATCTGGGTGCAGCACACTCTGTCTAGCGTTCAACTCAAGCAGCATGGCATACCTGGGCCCCCGACAATGCAGGCTGGCACCCAGCCTGGGTCACTGTCCAAGTTTTGTGTAAACACATGCCTAGGGTTCTACAGGTATGATCATTCAGCAACCCAGGGGGGCTGACCTTTACTTTGTACAGACGCCCTGAAAGTGCCCTGGAAGTCCAGAGCAGAGGACTAGACTCCCGCAGAGGGCAGCCTCCCCAGCCCCCAGCCTCAGCAGCCTCTAGTGGTCAGCAGGTGTCCCCAGCACATCACAGGTTCTGAGGCCTGACAGTTTCTGCGGACAGCCTCCTCTGACAACAGGGAGGGAAGATCCCTGGCCAGTCCTACAAGTACATCTCCACAGTGACTTTTCTGCCATCTAGTCATCACCTCGTCCCTGCAGGGAGGCCTGGATCTCAGCGGGGTGATGTGAGGGTCCTTCCTCGGACACTGTATCTCACCCTGGGGTGTGGTGGGTGCTCCCTGTATCTGCTAACCCTGTATCTTTTACAGTCCTCTTTACCTCTCAAAGTTACTTTGCTGTTACTTCACCCCACTATTAATAATCCTTTATAGTAAACTTCCCTTTTTCAAAAGATTTTGTACTTTCTGTCTCGTGATTTGATCCTGACTGATACAGACTTCTTAGTCAAGAAACTACTCTTGATTTTGGCCTGACTTTGCCACCTCAGAGAGGGAGAGAGGGGAAGAGGGAGAGGGGAGAGAGAGAGTAAAAAAAGAGAGAGAGAGAGAAAAAGAGAGAGAAAGAAATGCAAGTCATTTTTAAAAACCAATCTAATCTATATTATGTACTTATTGCATACAAAGCATGATGCTAAGTATCTGATGGACATCAGTCCCTTGACTGCCACAGTTCCCTACAAGGTGTGTCTGATTAATGTGATGTCACAAATGCAGAAACTTGCTCAGATTCCCACTGCCAATGGTGGCAGGGGTGAAACTCGAACCCTAGTGTTTCCAACTGTAGAGCTCTGAAAAACTGTAGAGCTCATGAAAAACATGCTATACAGACCTCCAAATTACATGATATTTTAGACTAACACATAAATGGTTTGTTCTAAATATAAAATGTTCCTTGTCATAATATCCTAGGTTTTAAAATATCCCAAAATTTAATAAATGGGCTATTATATTTATGTGCTTTGGCTACTATAACAAAATACCATAGATGGGGTAATTTAAACAACAAACACTTATTTCTAACAGTTCTGGAGACTGGAAAGTACAAGATCAGTGTGCTAGCTAATTTAATTCCACCTTCCTGGTTTGTAAAGAGTAGCCTTCTCTCGGTGTCCCTGCATGGTGGAGAAAAAGAGCGTACTCTGGTCTCTCTTTGTCTTCTTATAAGGGCACTATTCCACTGGGGGGGGGGGGCATACCCCCATGGCCTCATCTAAACCACTTCCCTCCCAAAAACCCAGCCTCCAAATTCCATCACAGTAGGGGCTAAGGCTCCAACATATGAACAGTGAGGGAACACAAACATTCAGTTCAGAACAGTTATAGAAGAACTGATCACTGGTATCCCTTTTACACACTGTTCCTCATTTTTATGTGAAGTGGTTTTAAAATGTTAGGGCTAAAGAAGAGAACTCAAGGTCATCTAAGGCCATTCAGTTCCGTCGATCAGTTGTGTCCGACTCTTTGTGACCCCCATGGACTGCAGCACGCCAGGCTTCCCTGTCCATCTGAGGCCATTACCTAGACTTCAATTTCAATAGTCACATCACTCAATAAAGAATTTAGAGTGAAGGATTGTTTCTCTAATAAAAACTGTAGCCAGTATTTCTAAGATAAATTGTTTAATTACTCAGAAGCTATAAATCCTTGTAGTATTCTTGTTATTTTTATCATGCTCATGAAAAAAATATTAAATATCCAAACTAACATTCATATGATATGGGTAGTCAAACTCAATTTGTTGTATCTGTAAACTTTCTCTATTGATTATTATTTTTTAATATTCAAGCTGATATTCCAATTATAGAAAATGACATTTTTACCTAGGATTATCATTCAAAAAGAATGGTGAATTAATTGTCAAGGCAAAACATGAATAAAAAAATGTATATTCTTCAGATTAATTCTCTAAAATTTGTTTCTGTAAAAATAAAATTAATTAAGGATAAACGGTACTAGCCAATTCTATATTGTATATGTGTGTCTGCATGTATACAACTCTGCCAACTTCTTTCTCAGTTATACTTCCCTGTGTGTGAGGTTGCGTGAGGTTAAGAAGATTCCTTAAACCTCTTTAAACTTCAGTTTTCTTATCAATAAGCTAAGTATAATAAAAACTACTTTGCCAATTGTTGTGAGTATATGTGATAAAAGATATGCACGTGTGAAAAGCCTCAACAAATTTATCTCTTCTGTCCCCTTTCTCCGGAGACTAGCGGAGAACGTGCTCCACTTGACCAAAACAAAAGGATGACATAAGACTCAAAAAACGAGAATCCAACAAAGGATAGAAGTAAAAGAAATCAAAGAACTGTTTTCTGGTGATGGTGAGGAGAGACCCAGTAACTACTGGCTTAGGGCAGGAAGCTGGGGAGTTGGAGGAAAAATAGCACAAGCAAAACCAAACCTGGTACTGACCTGGTGTGTGTGAGGACATCAAGGGTGCTGAATAAGGCACTGATAAATATAAATAATGGCTCTTAACTCCGAGGATGCTCAGCATTATACAATAAAGGAAGTGTACTACATACTACATGGCTCAGCTGTAAATAGTATTTACAGTCAGTATACTATCTAAATACAGTATTGAGCTAACTGAAATATATTGAGATAATGGGAGAAGGACTGTAAGAGAGCTAAATCTTCATTTCCCAATTATAGGAAACCATAAGATAATATATAAAACTGAAAAAAAATCAAGAAAGGAAAGTATAAGCATGTTTGTTGATAATGATGATAAATACCAGAAGAAACAGGTGAAAGTCAAATCATTCTACAGTGTACAAGAAGACAATTGCAGCTCTGGGCCATCCATCCTTTCCCCCAGTTTCCCTTCCCAGAGGAGCTCACTTCCACTCCTTTAGCTGTTGCATCTGGCATTTACCACCACATCTCTAAACATTAAGTTTGTAAGGAGACAGATTATAGGTCTATGTACATATCATAAGACCCAGCCCATGGTAAGTATCTGCTCCTACTTCTGTGTGGTTGTTGCTATTAGATAAAGAAAGCTATTGATGTCATGTTACCAACATTGGGATGCATCAAGAGACACACCTTTAAGACCATCAAACTTTCCAAAGTGCTACCCAAGGAACCTTTGCCCCAGGAATCAGCCAGGTGGACTCATTTTGCCCTATGCAGATACAGAGAGGAAATTAAAAGGAAAGTAAAAAGGAGAAAGGAAGGAGGGTCGAAGAATCTGGACATTCTTTTAACTTAAAGGAAAAAAAAAAAGACCAATAATCCAGAACTGTCCTTTAAAAAAAAAAGAAATACGCAGGAAATAACTGCAGTATTTTTAAATGTCAGAAAATATTAGCTAACCCTTACATAGTACTTACTAGTGGCCAGCACTATTCAAGAAAGCAGATAGCATTAATTCAGTAAATTCAGACAACACTATGTGGTAGATAAAATATTTTAATCCTCATCTTACAGATAAAGGAACTGAGATACAAAGAGATCAGTAACTTGCCTGAGTTTACACAACTAGTAAATGAAAAGCCAGGTCTGGGGCCCACAGAGCCTGGTTCTGAGATCCCTGCTCTTTGCCACCGCTCTGCGGAATGAGATCCTAGAGACCCATGCTTGGGGCTGCGTCTTCAAGAACAATGAGCAGAGAAAGCTAAGCAGGGGGAGATGGGTGTGAAACTGGGTGTCAGGGTATGCGTGTCAGGGTTGGAGGTACTCTCTGGCAGAGGGAAGAGGTGAGTGAGAACGAGCCGGCTGGTATCAAGTGGCATCTGAGTTTACTGCTGTGCCCATGTCTACTCTGGACCCAAAGTTCTGTATGAACTGTGTATACCATACCTCACCCTTCCCAGAAGCCTAAATGCCGCTTCCCAGAATGGAATCCTCTGTGGCAGGAAGGGGAAAGGAAATTACATCAGAGTTAGGGCTAGAAAGTAAGTTATTTTCTCCTCAGGAGAAGGAAAACTGAACCATGGGGCTGCAAATGCAGAGTGGATCGTAGGCCAGCCAGGCCTGGTCGAATGTGCCCTGCTCACAGAAAATGTAGGTGAATAGAAAGGCCAAACACAGAACCCTAGACCAGAAATGCTCTGGGAAAAAAGGGGGCATTTCTCAACTGTAATGAACCTTCATGGTGTTTCAAAAAGAAAAAAGAATTTCTAAGAAGTGAAGGCACCTATTTCTAAGTACTTTAGGGACCAGATCAGGGCAGACCTTCCACAACTCTGTTCGGATTTCATACATTATCAGTAAAGCTGTTCCCAAGCTTGAACACACCCCTAACTTTCACCTGAGGAGGCTAGAACGTGTTTTCAGATTCCCTGGAGAGTGGTTTAACAGATGCCTCTGGAATACAAGCGGGACTGTTTTGTGAAGTATCTCATCGTAGCGCAGCTTAAACTCCTACTCCTTCCCAGCTGTGCCGGGCCCCTGGCTGCCAGTGGGATAAGAGGAGGAGCTCTCCAGAGATCCGTAGAGTTGCTGCGTGTCTTTGCTGAAGGGAGTTCAGCTTTCAGGAGAGAAAGAACGATTAACCTTCGGCTTAGTACCTGAATTAGTCTAATTTTTGCAAAATAAAACATAAATCTCACAAGAATTGGCTTTTGCTCACTGTGAGCGTAAGTCATCAAGGCACGTAGATTCTGTTAAAGGCACATGTGGACCCCACTTCTGGGACTCTCTGGATCAGCCCCAGTCACTTCCTATGGTGAAGCCAGATTTTTTGCCAGGTTGACGATGCAAATTCAGAATGCACACCATAAGAGGCAGGCAGGCCCTGTTCTGTTAAACATATCCCTCCACCCAAACATTTGTCCAGAGGAAAGCTCCTTCCCTTAAAAAAAAAAAAAATTATTTGTAATTGAAAGATAATTCCTTAGAATATTATGCTGGCTTCTGCCATACACCAATATGAACCAGCCATAGGTATACACAGGGCCCCTTCATCCTGAACCTCCCTACCATCCCCACCCCATCTCACCCTTCCAAGCCATCACAGAGCCCCGGTTTGAGTTTCCTGAGTCAGACAGCAAATTCCCACCAGCTATCCATCTTACGTACGGTAACATACATGCTTGCTTCCCTGCTACTCTCTCCATTCATCCCACCCTCTCCTTCCCCCCCCACCTTCACTTTTTAAAATGGCCTTTTGTTATTGACAACTTTAGGGACTGCTGCTTGACGCAAACTCTTTATAGCAAAGGAAAACTAGAAAATCTAAAGAGGACTCTGTTTTCCAAAATTCATTTCGATCAGTAATAACAAAGCGGCTAGAGTTTAAAGCATCTCACTGGGCCTCCATAAAGACAGAGATATATAGAAATGACTCTAAGGACATAGATGTGATCAAAGGAACAACAGACTATTATGGCATCTTAATATGAATGCTTTAAGCCATGAGACATGTTTTTTACTCCATCACTAAGTTATGAAACACAGTTTTTGGCTGCTTTGAGTAATTAGAAGGGTGTTTTTCCTATAAGTCCCCATGTGTTGATAGCAAAAACATCTGTCCCACATCTGCCAAGAGTAAGAATGCACACACTGAGGAAAATTGCTTTTGTTCATGAACAACAAACCTTCAATGACATTCAACAGAAAAAAAAAAATCTAAGCTTTTGTTTTGTTGAAATTATGTTTCTGATTTCTGGTATTGCAAAGGGAGTATTTAAAAATGTAAATTGATTCACAGTGGTCCTGTTAACTGAGGCCAGCTGTGCAAACGAGGACTACACATCATTTGGTCTCATGTTACTCTTGTTTCCCTTTCCTGGTTTCTTCCATAGCCATCCTCTCAGCAAGAAACACACTCTGCTATCTGCTCATGTTGTTAAAGTCAAAGCGAAGTCGCTCAGTTGTGTCTGACTGCTTGCAACCCCATGGACTGTAGCCTACCAGACTCCTCTGTCCATGAGATTTTCCAGAGAAGAGTTCTGGAGTGGGTTGCCATTTCCTTTCCCAGGGGATCATCCCAACCCAGGGATCAAACCCGGGTGTCCCCCATTGCAGGCAGAAGCTTTGCCATCTGAGCCACCAGGGAAGCACTTTTTTCATGTTGTTAAGGTGCAAGTTTCATAATTTATGGATCCCTGGGAGAAAATGCTTCCAATGTTTCATAGATGAGAGATCCATCTTCTAATCTATTAAAATGAAAAAAAAAAGTACAAAATCTAAAACCTGGAAAATGTGTTTTTCAATATCTACCTGCATCGATCAGCATTCCAACAGAGAAGCAGAACCATTGGTGCATAAATACATGTATTTGGCTTGATCCTGCGCAACTGCGGGAACTGGCTGGACAGTCAGTATGTGGCTATTGTTGGTGCGGCTGGTCCTGGAGCGTGAAATCCAGAGGCTGGTGGTGAGGAGGGGAAGATGGAAGTGAGGCGGGAGAAGGAAGAATGGACTGATACCTGGGAGGCTGAGGCTGAAGCAGCGAGGAAGGAAAAGAATCCGCATGAGGCTCTCAGCCCCAGCCAACCTCTCACGTGAGTAATGGGGGTGTCCTGCAGGGGGAGCCCGCGCGCGCCATCACAGAATAAACACGCGCCTCACCCAGGCGCTGGAGAAGCTGAAGGAGCAGGTGTGGCTGGGCTGGCCTAGGGCGCCTCCGTTTCCACCCCAGGGCTGTCATGGGAGCTGGCTGTCGAGTTTTTGGGTGCGTGAGCAGAGGCGGCACATGGGGCCCAGACCGACTTTTCAAGCATAAAAACAATGTGGCTCCTGCTAACTTCCACCTTCAAATTTCACGAAAAAATGCTTCTTAGAGATTTCGTATGTAGGAACTACGCAAGACAGGGAGTTCCGGGAAACACAGTTCCAGCTCAGCAAAGGTGAAAAACACAAATCCGCTTACCCTAAAGAAATGCAGTCTCATATGCTCAAGGAATCAGGTACAGAACATGCATGTTACAGTGTCTCTGTTAAAAATTGGAAATAATTCAAACATCCCTTAATTCCTGACCTATATCCATTTGATCCTGAAGGAGGTAAGTCCTGGGTGTTCACTGGAAGGACTGATGCTGAGGCTGAAGCTCCAATACTTTGGCCACCTCATGCGAAGAGCTGACTCATTGGAAAAGACCCTGATGCTGGGAGGGATTGGGGGCGGGAGGAGAAGGGGACGACAGAGGATGAGATGGCTGGATGGCATCACCGACTCGATGGGCATGAGTTTGAGTAAACTCCTGGGAGTTGGTGATGGACAGGGAGGCCTGGAGTGCTGCGATTCATGGGGTCGCAAAGAGTCGGACACGACTGAGCGACTGAACTGAACTGAACTGATCCATTTGAAAGTGAAAGTCATTCAGTCATGTTCAACTTCTTGCACCCCCATTGAGGTGCCATGCCAGGCTCCTCTGTCCATGGGATTCTTCAGGCAAGAATACTGGAGCGGGTAGCCTTTCCTTCTCCAGGAGATCTTCCCAACCCAGGGATTGAACCCAGGTCTCCTGCATTGCAGGTGGATTCTTTACCAACTGAGCCACCAGGGAAACTCATATCCATATAAGGTATACTGCAGTTCCAACAGACAAGGCTGAGCCATATCTTAATGTGGAAAGAGTTCTATGCCAAATTATTGGATGTGAAAAGAAAGTGTTATACAGTATGGTAGCAGGTTTTCAGCTAGTTCAGTTCAGCTGTTCAGTCATGTCTGACTCTTTGCGACCCCATAGACTGTAGCACACTAGGCCTTCCTACCCATCACCCACTCCCAGAGCTTGCTCAAACTCACATCCATCAAGTCAGTAACGCCATCCAACCATCTCATCCTCTGTCGTCCCCTTCTCCTCCTGCCTTCAATCTTTCCCAGCATCAGGGTCTTTTCAAATGAGCCAGTTCTTCGCATCAGGTGAACAAAGTATTGGAGCTTCAGCTTTAGCATCAATCCTTCCAATGAATACACAGGACCGATTTCCTTTAGGATTGACCAGTTAGATCTCTTTGCAGTCCAAGGGACTCTCAAGAGTCTTCTCCAACACCACAGTTCAAAAGCATCAATTCTTTCGTGCTCAGTTTTCTTTATGGTCCAACTCTCTGAAAATCCTGCAAGCTCTACCTTTAAAACATAAAAAATGTGGAAAGAGTTCTATGCCAAGTTGTTGGATGTGAAAAGAAAGTGTTATAAAGTATGGCAGCATGCTTTTTGAAAATATATAATGCAAAATACTGCTTAGTAGCTCCGTGGGTACCTTTGTTCATATATATGTCAGATCCTGGAGGAGGAAATGGCAACCCACTCCAGTATTCTTGCCCAAAATGTCCCATGGACAGAGGAGCCTGGTGGGCTTCAGTCCACAGAGTCACAAAGAGTCAGACACAACTGAGTAACTGAGCAGGCACTGAGCACGCATATCTGAGATCCTCTTGTTATCACAAGAGATGTAGCAATTTTAAAAAGCCCTCTGCCTCAGAGAGCTTAAAATGTAGTTGAGGAGATAAACAATAAAGGTATGTATATAAACAAAATAAGTCATGACTTAGGTGGTGAAAAATGCAACCTGTAAAAGAAGCTGGGGAAAAGAACAATGCACATTGCAGGTGATTGCAAGTTTAAATGAGGAGGTCTGGGGAGGCCTCACCAAGAAGATATTTAAGTAAAACTTTGAAGGAGATGAGAGAGCCAGCAGTGTGGCTATCCTGGGGGAGGGAGGGATGTTCTAGACAGAGAGAGCAACAAGAACAAAATTCCTGGGACACGGTGTGTCTAGTGTGCGGAAGGATAAATGAATGAGGGGGAGCAAAGTAACCTGAAAATCAGATCAAGTGGAGCCTCATAAGTCGTAACACAGACTTCGGACTTTACTCGGGCATTGGAAGTCTTTGGACAGTTTCAAGTAGGGAACCTAAAAATTAGAACAGACCATCCTGGCTGCTGTGTTGAGACAAGACTACAGAAAGTCCAGAGGGAACATGGGCACCAATTAAGTAGCTGCTACAATAATCCAGAGGAGACATGGAGTGGCTTGGACCCAGGTGGTGATGATGAAGTGACTGGGTTCTGAATATGTTTTAAAGGTAGAGCTTGCAGGATTCTCTGAACACTGGGAATGGGCTGTGAGAGAAAAAAGACTCTACTCTAATAAGTAGAGCTTCTTAGCCTGAGCAGTTCAGGCAGGGGGAGTCTTGATAGGAGATGAGTTTGGGGGAGACAAGTATGAGGCAGCGATTAAATGTCCTAATGGGGATGCCAAGTGGGTTCTTGTCTTTTTGACACCAAAATCATCTTGGAATCATATTAAAGCTAGGCCTGGTTGCTTGTAGCTGAAACATATGAAGGACATGGCTGCAAAGTTAACTGGCTTATGTGTAACCCCCGGAATTTCAAAGAGTATTTCTAAGCCACCACGGTTATACTCAAGAAATATGGCGATATGGCTGACCTTCATTTTTCAATCATCTTGCTTATGCCCTCCACCCTAAGCACACAATCCTCTTGCCAATGCAGGATATGTGGGTTCAGTCCCTGGTCCCAGAGGATTCCACATGCATCACAGCAACCAAGTCCATTTGCCACAACTACCGAGCCCATGTGTCAGCTAGTGAAGCCCATGCACCCGAGAGCCTGCTCTCCACAAGAGAAGCCACTGCGATGAGAAGCCCAAAAGCACTATAGCAAAGAATAGCTCCTGCTCACCACAACCGGGGAAAGCCCACAAAAAGCAGCGAAGACCCAGTGCATCCAAAAGAAATAAAATAAATACAAAATAAAGTTTCTAAAATATGGATGGATGGTATGAATAGCAAAAGCACTTTAAAAATCAGATTCTTATGTCACTGTTTTTAATTTTGTACTGTCAGTTATTTAATTCACAGACAGTTGTTTCCATTAATAAGAGAGAATCAGCTTGTCTTCCTTTTCTTTTCTTTGGTTCCCATGTGTGAGGGACTGTGAGACTAAATAAATCATTATATATTCTACATGCAATTCCCCTGTGACAGCCTTTCAAAAAAAGAATTAGGAAGCTTGAATATTAAACGCCACCAATCCATGACTAGGATAAAGTCAGTTTCAAGGATAAAGACATTTTCAACTTGAGTAGTTGTACAAAAACAATTTCAACAATAAGGCTTTGTTATTCTGTCTAATTTATGAAGAAAGTTATTGCTTTCCAATAACTTCACTTAAAAAGAGAGTGTATGTATACACACACACACATATATACATATTCTGTCACACATATACACACACACATCACTGAATTGAATGTCAATGGCTTTTTAACTAAGATAAAACACAAACTTTTACAGAGAATACAAGGAAAGCTAGCCTGCTGGTAATGTTCTGAAGGCTTCCCTGTGACTTCTACTTTTGCATTAGTATTGATTTGTCAGATTTAAACGGTCATCATCATTAATGGCACAAGTCTTTGTGTGAATATTATTAACTCACACTAAACCCTGTATTTCAAATTATAAGCCAATCTAACTGAACAGCTCTTTTTGTGGGGACTGTTAAGATTATGCATATATTTAGAAATGATAGATTATTTTTTGTCCATCAATTTCTGTGCATTTATTAATGAAGCCCCTATAGTATGAATGGGGCACTGGTAGTAAAGAAACTGCCTGCCAATGAAGGAAACTTAAGAGACATGGGTTCAATCACTGGGTCAAGAAGATCCCCTGGAGGAGGGCATGGCAACCCACCCCAGGATTCTTGCCTGAAGAATTCCATGGACAGAGGAGCCTGGAGGGCTACAGTCCATAGTGTCGCAAAGAGTCAGACATGACTGAAATAACTTAGCACATAATGTGAATAGTTTGAAAAGCACACAGAACTATCATTATTGTTGAGAACACATGAATATTTACTTAATGTTGTTAGGTGATAATGCATTTTAGTTATGCAGCAATATACCCATATTTTTAGGGTATACTATGGTGTGTGTGATGCTTAAAATACTTCACAGAAAGTCATCAATAAAGTATGTGTGCAAAAGTCTTGATAGTCTGTGATGTGGAAATAAAAGTTCATGAACTATACTCTCTCCCGCATATGTTTGAAATTTTTTATAATAAAACATAAAGCAGTCCACTTGTTTCTATCAGTCAACTCTCTTTTTTATAAATAATAAAATGAAACTTCCAACACAAAAATATAATTTCTTAATTCTGCTTCCTTTACTGATGAAAATATGTTCTGATGTAGGCAGCAAATCTAGGTTGACTGTGTCCACAGAGAGGGTAGGAGAACTAACATCTGGGGAAAGGTACTTTTTTCCAGTTATTTTAGTTGTGGTAGCATTTGATCCACGGGACTCTGTGCAGTTTCTCTATTTCTGATGGAAGAACTGAGACTTAGAAAGAAGTTAAGTCACTTGACAAATTCACATCAATAATAAGTGCTGAAGTTGGGGATGAGAATCTAGAAAGTGAAAGTGAAGTCGTATCCAACTCTTTGCGACCCCATGTAGGCTACCAGGCTTCTCCGTCCATGGGATTTTCCCTGGATTTTCCAGGCAAGAATACTGGAGCGGATTGCCATTTCCTTCTCCAGGGGATCTTCCCAACCCAGGGATTGAACCCGGGTCTCTAGAGTGCCTCTAAATATTGCTGTGTCTTAACCAGACTTCTGGGTCTTTTGTGTGAATTTCTGAAAAAATTTATATCACCACCATCAATATCAATAAGAAATGAAAACACAGTTCTGATCATACGTCCCTGCTGCTAAAATACTTTTAAATGCTTCCTTATTAGCAAAGAGAGAGCAAAAAGCCTCAGAAGGCTCACCAGATAGGCTCTTAAATGGCTCCAGCCTTGCCCATCCAACTTCAATCCCCATGAGCTCTTCCATTCATACTCTGATGATTAATTTTGTGTTGGCTTGTCTGGGTCATGGGGTGCCCAGATATTTGGTTAAACATTATTCTGGGTGTGTCTGTGAGGGTATTCCTAGATGGGATTAACATTTGAATAAGTAGAATAAAGCAGATTGCTATCCTTGGTGGTCTGCAGCCAATCCTTGAAGGCTTGCATAGAAAGAAAAGACAGAATAAGACAGAGTGTGCTCTCTCTTCCTGAATGTTTTTGAGTTAGGACATTGGTCTTCTTCTGCCTTTGGATTTGGACTTGTACTGGAATTAAATCATTGGCTCCCTTTGTTCTTAGGTTTGGACTCAGACTATAGCCATTCCACTGGTTCTCCTTGGTCTTCAGCTTGCTGACTGCAGACCCTGGGACTTCTCAGCCTTGAAATTGTGAGTCAACTCCTTATAGTAAATCTCTTCATATATTACTGGTTCTCACAGTAAGACAGATCTTGGTACTGAGAAGTGGGGTGCTGCTGTAAGAAATGCCTACAAATGGGGTCGTGGATTTGGAACTGGTAATGAGTAGAGTCTGGAAGAGTTTTGAGGTGCATACTAGAAAAAGCCAATGTTGCTATGAAGGGACTTTTAAAGTTTAATTTTTGAGGACTCATAATAAGAAGAGACCTGGAGGGAAAGTTTCCATCTTCTTAGAGAATATACAAATAATTATTCACAGAATGATATAAAAATATGGACCTTAGGGGCCATTTCTGGTGAGGTTGTGATAGGAAAGAAACTTTAAAGGGACATTGCCAAAATTATAAGTGTAAATTATACATAATAGCCCACCTCTGGGAACCCTGCCTCCCAGGTAATAAACCTTAAGCTAACATATCTTTGTTTAGCTCACAGAAAAAAACTTCCTGACCTGGCCTGGAGGCAGGAAGGAAGAAGTTAGCACATCCCCTTCTGAGTCTGGTCAGAACCAGGGTTTTACTCTCCCTCTTTTTAGTATTAAAAAAAGGGCTTCCCAATCAAAAAATGGGCCAAAGAAGTAAACAGACATTTCTCCAAAGAAGACATACAGATGGCTAACAAACACATGAAAAGATTCTCAACATCACTCATTATCAGAGAAATGCAAATCAAAACCTCAATGAGGTACCATTACACTCCAGTCAGGATGGCTGCTATCCAAAAGTCTACAAGCAATAAATGCTGGAGAGGGTGTGGAGAAAAGGGAACCCTCTTACACTGTTGGTGGGAATGCAAACTAGTACAGCCGCTATGGAGAACAGTGTGGAGATTCCTTAGAAAACTGGAAATAGAACTGCCATATGACCCAGCAATCCCACTTCTGGGCATACACACCGAGGAAACCAGATCTGAAAGAGACACGTGCACCCCAATGTTCATCGCAGCACTGTTTATAATAGCCAGGACATGGAAGCAGCCTAGATGCCCATCAGCAGACGAATGGATAAGGAAGCTGTGGTACATATACACCATGGAATATTACTCAGCCGTTAAAAAGAATTCATTTGAATCAGTTCTAATGAGATGGATGAAACTGGAGCCCATCATACAGAGTGAAGTAAGCCAGAAAGATAAAGACCAATACAGTATACTAACACATATATATGGAATTTAGATAGATGGTAGTGATAACCCTATATGCAAAACAGAAAAAGAGACACAGAAGTACAGAACAGACTTTTGAACTCTGGGGGAGAACGTGAGGGTGGGATGTTTTGAAAGAACAGCATGTATATTATCTATGGTGAAACAGACCACCAGCCCAGGTGGGATGCATGAGTCAAGTGCTCGGGCCTGGTGCACTGGGAGGACCCTGAGGAGTTGGGTGGAGAGGGAGGTGGGAGGGGGGATCGGGATGGGGAATACGTGTAACTCTATGGCTGATTCATGTCAATGTATGACAAAACCCACTGAAATGTTGTGAAGTGATTGGCCTCCAACTAATAAAATAATATTAAAAAAAAAAAAAAAAAAAAAAAGGCTTCCCTGGTGACTCAGAAAGTAAAAGAATCTGCCTACAATGCAGGAGACCCAGGTTTGATCCCTGGGTCAGGAAGGTCCCAGCCACTCCAATATTCTTGCCTGGAGAATTCCATGGACAGAGGAGCCTGGCAGGCTACAGTCGGTGGGGTCACAAAGAGTCAGACATGACTGAGCAACTAACACTTTCACTTCTTAGTATGAAAGAAGCCTGAATTCTAACTTGGAGAAGACAGTTCTTTGGGACAGCAGGCCACCATTTTCTTGGTCTGCTGGCTTTCTAAGTAAAGTCACTAGTCCTTGCCCCAGCAACCTGTCTCTCAGTTTATTGGCCTGCAGTGCAGTGAGCAGCACAAGCTTGGACTCAGTAACAAGGTCTCAGATGGAAACATGTTATTGGAAATTGGAGGAAGGGCAATTCTAAGAATTTGGCTGAACTCTGTTCATGTTCCAATGTTGTATGGAAGGCAGAACTTGCAAATGATGAAATTGGATATTTAGCTAAGGAGATTTCTAAGCAAAGTATTAAAGTTGATTCCTCCTGAGTGATTCTAAAAATCAGGAAGAGAGAAGAAATAAATAATGAACTGTTCATCAAAAATGAACCAAAACTTTAAAATTTAGATAGTATTCATCCTGGCCATATTGCAAAAAAAAAAAAATAAACCATTTTCAGAAGAGAACACCAAGGGCTGGATTATCGCACAATAAATATATTATTATAAAACTCATTGGAAAAGACCCTGATGCTGGGAAAGATTGAAGACAGGAGGAAAAGAGGATGACAGAGGATGAGATGGCTTGATGGCATCACTGATTTGATGGACATGAGTTTGAGCAAGCTCTGGCAGTTGGTGATGGACAGGGAAGCCTGGCGTGCTGCAGTCCATGGGATCAAAAAGAGTTGGACAGGATTGAGGGACTGAACTGAAAGAGATTATGGGATTATTTGAGCTTTGACATTGCCAGGTTGGATTAAAGAGGATAAAGATAGGGAATTCTAATCAGTGCTATGAGGGTGGGGTCTTCCAGAGCCAAGAGGACAGAGCCTGTGGGATAACATCCCTGCCCAGCAAAGCTTTTAGCAGTGCAACCCTCGGGCAGCAGAGGTGTGAGACTGGAGGGAAAGTTTCCATCTTCTTAGAGAATATACAAATAATTATTCACAGAATGATATAAAAATATGGACATTAGGGGCCATTTCTGGTGAGGTTGTGATAGGAAAGAAACTTTAAAGGGACATTGCCGATGGATCTGGAAGGTGGGTCATTAAACCAAAGAGGCTTAATCCTGAGTCTTGGCATCTGATACAGTTTACCTTGCTGGGTACTGGATTGCTTAGGACCCATTCCTGTTTCTTCTTCCTGATTTCTCCCTTTTGGACTGGAAGTGTTTATCCAATGCAGTCTCACCATCGTACTTTGGGAACACAAAATCTGTCAGGTTCCACAGTGTGACGCTGTGACTTATACTGGCACAGAGCCACTAAAATTCTTGGAATTGTCTGTGTAAAAGTGATAGGGTTGTCTCTCGCTACCTCAGTGAGGTGACTTTTGGATCACACTCACACCTAAGGATTGTGGTTGGTTACCAGTGAAATCAATGCCATGGTAGAGGGTAGAACTTTGAGCCCCACCCCATGGTTTTCCAGGGAGAGAAGAGGAGCTGGAGGTTAAATCAATCACCAATGATCAATCATGCCCATGTAAGTTCAGTTCAGTCACTCAGTCAAGTCTGACTCTTAGCGACCTCATGAATCGCAGCACGCCAGGGCTCCCTGTCCATCATCAACTCCCGGAGTTTACTCAAAGTCATGTCCATTGAGTCGGTGATGCCATCCAACCATCTCATCCTCTGTCGTCCCCTTCTCCTCCTGCCCTCAATCTTTCCAAGCATCAGGGACTTTTCCAATGAGTCAGCTCTTTGCATCAGATGGCCAAAGTACTGAAGTTTCAGCTTCAGTATCAGTCCTTCCAATGAACACCCAGGACTGTTCTCCTTTAGGATGGACTGGTTGGATCTCCTTGCAGTCCAAGGGATTCTCAAGAGTCTTCTCCAACACCACAGTTCAAAAGTGCTCAGCTTTCTTTATGGTACAACTCTGACATCCATAATGACCACGGGAAAAACCACAGCCTTGACCAGACGGACCTTTGTTGACAAAGTATTATCTCTTGGTCATTACATGATGCCCATGTAATGAAGCCATCAAAACTCAAAAGGACAGGGTTCAGAGAGTTCCTGGGTTGGTGATCACAGGGAGATTTGGGGTAAAGGACACATCTGGAGGCTTCTTCCCTCTCTCACATACTTTGCCCTACACATCTCTCCCATCTGGATATTCCTAAATTACATCCTTTAAAATAAACTGGGGCTTCCCAAGTGGTATGAATGGTAAAGAAGCTGCCTGCTAATGCAGGAGACATAGAGATGTGGTTCAATCCCTGGGTTGGGAACTCCCCTGGAGGAGGGCATGGCAACCCACTCCAGTATTCTTGGCTGGAGAACCCCCATGGACAGAGGAACCTGGGGGCTACAGTCCATGGGGTCACACACAGTCAGGCATGACTGAAGCAGCTTAGCATGCATGCATGCACCCTTGATATAATAAACTAGCAATTTAGTAAGTAAAATGTTCTTTTTGAGTTTCATAAGCCCCACTAGCAAATTAATTAAACCAAAAGAGAGGATTGTGGAAACCTCTGATTTATAGTTAGTCAGTCCTAAGCACCCGGGTTCAATTCCTGAGTTGGGAAGGTCCTCTGGAGAAGGGAATGGCAATCCACTCCAGTATTCTTGCCTGAAGAATCCCATGGGCAGAGGAGACTGGTGGGGGTTCATGGGGTCACAAAGAGTCGGACACAACTAAGTGACTAACACTTAATTCCTTTTGCTTTAGTCATAAGTACAGGTAACAACCTGAACTTGTAAACTTCATCTGAAGTCTAGGGAGGGGGTCATGAAACATCTAATCTGCAGCCAGTGAGCAGGCTAAAATTGCAGCTAACAACCTGGGCTTGTTACTAGCATCTGAAGGTATAGTGGGGGGCAGCCTTGTGGCACTCTCCCCTTCAACTACCCGCCACACACACACACACACACACACACACACACACACACACACACACACACAGAGGAAATTGGATTTCAAAACATTTTGCATAGGTTTACAGCTGGAGAGAATTTTGCCTCAGGATGAACTTTGCATTGGGTTTCACCTATGCCTGCTTTAGATGTTATTTAAATGAGACTTTAGACCTTAGACTTTAGAGTTGATGATCCAGGACTCGGAGCTGTTGGGGTTGAATGAATGTACTTTGCATCCAAGGAAGGACATGAATTTTAGGGGAAGGCAGAGTGTTGTAGACCAAAATGTGTCCCTCCTAGAGTCACGTATTGAAGCCCTAACCCTTGATGTGATGATATTTGGAGATGGGGCTTTGGGGAGATAATCGGGTTTTGATGATGTCATGAGGGTGGTGCCCTCATGATGGAGGTAGTGTTCTAATGAGAAGAAAAGAGCTCTTTCTCTCTTTCCACCCAGTGAGGACACAGCAAGACGGCAGCCATCTGCAGGGCAGGGAAAGAAAACTCACCAGAGTCTGATTATGCCGGTACCCTGACGTTGGAGTCCCATCCCCCAGAACTTTGACAAATAGATCTCTCCTGTTTGAGCCACCCAGTCTGTCGAGGCAGCCCAAGTAGACTAAGACACCCACCTACCTTCTGGCCATGCGCTCTCTTGTTCCTCTTGTACACGCCTTCCTTCTACTTCAAATGTCCTGATCCTCTGAGAAAAACCCACTCATTCTTCAAGATTCAGTTCAAATGACACATTCTCTGGGAAGTTTTTAAAACCTCCCAGAAAAGGTTAAGTGTTCCTGCTACCATGCTACCATCAGCTCTGTATCAAAGTAGGCAGAGTACTTGTCACTGAACTGCTCTAAAGGCAACTCATATATTATTTTCATTCTACTTATCACAATTCTTACAATTCTTTAAATCACAGGGTCTGTATGGCAAGCAGAGTGGAACTAGCAGACCAGGCAAGAGGCAGTGGAGGCCTGAATTATGCTAACGAAGAAGCAACGAATAGAAGGAACTCATGCCCTGGAGAAGGGAAAGGCTACGCACTCCAGTATTCTGGCCTAGAAATTCCATGGACTGTATACTCCATGGGATCACAAAGAGTCGGTCACGACTGAGCGACTTTCACTTTCACTTTCATGCAAGGGAGGTTGGGGAAGATGCTCACCTTTTAATCTCATCCAGACATCCTTTCTTTTTCTACTAATTTAACCACCACCTGCTCCTTTCCCCACCCCTGAACTGATATAACTGATTCCCTACTTACCTAAAGAATATTTTTAGTTTCCTGGATCTCTCTGCTTCACTTGACACTATTAAACCCAGCCTCCTTCCCTTGATTTCTGGTGCACTGCAGGATCTGGCCTTCTTCCTCAGCCCTTCTGACTTCCTTTGATTTTGAATACTCAAGGGTTTCCCCAGTATTTAACAGTTCTTTTCCTGGGCCCATTTTTCTCCCTTTATAGTCTCTTTACATATCTACCATCTTGATTTCAATTGCCACTGAATGATGCTCACATCTGTTTCTCCAGCTTCAAACTCGTTTATCTACCTACCTGTTATTTGAATGTCCTGCAGACAGCAGTCTTGCCATACTCCAAACTAATTAGTAAAGCCTCCAATACAGATGTTGCTCTTATCCCTACAGTATGTATCCCTGTTTGTGGCTATGCCATTCAAACAAGGGAGAACTCTGTATCATCCTTGATGCCTTTCTTTTTTTTTTTTTAATTGGAATATAGTTGCTTTACAACATGTGAGTTTCTGCTGCACAACAAAGTGAGTCAGCCACGTGCATACAGGCATCCCCTCCCTCATGGCCCTCTCGGCCCCCTCCACCCCACTCATCCGGGTCACTGCAGAGCCCTGAGCAGAGCTCCCTGTGCGATGCAGCAGGCTCCCACTAGCCGTCTGCTTTGCCCGTGGCAGCCCACATCTGTCAGCCCCAGGCTCCCCATGCCCCCACCACCCACCTCACAGTGCCCACACACCCACTCCCTATGTGTGTGTCTCGACAACTGCCCTGCAGATAGGTTCAGCTGTACCATTTTTCTAGATTCTTGATGCCTTGCCTAACATTATTTCCCATATATCTATCAGAACCCGCGAATTCCTTGATTCCTTCCTTCCCTACACCACCATATTCAATCGACCTCAGATTTTTCTCTGATCTAAATTCTTAAACACGTCTCAAATCTACTCCTTTCTCTCCAAATGTAGTAAATCCTTGTTAAAAGAAAGTCTCTCTGCTCACCTCTGTTTCAGCCTAGACTTCTAATTTTTCTGCTTCTGTCATCCCTCCTTCAAATAGATCTATCACACAGCCTCCAGCACAATCAGTCTATAACTCATACATAAGCCTGCCTGAAACTCTTCAATGACACCACGAACTACTGGGGAAAAAAATCCAAGTTTTTAGGATACGGTGTGATGCTTCCATGATCTTGTCCAGTGGCTTTTACACTTTCTTTTTAATAAGGTAAAAGAAACATTTATACTATGACTCAGTATACATATATGTTTTAATAACTGAAACCATACTTACCTTTACTATGTGCAATTTTGATATCTATTCTATTTCATTTATAACTGCCAGCCCATACTGAATTGAAAAGCATGGGTCTAGTGTCCACCTCTGTCTTTTCTAAAACTGGCTTGAACATCTGGAAGAACATGGCTCACATATTGCTGAAGCCTGGGACTGCAAGGAGATCCAACCAGTCCATCCTAAAGGAGATCAGTCCTGGGTGTTCATTGGAAGGACTGATGTTGAAGCTGAAACTCCAGCACTTTGGCCACCTGATGTGAAGAGCTGACTTGTTTGAAAAGACCCTGATTCTGGGAGGGTTTGGGGGCAGGAGGAGAAGGGGACAACAGAGGATGAGATGGTTGGATGGCATCACCGACTCAATGGACATGGGTTTGGGTGGACTGCAGGAGGTGGTGATGGACAGGGAGACCTGACGTGCTGCGATTCATGGGGTCGCAAAGAGTCAGACACGACTGAGCGACTGAACTGAACTGAACTGAGTGTCCACCTACCTCTAGAGTCTCAACTTGTTACTTCCTAACACATATATGATACTTGAAGAACACAAAGTTAGTATGAATGAATGAACAAATTAATGATCTTTCAGAGGTATATCACATTTAAAGATATTGAAATTTTATTGTTTTTAAAAACCTGGAAAAGTTGGAAAGTGGAAAGAAATAATTAAGACTGTGCTGTAGACTAAAAAGATTTGAAATTCACAATCAAGCTGTGTGTCAGATATCTTTAGCCATGCAACAAAATCTTTCCAAAGCTAAGTGACTCAAAGCAACATGAGTTATAATTTCTCACTAATCTGTGAGTTGGCTAGGTGGTTCCTCTGCTGGTTTCACCTGCACTCACTCACAAAGCTGCCCTCAGTTGAAACAAAAGGTCCAAGCTGACTTCTCTAAATTTCTGGTGATTGGCTGACTCTCTGCTAATGTGCAGACAGTCAACCAATCACATGACCTCTCACCTTCCGGTAAACTAGGCTGGCTTCTTACATGGAAGTTTCAGGGCAGCAGCTAGGAGGGCAAAGGCAGAAGTTGTAAGACCTCTTGAACCCTGGACTCTGAAGTACACACAGTATCACTTTCCTCAAAGCAAATCACAAGACCAGTGCATTTTCAAGGAGTGAAAAATACAATCTGCCCCAGGCTCCTTAGTAATTAACTTTCCAGATCTCCTAGTCCTATTGCTCAACTCCTTTTGTAATCAGGTATCCTTCTCTTTTTCCTTTTGTCTTTTCCACTGTGGCATCCATAATCTAAGAATGAAGAGCATGAATTATGTTCCTGAATATGAAGAGAGATACTGGGAGTAGAAAGGCAAGGAAACTTCTTTAAAACAAACAACCATCAGTTGAAATCCTATTTACCTATGGATTTTTTCTGTTGGAATTTGACACCTTTAGTTCGGGGAGTGCATATGTGAGTTCAGATACTGCAAGCTTCTGCAGACTGTGTTAGGGTCACATTTGCTTGGAGAAGAGTTACTCCTTGAACACTGAGGCCAAGCTTATTTTTTCTTTGAACTTCAAGTTTTTACTCTTATAATTTCATTTTTAATTTTTATTATAGTATAGTTGATTTTCAATGTTGTGTTAGTTTCAGGTGTACAACAAATTGAATCAGTTATACATATACCTATATTCACTCTTTTTTCAGGTTCTTTTCCCGTATAGGTCATTAGAGAGTATTGAGTAGAGTTCTATACAGTAGGTTCTTATTATTAACATCTATTTTATATATGTTAGTGTGTATAAGTCAATCCCAATCTCCCAATTTAGAGGCCGGACTTTGGAAGTATTCATTCTTGATTTCTCCTTCCTCACTAGACCTCCCTCACTCAGACTGGCTCATCTGATATCATTAAATGTTCACAGTAACTGAGATCACTTCTTGTCCTACAACCTGTCTTACAACTTGGCCTCGCGTGAATGCTGTCCGTACGAGCACAGCCAAGGAGAGCTTGTGCACGGCCTGATGAAGCCAGCCTCTCAGCATCTGCTAATTTTGCCTACAGCTGTGATAAAAAGAACAGATTTAGCATAAACCTCTGAAAACAGGGCAAAAGCAAAATGCTTGCCAAGTACCTTCTCAGTGATCACAGGTTATTTAACACTCCCTGTTTCAATCAAAATCTATCTCAATTTCTGAAAATGCTAGATTCTCTGTTATAGAACCATATCTGAGATGCCCAGTTGTGAATATCTGGTTGATTTTTCCTTTTAAATTAGTTCAACTGCCAACTCAACCAGTTGAAATGCTAAACTCTCAATAAAATCTGCCTTTTTCTTTGATTTAAGAAATGCATAAAGAAGCAATATAAGAATTTAATAGAAGTTTGAGTCAGAGAGCCTTTAAGAATTTCACTTTTATTTAGTCACTAAATATTGTCCATTATTTATTTACAAAATAGTATATAGTGAACACTGTTCTATGCCAAGCACTGTTCCAAGTATTAAGGAAAAACAATGAGCAAAACGAAATTCCTGCCCTCTTAGAACAGATATCTTTTGAGAAAGTGCAGCAGATACAAAAATCAATCCATTTCTTAGATTCCAGGCTTCAGGCACTTTCAGAGACCAGCTAGAAAATGGCAAGTGCTATCACAGCAAACCAAATATGCCTTGGGGCTTTAGAAGAAACAGTTATTTCTTCCAAGAGGCACAACCAGAAAAAGGTTCAAGCCTCTAACTGAGCTTGAAGTGTGGATAAGACATATACTTGCAAGTGAGGTGGGAAAGATGTCCAGGGCAAGAGAAGAGCAAAGAGCAAAGAGCCAGAGTTAGTGAGCTGACCCATGATTCCGTATGGCCAACACTTGGTTCCAAGAAGGAAAACGGTAGAAACACCGGTTAGAAGGGTAAGTGGTGGCCCAGGGTTAATCACAACCTGTGAGGCCTTAAAGACTCAAAAGGAAATGATTTCTTGATTTCCTCCAAGAAATAGGTCACTTAAAATGATCCAAAGATTAAAATCAACACTCCCAAATTCTGATTTTGCTTTCCCATGATGGCTTCTGTAATAAAGACCCTGACTCTATTTTTGATGTTTGATCACAGACACCTTTTAAGTTTCTTTATTCCTTTATTCTTCCTTTATTCCTCCTGCCCCCCGCCCTTAATCTGGGCAAGGTGTTCCTTCCTTGGGCACCAGTGGGAAGATTCAAACCACACAGGAACGAACCCTCATCCTGACCCCACCTCCTAACATCCATTAAGACTCTAAGACTCCTTCCCCTACTCTCTGAGTTATTTCAGACCTGACTGGGAGCTTAGTAACAAATCATCTCTTAAACTTTGGGTGTGTGTGTGGCATCGTCTGTCTTGACATCAAACCAGATGTTGGATGGAGCCCATCCTGTTATCTATGGAGTCTCTGCAATTGCTATCTTGATGCTTTTGAAAAGGGGATAATAGTTTTTAAAAACAGTTCAAGGCTCTGTTTTGACCATTAGGAGTCACAGCAGTTTGAGGACAGATCATAGCAAGTCTTAGGCGCTAAGGTCATTGGAATTTTACAACTCTTTTCTCTGTAGCTATAGGTTCCACACTTCTCACAGTTAGATGAACTATTTGAATACTACACCTACTCTAAATACACATTAGACGCTTAATGAATATCTCAGCGATAGTTGCTGTAGATCTTTTGACAGCAGAAAAGTAAATTGTAAAATAATACACGGTAGAAATATGCACTTCACCTAAAATGAGTAATAGTGGAATTTTAGCAAATTTTAATTTTTTTGGTAACTGTTTATTAAGCACTTATCACTTGCAGTGCACTCTACTTGTCCCTGAGTATGTAGAAACTGGTTTGCGGGGGGAGGGTTTGTTTTTTTTTTTTTCCTGTAGTTACTTTATATGCAAGCCTAACACATGCATTCAAACAGGTGCACCTCAGGTGGTTAATTTGCCTAACCAAAGTTGAAATGAATCGATGAATGATGAAAATGAATTAATTGTCACTTAGCCCATAATGAGTCACTTATACTCAAGCCATTCAGAGGGAATTAAGCTCTATTCTGGAATGCATTTCATGTATAAGTTATTCCTTGCAGAAAACAAACTGCATTGAAAAAATTTTCTAAAAGCTGTTGATTCTAGATGATGAATAGCATTTTTCTAAATTACCAAATAAAAGCTATTATGAGGCTACTAACATGATTCTCATAATTAAATATATTTGACAGCCTTACTCAGAGCATTTTATCACTGATGGTATGTTACATCTTTTTGAGAATTTACTGGCTTTGTAGGATGAACACTTTTAAAATATAAAATACTTTAAATTTTATTTTCAATACTGCAATCTGGAAAAGAAAGTGCTATCATTTGTAAACATATTGTCAAAGGATGGTTCTCAATTGCTATTAGAAAGATGGACAGGAAAACTGGACAAAGGGACAGAGAGAATTAATTAAGTGCAGGAATTAATCAAGATGTCAGACATCTTCACATATATGCTCCTGGGACAATTTTAGTAGGTTTTCTCTCTGTGAATCCAAAGTTATTAAATCATTATCAAGAATGAAAAGTACTATATGATTATGCTAACTTTAATTCCAAAATAAAATGTAAGCATTGAAAGGGAAGCCTAGGTAATACCACCAGGATGTATGGCAATACAAGAATATTTACTTCAGGATTGAAAGTTGAGTTGCTTAACACTAAAAAATTGGTATTGTCAAATCACTTATCAAGATTCCATCAGAAGTGGCAAAAGCTGTCAAAACTGACTCAAGCCATTTGTTGCACAGACTGAACTGACATATGGAAAGCATAGAAGTAACATGCCATTACCACTTCCAATACTAATTCTAACACAGAATAATTGCCACCCATTTTATGACAAATCTCTCTCAGGTGCATGTATTTCTTAAAAAGAAATGGTAATCCTTTGACAAAAGCGTCCTCAAAGTGGATGTATTCTTGTCAAAGATGCCTTAAAGCAAAGAAGTTGAAAGAGAGCAAGAATTTAGATAAATGAACCAAACTATGCTGAAAACGTATGTAATCTTTTCTTATAGATGTAAATTGTGGTACAGAACAGGCTACATTTCTTCACACCATTTCAAATTCCTAAAGCCAGAAGTCCCTTTTAAGTCTGCTAAGAACTGTCTTCAACTTGTGTAAAGGGACCCAAGGTCAAATATAAACAAAGACAGAACTCTGTTCCTGTGTTTTGGCCTTTAGGCAATGATCACCTTGCAACCTCAAATTGATAAAGCATTCTTTCAACAACGTGCGAAGTGTGTGCTATGCACCTAGACACTTGAAATACATCTGGAAAACAGAAGGACAAAGATTTCTGAACCAACACGCTTTCAAACTTGGATTTCTGTGACCGCTCCCACCTCTGCAATGACTATTTCGGTTTCCACAAACTGGCACGTCTGTCTTCCTTACACTCGGGGCAGGTTACCTCACCTCTTATCCCTCAAGACAGTCGGGAGCCATGAAATATAAACTCTCTCAGCTTCCTGGGCCCAAATCTGCTCCCTCACCCTTCCACCTGTTACGAATCCCACCACCTTTAAACTTCCTAGAGTCTTAGGCTGGCGATGTCTCTCTTTATCCTGTGTCCTAAATAACTTTCTCTCCTCGCTGAATCCTTACTATGAGTATTTGTGTTGGATCTAAACCACAACTCCCTGTTTAAAATAGGTGCACATCTGTGCACACACAGACATACACATGCACACACACCAAGATTCCACCTTACCTTTAGCCACTACCTTCACTTCTCCCAAAGTCAGACTTCTTGTAGGTACAAAATCCCTACTTTTCAGCTTTCTTATTTCACCAGTTCACTCATTCAGTACATGCATGGCCCTCTCCACATCAAGATTATTTCTGATAAGAGCTTTGATAACTTTTACGCTATTTAGTATAATTAACACTTCTCAATTGTCATCTTACGTGAAGTCTCAGACATGTTTACTGCCTTGAAATCCTCTCTTCCCTTGGCTTCTGTCACATTATTGCACATCTTCTAATTTACCTCCTCCTTCTTCTCACTCACTTTTCCAATTTCATTTTCCTTTCTTACTTGCTCTTTAAATACTGGAGAGCCTTGGAACCCAGTAAAGCCCTTATCTTCCTCAAACTCTTCTCTCTACCCATCAAACTCACTCACTGCCACATGCAACCAAAAAAATAAAATAAGATAAAATAAAATAAAATGCTACCACTATAATGGAGACGTCAGATATTATAGTTCTACCCTCAGATTCAATGTGTTCAAATCAAAGTCACAATTTTTCCCTCCAAAACCTGCTGTCCACCATTTGACGTTAGCGTCATTATTTTATCTTTAACAAAGGAGGCAAGGATATACAATGGAAAAAAGACAACCTCTTTAACAAGTGGTGCTGGGAAAACTGGTCAACCACTTGTAAAAGGATGAAACTAGAACACTTTCTAACACCATACACAAAAATAAACTCAAAATGGATTAAAGATCTAAATGTAAGACCAGAAACTATAAAACTCCTAGAGGAGATCATTATTTTCTATAACTGTTACTACTATTGCCATAATTATCTTGCTTTTCAAAGGCCTTTTTTTATTTTCTATATTACATCAAGTCCTCTCAGTATATGCTCTCCTAGCATCCCAAACATTCCCTTCACTGGATTTAACTCAACTATGATTAACTGAATATTATTTATATTGAATAACTGAATATTATCCAATATACAAAACTCCAAGCTCCATGAAGGCAAGTACCACATTTGTTTCGTTCATCACATGCATGGGTAGAGGCATGCCCAGTGTGTGTCTGGCAGAGAGAACATTCATAATATCACACGCCATTCATTTATTTTTTGTCTTAAATATCTTAGAGCACTCATGGGCTCAGTCACTTAGTCGTGTCTGACTCTTTGAGACCCTGGAGACTGCAGCCAGCTAGGTTTCTCAGCCCATGGGATTTCTCAGGCAAGAATACTGGAGTGGGTTGCCATTTCCTTCTGCAGGGGATCTTCCTGACCCAAGAATGGAACCTGTGTCTCCTGCATTAGCAGGCGGGTTTTTTACCACTGAGCCACCTGGGAAGCCCAAAAAGAACGCCTAGCCTATTACTATAACTGACTTAACACTCTTGTGTAGAACTTAAGAAATAATCTGTTTCCTAGTGTCCTGTGAATTGAACTGTGTCCCCTAAAAATAAATGTTAGATCCTGGTACCTGAGAATATGAATTTATTTGGAAATATGATCGCAACAGTTATAATCAAATTTAAGATGAGATCATCAGATTGAGCCCTAATCCAACAGGACACAATGGTATCCTTACAGAAGGGAAAATTGGACACACACATATACATACACAGGAGAACACTCTGTGAAGACACAGAGGCAAAGTGACCATGTGAAGACAGAAGCAGCAAGTAGAGTCCCACTGCCACGAGCTAAGGAGGCATCCTCCCTGGAAGACTTCAGAGGGAGCATAGCCTTTCCAACACTTTGACTTCTGGTTTCCCCAAAACTGTGAAAAAATAAACTTAAGTTGTTTTAAGCCACCCACTGTGTAGTACTTTCTTACTGAAGCCCTAGGAAACAAATACACGCTAAGGTGCTAAGTTGCCTCCCATCGTGTCCGACTCTTTGCAACTCTATGAACTGTAACCCGCCAGACTCTTCTGTCTATGGGATCCTCTAGGCAAGAATACCAGAGTGAACTGCCATGCCCTCTTCAGGAAACAAATACAAGCCCTTAAAAAAAAAAATAAACAAGGTCATTTAGAGGCAGGTAAACGGAAACCTTAGACGACTGGACAGACAGCAGAACCATCTTTGCCCCTCAGCTATCTTTCTTGCCTTTTTGCCTCCATTATATTGGGCTGGCCAAAAAAGTTCATTTGAGTTTTTGTCCAATCTTACCCTGAAAGAACTTTCCAGCCAACCCAATACATGAGACTCACTGATGAGTGATTCTGCTATGGAGCCCTCCAGGTCCTGCACCCAGCTCACCGAGTGATCAGAACTTTCCATCCAGGGAAACAGTCCTCACGGCTCCTTGGATAATGCCCAATGAATGGAGAAAGTTAAACTGGCTCTTAAAAATGTTGTTTTCTAGTAGGATATTTTATGCATTGTTTGCTCCTTTGCTGAAAAAGAAATGTATCCTTATACTGCATTCAACACAACTGATTATGGAATAACTAATTCAATATTAAACAGCATTCTTTCTTTCTGCCAGCCAGCAAATCGTGATGAGTCTGAAAATACTTAAAAGTCCAGCTCAGAGAAGGGTGTTTTGTCACCTGTGTTTTTTAAAGCATGCAGCAATAATACACATTCAGTCAACTGGTAGGAAGGTGCTTGTCCTGTCAGCTTTTGTCTGCTTGGTGATTACAGAACTGCCAACATTATTATTCTTGCCAGTTCCCACGACTGCTTGACAACCTCTTATCCATTTGCATTTTTCAGTGATTTTCCAACAGTGTAATTGGGAAGCTTTATGATTACACAAAAGTGGAAGGCTAGAGAAATCTATGGATACTGTCTGTATTATTCTGAATTATTGTAGCTGCAGTCTTATTACCTCTGATAGGCTTGAATTCAAATATAATCACAGTCATTTGTTAAATATGAATTACACTGTAATATATGTATTTTGATAGGCTTGGCACAGTAGCATTAAAATAAAAAGATGATCTTGTTATTTCTACCCCCAAAAAAGAGCTCAAGAAATACTCTCACACTACCCTTTGAAATACATTTATAAAATTTTCATGATATTTTCATTGTTAAAGGAGCAAAACATTAACTGAGAGTTAAAAATTCAGAGTGTTCTTTGGATTGAATCTTAGATGAACAAAATATCTAATGATAATAATAGAGTGAACTTCAAAACTCAAAAGCTCTTGAAGGATTCTGACAAAAAGACATTTCTACTCTAAGAAAGCTACTATATGAGCCACTTTCATCAGTGTTTTTTTCATAGGTACAAATATATTGGTATTCTCCTCAGAAGAATAAGGTTCTGAAAAACAGAAATAAAAGTACTGTTCCTCATGAAACATTATACAATCTTAGAAAAATTAATTCAGTTCCATCCAATTTACCTAAAATTGGGTCTTACTTGAAATTCCATCATCAAGTACAGAAAAGTGCTTAGATGTTTGGATTAGAAAACTGCATTTGTGAACATGCAGGAGTAACTCCAGGGACCTGTATCAACTCATTTGTTCACTCACCTCTGCAGGTGATGACTCGTTTGCCTCACACAACCTTCCACTGCAAAATTATGAGTATAGTGGTTCCAAACATGAATCTTTGACCCTTGGGAAGCTGTTAATTTATTAAAACATATCTAAAAACCCATATGCATCCTGACATCTTCTTTAGAAAGAATAAATACAAATAATGTTTCAAATGTAGATAAGCCTGCTATATCTATTCATTTTATAATGAAAATATTTTTGCCAAAATTATAGAATTCATAATAGGTATTTTATTTTCTCAATCCTCAGATTAAAAAAGCAGTTGCTCTTCTGTAACTGCACTGTAATATCTCAAAACTCCATATAGTCAATAATAGCTACCAACTATTGAATGCTTATTATGTTTCAGGAATTGTATTGAGCATGCAATCATTACCTCATTCAATTTGCACAACAATCCTTTGTAGTATTAATATATCACAAATTATTGGATACAGTCAGAAAGGTTATTCTCCCAAGGTCACACTTCACAAAAAAATGGGGCCAGAATTCTAAACCAAGATCATCACAACCTCTCTCTTGCACTGTACCATATCATATTCTCACTGGTGTGCTGAAGCTGCCCATAGGTCTTATAAAAGTTTCAGCAATTTTTAAACCAGTTGTTAAAATCCGAGAAATAAAAACTTGGTCGTGGTGAGAATATCTGCACCCCCAAAATCAACAAGCACCACAAACAAGGGCTTCCTCTCGCCGACCAGAGAGCTGGTTTACCAGCTCTGAACACAGCAAGATTCCAGCTATTATTCCACTTTCACTTTGGTTCAAAATAATCAGTCCCTTCAAGAGTTTGTTAAAATGGGCACTTGACAGAGTCATAGGCACATTTGAAAGTTAAAAAAAAAAAAGTTTGCCCATGGTATGAATTCCAATATTCCACCTCTGTGTTCTGCTATGCAGAGGGCTTTGAAAGCACATATTTCCCTTCTCATAATGTCCACCATTCACCCTCCAAAGCCCATTGAGTAAGACCAACACTTTATTCCTCTAAGCCTTCTAAACTCCAAGTAACTTCAGGCCATAAAACCTACTCTATACATTACATTTATATTTCCAAAACTTACTACTAACTCTGTATTTTTCCCCCAGATTCAAAAAGAATGTTTTTCTTTTCTTTTCTTGAACCTCAATCATAAAACACTTGATTAGGGTCACAGTCTAGAGTAGCTATTTCAGGTCATTCATTTTCTCTGGGTTTCATGGCTATCTTCTGCTCAAAGTTGAAAATAACTTGCTAACAGAGCCAATGTCATTGCAACATTTTGAAGTCTTTGCCAAAGATCCTTCCTTAGTCAACTCAAGCTTTTTCTTACAGACATGCTTATTGTCAAAAGAAGTTATCAAACTATGACTTCATGCTACTATAAATTTCTGAGAACTGTTTTGATTTTTAAATGAGACATACCAAGTGCTCACTCATCCAGATAAAGGGAGATGCTCATCACAGCTCAGTGGACTAGATGCGTTTAGCAAGATGCACCCTGTCCATCAATATACCCTGAATATACCCTCTTTGGTAGTATTTTTTTGGCACAAGCTATTTTTTATGATTAATGAGGAACAGCTTTAGTGCAAATAAAATCTGCAGAGAGCCACTGACTTACCAATGAGCAATAGCCTCTGATAGTTTTGTTGTCAAATAATAACACAAAGAAAAGAAATACATTATAGAAGTCAAAATGTTTATTTTGGCGAGAGTATAGAAAAAATAACTACTGTAGAAGTCCTTTTAATAAGAATGATCAATATATCCTTAAAATGAGATTTAAAATGTAATACTTTGATTATCTATCCTGCCACGAATGTCTACTGAGCCTATAAAGTTGTAACATTAGCAGCTACTTTTTCTAATGTAATCTAATTTTAATGACTCCCAATTTCAGCCATAGTGGAGTTAACTGATCCTGGATTATAGCTCCTGCTATAATAACTAGAGAACTGGTTAAAATATGTAATTTTTTCATATACCAGATGACAGGCATTACAGGATTCTGATCCATGAGAAAAGGGAAACCAATAAGAGGAACCCGACAACTGACCCAGATTGCTTCATGAAGGTACTTTTGCAACAGAAAAGGACAAGGCAGAAATAAAGCAAAGCAGTCCCACCGAGGTTAAGAGACAGAGATCAGAGGTGAGTGACGCACGTGTAGCTTAGGGGCAACAAGAGAGACGCCCAGAGAAAGAGCTCCAGAAATCAACCTGAGCCCTTTTAGATCTTCAGCTGCATTCTAGGTTGCATACATCCAGGATGAGATTATATGAAAATGGCAAAGAAGTGCTAGTAAGGGTGAACAACTACCTGGATCTCTAACCAGACTCACCACCAAAGCTGGCATAGGGCCAGTTGTCTCTCAAATGAGAGACACTTGAATTCTGACCAACCAGAGTGAAGAATCTCTTTTAAACACTCAAGAGATTCAGAAGAGACTCCAGAAAGACAACTGCTAAAGAGTAGGGTTAGTTCAGCAAAATTGACTTTCAACTTTTAGAGCAGAGCTTGAGAAAGCCTCAGGAGGATCAAAGTGATCTTCAAAGATGCTAAATATCAGACATAAAACTCAACACACTTCAAGGAAGGAAAGAACATCTAGACCTTCACAAATACTGCATTCGCAATATCGAGGGTCCAGTAAAAACTTTGTAGACATGCAAAGATGCAGGACAACATGACCTATATTCAGGAGAAAAATCAGTAAATAAAAACAGAACCATAACTTAGGTGATTCAAATGTGTTAGCAGACAGGACAGTGAAAAATCGTGTTATAACTATGTTCATGTTCAAAGACTGAAAATAAAACATGAATCTATGGAGGAATGAGCCAACTCATTGGAAAAGATCCTGTTGCTGGGAAAAATTGAGGGCAGGAGAAGGGGGCAACAGAGGATGAGACAGTTGGATGGCATCATCGATACAAAGAACATATGTTTGAGCAAACTCTGAAACATAGTGAAGGACAGGGAAGCCTGGTGTGCTGCAGTCCATGGGTTGTAGAGTGGGACATGACATAGTAACTGAACAACAGCAATAACATAGGGAGGACAAAGATAGAGACTGTGAATAAATACATAGAAACCACACAGAAGAACCAAATGAAATTCTATAGCTAAAAATACAATAAAATAAAAATTCACTGGATGGGCTTAACAGAAGATTAGATACAACACAAGGAAAAAATAGTGAATTTCAAGATCAGGTGATAGAAACAACACAAAAAACACAGAAAGAAAAATGACTTAAAATGAACAGAGCCTCAGAGATCAATGAAACAATACCAAACGGTCTAACAAATATGTAATTGGCATCTAAGAAAAGGTCAAGCGACAGGGTGGGGCACAAAAATATTTGAAGGGACAGTGGGTAAGAATTTTCAAAATTTGATTTGTGATATAAACACAGACCCAAGAAAACTCACAAACTAAAAGCAGATTAAACATAACAAAAATCACACCAAGACCTATCTTAATTAAATTGTTGACAATGAATAAAAAGAGAAAATCCTTAAAACAGCCAAGGGGAAAAATGAGTGTTCCATGTTGGATAGGACACTAATTGATTTGAAAGAGGAATTAAAAAAACTCTTGGGGTTGATGAAAATGTTCTATATTTTGATGGGGTAAGTGCCTGCATTTGTCATCATTCATTATACACTTAAGATCTATACAACTTTTTGTATGTAAATTATATTATACTTTGATAATCTAATTCTAATCTAATTCTGGAAAGAGCATTTAGAAGGTATGTGGACAAATAATCTGAAATACATATATTCTCTGACCCTAAGTTTATGGTCATAAGAAGAACAAACACTTGAACGACTCACTGTAATGAAACTCAAATTACCATTATAAAAATTAAAGACAATGTGCTTTTGGAGCACAGAAATCTTTGTGTAAGGAACATTTAATTCAACTCAGAAGTTAAGAATCATATTTTATTTCAAAGAAACAAACATTTATTGAAAATTTACAGCAAGTTATATACTAAATATATTAAAATGAATAATATGCACTTGGTTAATAATATAAAAATGCATTGAGCATATACCATATACAGACAGTGAACTCACTATAACATCATCTTACTATAGAATAATAGTTAAAACTCAAGCAGATCTGGGCTTAAGTTCAGGCTCTGTTACTTGCTAGCTTAGGAAAGTCACTAAACTTCTGTAAACTTCAAATTCTCACAGGTAAAGTGATGATAACAATTAAAATACCTATTTTGCTGTATGTTTGTGAAGATTAATTGAAATAGAATCAAAACAAGGTCCAAGTCCTACGAATCCACCAGAATTGGCCTATAAAAAATAATGTCATTGGTAGTGGTTTAGTTGCTAAGTCATGTCCGACTCTTGCAACCCCATGGACTGTAGCTGCCAGGCTCCTCTGTCCATGGGATTCTCCAGGCAAGAATACTGGAGAGGGTTGCCATTTCCTTCTCCTGAAATAATGTCATTACATTATGTTCAATAGTACATCCCTGCTATGAGAATACAAAGAGGAAATCATCTTATCCCAGAAGTCTCCCTTAGAAAGATGCTTAATGGACTCTTAAAGAATAACAGAGTTATTCAGGAGACTTGGGGAATACATAAACTCCAGGCAAAGGAAACAAACACAATCTCAAAGGCAAAAAAAATCATAATTGCTGAAATGCAAAACACAAGGCACATGGTAAAGCATGGATTCAGAGAGACCAGGTTTTATGGAAGGTTTTATACTGCATGTTGAAGAGGATGATCTGCACTTTGTAGGCTTTCAAGAGCCACTGAAAACTTTCAAGGGACAGCAATTTTACATTTTAGAAACACAGGTGGCTCAATGGAAGTCTCATGTGAAAATGGCAAGGTGTCAGAGAGGCAGTTAGGCGGTGGTCACCAAATCGCAGGCAAGAATTGTGAGTCACGAACTGGAGCATCTGTAGAGGCATGGGGGTGAGCTCCGGGGATGGGAAAGACCTGACGAACTCTAAGGACGCAAATTTGGCAAAGCAAGGTCCGTGATGGGACATGAGAGGTAAGGGAACTAGCACCTAGGTTTGTTCTCTGGGTGATGATACTGTGATAGGGTTATAGGAGGAAAGATGCATTTGGTCTCCAGCGTGTTGAATCTGAGATGCCTGTAGGAATCCCAGGGGGCTGTGGGTAGCACAGTGAATTTGCATCTGGAGCTCAGAGGACAGTTAAGGAAGATTGATGTGGATTGTAGAACCACCAAATATGAGAAAACAGATGCGTTAGAATAGCTGAGAGCATTTGAAAAGAAGACAAAGTACAAACCGTGGTGAGGGAAGGACATAATCCTGGGCCACTAATCAAATCAGTTAGTAATTAAGGAGACTAGAAACTCCAATACTTTGGCCACCTGGTGCGGAGAGCTGACTCATTGGAAAAGACCCTGATGCTGGGAGGGATTGGGGGCAGGAGGAGAAGGGGACGACAGAGGATGAGATGGCTGGATGGCATCACCGACTCAACGGACATGAGTTTGAGTAAACTCCGGGAGTTGGTGATGGACAGGGAGGCCTGGCGTGCTGCGATTCATGGGGTCGCAAAGAGTCAGACACGACTGAGCAACTGACCTGAACTGAACTGAATTGAGTAGGAAGACAGAGAGCAATAGGAAGGAAACAGAGAGTCATAACACTGAATAAAGGACCTTTGAGTGGAGAAAAGGGAGAGAGTGTATCAGGTGGGACAAAAACCTGAAAACTCTATGTTGTGTTAAGGAAACTATTTACACACAAAAAGCATCGTATGAAGTGAATTAAGAGGTTGAGACCAGCTCAGGGAGGGTCTTGAAGTCAATGCTATTAAGTTCAGGTTTTATCTTTTAGTATTGGGAAACTTTTTGTCCAGTTTAATTGAGATGCAATTGGTTAATGAAACCATCTTGTATATATCTATACATACACAGAGATGTGTATGGGCCTCCTAGGTGGCTCAGTGGTAAAGAACCTGCCTGCCAATGGAGGAAACACATGAGACTTGGGTTTGATCCCTGGGTCGGGAAGATTTCTTGGAGAAGGAAATGGCAATCCATTCCAGTATTCTTGCCTGGAAAATCCCATGAATACAGGAACCTGGTGGGCTACAGTCCATAGGGTCACAAAGAGTCAGACCTGACTGAGCACACACACACACACATATATATTTATACATAGTATGAAACTATTGTAAATAATTTAGGAGAGAAGTTATATATGCAGTTATTTATTTTAGAAATGTAACTTTAACCTTTGTGTGAAAGAAAGTGTGGAGCCAGGGGAGATGCTGGGAGAGCATTTGGGAAACATTTGGGAAGTATGGGAGCTGAGGGTGACAGCCTGCATCAGAGGATGGGGAAGTGAACACGACGTCAAGCTCGTTCCCCGGGGGAGCAGAAGGGTGGTGGGTGTCACCAGTGACTCAGGCAGGAAGCGTCTGAGAGGGGTAGGGAGGGGAGGACTGAGACCATCTGTGTCCACATGACTTGGGCGAGCCTGCAGACCACCTATGTCAACATGATAGAGTTCTTTGTTCTGGGAAAACTTTTCCAGAGAAAGATAAGGCTGTAAAGCAAAAAATAGCTCCACCAATTGTTTTAGGAAATTCCTGCAGATAAATTTATTAAAGATAAGAGGCTGTTGTTCACTTGAGCAAACAGCCCACTTACCAAATGAAAGTTTGCTTACCAAGACGTTCTTAGGGAGATTTTGTGCAGCCCCAATTAGTTCTGTCTTGGGGGAACTGACTTATGTCACCTAAGCTTGGAAGCCAAAATTCTGTAAATATTCCTCTTTCTAAGACACTGCTAAGACCCTATCAGATTCATGGTTTTTTCTTGCTGCAACAAGCTCAAGCTAGGTTTTGCTTTATTAACAGACTGTGTGGTGGTCATTTGGGGCATTCAACAGAGGGGCTATGATGAGTGCAGTGTGGGGCACATTTGATTTGAAGGATATGTGGGATGTGAGAAGGCACTTGAATATTTCCATAGAGAGCTAGAGAGATGATGAAGATGATATTTGGTAAGGCTTCCAATAAACTAAAATCATCCATTCAGATGGTTTCAAGTCAAATTGTTGTAATCTAATAATGGCTACTTTTTTGGGAGCCACATCAAATTCTCGCTACCACCTTTTCCCGCTGTGTAAAGGCCTGTCACACCGAGATCATTATCAGTTTCATACACTGGCTCATGGTACTTCCTCTGCCTGGAACTATTTTCCCTTCCTTCCTTCCTAAGGTTAAGTCTCCCAGGGCCAGCAGCCTCCTTCCAGCCCCGGAAGCCTTCTCAGAGGTGTCTTTAATCCTCAGGGTTTGCTGCTTCACTGTCTCTCTTCCATATTGCATGAGCTGCTCTGCAATCTATTCCCAATGTTTGTTTTGTATCCTTGGGCACGCTGAAATCACTTTTTAAACAGTGAGATCTGTTCTTATACTTTGTTATTGCCTCTAGCCCTTATATTATTCCTGGATGTGTTATAAACCTTCAATGAGTATACCTAAATGTACCAATTTAAACTCAGCAAAGTTAAGAGGAAGTTGAAACATGTCTGACTCTCCAAGAAAAAAAAAATGCTTAATTAGCAATTAGCTAGTTAATAATCATTAGCTTGATTGTACATCTATTTAATACAAGCTTAAATTATAAGCAATTAGGAAAGAATGAGAAGGAAATCAGAAATTTTATTTGAGTAAAAATCTAAAAGATGCAACTTTTTCAATTTGTTTCTAAAATGAATATATTGAACATTTTGCATCAGAAGTATATGAATATATTTGGAAACACTATGTCTGCAAGCATGCTTAGTCACTCAACTATGTGTGTGCTGTCACTTCAGTCGTGTCTGACTCTTTGCGACCCTATTGATTGTAGCCTGCCAGGCTCCTCTGTCCATGGGATTCTCCATGCAAGAATACTGGAGTGGGTGGCCCTTCTCCAGCGGATCTTCCCAACCCACGGACTGAACCCACATCTCTTACATCTCCTGCGTTGGCGGGCAGGTTCTTTACCACACCAATGTATATGTCTGAGAGGACAAGGACCCATAAGTTTCAGTGGTTAGTTTAGGTATAATGACAGCAGGAGAAAACGTTAGAGGAATTTTTTTTCTTTACTTTGATCTTAACTATTTATTTAATTGATTCTAGAGCAAACTGGTATTTGTTGGACACTAAAACAAAGCTAAACAAAATTTTAAAATATCAGTCTGCATTGTCCAAGTTTTCATATGAAGTGTTAGAAAGAAACTGGCACAAAAATTCAACCTCAAAAGAATGCAGTGAGAGACATACATTTACTGTTTTGAACAAGACTGTGTAGTTAGCTCCCTGTTCTAATATACCAGAATTCTTATTGCTGAAGCTATCAACCCAGATGTTAATTATAATAATGAACTGAACCTATTGACTCTCCTCAAATGCCTATTCTACTGAAACAAACCAGGAAATCTTTTTTATTGAGGGTTGTGGTGATCAAACAAGGACAAGATTTGATTTAAACCTGAGAACTTCATATTTACAACTTAACAGTCTCACTCATTATTTTATATCCAGTAAAATCCAATACCCAAGGTATGTCAATAAAACAGAATTGTTTGGGGACCTGAGATTAATGTGTACACACTTCACGTTCAGTGCTTGTTTGATTGGCAATCTGTCCACATTTTTATGGGTCAGAAGCCAATATGAACAGCAATTACCAAATATGAACTTGGACACACCATTAAAATTTGGACTTTTGCCTCTGAATATCCCTCTCACCATCTTCCTTCTCCATCCAATCAATTTTTTTTTTTTAATTTTGAGCTCCTTTACGAGCTAAATTTGTTTTCCTCTGACTAATAGGAAATGTCTTGGATGAGCCTGACTAATTCCAAAGTGGTATCTATAATCCTTCAGTCACTTTTTTTTTTTTTTTTTTTTTTTTTTTAATATTATTTTATTAGTTGGAGGCCAATCACTTTACAACATTTCAGTGGGTTTTGTCATACATTGACATGAATCAGCCATATAGTTACATGTATTCCCCATCCCGATCCCCCCTCCCACCTCCCTCCCCACCCGACTCCTCAGGGTCCTCCCAGTGCACCAGGCAAGAGCACCTGACTCATGTATCCCACCTGGGCTGGTGGTCCGTTTCACCATAGATAATATACATGCTGTTCTTTCAAAACATCCCACCCTCACGTTCTCCCCCAGAGTTCAAAAGTCTGTTCTGTATTTCTGTGTCTCTTTTTCTGTTTTGCATATAGGGTTATCGCCACCATCTATCTAAATTCCGTATATATGTGTTAGTATACTGTAATGTTCTTTATCTTTCTGACTTACTTCACTCTGTATAATGGGCTCCAGTTTCATCCATCTCATTAGAACTGATTCAAATGAATTCTTTTTAACGGCTGAGTAATATTCCATGGTGTATATGTACCACAGCTTCCTTATCCATTCATCTGCTGATGGGCATCTAGGTTGCTTCCATGTCCTGGCTATTATAAACAGTGCTGCGATGAACATTGGGGTGCACGTGTCTCTTTCAGATCTGGATTCCTCAGTGTGTATGCCCAGAAGTGGTATTGCTGGGTCATATGGCAGTTCTATTTCCAGTTTTTTAAGAAATCTCCACACTGTTTTCCATAGTGGCTGTACTAGTTTGCATTCCCACCAACAGTGTAAGAGGGTTCCCTTTTCTCCACACCCTCTCCAGCATTTATTGCTTGTAGACTTTTGGATAGCAGCCATCCTGACTGGCGTGTAATGGTACCTCATTGTGGTTTTGATTTGCATTTCTCTGATGATGAGTGATGTTGAGCATCTTTTCATGTGTTTGTTAGCCATCTGTATGTCTTCTTTGGAGAAATGTCTGTTTAGTTCTTTGGCCCATTTTTTGATTGGGTCGTTTATTTTTCTGGAATTGAGCTTCAGGAGTTGCTTGTATATTTTTGAGATTAATCCTTTGTCTGTTTCCTCATTTGTTATTATTTTCTCCCAATCTGAGGGCTGTCTTTTCACCTTACTTATAGTTTCCTTTGTTGTGCAAAAGCTTTTAATTTTCATTAGGTCCCATTTGTTTATTTTTGCTTTTATTTGCAATATTCTGGGAGGTGGGTCATAGAAGATCTTGCTGTGATTTATGTCGGAGAGTGTTTTGCCTATGTTCTCCTCTAGGAGTTTTATAGTTTCTGGTCTTACATTTAGATCTTTAATCCATTTTGAGTTTATTTTTGTGTATGGTGTTAGGAAGTGTTCTAGTTTCATTCTTTTACAAGTGGTTAACCAGTTTTCCCAGCACCACTTGTTAAAGAGATTGTCTTTTTTCCATTGTATATCCTTGCCTCCTTTGTCAAAGATAAGCTGTCCATAGGTTCGTGGATTTATCTCTGGGCTTTCTATTCTGTTCCATTGATCTATATTTCTGTCTTTGTGCCAGTACCATACTGTCTTGATGACTGTGGCTTTGTAGTAGAGTCTGAAGTCAGGCAGGTTGATTCCTCCAGTTCCATTCTTCTTTCTCAAGATTACTTTGGCTATTCGAGGTTTTTTGTATTTCCATACAAATTGTGAAATTATTTGTTCTAGTTCTGTGAAAAATACCGTTGGTAGCTTGATAGGGATTGCATTGAATCTATAGATTGCTTTGGGTAGAATAGCCATTTTGACAATATTGATTCTTCCAATCCATGAACACGGTATGTTTCTCCAACTGTTTGTGTCCTCTTTGATTTCTTTCATCAGTGTTTTATAGTTTTCTATGTATAGGTCTTTTGTTTCTTTAGGTAGATATACTCCTAAGTATTTTATTCTTTTTGTTGCAATGGTGAATGGTATTGTTTCCTTAATTTCTCTTTCTGTTTTTTCATTGTTAGTGTATAGGAATGCAAGGGATTTCTGTGTGTTAATTTTATATCCTGCAACTTTACTATATTCATTAATTAGCTCTAGTAATTTTCTGGTAGAGTCTTTAGGGTTTTCTATGTAGAGGATCATGTCATCTGCAAACAGCGAGAGTTTCACTTCTTCTTTTCCTATCTGGATTCCTTTTATGTCTTTTTCTGCTCTGATTGCTGTGGCCAAAACTTCCAACACTATGTTGAATAGTAGTGGTGAGAGTGGGCATCCTTGTCTTGTTCCTGATTTCAGAGGAAATGCTTTCAATTTTTCACCATTGAGGGTGATGCTTGCTGTGGGTTTGTCATATATAGCTTTTATTATGTTGAGGTATGTTCCTTCTATTCCTGCTTTCTGGAGAGTTTTAATCATAAATGAGTGTTGAATTTTTTTTTTTTTTTTTTTTTTTTTTTTTTTTTTTTTTTTAGTGGAAAAGCGGTGTATCTTTATTGTTTTAAACTGGTTTGGATGTTTTCACCTTTCTTTTTGAACATCACACTCAACTCCTTTTTCTTCTTCCTCTGTTTACCTCAACCTCTCTACTTCTTCCTGGTCCTGATCTCAAATTACTTTTCTCATTTTCTATATAAAAATCTATTTTTAGGTCTCTGTGATTGCTGTCCCTTATGGTTCTAAATATCAAGAAGCTTATCTCAGTGTACAAGTTACCTGGGGAGTCCCGGGGTCAGTGTGATCCCCTCTGGAGCCTCAAGAACTACACTGAAAGTCATGAGATGCTCAAGACCTGTTGAAGACAAAGGCTAAAACAGCAGCACAGCCCCACTTGAGGGAAGTAATTGCCTCCACTGCACAGCAGATGTCACTAGTTAGTAATAGGAAACTACAAGCAACAATGGCTTATCCAGTATAATCTCCTCCTCTAGATTTTTTTTTTTTTTTTTTTTTTTTTTCTATTTCATAATTTTTTTTTTTTTTTTTTTTAATATTATTTTATTAGTTGGAGGCCAATCACTTTACAACATTTCAGTGGGTTTTGTCATACATTGACATGAATCAGCCATATAGTTACATGTATTCCCCATCCCGATCCCCCCTCCCACCTCCCTCCCCACCCGACTCCTCAGGGTCCTCCCAGTGCACCAGGCCCGAGCACCTGACTCATGTATCCCACCTGGGCTGGTGGTCCGTTTCACCATAGATAATATACATGCTGTTCTTTCAAAACATCCCACCCTCACGTTCTCCCCCAGAGTTCAAAAGTCTGTTCTGTATTTCTGTGTCTCTTTTTCTGTTTTGCATATAGGGTTATCGCCACCATCTATCTAAATTCCGTATATATGTGTTAGTATACTGTAATGTTCTTTATCTTTCTGACTTACTTCACTCTGTATAATGGGCTCCAGTTTCATCCATCTCATTAGAACTGATTCAAATGAATTCTTTTTAACGGCTGAGTAATATTCCATGGTGTATATGTACCACAGCTTCCTTATCCATTCATCTGCTGATGGGCATCTAGGTTGCTTCCATGTCCTGGCTATTATAAACAGTGCTGCGATGAACATTGGGGTGCACGTGTCTCTTTCAGATCTGGATTCCTCAGTGTGTATGCCCAGAAGTGGTATTGCTGGGTCATATGGCAGTTCTATTTCCAGTTTTTTAAGAAATCTCCACACTGTTTTCCATAGTGGCTGTACTAGTTTGCATTCCCACCAACAGTGTAAGAGGGTTCCCTTTTCTCCACACCCTCTCCAGCATTTATTGCTTGTAGACTTTTGGATAGCAGCCATCCTGACTGGCGTGTAATGGTACCTCATTGTGGTTTTGATTTGCATTTCTCTGATGATGAGTGATGTTGAGCATCTTTTCATGTGTTTGTTAGCCATCTGTATGTCTTCTTTGGAGAAATGTCTGTTTAGTTCTTTGGCCCATTTTTTGATTGGGTCGTTTATTTTTCTGGAATTGAGCTTCAGGAGTTGCTTGTATATTTTTGAGATTAATCCTTTGTCTGTTTCCTCATTTGTTATTATTTTCTCCCAATCTGAGGGCTGTCTTTTCACCTTACTTATAGTTTCCTTTGTTGTGCAAAAGCTTTTAATTTTCATTAAGTCCCATTTGTTTATTTTTGCTTTTATTTCCAATATTCTGGGAGGTGGGTCATAGAAGATCTTGCTGTGATTTATGTCGGAGAGTGTTTTGCCTATGTTCTCCTCTAGGAGTTTTATAGTTTCTGGTCTTACATTTAGATCTTTAATCCATTTTGAGTTTATTTTTGTGTATGGTGTTAGGAAGTGTTCTAGTTTCATTCTTTTACAAGTGGTTAACCAGTTTTCCCAGCACCACTTGTTAAAGAGATTGTCTTTTTTCCATTGTATATCCTTGCCTCCTTTGTCAAAGATAAGCTGTCCATAGGTTCGTGGATTTATCTCTGGGCTTTCTATTCTGTTCCATTGATCTATATTTCTGTCTTTGTGCCAGTACCATACTGTCTTGATGACTGTGGCTTTGTAGTAGAGTCTGAAGTCAGGCAGGTTGATTCCTCCAGTTCCATTCTTCTTTCTCAAGATTACTTTGGCTATTCGAGGTTTTTTGTATTTCCATACAAATTGTGAAATTATTTGTTCTAATTCTGTGAAAAATACCGTTGGTAGCTTGATAGGGATTGCATTGAATCTATAGATTGCTTTGGGTAGAATAGCCATTTTGACAATATTGATTCTTCCAATCCATGAACACGGTATGTTTCTCCAACTGTTTGTGTCCTCTTTGATTTCTTTCATCAGTGTTTTATAGTTTTCTATGTATAGGTCTTTTGTTTCTTTAGGTAGATATACTCCTAAGTATTTTATTCTTTTTGTTGCAATGGTGAATGGTATTGTTTCCTTAATTTCTCTTTCTGTTTTTTCATTGTTAGTGTATAGGAATGCAAGGGATTTCTGTGTGTTAATTTTATATCCTGCAACTTTACTATATTCATTAATTAGCTCTAGTAATTTTCTGGTAGAGTCTTTAGGGTTTTCTATGTAGAGGATCATGTCATCTGCAAACAGCGAGAGTTTCACTTCTTCTTTTCCTATCTGGATTCCTTTTATGTCTTTTTCTGCTCTGATTGCTGTGGCCAAAACTTCCAACACTATGTTGAATAGTAGTGGTGAGAGTGGGCATCCTTGTCTTGTTCCTGATTTCAGAGGAAATGCTTTCAATTTTTCACCATTGAGGGTGATGCTTGCTGTGGGTTTGTCATATATAGCTTTTATTATGTTGAGGTATGTTCCTTCTATTCCTGCTTTCTGGAGAGTTTTAATCATAAATGAGTGTTGAATTTTGTCAAAGGCTTTCTCTGCATCTATTGAGATAATCATATGTTTTTTATCTTTCAATTTGTTAATGTGGTGTATTACGTTGATCGATTTGCGGATATTAAAGAATCCTTGCATTCCTGGGATAAAGCCCACTTGGTCATGGTGTATGATTTTTTTAATATGTTGTTGGATTCTGTTTGCTAGAATTTTGTTAAGGATTTTTGCATCTATGTTCATCAGTGATATTGGCCTGTAGTTTTCTTTTTTTGTGGCATCTTTGTCTGGTTTTGGAATTAGGGTGATGGTGGCCTCATAGAATGAGTTTGGAAGTTTACCTTCTTCTGCAATTTTCTGGAAGAGTTTGAGTAAGATAGGTGTTAGCTCTTCTCTAAATTTTTGGTAGAATTCAGCTGTGAAGCCATCTGGTCCTGGGCTTTTCTTCAGTCACTTTAAGAGGTAAATGAATAGAGAAGTATTTCCAAAAAAATTAAAGGAAAAAGAAGGAAAAAGGTCTAGTGACAGAATGGATTAAGCCACTGTCCTGCAGTTAGAAAAGCTTTCTATCATCCTCACACCCCAGTGATATGTAAGAGCAAAATCACTATTCTGAAACAGCCGCATCAGATGGCACATTGGTTTATCTATTTTTTGACCGACTTGACCATTAATGTCATGTCAATAGGGAAAAGTTCATGTGTACATATAGATGGTGTCATATTGGCTACTGATCCTGTATTTCTTATGATCTATTTCTTTGTCTTTAACAATTTTTCTAATTTTTTTTAATTTTAAAAGCATAGTTGTGTGTATTCATAAAGGTCTGTGCCTAAAGTCATAAATAAAATAGAAAAGCAACTAACAGAAAATTAGAAATAGATATACAAGTATATACAACACTGTAAATTTTCATTCTCTGCTTTATGTCAGTCTAGTTTGCCTTATGGTGAAATAATCCATAATTAAACTTTACTGCAATATAAATGTTAGCAAAATGGACTGTCGTAGTCGATCAGTGTTTAGAAAAAATTAATCAAATCCAATTCCTTTCTGTAATGAACTTCTTCATGCACTGCTAGCTCATGCATCAGCTCTACGTGAGGCTGGGCAGGTAATCTGGAGAAGCCCATGGCTAGTTAGAGGAATCTTCTCATCCTGTGCTGGAAAGATTTAAAGTTAAGAATCAGGTACAATATTAACTAAGGGAGAAATCCACACATTCGGTAACTTCTGGAAAAGTTCATATATGTAGTGTCTGATCTGATTTTAATGGTATTACAGCATAAGATACTTGTATGTCAATGAAAATTAGCATACTAAAAGTCACCTTTCAGGAGCTTTTGAAAGCTCCGTGTAAACATTTTGTACACCAGAACAAGGTTTGGTCAGCCCAGTCCCTTCAACTATCCACGTGGGAAAGTGTTAAGAAATAAGCTTTATATGCAAGGCCTGAATCTGCTGCTTAGAAAGTATATAACCCTAGTAAAGCCTTTAACACCTCAGTGCCTCAAGTTCCATCATTTCTAAACTGGGAGTAACACTACACACAGTAGGCTTTTTTTGAGAAGGTCAAACAACCACTCACACACAGACATACAAATAGGCAACATACACATTGACAGATATATACTGCATTCATATAAGAGGCAAAATCCATGTGTTTAATAGAAGAAAGCACTGAATTCTCAGTTGTTCTCAAGGAATTCCCTTAGGCCTTCTGTCTATTCACCTCCCTGGACCAATTTTCCAAATTTCCTTCCTTGTCTGCTGCTCTGAGCTTGTTTTCCTATCCTTTTTGAAAGTTTCTCTGCTTTGAAGCTGCCACCATTCAGTTCATTCCTTGGACTCTCTTGATGGTCAAGGGTATCAATAAAGTGCAAAAATAATCTTCTTCAGCTCCCCCAAGGGCCCTTGGGGGGCCTTTACTCTACTGCTTAACAGTTTGGAAGAAACAGACTGAGAATAACAAGGGGAGGTAAAGTCGGAAAAATTGCAAACTAAGTCATTTCTCAAAATCCATTTAGATAGCCACCTGTTAAAAGAGGGTAGTTTTTGCATTTCTGAAACCAGTTTACCAAGAATTCAGTCTTTGGCCAACATTATCCACTCACTGGACACATATACACACATTATATCTCAATTTTCACAAACCTTTAAGTGAAATTTAACAAGCCCTGTATTTAGAAGACAATTGCTTCTTGGCAGGAAAGTTATGGCAAACCTGCTGCTGCTCCTAAGTCGCTTCAGTTGTGTCCGACTCTGTGTGACCCCACAGACAGCAGCCCACCAGGCTCCTCTGTCCCTGGGATTCTCCGGGCAAGAATAACGGAGTGGGTTGCCACTTACTTCTCCAATGGCAAACCTAGGCAGCATATTAAAAAGTAGAGGTATTCCTTTTCAGACTAAGGTCTGTATAGTCAAGGCTCTGGTTCTTTCCAGTAGTCACGTACAGCTGTGAGAACTGGACCATAAAGAAGGGTGAGTGGCAAAGAATTGATGCTTTCAGTCTGGAGAAGACTCTTGAGAGTCCCCTGGACAGCAGGGAAGTCAAACCAGTCAGTCTTAAAGGAAATCAACCATGAATACTCATTTGAAGGACTGATGCTGAAGCTCCAATACTTTGACCATCTGATGCAAAGAGACAACACATTGGAAAGACCCTGATGCTGGGAAAGATTGAGGTCAGAAGGAGATAAGGGTGACAGAGGATGAGATGGTTGGATGGCATCTCACCAATGCAGTGGATGAACTGGGGCAAACTCCAGGAGATGGCGAGGGACAGGGAAGCTTGACGTGCTGCAGTCGCCAGTCGGACATGACTTGGCAACTGACCACCAACAGCAATTTATTACCATAGTAGAAATAAGAGAATTGCTTGAGACTTTGTTACTATTATATAATTGTTGCAGATATTATTTAATGCTCATTGTGTATGTGTGTTCTGACTCTTGTCTTGACTCTTTACAACCCCATGGACTGTAGCCCATCAGGCTCCTCTGTCCATGGAATTTTCCAGGCAGGAATATTGGAGCTGGCTGCCATTTGCTACTCCAGAGATCTTCACAACCCAAAAATCAAACTTGTGGCTTTTGTATCTCCCACATTGGCAAGTGGATTCTTTACCACTGCACCACCTGGGAAGCCCAATGCTCACTGCTACATAGAAATTAAGGCAAATACTAGACCACTGTAGATTTTATTATTGATGTTCTAATAAAATATATGTGCATTTGTATATCAAATCTGGGTTTTTGATGTCTCTATTACCATATGGGTTTCCCTAGTGGCTCAGCGGGTAAAGAAAGCTCCTGCAATGTCAGAGACCTGGGTTCAATCCCTGGGTTGAGAAGATTCCCTGGAGAAGGGAAAGGCTACCCACTCCAGTATTCTGGCCTGGAGAATTCCTGGACTGTACAGTCCATGGGATCACAAAGAATTGGACATTACTGAGCGACTTTCACTTTCATATTACCATATAACTGGCCTCCTTTGTAATTCTAAGGATTTTCTTTATGCATATAAAACAGTATATATTTAGTTATTATTTCATCTAAATTCCACATTATTTTGGCTGAAATTCTGTACTTTGTTTGCTTCGGATGTGATATGCTGATGTGTTAGCCATGATATGACGGTGACAGTAAATTCCACATGTAAAAATGATACTGAACTCCAGTTTAACAATGGCGTTTGAAGCTAGGAATTTTAAAAATAAATGATAAAAAGATAACTTCATTAAAACCTCAACATTTAATCTTTGGAAACTATTTCTCTAGGGAAAAGGAGAGGTATATGCAGATTTGTGATGTAATGAACTCTGCTACAATTAATTTCTGGAGTCTAAGAGGCTGAGTACATAATCTATAGCCTGAACACAAAGACACAGCTCGTGGAATTTGCTAACTGAACTTCCCACTCTTGGAGGCATCTTGTTGTACTATTGACAAGAAATATGAGTTTTGTCAGGCAGCCATCTGGGCTGGACTTGCCTCACCGTGTGCTCAGGTGTCACGCTTCCCAAATCCACATAAATAGAGTGATTTCCCTTTGTTTTGAGCCCATAATGACAGCTGTATGCTGTCACCATACTTTTTAGAAACAAACCTCTAAGCTTTTTAAAAAATCAGAGAATCCCAAAATGATGATTTCCTATTATGTTACAAAATTGCTTCAAAGCATTATTAATACTCTTTATGTCCAAACGATGACTGGAAAGTAAGCTTTAGAAGGAATTTGCTCACAGTTATCGCAACAAGATGAAAATTTACTTTCTCTTCTTAAAGTGAAAGAAAGAAAGTGAAGTCATTCAGTCATATCCAACTCTTTGTGACCCTATGGGCTGTAGCCTGCCAGGCTCCTCCAGCCACAGGATTTTCCAGGCACGCATACTAGAGCAGGTTGCCATTTCCTTCTCCAGGGGATCTTCCTGACTCAGAGATCAAACCCAGGTCTCCTGCATCTAAGTCACCAGGGAATTCCCATTTCTCTCGTAAGGACCTTGCTAATGTAAGATCAACATTATATGCCACTTTGCAGAATCCAAAATGTTCGTTTACTCATTTTACTTAGAAAAGCTTTCACCTGTAGATCTCAAGGTTCTCATTTAAAAACCAATCCAACTACCTGTAAATTTGGCCCAAATCTAGAAAGTTCTAAGAAGACAAAGCCAATAATATAGTCATCTCAGTGAACAGTACCGAGTGCCTCAGATGGCCACAGCTCCAGAACCCAGGCCAGGTGAAAAACTAAACGGAAATACAATCTCAGTTCGCTGGGATAGTAATTACCTTCCACAGAAAGTATCTTTCAAACCCACACGATTTATAATCACTTAGAAACATTTGGGAAGATCAAAGATAGAGGAATAATACTTCAGCATTGTGTACTGACAAATTAATCCTACACAAAGAAAGTCTGTCTTTTGGAAGATGAGCTCTATAGCCCCCGGCATGTCCAGCCTGGTATTAATAGAACAATCTGTTTGCTGGGGCCTTTGACCACCAGAGAATCTAACACTGATTTCTTACGGTGGCTCTGAATCATGCTAATCAATTTTGAGCTGCAGACTAACTAGAAAATAAAGGCATTAGCCTGACATCCAGGAAGGGCAGGAGACAAAAGATTAGACCAAAGTGGGCAGTCTGCGGTTGAGCCCCAGTAAAAGCTCTGGACACCAACAGCTGAGTAAGCCTTGCTGGTTGGCAGCACTCCCTGCATGTTGTTGCACATCACAGCCAGGAGGAGGCAGTGCTGTGCATAGCTTTACAAGCAGGGGATGACCGGAAGCTGTGTGTGGGGGCCTCCCGGTGTATGCACTTGGGTGCTCAGTCACACCCAACTCCTTATGACCCCATGGACTGTGGCCTGCCAGGCTCCTCTGTCAATGGGGGTTCTCTAGGCAAGAATACTGGAGTGGGTTGCCATGCCCTCCTCCAGGGGAGACTCCCAACCCAGGGATCGAACCCAGGTCTCCCACATTGCAGGCAGATTCCACCAGGTTAGCCCTCCTAGACTCTATTTAATGTAACTTTCTCTGGATAATTCTGTCCTGTATACTGTCCCTGTATAATCTTTGTGAGTACAGTGGTTTTCAGTGATTCCAAATTATCAAGCCTGAGGGTGGCCATGGGAATCCTGGAATTTGCAGTCAGCTGGTCCTAAGTGAGGGTGGCGCTGGAGACCCTGAATTTGCAGCTAGTCTCTGAAGTGAAGGTTCTTGTGAGGACTACTTCCTCTAACTGTACAGTTTGCTTAACTCTACGTAATGATTAAGAAAGAATCTGTGAAAATTTAGGATTTTATACAGTTGTAACATTTAGCTTATTAGAGCCACAGCTTGTAATTCCAATTTAAAAAGAGTACTTGAGTTGACTTTTGACTTATGATAACACCTTACTAAGTTTATTAGTTATTGACTACTTAACATTAAATCTGCCACATTTTTAACTTTAATATATTAATTGTGAGTTATTTAAATACTAAGAAGACTTTGTGTGAGTCAGATATTAAAATTCTTAAAAATTACAGAAAGTGATTAAGTTTATGAATGTAGTTTAAATTATTTCAAGATATGGGCATAAAGTTTGTAAAAGGCACCAAAAATTACTTACAAAATTGGCTACAAAAATTTTGCAGAAGTAAAATAAATTTCTGAACTGAAAAAAAAATCTCGAGGACTTAGGCTTTGAATACGCAAATTTAATAAATTGCTTAGTATGTAAAAAACATTAAGAGTATTTTCTGTTCTTTTAAGTCTATTAATGGATATTATAAGGCAATTTCCAAATTTAGAAAGGGGCTAACTAAGTGATTATTGAGTACAAATAAAGTAGGGACAGGACTAGTGCAAGAAATATTCAGAAAGTTGTACATTCCTAATGTCTAATCTTTTGCTTTCCTCTTCAATCTTTATCTGCATTTGGGAAAATAATATTTGGGGCCCTTTCATGTAAAAACAGTCATTAAGTTGTGAAAGAAAATTAGATTTTTAGTTGGTTGACTTATCTCTTGGCCTGACTACTGCCCTGTTGGATTATGCAGAACTAGTGAAGCCCAAGAAAGTTAGAAGGGCGCAGATTATCAATTAAAATTCTTTTGGCTACAAAAAGTCTAATCCAACTGGACTAAGCATGAAAGTAATTTAGGGGCTCATGTAACTGAAACTCCCAGGCACAGCTGGAATCAAAGACTCACACAATGGCATCAGGACCAATCTTTTAGTTCCTTTTTCTGGGTCAACTTTACCCATACATTATGAAGGTTGGGCCTGCATCCTTCCATGTTTAAAACCAGTAGAAGATAACATGCCTCTCCAGGATTATCCAGATGGCACCTCACTGGATCATGTCCCTGTTCCTCCTGCAACCAGTCACTCTACATGGGTATAAATCTTACCCTCATCCTTGGAGCCACAGGAGAGTGAGATCAGAAACTGTTCAGGATATAAGTAACTGCCCTCGCCACTCGAGGACATTCACCTTGGAGAAAGATGAGTAGATGCTGGATGCAAGTCACTTATCACACAGAATGTTTACAAATCCAATAATCCTACTTGCAAAATGTTTCTCTGGTGGAATCTTTTTTTATTAAGCATGTAAGAAATCAAGGAGCTTGAGCAAGGGTTAGGGGGAAAGCTCATTTCTTTATGGGATTAAATAATGGTGAAGCCAATAGAATCAAAGCAAAAATAATGTTAATTTCTACTTCTGTCTCCACCAGGAAGCTCTGTGACAAGGCAAGCTACTTAGCCTTGATGTTTCATAGCTTCCTTACATGTCAGATGAAACTACCACATCCCAGGTTTTAAGGTGATATGAGAATTGAAAGAGATCATTTGAAAGTCAAGACTCAAAAGACGTTATTTTATTTTACTTTAATTTTTCTGCACTGGGTATTTGTTGCTATATGAGGGCCTTCTCTAGTTGTGGCAAGTGGAGGCTACTCTTGGTTGAGGTGCATGGGCTTCTCCTTGTGGAGGCTTCTCCTGTTGCAGAACACAGGCTCTAGGCACATGAGCTTAGGAGTTGTGGCACAAGGGTTTGGCTGCCCCATGTGGTGTGGAATCTTTCCAGACCAGGAATCCAACCCATGTCCTCTGCATTGGCAGGTGGATTCTTTACCACCGGACCAGCAGGGAAGTCAGATGCTATTTTAAAATTACAAAAGATCTATACAGATATAAAGTATTCTTAGTAGCAATAATATTTATAGTACCATTGTTTTAGGAACTGTACTAATTGAAGTTGTGAGATGCAAACAACAGAAGCTGTTCTGAACCTTTCAAGTAGAAAAGAAATTTAATAGAAGGGTTCAGACAGTTTACAGACTTCTGAAGAATCAGGCTTAAAGGCTATATAACCAGGAGTGGGACAAAACGACTCTAGAGGAAACTAGGCCTGCATGCTGGCACAGGTTCTGTATCTTGTCTTTCCAACATCAGGTGCTGGAGATAGGCCACATGCTGCTGCTGCTTCTGAAACTGAACATCTACCTGCCATCAAATTCATCACCAGACTTGAATCCCCCTTGCACTACCTTCTTCACAGCACTATCTACCAATCAGAAAGTGAAAGTAAAGTCGTTCAGTCATGTCCGACTCTTTGCGACCCCATGGAATGTAGCCTACCAGGCTCCTCCATCCATGGGATTTTCCAGGCAAGAATACTGGAATGGGTTGCCATTTCCTTCTCCAGGGGATCTTCCCAACCCAGGGATTGAACCCTGGTCTCCCGCATTTCAGGCAGATGCTTTACCCTCTGAGCCATCAGGGAAGCCCCCACCACAGACCTCATGTTTTAATGTATGCCTGGAAGAATCAAGATCACACACCTGTACCTTAGCTGCAAGGGAGCCTGGAAAAACAAGTTTATAGCCTTCATCTTAGGAAGTGGGATGCATAAGGTAAGAAATTCACCAAATATTGAAAAGGAGCTCAGGACATTCCGAAGGCACATAAATATCTACTATATGCATAGCATTGTTTTGAGTCGTAAAACATTAGAACATTTAATGTCAGTGTGCAGATGAAACCTACAGAACTATAGTCGTATCAGAACGTATACATTTTCAGCTACAAGTCTTCTTACATTTAGCTTTCTCCATCTTCTTTATAGAAATTTTGAAGCCAGATTTTTGCCTCATTGTGTTTTTTAAAATCATTTTTTGCTCAAATGAAAATCTCTAGAGTTTATAAATATATCAATCAACTTGAGTGTTTTTCAGAAACTCAAACTCAGCTGCCAATGAATTGGTAGAAGTTACTCACTCAACTATATCCAAGATACTCATCTTGCAGACCAAATGTCAGAGACTTTTTTCCAGGAGTCTCCCAGAACATCACTATATGAAAATCCTGCAGAGATGTTTTGGAGTTTGAACACTACTTGACTTATCGTTCCATGACAAGTAGAATTTATTCCTGTTTTTCCAAACTGTGTTCTTGTGAATCTTATTTTTCTAATTTTTGAAATTTTATTGGAGTTGAGTTGCTGTACAATGTTGCATCAGTTTCTTTTGTACAGCAAAGTGAATCAGTTATATGTATACATATATCCCCTCTGTTTTAGATTTCCTCCCCATTTATGCCACCACAGAGCCTTGAGTAGAGTTCCCTGTGCTATAAAGTAGGTCCTCTTATACATAGTGGTTTACAAACGTCAGTACCAATCTCCCAGTTCATCCCTCCCCAATCCTCCTTTGTAACCATAAGTTTGTTTTCTTCATAAATCTTTAAATTTTCTACTCACAATAGACAGATGAAAAACAGAATGGGAATTCTGAACATCTAATCTCTTCTGTAGTGACATGCGATACCTTTAGCTGTTGAGGAGTTTTCTTGCATAACTGACAATGATGACTAGGTTTAAGAGGCCAGTAATTTAACTTTTGTTGTCCATTCCCCTGAAATACTGAGAGAAGATAGGAAGAGAAAAAAAATCTAAAATACTTGTGTAGAATGTTTTAGGTGAATTTTTCTTGATCCGGGTGATAATGTGAGTGTTATAACTCGATTTTGTCTCAGCTATTACTTTCTGATCAAATTTTTGTGTGCATAACAAAAATGTAGGTGCTACATAAAAATTTCAGATTTTTGCATCTCAGTGTGTATGTATGTGTGTGAGTGCACATGTGTGTGAGCAAAAGGGAGAGGTAAATGGGAGTTTGCTTAGGCTGAGCTTCAAGAGATGTCTGTACCTTGCCAGGAAGAGTGCAATGTATAAAATTTGAATTTCAAATCTGTTAATTTATTTTTACTCCCATCTGTTATCATTAATCCCATTTTGACATTATTAATACCAAAACAGTTTCTTGGAGGAAAAATTTAAAGAAAAGTTGACTTATATCTATAAATTATTTAAAACTTTCATATGATAAATATAAAAGTGAAAATACTAACAGTATATTTCTTTTTAAATAATATGATTTTTAGTAGAGTTTATATAACACTTTTTATATATGTTTTTATGTAACACTACATTTCCTATGCTTCATAATCATTTAATTTTACTAACTGACTAAATGGAAAAACCCTGCCATCCAGCATGCTCTTAGCCAGCATTTCCAGCCCAGCCATGCGACAGATGTTGCAGAAGAGGTTACTGAACCAAAAATACGGTTTGGGGGGTTAGGCAGAAAAAGGTAAAAAGCACAAAGGGATAAAATTTTCACTTTAAGAGTGATCATCAGTAAATCAAGAAAAAGATGAATAGTGCTGAATGCAAGAATAAGAGTGACAGAAGTGTGTTAAGACTGCAGAAATTCCAATACAAAGGTGAGAACTAGGAACTAGGGCTAAAGGAGACAAGAAAAATATGAAGGAGGATGGAATGCAAAAATAGCAATAAAGGTTTAAGTTACATTTATTGAGCACTTACTATTATAAATACCATGTTGAAAAGTGAAAGTGTTAGTCACTCAGTCATGTCCAACTCTTTGCAACCCCATGGACTGTAGCCTGCCACGGTCCTCTGTCCATGGGATTCTCCAAGAATACTTAAGTGGGCAGATCTTCCTGACCCAAGGATCAAATTCAGGTCTCCTGCATTACAGGCAGATTCTTCACTGTGTGAGCTACCAGGGAAGTCCTATTAAATACTAGGGATGCTTTAATTTACTCCCAAGAACAATGACAGAGAAGACAATGTCACCCCACTCCAGTATTCTTGCCTGGAAAATCCCATGGATGGAGGAGCCTGGAGGGCTGCATGGAGTCGCTAAGAGGTGGACACGACTGAGTGACTTCACTTTCACTTTTCACTTTCATACATTGGAGAAGGCAATGGCAACCCACTCCAGTACTCTTGCCTGGAAAATTCCATGGACAGAGGAGCCTGGTAGGCTGCAGTCCATGGAATCACTGAGTCGGGCATGACTGAGAGACTTCACTTTCACTTTTCACTTTCATGCATTGGAGAAGGAAATGGCAACCCACTCCAGTGTTCTTGCCTGGAGAATCCCAGGGACAGGGGAGCCTGGTGGGCTGACATCTATGGGGTCACACAGAGTCGGACATGACTGAAGCAACTTAGCAGCAGCAGCAACAACAACGAAAGTATGATATTACTCCTAGAATGACCTTTATTCCTAGGAAGATGATATGACTCCCAGAGGAAGAAATTGGGAGGAAGGCAGGAGCACAGGTAACTCTCTCATAAAGAATATCATGAAGAGTGACAGCATCAAGATTTATATTCAGGGCTTTTTATTTATGCTCAAGACCTTATCATACGTGGCTTCTTTTGACTCAATCACTTTGAAAATTGATTCCTCACTATGTGTGTTTAATAATTCTTTATTAGCTTGAATGTTTATTTAGCAATACTTATCTATAAGTCAAATTTTAATATTCTAGCTCTAAAAGGAGAATAAAAGAATATCAGCAAACAGGAAGTACAGCACCAGCTCATATTCCATCAATCTTCCTTTTACTTATGATGGTTTTCACATGCAGATGCAATGCCTTGATCAATAACCACAAAAGTTGATAAACTGCTGTTTACTAAATCAAATCCTGCTTTAAGCTAATGTCTAAAGCCAAAGCAGGAATTACGTAAGTTGGGTTATATAAAAAGTGGTATATATCAGGTCATTTCCAGGAAGAGCTTTCCTGGACCAAAAGGATGTTTTCCCCTTAGCCCAGAAAGCATGACATATGAGGGCTTCCCTGGTGGCTCAGACGATAAACAATCTGCATGTAATGCAGGAGACCCAGGTTCAATCCCCTGGAGAAAATAATGGCAACCCATTTTCTTGGGTTGGCAATCCAGTATTCTTGCCTGGGAAATCCCACGGACAGAGGAGCCAGGTGGGCTACAGTCCATGGGATTGAAAAGGGTTGGACATGACTTAGTGACTAAGAGATGATGATGTATGAACAACTGAATCAATTTTAATATTGTAACATGTTAAGAAGAAAATGAATACCAGGTCATTGGAGGGGACCAATATATTCCCTGAACATAAGGTGTTTTAAAGTGTCAAGAATATATACTTTTGATTTTGGTTAAAGATGGCCAAGTTGACTAATCCCACATACTTCTCTTTCCTTCCAAAATCTAGTTGAAATAAAAATAAATAGACATTAGGTAGAAACAAGAAGAGATTATTTTGATAGGCAAAATTTTTTATGAAATTTTTGGAAATTGGAATCAATAAGAGAGTGAGTGTTTAAAATACATGCATATGTTTGCGCACACACATACACACACAAACACACACACACGCAAAACCCAAAACAGGTAGAGAGGACTACCACAAAGGTGAAAGCCATGTATTCCAAGAATCTCATGCAAAACTCCAGAGAAGTTCCCCAGTATTCCATAGGAAGTCATCCAACAGCAGGGTCTGTCCAAAGACAAAATAATCAGGTAATTAATTCAAAGACTACAGAAATGCTGAACTGGTGTGCCCTGCTGCCCCTCATTATTCCCCATAATGCCATACACCTGAGTAATTCACCACTATGCCCCAAACAGAAGGCTCTTTTTGAAGAAGTGTTGGCTCTGTGGTGAGATGGGAGAACAGAGCAGAACCCAAGATAACTCCAGACCTCTGCCATGGAGAAAAATTAAAAGGCGTATCTCTTTCCAAAACTTAAATAAATAAACATGAAATAAGTCCATTTACAGAACAAAATCCAACTAATGGAATCTTAAGTAGCTGTCCTTCCACGATTCAGTTGAACTAACCTGAGACCAGAACTGAACCTTTGTTACATTCCTGAAATGCATGCTATCTCACAAAGAATTAGTGAGACACATCAGCTTTTATCAATTATTTTATGGGAAGGTTGAGAAAACATACAATTACCCATCACATAGGAATAATTTATGAAGTATCAGACATAATAATCACATACATTTAACTGTTCTTCCTAAAGACATCTCCGCTTCATTTCCTTTCTCTCTTTTCTTACTGCAAGAATATCAAATTTTCTCTTCCTCTTCATTATGTCTGTGCCCTCCAGGGTCCTAGCTGATTTTAACACATACTTCCTACTTTCTGCTGAAGTAAATGTACTAGTAAAATATGTTTTAGTTCAAGCACCAACCAAAGTGTTTCCAAGTTTGCACAACCCTATGATTAGTTATATCTCTATCTACAAATCCTTTTCTAATACTTTTTGTCCTGTATACTATTTAATTGAACCATTTCCCTTGGGATCACTACTAACTGTCACTCTTATGTAAGTCTTCCCATTCTTTATTGAGTTCCCCATAAAATGAATCTACATTTGCCTTGCCAACATCTGTCTCTTCCCCTTACCACACAGGCTCATTTTTTCAAATGTTCCATGCATTCTTTATCCTATAACACTCTTGTACAAAAGGAAATGTAATTCAAATTGGGTCCCCATATGGAAAGAATAAAGTGAATCTTTGGGGATCTGTATGATTAAATCTATAAATCTTCTCTATGGTCCAGTTGACATGTACCATCGCAAGATGCCTTCCATCTCACCTATCATGCAGTTGTACATTAAGAAAAAAGGCATTTGAAAGATTTTCCAGAATTCCAAGAAAGTTGCCTATATGACATCCAATGTAACAAATAAGTCAATAATAATAATATGGCTTAATTAGAACTTTTCAGAATGGCAGCTAGAAAAGTTAATTTCCTTGAGAGGTCAAATGGCATATTCAATTGCTTGAAATTTCCAAACCAGCCTCTGCAATTTCACTATCCTGATAGAAGCATGACACCTAATTTATTTGTCTTGGCTAATTAAATTCTACCTAAAATGCCACCACTACTGCTTTTCTGTAAGTTAGAGATGTTAATTGCATGAGAATATTCAGTGTTATCATGCTAGGAAAGTTGATTACCACAGCCATGTTTTTAAAGGCTTGGCCCAAAGTCACTTTCTAACTGTTCTGCTGGAATGTCAATGAATCCTGTATATTCAAACACAGAACAGTTACCTAATCACCTTCTATCCCCTAGTTTTTATCTGATAGCTCTAGTTTTCATATATTATACATCATTTTAAAAAACATGTGAAGTCGAAAACATCAGAACTATACATATTTTTTTTTAAAGTACAGAAAAACTATGAGCAAGAGGAAGATAAATTTTAACTGATAGTGAGATTAAGACATAAAAGTAGAACAAAGGGCCATAAAGTAGAATGGCCATAAAGATACATGGATGGCTTATAAATTTAATCTGTTTTCTATTTTTAAATGAAAAGGAGCCCCTGGAAGTGTTTCGAATAGACTCTATGTTTCCTACTCAAGATCTCTTCCTTTCTCTTTCTTATTAAAAAAACAACACATTTTTATTATGGAAATTATGTAGATTGGGGGTAAATTATGGTTAACCTAAGCCAGCCATGGTCATCTCATCTCCTCTGCAATAGTTGTTCTGCTAGTATGTGTTGTAGGTGGGCACCTAACCTGGTTCTGGCCAATGAAATTATAGGAGATAACTGGGGGTTCTCTGGAGATGTTCCTTTGCATTTAACTAGATTACTCTGAGAAAATTTGGCATATATTATTCTTTAGGATGTTAGTCTTATGAGGATTTGACTCCCAGTGCTACTACAAACACCTAAAAACAATGACATAGGCTAGCCTGGTAACAAGCTTGACACTGAAAGTGCGTAACTGAAAGAAAAGGAAGTTGTAATTGCTGTGAATATCACTAAATTGCTAAATAATCACTCTTAAACCAAACTGTCTCCTGACATCTTGTTATACCAGATGGTAATATATGGTTATACATTAACCATGGAGGTTATACATTTATGGATGCTTTAATTTGGAAGAAGCAAATTTTCACTAGCACTTAACAGAAAATTTTCTAAAAAACATTTTCATGTGCAGTGAACATTGGGATGGACAATATTTCCAAACAGCATTCCTATATCAAACATAAAGGTAGATTTGATAGTATTTTTATAAGAATATAGCATCAAAAAGAAACTCCATGAGAGTAAACCATTAGATCTATGCAATCTAGACTATGCTATTGTTTTCTCCTAGCCTGATTTTATTTCACAATAAATTCTAACCTATCTAGAGGTCTTCCAAAAGAACACATCACAGGTTAAAATATAGTATTAATATTAGATGTTCTGTCAAAGTAGAAGACGGAGGAAGAGTGGAAGGGAAGGGAAGTAGGAGAAAGAAAATCCAAAATGGTCAAATACACAGAAAATTCTAAGATAACAATGTCAAACAATTTCTCAAAGGTTCTTGATGTGTACTAATGGGTGTTAAGAATATCTAAGTGATGCATGTAGCATTTCTGATGTTATTCTGACCCTAGACCTCTGAGCATATAGAGGGAATATTTTCCTGTATTCTTATCATATATAATATAAAGAAAATCACATTCTATATAGTCTTTATGTATTCTTCCATGTAGATGAAACAATAGGAAACTGAGCAATGAATATAGTAAAAACTGCCAAAAATCACTCCAGGCATCACTCCCCTACGCTAGGTTTTTGACAAGTGCACAACCAGCTGCGGGCTTCACTGGTGGCTCAGGGGTAAAGAATCCGGCTGCAATGCACGAGACTCGGAGACCCGGGTTCAGTCCCTGGGAGGGGACGATCCCTTGGAGGAAGAGATGGCAACCCGCTCCAATAATCTTGCCCAGAAAACTCCACGGACAGAGGAGCCTGGTGGGCTGCATACCGTCCATGGGTCACAGCAGAGTCGCACCTAGCGGAGGGACTGAACAACTACAGCCAGCTGTACCAGACTGGTTTGCCACACGCTCCATCACATGCTGCCTCCTGCAGCTCAGACGCTATTTAAGTGAGCAGTGCAGATACTATCCATTTTATGGATCAGCTTGTGAAGTGGATAAAAGAAAACCTCAATCATATGTTAGAAAGGAGGAAAAAAGAATTACAAACCTTTTCTCGACACTCCAGACAAATATGAAAATGAGACAACCCAGCCCAGAGGTCTAGGCAGCCAAGAAGGCCAGCGGAGCTGCCGGCCATCGGAGCTCCTGCCCGCTGCAGCCTGGGCCCGCAGGCGAGGCAGTGCGCGCACGCGCAGTGGCCGTGGCCTCCACGGCGGCCACGAGCGCATGCGCCAGGGGCGAGCAAGGGGCGGGGCGCCGGGAGAGGCCGGGACGGAACAAGGGGCCCGCAAGCCGCTGGCGCTGCGGCTGGCCAAAGCCTCCGCGATGACGGGCGCGACCAAGCTCAGCGAACCTGTCTCCACTGAACACCGAGACCTCCTCTCTGTGGCTCTCAAGAACGTGGGCGTTGCCTGACTGTCTTCCTGGAGGATCGTCGACCGGAAAACCACGGCGGACCGGGAATGGGAAGAAACTGGCGAAGGGTAAGGTTTACCGAGCGAAGATCAAGGAGGAGCTGGAAACGCGCGCAACGCCACGCTGGCTCCGCTGGACAAGCTCCTGACGAGGAGCGCAACGCCACGCTGGCTGCGCTGGACAAGCTCCTCACGAGGAGCGCAACGCCACTCTGGCTCTGCTGGACAAGCTCCTCCTGAGGAGCCGCAGTGATTCCCACCCCGCCTGGAGATGAGAGGCGACTCCTGTCGCTGCCTGGCAGGGGCGGGTTCCGGGGAGAGGGAAGACGATGTGGTCCCACGCTCTGCAGGCCGCGGCAAGGAAGCCTCCGCGGTCAGCCGAGAGCTCCTCCAGCCCACGCTCCCCGTGCGGCTAGGCCAGGCCTCAGCTGCCCGATGTTCTGCCCAGAGATCCAGCAAGGTCGCAGGCAAGCCTCCCTCTTAGCCTTTCTCGATGCCGTAACCCAGCTGGACTCACTGAACGAGGATTTCTGCAAGGACTGCATGCTCGTCTTGCGGCTGCAGCGAGACGGCCTCACCCTCCGGAGGGGCAACCAACAGGACGAGGAAGCTGGAGGAAGCAGCGCGGGCGCCTCGGTCCTGACCCCCAGCCTGCCGCCGCCGGCCCTGCCTCATCAGTCACCGAGTATCTAGGGCTGAACTTGGCAGCTCCTCAGACTCCTCGGATCTCCTCGCCGTTCTCGCGGGAAGCAGTTCTGGACAAGTTCACTGCCATTGCTTTGGGCCGGTGGAAGCTTCCTTTTCCAATTGTGCAGACAGGTGCATTCCCAAGGAGGCCTTTTCTGTACTATGCCTGCTGATCTAAGTGAAATGGAGGTGAAAGCAATGGGGAAGTTAGAAGGGAGAATTAGCGGACACAGGCTATTTAGCAGTCAGCCATTTAACTGATTCATTTAAAACAAGCAGGTAATGTTTGTTAAAGCAGTATGTCTGTGCATGCAAAAATGAATTCACCGCCTCGCCTGTTTCTTAAACTGATGGAAAACTGTTCAGGGAAACTGAGACGGAGAGATCCTTGCTCCTTTCCATCCACTTAATAATAAGCCTCACGTGACGATTAAGTTGCACCTTGTTTTCCCTCTTTATATAATGAGGTGCACAAACCTTCGTTTCAATGCAATACATCTGAAATTTTGATACCTGTAACTTTTGGTGGAGGGGGAGGTTAGGATTATTTAAGAGTCATGGGTTTATTTTTTGTAACTTTTGGCTGTCATCCTTATGTGTCAGCCCATGTCAATCGAAATGGATGATCATAAAATACTAGACTTTTATATCTTTTGGAGTTCAATGGGTAAATAAATGCTGTTTGGGGGATATTTAAAAAAAATAAGAAAAACATGAGATAACCTTTAGTTCAGTTCAGTAGCTCAGTCATGTCCGACTCTCTGCAACCCTGTGGACTACAGCTCGCCAGGCATCCCTGTCCATTACCAACTCCCAGAGCTTACTCAAACTCATATCCATGGAGTCAGTGGTGCCATCCAACCATCTCATTCTCTGTCGTCCCCTTCACCTCCCGCCTTCAATCTTTCCCAGCATCAGGGTCTTTTCAATTGAGTCAGTTCTTCGCGGTGGCCAAAGTATTGGAGTTTCAGCTTCAACATCAGTCCTCCCAGAGAATATTCAGGACTGAGATAACCTTAGATGATTCAGTCTATAATATTAAATGATTCCTTTTGTATCTCATGATCTCACACTGTCTCACATACTTTGATACAAGTTTATTAAATAGCATATATTGTTGAAATGAAACTACTGTTGACCTTCAGTATGGGTTTGAATTGTGAGGATCTACTTATATACAGATTTAGTTTAGTAAATACATGCTATAGTACTACATGATCTTGATTGGTTGAGTCCACCAATCAGAACCTCCAGATGAAGAGGGCAGACTGAACTTACATGTGGGTTTAGGACTATTCGGGGGACAGTGCCCCAAACACTTCCCCACCCCGAGTTACTCCGGGGTCAACTATAGTCAGTTAAAGACTAGCCACTCTGAAAATATTGTAAATAATGTGGTTCACTGGGAGCTGCAATCCCTTGTTTACTTTCTTGGAAGTCTCTTTTGAATTCATCCAAGAAAACAACTAACCTACTGTTTTCTCCCCACAGCTCCCCATCTAATCGTAACCCAGCTCCCTAGGTCAGCATCGTTCCATTCATAAGCCTTAATAGAGCGGATACCTACTGCCAGATGTCATGCCCAGTGCCGGCAGCGCAGAACTGGACAAGACATGATCCCTGACTTCAAGGAGCTCAGTCAGGTACATCTTAGCATTTGTCTGCCAGAAACTGATGAGTACTTAACTGTCTACAATCATGATGAGAACAGAGAGTGGAAAGTACATGTCATTAATCAATAGCAATTGCAGTGAAGAGGGGTTAATTCTTTTTTATTGGTGTGAGATTACTTACTTTGAGTAATGAGGCTAATACTTAGAAATTGCATCTAGTGATCGCTAAGACAACTGGCCAGTTTAATCATTTTGTTGTAGGAAGCAGGACCCTTCCAGGGCCTGAGAGTGAGTTCTTGTCTAGTGCTCGGGAGTGAATTATCTGAGGAGACACCACATGCTGAGAGAACAAGAGTCTGTATTGGAAAGGGGTGCCTCGGTGAAGAGCTTCAGCGGAGGGGAGCCCAGGAGACCTGCTGCGCCACATGGCTCAGTCGTGGGTTTTATGGCGATGGGATTAGTTTCCGGGTTGTCTGTGGCCAGTCATTCTGACTCAGGATCCTTCTTGGTGGCATGCACATCACGCCGCCGAGATAAGATTCCAGTGAGGAGGATCCTGGAAGGTTGATGGACCATGTTAACTGGCATCTCCTCTCTCCTTTTGAACTTTCCCAAATTCTTTCAGTTGGTAGTAGCTTGTTCCTTCCACATTTCTTACCAAGACCTCCTACTGTAAGAAAGCAAAAGGAATGAACACAAAAGCAAAAGAGAAGTGTCAGGCTCAAGAAATTTACAAAACAGTGGGAGAAATTGACATGTGAATAGCTAATTTTAATAGAAGACCACACTAAAGGGAAGATGGAACAAAATGGAAAGGAAACTGAATGGAAAATAGGGTGGGTAAGGGGCAATCGGGACGTTTTTATAGGGTAAGTAGCTTTTTGACTAGGCATTGAAGGAAGAGTATGATTTTTATTACAGGTTAAATAGGAGAAGTTCATCCATCACCACAGATATTCTCTCAGCTTTAAGCTTTAATCTTCCATTCTTATGAAACTCTGCTTTGCCGTCATTCTTAGCAGACATCATTCTTGTTGCACTGACTGGGTCTTGAATTTATGGTACTTAAGTGCTTATAAGTTTATCGGGAGAAAAGTTGCTTTTAATACCAAATTTTCTAGGTCATAATGGGATTTGGGGAAAATCCACCTGTCATGGGGGTTATTTGACTCTGAATTTATATCAGTTCAAAGATGCTTAGATCACAAACTCATTCCACTCAGCTTGAAAAATAGAATCCATATATCAAATGTTATAGCCGAAAGGTACACAGCCAGCATGTAACCCAAACATCTTGATGGGAAAACAGAAACCAAAAGCTGTTAAGGGAATTGCTGAAGGTCACATTGGAATTTCTGTAGAAGAAATGGTGCAAAAAAATTGGGACACAGGTGACCTCATTGTTTTCTCTCAGTCACACCTATCTTCCATGATTTGCTTGGATTCACCACTGGTTCAAATATCCCAATTGCCAAACTCACCAGGCTCCATGAGAAGAGATTTGTTTGGCTGTCTTTACTGACACTCTATACCTAGGAATTATTGGTGATGTGATAAAGCAGGAGATCATGTCTTTCACTGAAAACTTTCCACACAAATCAAAAAATGCTTTTAGCACTACCCTTGTCTTTTTTCAACCACAATTTATATATATTTTCCTGTCAAAAGGAATGTGCTTTATGCACAAATTAGCATCTGTCTTGCTCATGCTGAATCTGTATAATCAGTATAATAACAAGAGAAATGGCTCATAATTTTTGCCTTATGTTTTTTTCAATTTGATAAATTAAAAAGCAGTGCCAAATTGCAGTTGCAAAGATGCAGCTGAGAAGTATGTTTAACTGCTGCAGCCTCATACAGTCTTTATGGGAAGAAAGGCCACATCTGTTTCTTCTGTAAGCTTGAGGAATGATGACACTCATGAGAGAAACAGCAATTCAGGAATCTCTCTGATTTTATGAACCAAACCAAAAAGAAAAAACCCATGTCCTTGAAAAGAAGTGTCCTTGTGAAAAGAAAGAAAGAAGTGATCTTTAGTTTCTCTAGGCTCTGCTGTATTCTCTGGGGGAAAAAAAGGTGAGCCAGATAATCCTAATTTCAAACCACTTAGAACATTTTCTGATAACTAATATGCTTAAATGTTAACAGTATCTCTATCAAGGGTTTTCTACAGAGAAGTATTACATTGCAATATTGTACCGTGTTATTCCTATATTTAGTGTTTATAATTCTCATTTAATCTTACCATGTAATAAGAAACACTTGTGCCCTAACATGTTAACATATAATGCTGATGTGGAGAAAATCATTGGCAAATGACTTTGTAGCTATGGATAGAATTACAATCATTTTCAGAAATATTATGTGATCATTTTTATTGCTAAGCATGTATCTACAGTCCAGTGACAGACGGTAGATAAACCTCCAGCAGGAAGTAACATAAGAGGCCAGGAAAATACATTGTCAGTAGAGAGCTTTGAAAAAGTAAAAATTAACTAAGTCAGGATGCTAAAGAAATAGCAATATCCCCTATGAATTACATGAACATATTTAATTAATTCTTACACTTTAATGCTCTAATATATGATGAATTGTTTAAAACTCTACATGCTCAAATGGAACTGCAATTTGTTCTTTGAGTGACCTTGTGACACAATTATGAGAAATAATTTACTGCAATCTTAGGCTGCATTGGTGGGAGTATAATATTCAGAACAAAGGAGATGAAAAGCACACAGAGCTCATCAGGAAAGGCAAAGCTCGTCTTTGTATCAGAATGCCAGCTAATACAGGTTAAAGAGATAAAATTAGAAATGCTGCACCTGCCAGTGTCATAATTGATGAAGACAAGAGTCATCAATAGATGCTAAAACTGTAAGTATAAATTTTGGAGAACAAGAAACAATATTCTTAAAGAAATATTACCCCGCATATGTGGATTAACTACAAAGGAGAATACTGACCTCTATAAAGAAGAGTCTGGAAACACCATGTTAAATGATGGTGATCAAATGACCAAAATATTTGCCACCAGAAATGAAACCAGCTGACACCTTGCTCCTCTTAATGCAATAGAGTGATAAGACACAACTTTACCTATGTGGTATTATTGTGAAAATGTTTAACATGAATCTAATAATGATAAAGCAATCAGACCAATTCCAACTATGGAATATTCTGTAAGATATCAGCCCTATAGTCTTTTTGAAAAGAAAATAATCAAAGAAAAGTGAGAAAACTTGAAGAATATTAGAGACTCAACTGCCGAATGTAAACCATGATCCTTGATTGGATCCTGGGACAGGGAATAAAGAAGCACCTATAAATAACAATTGGACAGTTAGGTGTATTTGAATGTTGACTGTTTATTGTCATAGCAATGTTACATTCTTGGATGTGTTAATGGTACAGTGATAATATGATAAAATGTCTTTGCTCTCATAAAATACATGCTATTTTTTAGGGGCAAATATATTTAATTTGCAATGTTTTAAAATGTCAGCAACTTGATAGCAAGCTTCAGGCAAAAATTTGTATATTTTTATATGGAAAAAGAAAAATAAATGAGAATATTAAATATGTGTTAATACAGGTGAATAATACAATATTCCTTCAACTTTTCTCTAGATTTATTATATTTTTAATTGAGATTTAAAAAAGAGTGAATCAGGAGTACTGAGTTCAGTTCTTGATACCATATTTTAAAGGAGATTTCCATGTCCCAGATAAAGGTGAAAGGATTAAATAGCAAGATGATGAGGGTCATCTCAATAGATGCAGAAAAAGCCTTTGACAAAATTCAACATCCATTTATGATAAAAACTCTCCAGAAAGCAGGAATAGAAGGAACATACCTCAACATAATAAAAGCTATATATGACAAATCCACATCAAACATTATCCTCAATAATGAAAAATTGAAAGCATTTCCCCTAAACTCAGGAGCAAGACAAGGGTGCCCACTCTCACCACTACTATTCAGCATAGTTTTGGTGGAAGTTTTGGCCACAGCAATCAGAGCAGGAAAAGAAATAAAAAAGGAATCCAGATAGGAAAAGGAGAAGTGAAACTCTCACTGTTTGCAGATGACATGATCCTCTACATAGAAAACCCTAAAGACTCTTCCAGAAAATTATTAGAGCTAATCAATGAATATAGTAAAGTTGCAGGATATAAAGTTAACACAGAGAAATCCCTTGCATTCCTATACACTAACAATGAGAAAACAGAAAGAGAAATTAAGGAAACAATACCATTCACCATTGCAACAAAAAGAATAAAATACTTAGGAGTATATCTACCTAAAGAAACAAAAGACCTATACATAGAAAACTATAAAACACTGATGAAAGAAAGAGGCCACAAATAGATGGAGAAACATACCGTGTTCATGGATTGGAAGAATCAAATATTGTGAAAATACTACCCAAAGCAATCTATAGATTCAATGCAATCCCTATCAAGCTACCAACAGTATTTTTCACAGAACTAGAACAAATAATTCCACAATTTGTATGGAAATACAAAAAACCTCGAATAGCCAAAGTAATCTTGAGAAAGAAGAATGGAACTGGAGGAATCAACCTGCCTGACTTCAGGCTCTACTACAAAGCCACAGTCATTAAGATAGTATGGTAATGGCACAAAGACAGAAATATAGATCAATGGAACAAAATAGAAAGCCCAGAGATAAATCCACGAACCGATGGACACCTTATCTTTGACAAAGGAGGCAAGGATATACAATGGAAAAAAGACAACCTCTTTAACAAGTGGTGCTGGGGAAACTGGTCAACCACTTGTAAAAGAATGTAACTAGAACACTTTCTAACACCATACACAAAAATAAACTCAAAATGGAATAAAGTTCTAAATGTAAGACCAGAAAGTATAAAACTCCTAGAGGAGAACATAGGCAAAACACTCTCCAACATAAATCACAGCAAGATCCTCTATGACCCACCTCCCAGAATATTGGAAATAAAAGCAAAAATAAACAAATGGGACCTAATGAAACTTAAAAGATTTTGCACAACAAAGGAAACTATAAGCAAGGTGAAAAGACAGCCTTCAGAATGGAAGAAAATAATAGCAAATGAAGCAACAAAGGATTAATCTCAAAAATCAGAAAAATAAAAGACCCAATCAAAAAATGGGCCAAAGATCTAAACAGACATTTCTCCAAAGAAGACATACAGATGGCTAACAAACACATGAAAAGATGCTCAACATCACTCATTATCAGAGAAATGCAAATGAAAACCACAATGAGGTACCATTACACGCCAGTCAGGATGGCTGCTATCCAAAAGTCTACAAGCAATAAATGTTGCAAAGGGTGTGGAGAAAAGGGAACCCTCGTACACTGTTGGTGGGAATGCAAACTAGTACAGCCGCTATGGAGAACAGTGTGGAGATTTCTTAGAAAACTGGAAATAGAACTGCCATATGACCCAGCAATACCACTTCTGGGCATACACACTGAGGAAACCAGATCTGAAAGAGACACGTGCACCCCAATGTTCATTGCAGCACTGTTTATAATAGCCAGGACATGGAAGCAACTTAGATGCCCATCAGCAGACAAATGGATAAGGAAGCTGTGGTACATATACACAAGGGAATATTACTCAGCCATTAAAAAGAATTCATTTTAATCAGTTCTAGTGAGATGGATAAAACTGGAGCCCATTATACAGAGTGAAGTAAGCCAGAAAGACAAACACCAATACAGTATACTAATGCATATATATGGAATTTAGAAAGATGGTAGCAATAACCCTATATACAAGACAGAAAAAGAGACACAGATGTATAGAACAGACTTTTGAACTCTGTGGGAGAAGGTGAGGGTGGGATGATCTGAGAGAACAGCATCGAAACATGTATATTATCAAGTGTGAAACAGATCGCCAGTCCAGGTTGGATGCATGAGACAAGTGCTCGGGGCTGGTGCATGGGATGACCCAGAGGGATGGGATGGGGATGGAGGTGGGAGGGGGGTTCAGGATGGGGAACACATGTAAATCCATGGCTGTTTCATGTCAATGTATGGCAAAAACCGCTACAATATTGTAAAGTAGTTAGCCTCCAACTAATTAAAAAAATTGGGGAAAAAAAAAGATGATGAGGGTCAAGAAGCAATGTCATAAAAAAAATTGGAGATTGTTCATGTGCAGAAGGACAACTATTCTTCTGGATCTGAAAATACAGTCATATAGAAGATGGAGTAAATTTTTCTCTTCTTTTAAAAGAATGCCTCAGACAAATGATTGAATGTAGCAAGCAACCTAAAGCCAAAAACAGCAGAAACAAATGACAGTTTTGCTAAAGTGGGTAAGAGGTCGGAAAGACCTCTTCACTTACCTTCAAATCTAAGAGTCCATGGTCGAAATCAGAAATAAATCACAGTCTTCTGGGAGCACAGTGACCCTCACTGCATAGCAGCACCCCCACAGTTTGCTTCAGTATGTTCAGACCATCGGGTCCTGATCAAAAGCAATCCTCAGGGATTTCCCTGGGGGAACAGGGGATAAGCATCTCCCTGCCAGTGCAGGAGACCCGGGTTCAATCCCTAGTCTGGAAAGATTCCACATGCCACCGAGCAACTAAGCAAGCCACAGCTACTGGACCCATGCACCGAGAGCCTGTGCTCCACAAGAGAAGCCATCCCAAGGAGAAGCCCACGCCCCACAGCTAGACAGTAGCCCCCACTCACCACAACCAGAGGAATCCTGTGAGCAACAGCAAAGACCCCAGTTAGCCGAAAATAAATAAATAAAATATTTATTTTAGAAAAGCAATACTCAGACTTCTGATTCCAAATATGTGTGTGTGTGTGTGTGTGTGTGTGTATTTAAAGAGAAGCACACCCATTATATGTGAGGCATTTTTTTAAGCACTAGAATTTCAGAACAAGTAAGAGTGATGAGGTTTCTGTTCCTGTGGCTTTTCAGTCTGGCTCATAGTTTTGGAAAACAGTGAGAATTAAGAAAATGGGGTTTTGTCCATTTTGTAGAGATGTTATCTTGTGCTTGAGGAAGAATTATAAAGGTTATCCTGAAAAGCCAGATCTTCTTTAATGAAAATATTTCTGAGACAGGTTTTGTCCTGTTAATATCTAAGCACTTTTCTGAAGCACCTGGTCCAATGTACCTATCTTGGGAAAATAAACACCATTACTATTTACTTTTATTATACCTATTTTTTATTATTTGGTACATGTACATATCTAAATTTATGTCAATATAAATTAAGGTGGGTTCAATAATTCTTTTATTATATTGCAGTATTGATGTTGAGATAACTGAATGTTCTCTGAAAAAGTAAGGCTGATAATTTTTTGCTATTATATGTTCAAAAAACCAAGTACATGCTTCTTGGCTTAGTCACTCAGTCATGTCCAATTCTTTGTGACCCCATGAACTGTAGCCCACCAGGCTCCTTGGTCCATGGGACTCTCTGGGCAAGAATGCTGGAGTGGGAAGCCATTCCCTTCTCTAGGGGTCTTCTAGACCCAGGGAATTCTTCACCATCTGAATTCTTCACAGATTCTTCACCATCTGAGCCACCAGGGAAGTTTAAGTACATGTTGAATATCAGTAAATTAAAAGAATGGGGCTTTTTTCAAATAGCTTGGTCAGTTTTCTATCTCTGTAAGAAGGTTCTTTGGTAGATCTTGTTTAGAATCTTCATAAAGCTGGAGCAAATCTTATTCAGAGTGGTCTGTGCCAGAGGAGATGATCCTAGTTGACCAAAATTGGTAGGACATTTTTTTTGAGGAAGCCCCAGATGTTGATGGAGTGTCGAATTGTGTGAAGGGGAAGAGTGGAGGGAAAAACAGTGAAGAAGCCCAGAGCATATTAGACCAAAGATCATGGTGAAACCGTAAACTGAAAGTGATTCTTTTGGTGAATCAAAATCAGTACAAGTGGTTCATGATTAAAGCTTTGAAGGTTTAAGGGCAGGCTTTTATAGGAGTGAGTCTACGTGGTGAGCCTGCCAACTTAAAAGAACCAAAGTCAGATAGACCAACGTATCATTTCCTGCCAGACTTACTTGCTCTACACCCTTCTAGAGACTAGCAAAATTTATCTTTGGCATTCATATTTAGACTAGGGCATCTTGCATTTTCCCATGGAATCAAACTAGTTTCTTCTTTGTTTCTTGGCGTCTCAAGCTTATGAGAGTTGGCCCTGGTCTTTCTTCCACAGCCTCAGGGAGATTGCTGCTTTTTCATCCTTAACTACTCAGTTCAATACAATAAGGATTCCAGAAACACTAGCCAAGTCCTTCGTGGAAGTATGTGGATTGTGGAACTATGATAATTTATTGTCCCTAAAGACTTTATTTTGTTATTATTTATCCATTAATTCAAAATTGCATACAAAATCAAGTGATTTATTATCAGACAACAAAAATCAGAGTTAGTTCCAGTTAATGGTTCCAGGGTTGTTGTTTTAGGGCCCAGTGCCATCCTCAGAGACACGAGTCTTTTTCCCTTTTTTTTAATCAAATTTGTCTCCTGTGGTGACAAGTGTCTCTGTTAGTTTCAAACTTCATATCCTGACATTGCAGCATATAAAAACCAGAAAAGACCACCCCATCCTCACATGGGATGTCCCAGAATCCCCACAAAAAAGTCATCTCTCAAATGGGTCTCATGGACCAGGATGGAATGAAGTCATCTTTTCTAAACCAAACATGAAAAGGGTAATAGAACTATTCCTATTGACTTAGATTAACCAAGATTTAATCTCTCTAAGGTTTACTCAAGCCTTAAGTGATTCATGAGGCTACTAGAAATACAAAGTCAGGATTTCGATGGCAAGGAATAATTGAAGAGGAAATGGTGCTTAAAGGGGCAGCCAGTAGGGTCAGGGACATATTCCCCTTGTTGAAATCTCTCTCTTTCTTGACTTCTTGTTGAAGTCTCACTCTTTTCTTAAGATTTCTCCTTTGGGCAGCTTCCCTCAACATGCAAAGTTAGTTACTCTCCTGTGTGCTCACGCGGGATCTCATACATACCCATATCCCTATAGAACTTAACACACAGGATCACATTGATCCAAACATCTGTTGTCTCCATTAGACCTTGAGTACCTGGTAATTCTATTCTGTAAGCCAGCATCTATCAGTATGATAGATATTGTATGTTCTTTGTGAATATTTACAGAAGAGCAGGAGAAAAACAGAGAGCAAAAAGAAATAAAGAAGGGAAACATTGAAGATTAAAATGATAATCTTTACTGATGATTTACTGATGATTACATAGACGGGAGTATCAATATATAGCATGAGCATTGAAGATTAGCTGGCTTCCCAGGTGGCATAATGATAAAGAATCTGCCTACCAATGCAGGAGATGCAGGAGCTCGGGTTCAGTCCCTGAGTTGGGAAGATCCCCTGGAGAAGGAAATGGCAACCCACTTCAGTATTCTTGCCTGGAAGATTCCATGGACAGAGGAACCTGGTGGGCTAAGGTCCATGGGGTCACAAAGAGTCAGACATGACTGAGTGGTTGAGCACTGCCACATTAAAGATTATTAGGCACACAGTTTTATAAATATGTTCAGCAATTTACAAATACATAACCTTGGAATATTTCATACAAAGATGGGCTCAATAAAGGACCAAAATGGTATGGACCTAACAGAAGAAGAAGATACTAAGAAGAGGTGGCAAGAATACACAGAAGAACTGTACAAAAAAAGATCTTCACGACCCAGATAATCACGATGGTATGATCACTCACCTAGAGCCAGACGTCCTGGAATGTGAAGTCTAGTAGGCCTTAGGAAGCATCACTACGAACAAAGCTAGTGGAGTTGATGGAATTCCAGTTAAGCTATTTCAAATCCTGAAAGATGATGCTGTGAAGGTGCTGTACTCAATATGCCAGCAAGTCTGGAAAACTCAGCAGTGGCCACATGACTGGAAAAGGTCAGTTTTCATTCCAATCCCAAAGAAAGGCAATGCCAAAGAATGTTCAAACTACCGCACAACTGCACTCATCTCACACGCTAGTAAAATAATGCTCAAAATTCTCCAAGCCAGGCTTCAGCAATACGTGAACCATGAACTTCCAGATGTTCAAGCTGGTTTTAGAAAAGGCAGAGGAACAAGAGATCAAATTGCCAACATCCGATGGATCATAGAAAAAGCAAGAGAGTTCCAGAAAAACATCTATTTCTGCTTTATTGACTATGCCAAAGCCTTTGACTGTGGGGATCACAATAAACTGTGGAAAATTCTGAAAGAGATGGGAATACCAGACCACCTGACCTGCCTCTTGAGAAACTTGTATGTAGGTCAGGAAGCAACAGTTAGAATTGGACACGGAACAACAGACTGGTTCCAAATAGGAAAAGGAGTATGTCAAGGCTATATATTGTCACCCTACTTATTTAATTTCTATGTAGAGTACATCATGAGAAACGCTGGGCTGGAAGAAGCACAAGCTGGAATCCAGATTGCTGGGAGAAATATCAATAACCTTAGATATGCAGATGACACACCCTTATGGCAGAAAGTGAAGAACTGAAGAGCCTCTTGATGAAAGTGAAAGAGGAGAGTGAAAAAGTTGGCTTAAAACTCAACATTCAGAAAACTAACATCCTGACATCCAGTCCAATCACTTCATAGCAAATAGATGGGGAAACAGTGGAAACAGTGTCAGACTTTATTTTTCTGGGCTCCAAAAGCACTGCAGATGGTGATTGCAGTCATGAAATTAAAAGACGCTTACTCCTTGGAAGGAAAGTAATGACCAACCTAGGCAGCATATTGAAAAGCAGAGACATTACTTTGTCAACAAAGGTCCATCTAGTCAAAGCTATGGTTTTTCCAGTGGTCATGATTGGATGTGAGAGTTGGACTATAAAGAAAGCTGAGCGCCGAAGAATTGATGCTTTTGAACTGTGGTTGGAGAAGACTCTTGAGAATCCCTTGGACTGCAAGGAGATCCAACCAGTCCATCCTAAAGGAAATCAGTCCTGAGTGTTCATTGGAAGGACTGATGTTGAAGCTGAAACTCCAGCACTTTGGCCACCTGATGCGAAGAGCTGACTCTTTGGAAAAGACCCTGATGCTGGGAGGGATTGGGAGCAAGAGGAGAAGGGGACGACAGAGGATGAGATGGTTGGATGGCATCACCGACTCAATGGACATGGGTTTGGGTGGATTCTGGGAGCTGGTGATGGACGGGGAGGCCTGTCCTGCTGTGATTCATAGGGTCGCAAAGAATCGGACACGACTGAGCGACTGAACAGAACTGAAATGTTCGATGCTGTTTTTCTGTACTCTGTTTTAACCATCCCTTTAATAATGCTCCCTTTAGCAAAGTCACAGTGGTAGTCTCCTCCCTGAGATAGTTCCACACAGAGGTGTGCTCAGGTGAGTGTAGGTGACAAGGAGAGTGGTCTCCTCGGCCGAATATATTTTTAAAGTGGCACTTATGAAAAAATGTTTAAAATACTCAGTTAATAACAGTAGTTGTTAGCATTGTGTGATGAAAAGATCTTAGGGCGAAAAAAACAGCATGAAAGCAAGACCGTGAGATACCTGGGAAGGGAAACCAAAGCACAAAACCATTGTTAGGTTTGATCTCTCAGGAACCAATAGTGTAGACTTCTGAGCCACCTTACTCCCCTCACCCTTACCCCCACACAGGGTTAACCCTTGCTAGGCTTCCTGTTCCCCAAGATAAACTTGGCACTAAATATCCACATGCCTCCCATGTGCCAGTACTATCCTAGACAGATAGGATGCATCCATGAGGAAAACAGAGAAAGATGGCCTCTTGAGGGGTTTCAGTCAGGAGCATCTGAGCTGGGGAAGCAGAGAGAGCTGCGGCACACTCAAACTGCTGCTGTACCTTTGGCGATAGACGACAAAAAGAGCATTAATTTCCAAGAAGAGATACACGTGTTCTCATTACCTGGGCTCAGGTAAAAGACATTCAGGGGACCCATCAGCAGTCAACCAGTGAAGTCTGCTGGCTAAGAACGTAGGGTACCCATATGTTATAAGTGAATTTCCTAAATTCCTATTAGGCTTCCCTGGACATGTAAAACAGATGAGGTCATGAGTACAAACATATTTCCCAGTATACATCTGGGAAAGAAAAGGAAAAAGGAAGAAATAATGTAGTTAAAAAAAAAACAAACAAGCAAATAGAGCAAGACTGCTTGGTACTGTGGAAAATAGTATTTGGATAAACTTAGTGTGAGATTTAAACTATTATGTAGAGGAATTACCTGGAGGAATGCCTAAAAAGAGCCTTTTTATTTTGTTTTTGGTTGCACTGCATGGTTTGTGGAATCGTAGTTCCCATCCAAGGATTGAATCATGCCCCCTGCAGTGGAAGCACAGAGTCCTAACCACTCGACTGCCAGAGAATTCCCAGAAGATGCTTTAACTAATGGCTTCATGAAGGTCATAAAAGGAGTCCCCTGAAATGGATAACAGCTACTAGTTCTTTCCATGATGACTACCCTTTGAAAGCCATATACTTGATATTTGCATGTAACTTCAGCATGGTTACGTATAAAGCCCTTAGAAATATTGTAAGCTTCACTTTGGACAGTGAATTCCTTAATCCTCCTCACTAGCTCACTAGCTAAGTGGTTTGGTCTGATCTGGCCAGAACAGACTTTTCCTCTTGCTGTGTTCAGGTTCTGCTTCTTGGCTTCCCATCGTCTCACACTTCCAAGCAACCTGGGGCTATTGCATCCACTGCCTTGATCTCACATCTACAGCTGCACTTGCTTCCAGATCACTTTACAGATGGTATTTCTCAAGTCTGTTGCTAGAAAAGCTCTGCCAAGTGCCCCATTGCTGGTTGCTTACCGCTAGGGACCAACTTTTCTTTTGATTTCTATGGCCCTGAAGCTCTCTTTGTCTATGTCGTGTTCATGACCAGATGCGTTTCGTCTGGCTTATGCTTTGCTAGTCTTTTAGACTAGAAGGGTGATTGAGACCAAGCCCAGCCTGAAGTATATCTCTTCCTTAAAAGTAGACTCCATCACACTCCTTATGTTCCTCTGTCAGATGTCTCTTCTTGCTGCCTCTTCCTTGTTTAGCGTGTGTTGTGTGCTATCCTTAGTCACTCAGTCGTGTCTGACTCTTTGAGACCCCATGGACTGTATCCCATCGGGCTCCTCTATCCAGGAGAGAGGAGCAGTATTCTCCAGGCAAGAATACTGGAGTGGATTGCCATGCCCTTCTCTAGGGTGTCTTCCCAACCCAGGGATCGAACCCAGGTCTCCCACATTGCAAGTGGATTCTTTACCATCCGAGCCACCAGGGAAGCCTGGTTTAGCATGACCATTATCATATAAAGCACAGGGTAATCCTGAACTAGGTAGATTCTGAGTGTAGAGATAAGCAGGTACAAATAAGAAGCTGTTATTAGAAACACCTCATGCATGCATGCTCCGTTGCTTAAGTCCTGTCCGACTCTTTGTGACCCATTCTGTGGACTGTAGCCCACCAGGCTCCTCTGTCCATGGGATTCTCCAGGCAAGACTACTGGAGTGGGTTGCCATGCCCTCCTCCAGGGGATCTTTCTGACCCAGGGGTCAAACCTGTGTCTCTTAAGTCTCCTGCATCGGCAGGTGGACTCTTACCACTGGCGCCCCCTGGGAAGCCCCATTAGAAACACAGTAACAGAGAATTTAAATGTGAGAGACTCAAAAGCAAAGAGGCAAGGAAACAAGGCAGAAATAAGTCTACATTTGCAAATAATAGAATTTGCAAAATAATATGGAATTTCATCTCTTGTTGCTGGAAAGTCATTTAAACTAAAATTTTCATTTTCACTTAATTGATTTAATATTCTGTTTGATTACAGTGTTACAGAATGAACTATTTTAACAAACAGTATATCAATGTAATAAAAATTCAGTAGCTTGTGACTATGGGTAAAAGATATATTTTTATATTCTCCCTAATATTTTAGCTGGAATTTAAAGCAATGAAGTCTAACAGATTAAAAAAAGGAAAAGAAGTGCCATCCATCGAGGGCTTAAGTGTGCCAAGCACTGTGCTAAAGTTGATATATTGCCTCACTCTTCCTCATAATCATCCAATATGGTAATAATCATTCATTTTACAGATGCTAAAACTAAGGCCTAGAAAGAAAAATGCCCAGGTTGGCGCATCTCTTTAGGGAAACAGCTGGGCTTTGCACCTGGCTGTCTTGCTTCAAGGCCATGTTCCTAATAACCAGCTATGCCAGAGAAGTCTGAAGCGCCAGCTTCCACGTGAAGCAGGTCTCCACATCCAGACTGTAGCTCGTTTGTGGCACCAGCACTCAGATGTCTGTATCTGACCTGAGGTGCCCTCCGTCTGTCCTGAATTCCCTCTGCAGTCAGCTTGTCAGTCAGCGGAAACCATCCAGTGCGAGTGATGTCTTTCCATTGAGTCCAGCGTGTTGCCACGCACACAGTGGGAAGCCGACTTCACTGGCGGAGGCTGAATGATGCATCAGATCCTCAGTCTGCAGACTTTGAGATAACATGTATCTGCCCAGGGGGCTTGTGTTCTGTCACTTACCTGTCCGTGCGGGAATCGAGGTGGGGGGCCATACATGGCAGACTGCAAAACAACAGATGATGCGGTACTGGTCACTGTGGACGCCAGACTTCTGAGATGAAAGAACCTCTTGGCATTGCTATGTGAGCATGTTTCCAAAAATGGACTGTCTCTTCCTTCTAGAAGTCTATTCTCCCAAATTACTTAAAGAACTCCAATTTTGTTTTACTTTTTAACTAATTTTTATTGGATATAGTTGCTTTACAATGTTGTGTTGTAAAATGTCTACTGTAAAGTGAAGTCAGCTGTACTACACATGTATTCCCTCCTTTTTGGATTTCCTTCCCGTATAGGTCCCACAGAGCAATGAGGAGGACTCCCTGAGCTGTGCAGTAGATTCTCATTTGTTATCAAAGAACTCCAGTTTTAAACTGTCAGTTTTCCAATGTGTTAACATGAATACATTTAAAGGATGTTAAACATTTTTTAACAACTCGTGGTAGGCAGACCAATGAACTCTTAAAGATGGCTGTGTCCTATCTCCTGGAACCTGGGAATCTATGTCACCTCCCATGGCAAAGGAGTATTGAGCTCAAGGATGGAAGTAAGATTGCTAATTCAGTTTAGTTCAGTTCAGTTCAGTCACTCAGTCGTGTCTGACTCTTTGCGACCCCATGAATCGCAGCACACCAGGCCTCCCTGTCCATCACCAGTTCCCGAAGTTTACTCAAACTCAATGCCCATCAAGCCGGTGATGCCGTCCAGCCATCTCATCCTCTGTCGCCCCTTCTCCTCCTGCCCCCAATCCCTCCAAGCATCAGGGTCTTTTCCAGTGAGTCAACTCTTCGCATCAGGTGGCCAAAGTGCTGGAGTTTTAGCTTCAGCATCAGTCCTTCCAGTGAACACCCAGGACTGATCTCCTTCAGGATGGACTGGTTGGATCTCCTTGCAGTCCAAGGGACTCTCAAGAGTCTTCTCCAACACCACAGTTCAAAAGCATCAATTCTTCGGCGCTCAGCTTTCTTTATAGTCCAACTCTCACATCTATACATGACCACTGGAAAAACCATAGCCTTGACCAGACGGAATTTTGTTGGCAAAGTAATGTCTCTGCTTTTTAATATGCTATCCAGGTTGGTCATAACTTTCCTTCCAAGGAGCAAGCGTCTTTTAATTTCATGGCTGCAATCACCATCTGCAGTGATTTTGGAGCCCCAAAAAATGAAGTCTGACACTGTTTCCACTGTTTCCCCATCTATTTCCCATGAGGTGATGGGACCAGATGCCATGATCTTAGTTTTCTGAATGTTAAGCTTTAAGCCAATTTTTTCACTCTTCTCTTTCACTTTCATCAAGAGGCTTTTTAGTTCCTCTTCACTCTCTGCCATAAGGGTGGTGTCATCTGCATATCTGAGGTTATTGATATTTCTCCTGGAAATCTTGATTCCAGCTTGTGCTTCCTCCAGCCCAGCGTTTCTCATGATGTACTCTGCATAGAAGTTAAATAAGCAGGGTGACAATATACAGCCTTGACATACTCCTTTTCCTACTCCTTTTCCTATTTGGAACCAGTCTGTTGTTCCGTGTCCAGTTCTAACTGTTGCTTCCTGACCTGCATACAGGTTTCTCAAGAGGCAGGTCAGGTGGTCTGGTATTCCCATCTCTTTCAGAATTTTCCACAGTTTATTGTGATCCACACAGTCAAAGGCTTTGGCATAGTCAATAATGCAGAAATAGATGTTTTTCTGGAACTCTCTTGCTTTTTCTATGATCCATCGGATGTTGGCAATTTGATCTCTTGTTCCTCTGCCTTCTCTAAAACCAGCTTGAACATCTGGAATATGGTTCACGTATTGCTGAAGCCTGGCTTGGAGAATTTTGAGCATTATTTTACTAGTGTGTAAGATGAGTGTAATTGTGCGGTAGTTTCAGCATTCTTTGGCATTGCCTTTCTTTGGGATTGGAATGAAAACTGACCTTTTCCAGTCCTGTGGCCACTGCTGAGTTTTCCAAATTTGCTGGCATATTGAGTGCAGCACTTTCACAGCATCATCTTTCAGGATTTGAAATAGCTTAACTGGAATTCCATCAACTCCACTAGCTTTGTTCATAGTGATGCTTTCTAAGGTCCACTTGACTTCACATTCCAGGACATCTGGCTCTAGGTGAGTGATCATACCATCATGATTATCTTTTTTGTACAGTTCTTCTGTGTATTCTTGCCACTTCTTCTTAATACCGTCTTCTTCTGTTAGGTCCATACCATTTCTGTCCTTTATCAAACCCATCTTTGCCTGAAATTTTCCTTGATATCTCTAATGTTCTTGAAGAGATCTCTAGTCTTTCCCATTCTGTCATTTTCCTCTATTTCTTTGCATTGATCTTTGAGGAAAACTTTCTTATCTCTCCTGGCTATTCTTTGTAACTCTGCATTCAAATGGGATTATCTTTCCTTTTCTCTTTTGCTTTTTGCTTCTCTTCTTTTCACAGCTATGTGTAAGGCCTCCTCAGACAACCATTTTGCCTTATTGCATTTCTTTTCCATGGGGATGGTCTTGATCCCTGTCTCCTGTACAATGTCATGATCCTCCGTCCATAGTTCATCAGGCTCTCTGTCTATCAGATCTAGTCCCTTAAATCTATTTCTTACATCCACTGTATAGTCATAAGTCATGGTGGAGAGGTCTGACAGAATGTGGTCCACTGGAGAAGGGAATAGCAAACCACTTCAGTATTCTTGCCTTGAGAACCCCATGAACAGTATAAAAAGGCAAAATGATAGGATACTGAAAGAGGAACTCCCCAGGTCCGTAGTTGCCAAATATGCTACTGGAGATCAGTGGAGAAATAACTCCAGAAAGAATGAAAGGATGGAGCCAAACCAAAAACAATACTCAGTTGTGGGTGTGACTGGTGATAGAAGCAAGGTCTGATGCTGTAAAGAGCAATATTGCATAGGAACTTGGAATGTTATGTCCATGAATCAAGGCAAATTGGAAGTGGTCAAATGGGAGATGGCAAGAGTGAATGTCGACATTCTAGGAATCAGCGAACTAAAGTGGACTGGAATGGGAGAATTTAACTCAGATGACCATTATATCTACTACTGTGGGCAGGAATCCCTTAGAAGAAATGGAGTAGCCATCATGGTCAGCAAAAGAGTCTGAAATGCAGTACTTGGATGCAATCTCAAAAATGACAGAATGATCTCTGTTCATTTCCTTGGCAAACCATTCAATATCACGGTAATCCAAGCCTATGCCCCAACCAGTAATGCTGAAGAAGCTGAAGTTGAATGGTTCTATGAAGACCTACAAGACCTTTTAGAACTAACACCCAAAAAAGATGTCCTTTTCATTATAGGGGACTGGAATGCAAAGGTAGGAAGTGAAGAAACACCTGGAGTAACAGGCAAATTTGGCCTTGGAGTACGGAATGAAGCAGGGAAAAGGCTAACAGAGTTTTGCCAAGAGAATGCACTGACCATAGCAAACACCCTCTTCCAACAACACAAGAGAAGACTCTACACATGGACATCACCAGATGGTCAACACCGAAATCAGAATGATTATATTCTTTGCAGCCACAGATGGAGAAGCTCTATACAGTCAGCAAAAACAAGACCAGGAGCTGACTGTGGCTCAGATAATGAACTCCTTATTGCCAAATTCAAACTTAAACTGAAGAAAGTAGGGAAAACCCCTAGACCATTCAGGTATGACCTAAATCAAGATTGCTAATTAGCTGACCTCAAAATAGAGAAATTATTCTGGATTATCTGGGTGGGCCCAGTGTCATCACGAAGGTTCTTAAATGTGTGAGGAAGAGGAGGCAGAAGAAAAATCAGAGTAATGGGATAGGAGAAGAACTGAACTCGTCTCCCCTCAAGCCTCCAGAAGAAATGCAGCCCCGTCAATACCTTGTTTGAGCCCAGGGAGACCTCCGTCACACCTTTTTACCTGTAGAACTATAAGAGAAGAAATCTCTGCTGTTCCCAGCCACTGAGTTTGTGGTCCTAAAACACCGGCAGGAAAATGATATGCTGCTAAAAGAGTGTATTAGTAGGTTCCAGGAGATAGGACACAGCCGTCTTTAAGAGTTCATTGTTCTGCCTACCACGAGTTGTTCAAAAATACGTTTAACGTCCTTTAAGTGTATCCAGGTTAGCACACGGGAAAGTTGACGTTTTAAAACCGGAGTTCTCTGATAATCAGTGAGAACCTGATGTACAGCTCAGGGAGCCCGACTCAGTGCTCTGTGGGGACCTAAACGGGAAGGAAATTCAAAGATGAGGGAACACATGTACGTGAGGACATGTGACAAGTTTGTGAATCTTAGAAGTTGTGTCTGGGCCAGGACAGCACAATGGATAGAAACAGACATAGGTGTGCCAGGGTGAGGCCAGAACACAGGTGTGCCAAGGTGAGGCACACACAGGTGTGCCAGGGTGAGGCCAGAACACAGCACAGCCACGGGAACCGTCGGCACTTGGAGAGCTGACTGAAGGTAGAAGTGCTCTTGCCCTTACGCCTTACTGATTCATGGTATCAGTTTCAGCTACCTGGGGAAATTTCTAAAATTCATATGGATGCGTTACATTTGAAGTGTGGAAATAATGGATCTTAGGTCTAGTGGGTTGTGAGCTTTACGAGGAAAAAAAAATAATAATGGCAAATCATCAAAGGGAAAATACACATTTTTAGTGTTTTTGCAAACTTTTATCCTACTTCTGCTATGTATATGGTATAGAAAGTATTACTGTATTAATTTCCCAGGTTCCTAGCAAGTTCTCTCGTAATGTAAAGCCAAGGAGATTCACAGAATTTAGTGTATGCGAAATTACTAAAATTAAACTAATATTAATTTTTCCCAGTTGATAATTTTTGAGTATCCACTATATTTAAGATACTGACGTATGCGCTATGGAGTACAAATATATATTGCTTCCATTTCTCAGAGAGAGAGAGAGAGGAATAAAAAGACACACGACCAGTTATAAAGTTGAAGGTGGGAAAAGAGACATAAAAGATATCGATTAAAAAACCATGAGAGGTTACAGTACAGTGAGCAAGTATATTTGCATGTGAGGTGTGCTGTGCTGAGTCATGTCCGACTATTTGCAGCATACAGCCATGTTTTCAAAGACAATTTTCAGCCCTCACTCTGTCTGCAGCTAGGTATTACCATATATATTCCCTATTTTGAGATTGAGAAAATCAGAATCAGAAAAGTGACTTACTCGAGGCCGAGTGGCTAGGTGCTAACTCTGACAAATTGCTTTTTCTAAAATATTGGTTTTAATAGTGCCAGCCGTGTACCTGGTGTTTGTGTGTGTACCTGCTCGTGCTCTCAGAGTTTTACATCCTTACCACAACCTATGAAGTAGGTCCTTCTCATTCCTCCTATTTTACAGGTGACAATACAGATGCACAAAGAGATTGTCTCTTCCCAAAGCCACAGTTAGTAAGCGGCAGGGCTTGTGGCGGAAGCCCAGGCATCCTGGCTCTCCAGTCCTGTGCTTCACCCCTGTCCACACAAACTCTTTGTCGTGATTCTTGCCTAATGAATACTGAGGGTGTCCCTATGAACCTGTTTTAAAGTGGAGCCTAAGACACTGCCTGATAGGGAACCAAAAAATGTTATCGTTTTTATGGGTGCAAATCAATATCATCATACTTTGTTTGAGGAGAGTGTTCAAACAGAAACGAATCTCTAGCAAAATCATAAAGAGTAATTGCTATGTTTGTGACAAAAGCCTGAGGCTCATTGTGACTCCTGCTGTTACTTCTGTGGAAAGAAGCCAAGGCTCAAGTCATTAATTCTAAAATTCCTAAAGGTTACAGAACCCTCTCGTTAATTTTCTTGGTGTTGTATAAATATTACATGAAACTATGGTTGCTTACTTTATTCATAGCTTATCAAAACAAAGCACTTTTGCATGAGCTTCCTTCTCCTTTCATTTATTTCTTAACATTTTCTTTGAATTCTGACAATTGGACAGTGGACTAAACAACAATGTATGTGACAAAATATTTGAGTGAGAAATTCTCTATGTGTCTATTTTTTCACTTCAGACCACATTATTTTCATCTGTTTGCATTCCCCAGCCTTGTGACAATGTCACAGAGTTTTGGCAAAGTGATAATAGGGTTTTTCTGGAAGAACTAGAGAGAAAGAACTCTGTCTTCATCTGACAATCTGTGGTTAATTAGCTGTTTTTCAGTGAAGTATGGCAGTCAGGGAGCCCTGCCTTTTTTTTTTTTTTTTTTTTTTTTCATTTATTTTTATTAGTTGGAGGCTAACCATTTCACAATATTGCAGTGGGTTTTGTCATACATTAACATGAATCAGCCATGGAGTTACATGTATTCCCCATCCCGATCCCCCCTCCCACCTCCCTCTCCACCCGATTCCTCTGGGTCTTCCCGGTGCACCAGGCCCGAGCACTTGTCTCATGCATCCCACCTGGGCTGGTGATCTGTTTCACTATAGATAATATACATGCTGTTCTCTCTAAACATCCCACCCTCGCCTTCTCCCACAGAGTCCAAAAATCTGTTCTGTACTTCTGTGTCTCTTTTTCTATTTTGCATATAGGGCTATCGTTACCATCTTTCTAAATTCCATATATATGTGTTAGTATGCTGTAATGTTCTTTATCTTTCTGGCTTACTTCACTCTGTATAATGGGCTCCAGTTTCATCCATCTCATTAGAACTGATTCAAATGAATTCTTTTTTAACGGCTGAGTAATATTCCATGGTGTATATGTACCACAGCTTCCTTATCCATTCATCTGCTGATGGGCATCTAGGTTGCTTCCATGTCCTGGCTATTATAAACAGTGCTGCGATGAACATTGGGGTTCACGTGTCTCTTTCAGATCTGGTTTCCTCGGTGTGTATGCCCAGAAGTGGGATTGCTGGGTCATATGGCAGTTCTATTTCCAGTTTTTTAAGAAATCTCCACACTGTTTTCCATAGTGGCTGTACTAGTTTGCATTCCCACCAACAGTGTAAGAGGGTTCCCTTTTCTCCACACCCTCTCCAGCATTTATTGTTTGTAGACTTTTGGATAGCAGCCATCCTGACTGGAGTGTAATGGTACCTCACTGAGGTTTTGATTTGCATTTCTCTGATGATGAGTGATGTTGAGCATCTTTTCATGTGTTTGTTAGCCATCTGTATGTCTTTGGAGAAATGTCTGTTTAGTTCTTTGGCCCATTTTTTGATTGGGTCATTTATTTTTCTGGAATTGAGCTTCAGGAGTTGCTTGTATATTTTTGAGATTAATCCTTTGTCTGTTTCTTCATTTGCTATTATTTTCTCCCAATCTGAGGGCTGTCTTTTCACCTTGCTTATAGTTTCCTTTGTAGTGCAGAAGCTTTTAGGTTTCATTAGATCCCATTTGTTTAGTTTTGCTTTTATTTCCAATATTCTGGGAGGTGGGTCATAGAGGATATTGCTGAGATTTATGTCGGAGAGTGTTTTGCCTATGTTCTCCTCTAGGAGTTTTATACTTTCTGGTCTTACATTTAGATCTTTAATCCATTTTGAGTTTATTTTTCTGTATGGTGTTAGAAAGTGTTCTAGTTTCATTCTTTTACAAATAGTTGACCAGTTTTCCTAGCACCACTTGTTAAAGAGGTTGTCATTTTTCCATTGTATATCCTTGCCTCCTTTGTCGAAGATAAGGTGTCCATAGGTTCGTGGATTTATCTCTGGGCTTTCTATTTTGTTCCATTGATCTATATTTCTGTCTTTGTGCCAGTACCATACTGTCTTGATGACTGTGGCTTTGTAGTAGAGCCTGAAGTCAGGCAGGTTGATTCCTCCAGTTCCATTCTTCTTTCTCAAGATTACTTTGGCTATTCGAGGTTTTTTGTATTTCCATACAAATTGTGAAATTATTTGTTCTAGTTTTGTGAAGAATACCGTTGGTAGCTTGATAGGGATTGCATTGAATCTATAGATTGCTTTGGGTAGTATAGCCATTTAGCCCTGCCTTTTTTATAAGATTGGTTTTATATTGGACTTTTGGTGTGAGATTATCTTATAATTATTTCTTTCCTCAGAATTGATAGAAATCTAAATCTTTATTCTCAATTTAACCTTAAGCTTTGGTCTACAAACTATGAGTTCTATTCTCAATTCCAGTTTACTATGAAATAGTAATATGTACATGGTACGCACTGCAGTTGGGCATGGAGGAGGAAGTAGTCAGAGGGACCACCTGTTGGTCTGGTTCTTGACACTCATGTTCTCTTTTGTTGTTATTGTTGATATTTAGTCAGTAAGTTGTATCCAGCTCAACTGCAACCTCATGGACTGTAGCCCACCAGGCTCCTCTGTCCATGGGCTTCTCCAGGCAAGAATACTGGGGTGGGCAGGCATTCCCTTCTCCAGGGGATCTTTCCAACCCGGGGAATGAACGAGTGTCTCCTGCACGGGCAGGCGAATTCTTTACCACTGAGCCGCCAGGGAAGCCCATCTTCTCATGTAAGCCTCGAATGGTCACATTTTGTAGGTGAAGAAACTTAAACTCACAGAAATGGAAACTTGTGCCTAAGTTCATCTTGGCAGTAATCAAAGTTCTATTCATCTGGCTCCATATGAATCTTTAAAGTTACTGTATATACTAGGTACTGTTTAACAAAATAAAACAGCAAAAAGTTAAAACAGAGCAAAAAGTAAAATTGGGGATTGTATTTTCAACTCTTGAGTTTACTTCTGAATTAAAACTTGGATTCTACTCACTACTTATAGGATATTGGATTGAACAATCTCAGACTCCATTTCCGTACTTGTAAGGTGGGAACAGTAATACCTACTTGCAGTTTCTGTGAGAGTGTTAAAGATAATGTTTGAAATGTCCGGACTTAGTGCCTGATATGCAACAGTCTGGAAAAGATAATTGCTATTATTATTAATTTATAAACTGCTTTTCATTTTATTTCAAATACACATAAAATATTCAATAAGAGAAATATTTGCCACCTTTACAAATGTATCTGTGTGAGGAAGAGCTGTCATTGTGTTACTAAATGCATCAGGTTGCAGACATACACATAACTGGTAGCGTATCCAGATAATTTTAGGACGCTGCAAAGAAAGAAAGGAATCCTGTGTGCCCTGCCCATGCCCACGGGCCATGCCAGGATCATGCAAGGCTGACCTGCTGGTCAGGAGAGTCTTACTGGGTTCATATTGCCTCAGGAATGTGGACAGAAGTAAACCTGGAGATTCAAGTCTCCTCACATCTACAGCATAGTTGGGGATAGTACTGGGGAAATAAGGCTGACTCATGACCCTGCCATGAAACCCAGCATGGTCTTAGGTTTCCCAAGATGAAAGGGCCATATTCCCACCAAAACGTACCAATTTATGTCCCAAGTTACGTAGTCCATGGGCTGCCTATTTTGCTAAATTTTAACAAACCTAAAAAAAAAATTTTTTTTCCTCAAAGAACTAGTTATCATGGTTCTTTATCAAGCTAATGCCAAAATTAAAAGACAAGAATGACACTTCCCTCTGGTGAATTAAGAAATTAATTGGTCTGGGATCTCAAAGACTTGAGCTAGCAGGGAAGTAAAAAATAAATAAATGATGAGGCACATCTTGGTAGCAGCGATATCACTGCAGACCAAAGTAAAGCTGCAGCTGTTGATAATGCTGTTTGTGCTTTAGAAGGCTTGTGAAAATAAGAAAGGGGAAAAATCAGGCTTCATTATGACATTTTTTTCTTTTACTAACCTATAGTTGATTTACAGTGATTTACAATGGTGACGTTATTATAATATTGATTTACAGTGTTGTATCAGTTTGGGGTGTATAGCAAAGTGATTCAGTGATATATATATATATTTTTCCAGATTCTTTTCCATTAAAAGTTATTACATGATGTTGAATACAGTTTCCTGTGTTACACAGCAGGTCCTTGTTTTTTACTTTATATATTGTAGTGTGTATTCGTTAATCCCAAATTCCTAATCTATTTCTCCTGCTGCTCCCCCCTCCCTGCTTTCTGCTCACCAGAGCAGAAAAACAAACTATAAGTTTGTTTTCTGTCTGTGAGCCTGTTTCTGGTTTGTAAGAAAGTTCATTTCTATGATTTTTTCAATTTCACATATAAATGGTATCATATGTTTGTCTTTCTCTGTGTGACTTAGTTAATTTGATCATGTCTAGGTTCATCAGTGTTGCTGCAAATTGCATTATTTAATTCGATTTTATGGCTGAGTAATGCCCCATTGTGTGTGTACCACATCTTCTTTACCCATTCCTCTGTCAATGGACATTTGCATCCATGTCCTTGCTATTGTAAATAATGCTGCTATGAACATTGAGGGTGTGTGTATGTTTCTGAATTAGAGTTTTCTCTCTCCATTTCCATATCTATATCAGTATCTATCTATATATATGGAGAGGGATTGCTGGATCATGTGGTAACCATATTTTTAGTTTTTTAAGGAGCCTCCATTCTGCTCTTCAAAGTGACTGCACCAGTTTACATTCCCACCAACAGTATCAGAGGGTTCCTTTTCTCCATAGCGTCTCCGGCATTTACTATCTGTAGACGTTTTAATGATGGTTGTTTTGACAGATGTGAAGTGATGACTCTTTGTAGAAAAAAGTCAGGACTCGTTACATTTCTGTTGATACTTAGCCTGAAGTGATCCTGAGTGCAATTAAGATGCCCTCTTAAAAACATAGATTTCAAGGCCCAATGCTAAAGATTCTGGCCTGCATTTATAACAAGATCCTGGGTGGCTCTGAGGCACGTCATTTTCAGAGGAACTTTGAGAAATGTGAACCCCTGGCTTCATCTGTGGCTACACATTGAACTAACTAAGACAGGAGTTTTTAAAATCTCAGATGGTCTAAGGACGCCAGTGGAGGAACTTGCAGAGTGATGAAAGGATTGTAATTTTTCAACAGATTTTAAAACCTTATGAAATGCTTTAGTGTATTGAGGACCTTGCTGTGAATTTCATGGTATTTATGTTTTTGGTATTCATGGTACTTATATTGGAAACGTGTAATTAACATAAAATTTGAGATACCCAAATTTTATGAAGTTCTTTACTTTTTATTTTACTAAATCAAGGGATGGAACAGAGTAAACTTCCCAGACTATTTGTGAAAAATCTAATAAATATCAAGTTTTATGGGAAGTTCCTCACTAAAATATAAATAAATAAGTTTTCTTGCTTTTCTGATAGAGTCTTCTTGCACAGTTAGGATAAAATTTTATTGTTATTGTGGAGTTGTGTTCACAATATGTCCCTGAGTTTGGACCCGGGAAAAGCTTTTGAATTCTGATGCATGTATTTAGGGCTTCCCCAGTGGCTCAGAAGTATCTGCCTGCAATGCAGGAGATGTGGGTTCGATCCCTGGGTCAGGAAGATCCCCCGGAGGAGGGCATGGCAACTCACTCCAGTATTCTTTCTTGGAGAATCCCATGGACAAGAAGCCTAGCAGGTTACAGTCCATAGGGTCACAAATGGTCAGACACAAGTGAAGCAGCTGAGCACATATGGAGGCAGCATATATTTATGCCTCTTTTCCAGTATTAGGATTGTTCACTTAGTTAGACAGCTTACTTATAGAAGTCTTAATGCTTCAAGGTTTGAACTTCCTTCATTAATAGTTAGCTCTTAGATAAATGATCCATAAAGCATTGACAAGTAATTTTTATTAATGATAAGTTTTGGTTCCGCCACTGTCATTTGTTCTGAAGGTTAATGGCAGGCTTGTCCCGTCTGGCAGAGTTTCGTTAGGCAGATATTGTCAGAAAGGTATTTACCAGCACTGACCTGTTTACAGGATCGATAGTGGTAATGAGGAGCTGCTTCTTCTGGAAGTGGAAGTGAAATATATGCATCATTTTGTTTGTCACATGCCTCGAATCAGTGATCTGGGTCTTCCTGAGCTAGCCAGCTGTGTACCTCACAGGCAGGCAGAGAACTGGGTAAATGACAGCAAACGACGTAGACTGAGGTGATGGACAAGCAGATAAGACTTTCCGTACATTTCTAGGAAATAATAAAGTCTGTGGCCACAGAATAGGAAAAGGGCTAGTTTAAGTAGAGCGTGAACAATGGTAAAAATAAAGTTTGGGGACCACATGTCACCTCATCTTTATTTTCAACAATAACTAAAAAATAGCACGTTTAATTATGTAAGAGAGTGACTTCACTAAGAGGATTTGAGATTAAAACTAATTATTCCTATATTTAATTGCTCTATAAAGCAATTGACTTGGGTTAGATTTGCACTAATTTATGGCCCTCTAGTTCTGCTCAGTGATTTTAAGAATGTGACTCATTAAACAAAAACTTGGAAGCTTAACAGGGATAATAAACCTCAGCTGGATAAACATTTTTACTTACATATTTATGAGCTTAATACAGATAAGCATATATTTTCATATTAGGTGATGTTAAATTTGTTTCTTTTTAAAAGTAGAAACACAACAAAAAATGCTGCATTTAGAAGCAGTTGTCACCATTGAAGCTTATAATATCTGAATTCCCCTGGGATGCAAGGTGGGGACATTGTTTTATTCACAGCTTTCTCCCCAGGACATAACACTGTGCCTGCCTCAGAGTAGGCACTTAATAAATATCTTTGGATGATGAACATCTATCCACTGATAAACAGACTGTAACACTAAGAATCTACCACATTTTAACAATATGCTACCCTTTATGTCAAAAGGGAAGAAAATAATAATGCATGTTTGTAAAAATATGGAAAGTAGAAAGGCAGGTATTGCAAGGGGAGAAAAAAGTACAGGTAAATAGGCTGTGATAGAAAAAAAAATTTAAATCTCCTGGGGAAGGAAAAGTTGGGCACAAAACCGAAAACCGTTTTGATAATATAGTTTAGCTGTTAATAGTGACAAGAACGTAAACACGACATACTGATCTATCCCAAATTATAGTATGACAGAAGAGCGATTAATGAGAGTGATGTCTGCTTACGGTATGGGAAGACCCTGGTCAAGAATCTTGCTTTATATAATAGGAAAGCAAGTGGTAAAGCCTCAGACTGAGTCAGGAAGTAGCAATACAAGCATGAAAAGAAATTCCAAAATAATTAGCTAAAAGAAGTGAAAGTGGCTGCCAGTGAGGAAAGGAGAATAGTGGACATGCTTGTTTTATATGTGAATGTGTGTGTTGAATGGTTTTATAATAAAAGATGCAGAAGTTCTTTAGAAAGCCATAATTATGAGAAATGTCACATTAAAGCTAGTGAATTGGCAACATCATCCTAGGACCATATTGTTGGTTATCAGACATTCATAGACTACGTTTTTTTCATCTCTATTTTACTTATTTACTTTTCACTTTTATTTTATATTAGAGAATAGTTGATTTTCAATGTTGTATTAGTTACAGATGTACAGCAAAGTGAATCAGTTATACATATATCTATTCTTTTTCAAAATCTTTTTTTCACATAGGTTTTTACAGAATGTTGAGTAGAGTTCCCTATGCTTTACTGTTGATTATTTTATACGTAGTATTGTGTGTCCTGGAGGAGGGCATGGCAACCCACTTCAGAATTCTTGCCTGGAGAATCCCGTGGACCGGGGAGCCTGGTGGGACACAGTCCATGGGTCGCAGAGTTGGACATGACTGAGTGGCTAAGCACAGCTCACATTGTGTATATGTTAATTACACCATCCTAATATATGCAGAGCGCATCAAGAGAAACGCTGGGCTGGAGGAAGCACAAGCTGGAACCAAGATTGCCAGGAGAAAGATCAATAACCTCAGATATGCAGATGACACCACCCTCATGGCAGAAAGTGAAGAAGAAGTGAAAGTGAAAGAGGAGAGTGAAAAAGTTGGCTTAAAGCTCAACATTCAGAAAACTAAGATCATGGCATCCAGTCCCATCACTTCATGGGAAATAGATGGGAAACAGTGAAACAGTGACAGACTTTATTTTGGGGGGCTCCAAAATCACTGCAGATAGTGATTGCAGCCATGATATTAAAAGACGCTTACTCCTTGGAAGGAAAGTTATGACCAACCTAGATAGCATATTGAAAAGCAGAGACATTACTTTGCCAACAAAGGTCCATCTAGTCAAAGCTATGGTTTTTCCAGTGGTCATGTATGGACGTGAGAGTTGTACTGTAAATAAAGCTGAGCACCAAAGAATTGATGCTCTTGAACTGTGGTGTTGGAGAAGATTCTTGAGAATCCCTTGAACTGCAAGGAGATCCAACCAGTCCATCCTGAAGGAGATCAGTCCTGGGTGTTCATTGGAAGGACTGATGCTGAAGCTGAAACTCCAGTACTTTGGCCACCTGATGTGAAGAGCTGACTCACTGGAAAAGACCCTGATGCTGGGAAAGATTGAGGGCAGGAGGAGAAGGGGATGACAGAGGATGAGATGGTTGGATGGCATCACCGACTCAATGGACATGGGTTTGGGTAAACTCCGAGAGTTGGTGATGGACAGGGAGGCCTGGCGTGCTGCGATTCATGGGGTCACAAAGAGTCGGACACGACTGGGCGACTGAACTGAACTGAACTGAATTCATCCATTCCCTCCCCCCACTTTTCAGGTTTGGTGATTGACCATAAATTTGTTTTCTACGAAGAGGAGGAAAAAAAAAAAAAAAAAAAAAAATTTGTTTTCTAAGTCTGTGAGTCTGTTTCTGTTTTGTAAAGAAGTTCACTTGTATCACTTTTTACATTCCGCATGTAAGTTGACATGCAATATTTGTCTTTCTCTGTCTGATTTATTCCACTTAGTATGATAATCTCTATGTCCATCCATGTTGCTGAAAATGCTACCATTTCATTCTAATTTATGACTGACTAACAATCCATTGTGTATGTGTACCAGAGCTTCTTTATCCATTTCTCTGTTGATGGACATTTCGGTTACTTCCACGTCTTGGCTACTGTAAACGGTGCTGCAGTGAACATTGAGGCGCTCGTGTCTTTTTGAATCATGGTGTTCTCCAGGTCTATTCCCAGGAGTGGGGTTAATGAATCACATGGTAACTGTTTTCAGTATTTTAAGGAACCTCCCTACTGTCTCCATAGTGGTTTACATTCTCACTGATAGTGTAAAAGGGTTCCCTTTTCTCTCCAGAATTCATTGTTTGCAGCCTTTTAATTAGCACGGTTGAACATCTTTCCTTGTGCCTTTTAGCCATCCATACATCTTCTTTGGAAATGTATCTGTTTAGATAATTTTTTGATTGAGTTGTTTGTTTTTCTGACATTGAGCTGCATGAGCCAATTTGGAGATTAATCCCTTGTCAGTCACTTCATTTGCAAATATTTTCTCCCATTCTGTGGGTTGTCTTTTCACTTTGTTTATGGTTTCCTTTGCTGTTGAAACACTTGGTCCTTAATGAGGACCAGTTTGTTTATTTTTATTTTCGCTAGTCCGGGAGACAGATCCAAAAAGATCTTGCTGTGATTCATGTCAGGGTGATCTGCTTCTGTTTCCGTCTTAAGAGTTTTACAGCCTCCAGTCTTATATTCAGGTCCTTTAATCCATTTAAGTTTATTCTTGTGTATGGTGTTAGGGAATGTTCTGATGTCATTCTTTTACAAGTAGCTGTCCAGTTTTCCCAGCACCACTCATTGAAGAGATTGTCTTTCCTCCATTGTGTTTTCTGGCCTCCTTTGTTGTAGATTACGGACCATAGGTCTGTGGGTTTATTTCAGGCTTTCTATCCTGTTCTATTGATCTATAAGTCTGTCCTTGTGCCAGTACGATACTTTCTTTGTTACCACAGGTTTGTAACATAGTTTAAAGTCAGGGAGCCAGATTAGCTGTTTTTTCTTCTCAAGATTGCTTTCAGGATCTTCTGTGTTTCAATACAAATTTTGGTTTTTTTGTTCTAGATCTAAAAAATAATGCTGTTGGTAATTTGATAAGGTCTGCATTGAATCTGCAGATTGCTTTGGGTAGTATAGACATTTTGACAATATTTATTCTTCCAATCCAAGAACATGGTATCTCATTCCATCTGTCTGTGTCATCTTCAGTTTCTTTCATCAGCATCTTACCGCTTTCAGAGTACAGGTCTTTTGCCTCCTTACATTGGATTATTCCTAGGTATATTATTCTTTTTGATGTGATGGTAAATGGGATTGTTTCCTTAATTTCTCTTTCTGACCTTTCATTGTTAGTATATAGAAATGCAACATATTTCTGTGTATGAGTTTTGTGTCCTGCAACGACACTAAATATATTAATAAGGTCTAGTAGTTTTCTGGTAGCATCTTTACATCCATCTTTCAGTGGATAGCATAAACAGTGACAGTTTTACTTCTTTTCCAATTTGTGTTCCTTTTATTTCTTTTTCTTCTCAGATTGCTGTGGCTCAGCCATCCGAAACTATGTTGAATAATAGTGGTTAGAGTGAACATCTTTGTCTTATTCCTGATCTTAGAGGAAATGCTTTCGACTTTTCACTATTGAGTATGATATTAGCTATGGGTTTGTCATGCACGGCTTTTGTTATGTTGAGGTATGTCCCCTTTGTGCCAACTCCCTGAAGAGTTTTTATCATAAATGAATGTGTGCTGAATTTTTGTCAAAAGCTTTTTCTACATCTATTGAGATGATTATATGGTTTTTATTCTTCAATATGTGAATATGGTGTATCACACTGATTCATTTGCATATATTCAAAAATCCTTGCATCCCTGGGATTAATCTCACTTGATCATGGTATGTAAGATCCTTTTAATGTATTGTTGGATTTGGTTTGCTAGTATTTTGAGAATTTTTATGTCTATGTTCATCAGTGATATTGGCCCATAATTCTATTTTTTGTGTGTCTTTGTCTGGTTTTGGTATCAGTATGATAGAGTGGGTTTGGGAGTGTTCCTTCCTCTTCATTTTTTTTGGAATAGTTTCTGAAGGATAGGTATTAACTCATCTCTAGATGTTTGATAGGCTTCACCTGTAAAGCCATCTGGTCTTGGACTTTTGCTTGCTGGGAACTTTTCAATCACAGTGTCAATTTCAGTACGTGTGATTGGTTTGTCCATATTTTCTGTTTCTTCCTGGTTAAGTCTTGAATGACTGTACCTTTCTACAAATGTGTCTGTTTCTTCCAGTTAGTCCATTTATTGGCATATAGTTGCTTATAATAGTCTTTGTGATCCTTTGCATTTTGTAACGTCTGTTGTAACTTCTCTGTTTTCATTTCTAACCTATTTATCTGAGCCCTCTCCCTTTTTTCCTTGATGAGTCTGGCTGAAGGTTTATCAATTTTGTTTATCCTTTCAAAGAACCTGTTTTTAGTTTCACTGACCTTTCCCATTGTTTCCTTAGTCTCTATTTCATTGATTTCTGCTCTGATGTTTATGATTTTTTTCCTTCTAACTTTGGGTTTTGTTTGTTCTTCTTTCTCTAGTTGCATTAGGTGTAAGGTTAGATTGTTTACTTGAGATTTTTCTTATTTTCTGAGATAAGTTCGTTTTGCTTTTTAAATGTAAAAGTTTGTATTGCCTTTTTTTTTTTTTTTTTTCCCACCAGTACAGTAGGTTTATTTCTCCTTTGCTCTCAAGGAAGAACCAGCATCCAAATCATAACAAAAACAGGGCCCAAGGGTGGGGAGCAGCCCCCTTGGGTGGGCCGGAACACAAAGTTCACCTCCCCTGGCGTGGGGCCCAGCCCAGGGATCCCACATGGCCGTGGCCAGGACCCCTTGTGCCCTAAGCCTGTGGGGCAGGGCAGAGGCAGCACCAGCATGGGGGGAGGTCCCCGCCCCCGAGAACACAGGTTATGGCCCCGCCTGCCGGCAGGCAGACCCACATCCACATCCACCTGCTCAGGCCTGCAGCCTCCAGACCTCCAGCGACAGGCCCCCGGAGGCGGCCACCACCAAGTTGCCCTCAGCACAGATCCCATTCAGCACGTTGTGGTGGCTTCGAGTGCAGATGGTCCTTGGCGGGTCTGTGGGCACGTGTACCCGGATGGTCTTGTCGGTGGACGTGGTGTACAAGGCCCCTAGGGAGTGCTTGATCCCCGTGATCTGAGACCTGTGGCCCACGTCAAGGACCGGACAAGCTGGAAGCAGCCACTGCGGTTGGCAAAGACGTGCAGGAGGCCCTGGTTATCGCCGGCCCAGAGCTGAGGTTCCTGGTGGGACATGCGGAGCAGGTAGGAGTCCAGCTGCAGCCGCTGCAGGACACTGTTGGCCCGGCGGTGGAACACCACGAGCGTGTGGCCCTCGCTGCCTGAGATGATGTGCCGGCCGTCTGCCAGCAGTGCCAGCACGGCGCTGGAGTGCAGCCGCCGGCTCTTCAGCAGGCTGGGCCAACTCTGGGATCGTAGACGGTCACCTTCTTATCTCAGGTGCCGGTCACCAGGATATCTGGCCGGTAGGACAGGCACAGAACAGCTGCCTTGGCCTTTATCTCGCCAAACTGCTGTCCGTCAGCTGCCATGTCCCAGAGCTTCGCTGTGCTGTCCCAGGAACCGGAGCACACTCGGTGGTCCAGCGCTGCCAGTGACCACACCCAGCCCTTGTGAGTGCTGTTCTGGGTCCCCAGGGTCCTGACCAGAACCTGGCTGGGCTCCACCCCCAGCTGCTGCAGGTCCCGCAGGTTGACACTGCGATCTCGGGAGCCCGACAGGCGGAGTGTCCCACCCTGAAGCAGCAGCACTGAGTCAATGGAAGCAACGTGCCCATCGGCCAGGCAGAAGTGTTCAGCCCTGCGCCCGTCCTCTGCCCAGCGTGACAGGTGCTGTTCCAACTCAATGCAGGCCTTCGGCCAGTCAAAGCCCTCCTCTTCCACCACTGGGTAGGGCGCGCGTACGCGGCGCTGCGCGCGTAGCCTCCAGGTGACATGGTCACGCACGAGGCCGCACAGCGCGTGGCAAACGCGTGGCAGGACACGGAGCACGAGGCGCGCGTCGCGGTAGGCGCAGATCTCGAGCAGCAGCTCCGGGGGTAGGCTCAGCAGGCCCGGAACCGCCACAGTCGGGCCCTTGGACGCGGCCCACGGTTCCAGAGCGCCGAGGGACACCGCGGGCGCGGGCAAAGGAGCGGCGCGCGGGGGTGCCAGTCCGAGTTTCGGAGGACTGAGCACGCGGGCCACGTGAGCCTCGGCCTGCGCGTCGGGGTCAGGCTGCAGCTCCGGGTCCGAGTCATCGTCCCAGGCGTGGGGATCGTCGCGGGGGTCGCAGCTCCATGGCGACCGGGTGGGCGCGGCTGGCCCTGCTCTGTCAGCCGCAGAGCCCGCGTCCTGTCTCCTAGGCCTGTATTGCTTTTTAAATGTAAAATGTAAATGCTTTTTAGAACTGCTTTTGCTGCATCTCATAGATTTTAGATCATTGTGTTTTCATTTTCATTTGTCTCTAGGTATTTTTTTATTTTCTCTTTGATATCTTCAGTGATCCATTGGTTGGTTGTTAGCGTATTATTTGGCCTCCAGATGTTTGTGGGGTTTGCAGGGTTTTTTTGGTAGTTGACTTCTAATATCATAGTGTTGTGGTTAGAAAAGATGTTTGATATGATTTCAGTTGTCTTAAAGTTACTGAGGCTTGTTTGTGGCCCAGCATGGATCTATCATGGAGAATGTTCCATGTCTACTTGAAAAGAAAGTGTAGTTTGCTTTTGGATGGAGTGCTCTGTAAGAATAAATTAAAACCTTCCGCTGCCGTCACATTGCTCTTACGATATATCCCGAAACTACCATTCTGCCTCCTCTCACACTGTCACTTCCCTCATCAGTCATTACTCTCCAGCCGCATTGGTTTCTGTACTGCTTCTCCAATAGCAGCATGTCTTGTCTGGGGGTACATTGTAAGAAATATCCCTCAAAGTCTCAGTAATGTATCTAGTACAAGGATATTGTTAAATGCAAGAATTTTAGGGACCAATAAATAACCTTCTTCTTCAAATCCAAAGTCTGACCAATTGCAAGAGAATCAGAGACACCTGATGGAAGAAGGTCACTATTTCGGCTCCTTGTTGAGAAGGCTGATGGAGGAGGGTCTGTCTTTGTGGCAAAATGGACTCCTTGAATCTTCACCCATGATTGAGAGGGATTTACCAGCGGAGTCACAGGCAAAGGTAAACAGTAGCAATTTACCCCCACCTCTCTGAGGCTGGGCTGCACCCTGAAATTTGCCCTTTAGCTGCAGAGTATTCAGACTCCCAGAAGACAGGTTGGTTTCAAGAATTTTAAGTGAAGAAGGAGCTAAGCTATACATCCTCTTTCTCTCAAACTTCCCAATCAGCTGTATCATTCCTCCCTATGTAGAGAGGGGGGTGAAAGAGAAGCTTCTAGTGTAGGTCTGTGACCTTCCTTCCTGAAGAGGGGAGTGGACGTTCCTTTCTCCCATGGAAACATGGAAGAAGGGAGGGAGAATCCCCTCCCACTGAATACAGTACCCTGCTCACGAGGTTCACACAGTCTTCTTTTCAGAGACTAAAAAGCGAAAAATGTCTCTTAGATTTCATGCTGAAAATAGCTGTCTAATAACTAGTATGTTCTGAAAGTTTTTTAGACAATGTGGATTTTGTTGCAGATTAGCTGTCAGAAATCAGGACTGTTGAGCATCTTTTCTTGTGCCAAATCAATGGCCCACTTCCAATAAATCAAACAGGACTGGGTAGGTATGCTGGGTACTAACCATGGCCCAGAATCTATTTTTTCCTACCTTAATTTCCACTTCACCTGACACTCACATACATTTTTAACAGAATCTTATTCTTATAGTAGTATATGTATCTTTCTGTGTACCTAAAATTATAGGTACTTATATTTATATAAAATTTGTAGGAACAAAGCTTGGTTATAAGGAATATCCTTTAAATTATCACCATAATTATGATTTTACTGGATGCATAATACTCATTTGACTAGGTTCCTAAACAATTTCTGTATTATTTATTTCTTAGGCTGTTTCCGCTGTTTCACTGTTATGTATAAAACTGCAGTCTTCTTTATGCAGATAGCTTTTTTTTCTCTTCAGCATTATTTCCCTAAGAAGAGTTCCTATATATTAAGACAACTGGGGTCAAGGGATATAAACAGTGCTCCAACTTTTATATATTTTTCTGCATTACTATCATAAAGAGTTGTGACAATTATTACTTCCCATAATGGATTGTTTTAGCAGTTTCAACAAAACCTTTCCAGCCTTGGGTATAAATGTCAAAATTTTAAACTATTTTAATAAGTGTAAAATGGCACTTTTTCGTTGGGTAGGAAGATCATTACTCCAAAATTTTGCCCATTAATTATATCTCCAGTCAGGTCATTACCTCTTGTTATCTGAGTTCATTACCTAACATAGTGTGCTGGTCAGGGTTCTCAAAAGAAGCTGAACCAAGAGAATATTTGTCTGTTCGTTACTTATTAATTTATTGTGAGGAATTGGCTCATGCAGTCAAAGAGACTGACAAGTCCCAAGATCTGCAGTTGGCAAGTTGGAGGCCCTGGAGAGTCAATGGTGTGGTTCCCGTCCCAAGATTGGTAGACTTGAGATGCAGGAAGAGCCAGTGTTTCAGTTCAAGCCCAAAGGCAGAAAAAATCTGATGTTCCAGCTTGAAGGCAGTCAGGCAGGAGGAATTCCCTCTTACTTGTGGGAGGATCAGTCTTCTGTCCCTACTTAGATTTTCAGCTGAAAGGATGGGGCTCACCCCCATTTGGGAGAGGGGTCTGCTTTACTCAGTCTATCAACTCAATTGTCAGTCTCATCCATCAAGAACCCTACTAACACCCAGAATAACGTTTAGTCAAACATCTGGTCACTGCATGATCTGGTCACGTTGGTACATAAAGTTAACTTTGACATAGATACTATACTCCTGCCTCTTACACTTGCTAAAGAAGAGAGTGTTTTTAATGAAATCTATTAATTTTTCTCTTTTAATAGTTCTTTTATGTCATAATATATTAAGATTTAATTCCTTATAAGAATTGACATTTAATCAATCATGTTTTGGCAGGTTTAAATTGCACACACATTGTATGGCTATTTATATATGCATACATACATATATATATATAGATTTATACACATTCTTAACTTGTGTCTTAGTGGTAAAAAAGTCTTCCTGCCAATGTAGGTGACCTGGGTTCAATCCCTGTGTCAGGAAGATCCCCTGGAGAAGGAAGTGGCAACCCCCTGCAGTCTTCTTGCCTGGAAAATCTCATGGACAGAGGAGGCTGGTGGGCCACAGTCCATAGGGTCACAAAAGAGTTAGACACAAATTAGTGACTGAAACAAAAAGAGCAACAATAGCATATGACTTCTTATCTATGAATCTTGTTGGTAGCAGAAACAAATACATTGGAATTAAGTATTTTCTGGATTCTCTTTAGAGAAATGAGAAAGGGCAAGGCAGGAGATAGAAGGATAGGAATGTCCCAAAAGTCTTTTGTAAAAAAACTGGCTCAGCAGTTATCACATCAAACCATTAGTGTTTAGGGTAGAGAATTTACCCATTTAGTGGGTTTTATGTGCATACAAGTGACAGAATACCTTTTCCTGTGACCTATCAGCAGTTTCTGTTTGTGTGTGAACTCTTGATTAACAGTTTTAAATAATAATTCATACTTGGGAGGAGTTAACATGGCCATGCCATCAGCCTTCACTCACTCACTCACTCACTCAAAACTAATACTTTTTATACTAGGTGATTAAGAAAACATTGACTATGTATGTTTTATATATGTATTTCTACAGAGATAAAAAAGCTATTAGTGAATTGGTAGTTTTTTATACTTATTTGAAGATCTTTATTAAAGAAAAATATCACTGACTTGTTGAATCTAATTTGGAATTGAATGCTGTCCATTAACGTTCCTTCAGAATTCATGTTATCCTTGGGACAGTAAAGCAGAACTGAAGAAAGGGGTTATGAATTAAACGTCTGGGCCCTCGATAGCTCTCACTTTCTACTCTGTACAGTTTCAGTATGTACAGTTCATTTATTATGATGAAGCTTAACTTGCTGAATCTGGGACACATGGCTATAACATTAATAGCCATATCAGTCTTTTTATGTCATGAAGATCTCACAGGAGAATAATTTATGTGACTTCTCTCACTCATATTGAAATATATCAAGATTCTTCAATCTATTACAAAATATTTATCGAATGCCTTTAGCTGTACTCAGAATTGGTTTCAAAGAGTCTGAGTAAGGTGAAGTTTAGTATCATTCCTGATCACCACCCACCCACCCCCCATTACCGGAATTGGCAGTCTTCACTGGGGCTCACATTCTAAAACTGAGGACGTAGCCATCCAGACCCACTAGACTCCAAACTGGGCTGGGAATGTAATCCTCAACTGGGCAACCATGCGCAGCTACAACTCTAAAATTGTGTAAGAACTGGGAAACAGATCTTGTGGTCAACTGGCAGCTTCAGTGAGATCACCTAACGAAGCCAGACTTCATTTACAAAAACAGGCAGTGGGATAGCTTTGGCTCATTGACCATAATTTACTGACCACTATGGAGGTAGACTGTGGTAAGTTAAAGATCTATACCATAAACCCTAAAGCTACCACTGAAAAAAACAGTTATAGCTAATAAATAAATAAAAAAGGCAAATATAATTATAAAAAATTCAGCTAATCCTAGATAAGACAGAAGAGGAAGTAACAAAGAAAACAGGAAAATGGGAGAACACAAATAACAACAAAAGAGTGTAAATGTAACCATATTAATAATCATATTAATGGGAATGATCTAAACACCCAAATCAAAAGGCAGAGATTTTCATATTGAACATAAAAGCAAGAACCAAATATGCTCTTATAAGAAATGCACTTTTAATATAAACTCAAATGAACTGAAAGTAAAAGGATAAAAAACAACGCTAAAACTAATATTTAGAAGAAGAGGCTACAGCCCAAATAGTCAGGTGAATGAATACACAGATTGTGCTAGATCCATACAATTAAAAGGAACAAAGTATTGACACATGCTGCAACATGAATGAGTCTCAATAATAATTAACACTATGTGAAAAAATTTAGATGTCTTTTATAAAGAGTAAATACTTCATGTTTCTATTTGAATAAAAGTAATCTAAAGAATCTAAAACACATGCAAACTAATTTAGAGTAACAGAAAGCAGATCAGTGATCAGGGAAAAGGATGAAGGTGGCATGAGGGGGCAAAAGAGAAAAGTTACAACTGGAGCAAGGATACTTTGGGGGTGATTGATATGTTCACTGATTGTAGTGATTATTTTATGGTTGCATACATATGTCAAAAATTACCAAACTATGCAATTTAACTATGTGAAGTATATTGTACTGCAGTTATACCTCATTTGGGTTCTTATAAAAAAAAATCCACGGAGAGAGTTCACAGCAGGAGTGTAGTTTCCCACCACTGCCAATCTGTCTCACCAGTGTTCTTGCATTTTCAGCTTTCTTTTTCTTCTCACATCAACCACTGATTTATCTTAAAGTATGGCTGAAGTCCAAATTCATCCAAAAATGTTTTATTGCCCACTCATGCTCCAAAACTGTGTTCTCAGGAAGATGAATATTCAGTAAGTGTGCCTTACGTGTCTGCAGCTTTGTCTTACTGAGGTCAGTCACCTTGTGTCTGCATGCTTAAGGTCAAATCATACGCACATAAAAAATATGATCAGTCTTATTGGCCTTCTTTATTAAGATAGTTCATTAAATATGACACTCAGAATATGAAGTACTTGGTTTGACCAAGGCAAGACAAACCAACTAAATTTGACATTAACACATAATTCTCCTAAGGGCACAACTGCACAATTAAAACCACATTAACTATCATTTTATGGGGCTAAATGGGACCATTTTTTTGGCATTAACTATATGAAGATAAGAATTATCTAACCTATAGAAACTTTATTTAACAACCAATATGTTATTGAGATCTCAGAAATAATGATAAAAGTCATCATATAGTAATACTAATTATGGTATACATTTTATAGTCTTTAACAATTTACAACACACTTTCATAAGTTTTATCACATTAGAAAATGAATGATGACTCTAAAAATACATTGAGCTTTGTGGTATGGGGCAGCATAATTTGAAACATAATTTATTTCTCTGTCAGACACTCATATAAACTGCCTTCATTAAGCAAGTCTTCTATTGCCTAGTTATTCTGAACTTCTTTTGCAAAAAGCCTTAATCAAATAGAAACTGCCAGTCAAAGCTTGCCACATACCTTGTGAAAACCTTAGAGAACAAAATATCAAATTTCTTTGTTTTTAAATAAAATTTTTATTTTAGAATAGTTTTAGATTTACAGAAAAGTTACAAATATAATATGGATAGTTATTACATATCCCACACCCAGTTTCCCTGTTGTTAGTATATTAGTATCATATATTTGTCATAGCTAATAAACCAATACCATTACGTTAGTATTCACTCAACTCCATACTTAGTTCAGATTTCATTTATTCTCTGCATATTACCCTTTTCCTTCTTCTGTTACGGAATCCAATCCAGGGTACATAGTGCGTTTAGTTATCATGTCATCTTAGTCTCCTCTGGTCCTAAAAGTTTCTCAGGCTTTTCTTGTTTTTTGTCTTATTTTGATAGTTTTGAGGAATACTGGTCATGCATTTTGGAGAATGTCTCTTTGGGTATGTATCGTGTTTTCTTTTCTTTTTTTTTTTTTTTTAATTCAAAGAGTGAATTTAATGAAAAAGAGTAAGTATACTTAACCTATTACAAATGAACGTGAGAAATGAATGTAAGATATTCTGTGAAAGGAAAGCTGAATGACACCTGGATATTTCACTCATTCAATAAGCATATGTTGGCCATACAGAAATGACAATGACAAGATCCCAAATATATGTTGCTCATGTGGGTTAGGGTTTCAATGTTTTACATTACTTGTGGGCTAAATTCTAAGTTAGTAAACTTACAGAACTAATCAAGTGTGAAAATAAAGAAGTGTGTTTAGCCAGAACTTTGTAATATACACACTAGAGTAGAACAGTGGTTTCAGTAGACTGGTCTTCCTCTGAATTCACTCATGACTTGCACTGGGTGGATTTTTTTCTTTGCTGAGCCTGTCTGACAGCTGCATAAGTTTCCTCTGGTTTCTCTCTTTTAATCAAGGGCTTTTTTGCAGGAGCCTTCATTCTCCACATCACAACTGGGTGCCGGGGCCCAGTGGGACTCTGAATTCGGATGATCTTGGTTGAGGCAATGTAAGACATTTTCACTGTTTGCACTACAGCATTCATTAAATTTTTGGCTGCTTGGATCAGGGAGGTGACACTGTCCAACGCTGACATGATAAGCTCTCCCCCCAGGTTCTGAATCTCAGCTTTAACTTGACTGCAGATCTTCAGCTGGTGAGAGTAGAACTTAATCTGTTCCAGGTAGGCCAACAAGTGCTGTTTGCAAGATGGATCTGGGCACCGTGAGTGTCCAGGAGTCTCTGGCAGAGGTGTGGGTCAGCAGTGGCCAGCTGAATGGCCACATACACCATGAGTGTAGCAGTGTATGCATGAGACCTTTTGAAGGAGGTCACCATTCTCTTCATTACCCTCACCATAGTTTGGTCTCAGGCCAAATAACCTCGTGTTTTCTTTTAGGTTGAGATTGCGGGTTTGTGGGAGGAAGACCATAGAGGCGACATGCATTTCTTGTCACATCAAGAATGCATGCTTTCAGTACACACTGTCATTATCACTGATAATGGTGACATTGGTCATTGGACTGAGATAGCATTTGCTTCCCACTATAAAGTTTTTGATGTTGTTTTTGTTCTACCCTTTGGGAGTAAGTTGCTGAGCACAGCTCATATTTAAGGGACAGTTAAGATTCACCTTCTTGAGGGATTAGTAGCTACATAGATTATTTGAAATTCTCCTGTGCAAGAAATTAATCTCTTCCTCATTTACTTAATCACTTATTTATATTGGTGTATATTCGTGGATGTTTTATAATTTGTGTTATAATCTAATACTGTGTTATTTATTTTGTGGCTCAGATTGATCCAACTTTGGCCACTGGGAATTCTTTCAGTTTGGCTCCTGTAGCTTTTCAGTATACCGCACCCATGTGGTTTTCAGTTTTTGAGTTTTTTTTTTTTTTCTTTCTAGAACTACAAGATGTTTTAGACTTTCCTTTCTCCAGCCCCAGAATCAGCCATTTTGACAAAACTTGAAGTGGATAATGACTTTCCTAAAATTTAATGATAGATTTTTACATAATTACTGACTAGTCTTTAATAATCATTTGTCTTTATCCTTTGAGGTCCTTGAGTAGTTTACAATCAAATCAAAACTGAATAACAGAAACACTTCTTAATAAATCAGTTGTTAGCTGTAAGTTTCTAAGCTCAATTTTTACTCAGCTTTGTAACTGAAAGTTCTGTTAACCGTGACTGTCCCTCTCGCTTTATTACCTGTCCTCCTGATGCTCTGATATCTGGGGCTGGTTTTAATCATGGAGTTTGAATATGAAAATATAGAGGTAAAAAGTCTAATGCAATCTCAATGAGAACAGTTTAATTTCAAATGCTTTTAAAAATACATTGCATTCACACACAAAAAAAAGTTTGAAAATTCTGCACAGATGCAAATAGTCTCAATGGCCTCTTATTTCATATACTTAAGTGTGAGTTACAGAAAAACTCCAATGGACAATGGGTCCATCAATAGAAGGTAGAAATTTCTGAACATATATCTTGAGAATGATGTTCTAAAATATCTAGGTATAATTTGAAGTTATAAAACCATCTTAAACAAAAACATAACTTTAACCAACCCTATAGAGTGATGGCTTTTTTAAATCAGCAAAAGTTAAATATTGAATTACCTTGAGTTCTTTGATCACAGCTGCAAAAGTCAAGCTTCTTTGTGGACAGGTACACTAGAACCATAATCTGCTGGAGTGGAGAAGGACCTTTTAGACTACATTGACCCATTTTACAGAAGAGGATATCATCGTCAAAGCATAAACCATGTTTAATTTGTTTAGAGAAAACAATTTGTGAAATGACTATGAAACTGATACCAAATTTTTTTGATGCATAAAGTGATTAGGGTAACTCACTAATTCAGCTAACAGGTAAAATCATATTAAAGAGGTATTCAACTTTTTCCTCAGAATATATATTGTATTTGTTAGAAATATATTTTTTTTAATCATGAAGTCCCGGGTTTGCTTACCTGTTGTACACCAAACAGTTTCTCAATCAATCATCATAAATTAATTATTTGAAATTGTATTATCTTTAACTCTATAATCATATAATATATAGCTTTGGAGTAGCACTAGACTGGAAGTCAGTAGGCCTAAATGATCGACTCATTTCTGTCCGTAACTCTCATGTGCTCTTGGACAGGTGGTTTAACACAGCTCTGCCTCAGTTTCCTTTTCTGTAGAGCAATGGGGTGAATCTGAAGAGTGCTGGGATCGCTTCCAGCTTTAACATTCTATGATTCCATTATTTTTATCTTTACTTTCAAGAAATCACTTCACATCATATGTGTTTGCCTATATGCATATTTCTAAATAGCTTGTCATCCCTTTTTATGTTTTTCTTCCTGGAATTCTGCTGTTTCTATAGAGAAGCTGTCGTTTAAAGAAGGAAATGGTCCAAAGTAAAGAACTTACATTCCAGGATATGTGATTTTTGTAATCATGCTCTTTGCTTATTTTCACATTCACATTAAATGGCTGAAGAGCAGCCAGCTATAATGCCAGGATGAGAAGAGGAATTTAAAGGAATTAAGGAAATGTGCAATAAATTGCATGTCTTAACCTATCAAACTATTTTAAATCTTGAGAAAACTGCTATTTTTTTAAATTTGATGTTGCCTTGTTGTCATATGGTCTGTATCTGATACTTAGTAATAGCAGGCAGCCCATCTCTTATCATTATTATTGTGAACAGCAGGATGTAGATGGCATGACCTAACCCAGCTAGGCACGAAGGTGTTAACTCCCTCAGTACTTAACTAGAATGCACACCATATGCATGTGTGTAATTAGCCTTATGCTTTTTATGTTCCAACCTTGAGTCTTTTTTTTTCAAAAAGTTATTATAATTTAATTTTGTGTTTTTGTAATGATACCATTTTTTTTTTCAATTAAGAAATGTTAGTTACTTTTTTTTCCCCCAATAATCACCCTCTTATCTGAGTTCATCACTAGGAGAGAAAAATTGCTTCACATTATCTTGAGTAACATTTGGATGAGCTATCAGTCATCAGCGGAAATTAACCTGAACATGTCTCCAATGAGATGAAGAACATTTAGGCATGCCAGCTGGAAGACATTTACAGTTTCATTTTTCCAACTTCCTCAGAAAAATCTTTCCCGTGCACATCTGTGAAGGTTTCATAATGATTCGAGTGATGTGAGCTTTGTGTGGCATTCGGGCACTCAGAGACATATAAACCACCCTGCAGTATCAGAAATGCACCTAAAATTTAACAGCAAGAAGCTTTTCAGTTCTCACGTTGCAGCTCTGCCCTCTGGTTCATGATTGATTAAAGGCTACTGCCAACTTTGTAAGAGGTAGCTCAGAGCACATAAAACCTCTTCAGTGTAGTGTTTTCCCCTCTGATCCTTTCACTCTGAGGATTATTAACCTTAAAACTGGGAGGAACCTGCAGATCACCTGGTCCAACCCAGTAAATTTGATAACTGAAGAGGCTGGCTCCAGAGAGACCGAGGCGTTCCCTGAACCTCTGCACCCACCTTGTGACGATATGAGGACGAAGCCCAGGGCTGTGCTGTTTCTGTTACATTGGATTCTCTTGTTATTTCAAAATTATGAATATGTTCATTATGTCACTAGATTATAGTCACATGTCAAGGCTTTCGTGAATCATGATCGTAAACCAAAGCTGATGTGCAAAGCTGTGTAAATATATTTTTAACAACATAGGAAAATTACCCTCAGTAATGGTAAAGGAAAACTTCCTTTATCCTTATGGTAGATAGACTTTATGGTTCACATATAGCGAGGTTATTGTAAGCAATGACCCAAGATGTCTAATATCTTATAAAGAATATAAGAAAATTACCTGATAGCTTTAATTATGTCAATATTCCAAATCAGATCTTTTTTGAAGTTAGCTTCTGTTAGGAAAAAGAGGAGTTTTGTACCACCTGTTAAAATCAGACTGTGAAGATTTCAAAGAACCTCAAAGACTTTCCCCTGCTTCTAGAAATTCCCATGTTTAAACAATTTCAGATGTATAAAAATCTACTGTTTTTAAAAAATTTACTAAGTAGGTTTTTTTGGAATCTTTAAAATCTAATGAAGCTTTTTTACATGGTGGAATTGTCCCTGGACTCAAATCAAACCTCTGTCATTTACTGGCCATGTGATCTGGGGAAAAGCTCTCTAAGCCTCAATTTTCCTCAGAGAATAGGAAAATATAAGGAGCCAGTTTATTGAGTCATAACATGAATTAACTGATAACCCCCTAGCTTAGACCCTGTCATACAGGAGGCACTCAAAAAATGGTCCTCACTTTCCAAAAGCTTGTGAGCCACTCCCATAAACCTTGAAATGTTCAAGGTTCCCATATGTCACCTCTAAGACAGTTCATCACAGGTGGGAGTAAACTCTTTATCAAGTCATATATACTCACATTTGTTTGGATAATATGGTCACCTTACCTAGAAGAAAAGAGGTTATTGACACATTTTTTTAGTGCTTTTCAAAAGTGATGTTTCCACAAAGTCACCAAGAACAAGAATAAATCAAAAGATGGGCAGTGAAGGTCTCCTAAAGACCTTGACCTTTGACTTACACCAACTAGCATATAATTTTATTTTTTTGGACCTGAGAATTGCCTAATGTTTTTTTGTGTGCTAATACTGAAATAAACTATAAATATCAGTACACTCACGAACTTAGTGAAACAAAATGAAGTGCACTTTTGGGGAAAGTCAAGCATAGAAAACTTTGCAGGTGGGGGCAGTTTGGGGCGCATCTACAACTTTAGGGTTTCTGTCACACAAACCGAGAAGAACAAGGCGACCTGAGCCCATGGACAACCCCTTTCCTTATTCAAATACAAAGTATTTCTTACCTTCATAATCTAATTGTAGCGTGGGATGTTCACAAATGAATATATACTTTCAGCCACAAAAGTATAATTTTTTTTCTTCTTAAATTTTCTAATTCTTGTTAATTGTAGTGGTTTTGCCATACATTGACTTGACTCCGCCATGGGTGTACATGTATTCCCCATCCTGAACCCCCTCCTACCACCCTCCCCATCCCATCCCTCTGGGTCATCCCCGTGCACCAGCCCCGAGCACCCTGTCTCATGTATCAGACCTGGACTGGCGATCCGTTTCACATGTGATAATTTACATGTTTCAATGCCATTCTCCCAAATCATCCCACCTTCGCCCTCTCCCACAGAGTCCAAAAGACTTCTATATATCTGTGGCTCCTTCACTGTCCCGCATATAGGGTTATCATTACCATCTTTCTAAATTCCATATATATGCGTTAGTATACTGTATTGGTGTTTTTCTTTCTGGCTTGCTTCACTCTGTATAATAGGCTCCAATTTCATCTACCTCATTAGAACTGATTCAAATGTATTCTTTTTAACAGCTGAGTAATATTCCATCATGTATATGTACGATAGCTTTCTTATCCATTCGTCTGCCGATGGACATCTAGGTTGCTTCCATGTCCTGGCTATTATAAACAGTGCTGTGATGAACATTGGGCTACATGTGTCTCTTTCAGATCTGGTTTCCTCGGTGTGTATGCTCAGCACTGGGATTGCGGGTCATATGGCAGTTCTATTTCCAGTTTTTTAAGGAATCTCCACACTGTTCTCCATAGTGGCTGTACTAGTTTGCATTCCCACCAACAGTGTAAGAAGGTTCCCTTTTCTCCACACCCTCTCCATTTATTGCTTGTAGACTTTTGGATAACAGCCATTCTGACTGGCGTGAAATGGTACCTCATTGTGGTTTTGATTTGCATTTCTCTGATAATGAGTGATGTTGAGCATCTTTTCATGTGTTTGTCAGCCATCTGTATGTCTTCTTTGGAGAAATGTCTGTTTATTTTTCTGGAATTGAGCTGCAGGAATTGCTTGTATATTTTTGAGATTAATTCTTTGTCAGTTGCTTTCTTTGCTATTATTTTCTCCCACAAATGAATATATACTTTCAGCCACAAAAGTATAATTTTATATTAGTATTTATAAGTATAATTACAATGCAGACATTTAATGTGGCATGTGGAATTAAAGGTATGAATCATACCTAAGGACATATGATTATAAAGATACTAGTTCCCAAAAAGTAATATGGTAGAATTTTTATGTTGCTTTTCTTTGTTCTGTTGTTGTTGCATTTATATGACTCTCTAAATAACAGTTTTTGCTTCTATTGTATGTGTGTGTGTATCACATTAAGTAGGCTAGCAGTGCCATTGGTATTTATTCACACTTACACAACTCCTATAGCTTTGTCTTTTCAGCAATTATTTTTCCTTACTATAATGGAGGAGATTTCACTGTGACTTCTGGGCACACATTACCCTTCCCAGACCTGGAAAGACCTGCTTTCTATATCAATCAACATGGAAGATGCAAATAAGTAATTAACACATGTTCAGTACAAATTAGTACTCTGCTTAGCACTTTTCATGCATTTTCTAATTGAATGCCCACAGCCCTATGAGATAAGTTTTATTCTCAGCACCATTTTATACGTGAGGAAACTACAGTATAGAAATATAAGTGTATAAAAGTTAAATAGCATGTTCACGTGGTAATTATCAGAGCCATCCAGGTGTAATCTGACTTCAAAGTCAGTGACAATTAAAATCCTTCATGATACATTGTATGTTCCACAGATTTTTTAAAAAAAATTTTTTTTAATTTTTTAATTTTTTTAAATTTTTTTTAATTTTTTAATTTTTTAATTTTTTTAAAATTTTTAAAATTTTTTTAAATTTTAAAATTAAAAAAAAAATTTTTTTGCACATGTTCTTCTAAAACAGAAAAAGACAGGCATAACAGAGTAGCTGTAGTGTGATGACTGCATTTTTGCCCATCTTAATAGCATGATAATGGAGAAGGAAGTGGCAACCCCCTCCAGTATTCCTGCCAGGATAGTCCCATGGACAGAGGAACCTGGTGGGCCACAGTGCGTGAGGTCACAGAGAGCCGGACACAACTCAGCGACTGAGCAACATCAACAGGGAGCATGATGGTAAAATTCAGAGGATGAAAGAACAGATACTACCAAAAATTTGTCAGAAGTTAAAGAAAATATGAAAGTATATATGCATCAGTAATAATGAGTGGGCAATGAGAAATAAACAAGATCCATCAAGATGCAAGTTGTTAGGATATTTGGGAAGGTTCCCATATAAAATGGTTCTTGTTTGGAAAGAAGGTTCATTGTCTTTGAAAATGCATTGTCAGAGAAGGGAGTAGGATGTGTGGGTTGATCTATCAACCCTAAACAGTTTACCATCATTCATAGCTTTTTCAGAGGAAAAATAGAAAAAGCATTTGTTTGCTATCACCTGAGACTCTTAGTGAAGATATGAAGGAGATTTGTCCAACCTGCTTGAAGATAGGGATGCTCTGTAAGGAAGCCAAAAAGTGCTACTGGCCCAAATACATCTGGAGAGTAATTAGCTTTAGCAAACTACCAACAGTATCAGCTTGATCACCAGCAAGACCCAGTCACGATAATGAAGCTATCTGTGTTTACTCTAGTATGATCATGACAGGCACAACGTCAGTATGTTTAAATCATTCTAGCAATTTTACATTCCTATAAATTAACTCAAGAGATCAACACCAAGTGTCAACAAAGTGAAAAATGAAAAACTTGTGACCATGGGTGGGAATTTCTACCACTTGCTCTAACGCCTTACCCAAGGTCTGCATGTCCCAGGGCCTCAGTTTTATCAGTAAGTTAGAATCACTCAGAAAGTCTTTGTGGAACAACTACTAAGCACTTGGTTCTGCATTGTAGGATATTAAAAATAGAGGAAGACAGAGCCCACCCCTCTCCCAGGAGTTAGAATAATATACATTCCTACTCAAGGAAATAGAAACACTGGCTATCAGTAATGTTAGCACTTCACTATTCTTTTCTTTTTTTAGGGAATGTATGGAATTCCATGTATTTTTAGGGAATATATGGAACATTTAAGAGGTATGCATGCTCAGTTGCTCAGCTGACTCTGTGACCCCATGGACTGTAGCCTGCCAGGCTCCCAGGTTCGACCCAGGGATAGAACCCGAGTCTCCTGCATCTCCTGTACTGCAAATGAATTCTTTATCACTGAGCCACCTGGGAAGCCAGGGGATACGAGATTCCTTTAACAAAACAGACAGGGTCTCACTGTGTTGCCCAGGTTGGACTGCAGTGGCTATTCCCAGGCACCATCTCACTACTTATCAGCCCAGGAGTTCTGACCTGCTCCATTTCTGACATTGACCAGTTCACCCTTCTTAAGGTAACCTGCTGGTCCCCTGTGGCCAGGAGGTCACCATATGAATGCTGAACTTAATTTAGACACCCATTGGCATAGTGCACCACAGCCTGGAACTCCTGGACTCAATCCATCCTCCTGCCTCTGCCTCCCGTGTGATGGGGACGATAGGCGCCAGGCCCCACGCCCAGCAGCACTTTACTATTCCTAATTGAGACTCACCAGCTATGCTCAGGTGAGTGGAAGAATCTCTCTGCTCCTCTTATCTTTGTAAAGTTTTGTAAGAATTCAGTTCACTGGTCACATTGCTGCCAGAAAACCCATGGAAAGGCTCTCGAAATGCAGAATTAGAGTTGTATGGAATAATCTAAGTATCACCCCCATATTTCCATATTCAGTGGTTATTAAGAACAACCTCTGGAATCAGACTACTTGTATGTTCATATTCTAGCTCTGCCACTTACTAACTGCTGCTCTGGGGTGAATAAGCCTTGGTTTTGTCATCTCTAAAATGAGATTGTGAACACTTTATTGTGAGAATTAAATAATATCCATACATGTAATACACTTTAGAAGCATGACTGACATAGGAATTCGCTATTATCAAAATGATTCTCTCCACACAGATCACTAAGGATGCAGGGTCCAGTAAGTGACAACATAGCCGCAGGAAGCTATGGATTCGTCTTTGCAACAAGTATCTAAAGCCGGATTAAATGAAGTATTCAAGTTACAGTTTACCATTGATGCTAAGCCATAAAAATATATTTCTGACATGAGACAAAATGAAAAACAGAGGGCGTTGTTACACATGGTTAAATGCTTATAACAGAATTAATAGAAATATATTTATGTGTGTGTGTCTTCAGGCAAAGACAGATGGCACACATGCTTAAACCAGATATTAGTATATTCCCCTCAACAAAATCTACAGTCCTTTCCTTCAATACTTAGTAGTAATAACTTCCAAACTAATGATGAAATAATACCAAACATTAATTAAAAGCAATAATATTCACCTAAAATGTATATGTGTGTGTGTGTGTGTGTGTGTATGTATCTTTCTAAGTATACAGAGAGAAACAAGTTGCAGTTCAGGAAGAAAAAGAAGCTAAGATTATTTGACATTTTTTGGCAGTTTTTCTTGGAAGCATTAAATTCTATTTAACCTTTAGTTTTAGCTTCTCATTGAACTTGTCCAGAGAGCAGGAAGGAGTTCTGTTAGTATATTTTATGGGTTCTAAACCTTGACATGTTATGTTTTTGATACATGAGCATTCAGAAGCTCAACCCTTTACTTCTAAATAAGAAATTTGCCCTCCAATTAACGTCCTGACCTGAAGATTTGTACGTTTGCTATTACTTTCGAAGAACTGTCTCCAGCTCATAATTAGTTGAATCCATAAAGGATATTAATTCATCCCCATTATAAATCATTTCATTATTTCATTCCATTTTCCTAAATTTTTAGGATGAAACTTACATCATGCTTAAGGTTTTTACTTCTGTGTACAACTAAAACTGAGTCATGACAAGATGTCAGAATGTGTCCAGTATTATTTTTCACCAAAGAGATTATGTGGACAGATAAAATCAAAATATGCCACATAACACGTTAAACGCCTGGGGCTTTATAATCCCTGTTAACATAATGAAAATCTCTTTAGAGACAGCTTTAAATTTTTGCAGGTTTAACTTTTTACGGGTTCACTGTCTCTCAAACTCTTAAACTATTAAAGTTTTTCTTGAGGCATCTATTAACATTTTATAGAAAACTTGTGTCCAGTAGAACACCTTTTGGAAAGTTATAATGACAAACACAGAGCAGCCCTTCACATATCCAAAAAAGCTCACCTGTCAGGAACAAAACTAGACCTCGAGGTACAAGCAGGCCTCTGAAGTAGCCGCAAAAAAAATCACAGCTGGCCCATAGCAAATGCATGTGCTACGTTCTAAATCACTTCGGTCGTGTCCAGCTCTTCGCGACCCCATGGACTGTAGCCCGTTAGGCTCCTCTATCCATGGGATAATTGCTGGAGTGGGTTACCATGTGTTTCTTCAAGGGATCTTCCTGACCTAGGGATTGAATCTGAGTCTCTTATGTCTCCTGCATGGGCCAGTGGCTTCTTTACCACTGGCTCCACCTAGGAAGCCCCCTGGGTCTGTAAATGGGCTTCCTCTTGGTTCTTCATTCACACACCCATCTCCTGGAGATGGAGAGAGAGGAAAGCAAACAGCATCATAAAAACATCACCATAAAAGCATAGCAAAATGAAACTGTTTACAGACAGAAAAGCAGTCCTGTATGTGCCTATAGACCGTGGGGTGTATTATTGTATTAAGGACTCAAAGAATTTATGTTAGTAATGATAACACTGATTTTTCCAGAGGAAGTCATGTTCAATAATCATCCCCAAGTAGAGAAAGCAAAGTGAAGCACCCCTCAGAAAAAGTCCTAGGAAAAATTAAAATTGAAAAGTTTTGGTGCTTAAGAAAATTCATCTTTCTGGATCTCTTAATCACAAGTGGTAGGAAAGTTCCTGAAAATCATTGCAGTGCTTACCTTAGCCTGGAAGAATGAATGGTGGGAATCATATTAAATATCTTTAGATTTAGAAACTGAATGTAATTAATTTATAATATATAGTTTAAAATAAGAGAGAATTTTGCATCCATCTGTACAAAAAATACTTTCACTTCTAGTGTTATTAAACTAATCTACATTCAACAAGATGATTTGCTCAATGAAAAGTGACTTATCCCTCTCCCCTCACTTCTAATGAGTTAGCTATAGAATACAGTTGCCAGATTTAGTATACAAAAGTATTTGATTTGATGCCCAGTTAAACTTGAATTTCTCTGAAATTCTCTGCAAGGTAAACTTAACTGGATATCGTGTGTTTTTACCTGGTAACTCTACATATAGAATATAATATGGATTAAAAAAAAACCATAGGGAAGTGAATCTCCAAGTTCACAGGGCATCTGGGAAAGACAGACAATTAAGTGGTCAAACCTTTTAACACAAAAATAGAGGAAATAGATTCTAAAATTGCTAAACCCTGGTGACCAGCTAAGGCTAGGCAAAAATCTTTTCAGGTGATACCATAAAGGCGAAATTCACTCTATCATTTCCTCTATCATTTCTTGGCCAGAGATCCAGCATGGCCATGCTGGATTCCTGAAGGAATCCAGTAATTCCTGAAGGAATTACTACCCAGCTCTACTTTCCCTTCACAGCCAACTTGGGAGAAGGTATTTAGTTCAGAAAAATCCCTATCCTGCGTCCTCAGGTGGGGATAAGTTGCTGTTTTCTTCCTTATTACAATAAATATCCTTCTGCTTTGAAAAACTGGGTGTGTGACCACTTAGTTTATCTACATAGGTGTGTGGAGTTGAGTGGAAACAGCTAGATATTCCTGTGAGCTTGGGTATAGGCTATTTAAACTGAGAAAAATACCCTAGAGAAACCAAAGCCACAGTGTCTAGAGTCGATGTGAAAACAGGTGATGGTGGTAGATCCCTGTAATACCCCAAACACTAGGATTCATGCCTGAAACTAGGCACTTGGATAGAATAGTATTCTTAGGCAAATTACCTCTTGTGCCCCAGAATCCTTATCTGTAAAATGGGTGTAATAATGGCATTTACTTCATAAAGTTGTCATGAAGGTTTAATACGGTCATAGAACAGCACAGGTCCATAACTGGCTTTCAGTAAACGCCACTTGTTTTCATAAGATGATTTTCCTCTTATTCTCTGTTCAACCTGGAGATTTCCCTAGTAAGGAGGCCAAAGTCAAAGCTTCTTTCTTAAAACAACTAAGTTATTTTTAGTATTGTCCTCACTGATAGTGTTTTTTAATTCTCATGGCCTGAGATATTTAGTAGCTTCAGAAGCATCTTCACAATGATTTAGTTTTTTCAAGTATTTGAAAAAACTCAGAGATTTATAATTCAGAATCCTGACTCAATGATGATGGGATCTCACCTTCAAGCTGGAAGGACCCCCAGTCCAAAAGAGAGTTGTCAAATTAGTCCTCCAGTTAGAATCAGGAGGAGAATGGCCTGATGAAAGGGTTCTGGCTTGCACTGCCCTGGACTGCCAGGTGACAGATGCACAGGCTGTATAGGGGTCAGAGGTGGCCGCCTTTGGGCTGACGGTGTAGGGGTCGGCGGTGGCCGCCTTTGGGCTGACGGTGTAGGGGTCAGTGAGGTGGCCGCCTTTGGGCTGATGGTGTAGGGGTCAGTGAGGTGACCGCCTTTGGGCTGACGGTGCAGGGGTCAGTGAGGTGGCCGCCTTTGGGCTGACGGTGTAGGGGTCAGCGGCGGCCGCCTTTGGGCTGACGGTGCGGTGGTCAGTGAGGTGACCGCCTGTGGGCTGACGGTGTGGGGGTCAGTGAGGTGACCGCCTTTGGGCTGATGGTGTAGGGGTCGGCGGTGGCCGCCTTTGGGCTGACGGTGTAGGGGTCAGTGAGGTGGCCGCCTGTGGGCTGATCGTGTAGGGGTCGGCGGTGGCTGCCTTTGGGCTGATGGTGTAGGGGTTGGTGGTGACCGCCTGTGGACTGACGGTGTGGGGGTCAGTGAGGTGACCACCTTTGGGCTGACGGTGCAGGGGTCGGTGAGGTGACCGCCTTTGGGCTGATGGTGTAGGGGTCGGCGGTGGCCGCCTTTGGGCTGACGGTGTAGGGGTTGGTGGTGACCGCCTTTGGGCTGATGGTGTAGGGGTCGGCGGTGGCCGCCTGTGGGCTGACAGTGCAGGGGTCAGTGAGGTGGTCGCCTTTGGGCTGACGGTGTAGGGGTCAGTGAGGTAACCGCCTTTGGGCTGATGGTGTAGGGGTCAGTGAGGTGACCGCCTTTGGGCTGACGGTGTGGGGGTCAGTGAGGTGGCCGCCTGTGGGCTGATGGTGCAGGGGTCAGTGAGGTGACTGCCTGTGGGCTGATGGTGTAGGGGTCAGTGAGGTGGCCGCCTGTGGGCTGACGGTGCAGGGGTCAGTGAGGTGACCGCCTTTGGGCTGACGGTGTAGGGGTCAGTGAGGTGACCGCCTTTGGGCTGACGGTGTGGGGGTCAGTGAGGTGACCGCCTTTGGGCTGATGGTGTAGGGGTCAGTGAGGTGGCCGCCTGTGGGCTGACGGTGCAGGGGTCAGTGAGGTGACCGCCTTTGGGCTGACGGTGTAGGGGTCAGTGAGGTGACCGCCTTTGGGCTGACGGTGCAGGGGTCGGTGAGGTGACCGCCTTTGGACTGACGGTGTAGGGGTCAGTGAGGTGACTGCCTGTGGGCTGACGGTGTGGGGGTCAGTGAGGTGACCGCCTTTGGGCTGATGGTGTAGGGGTTGGTGGTGACCGCCTTTGGGCTGATGGTGTAGGGGTCAGTGAGGTGGCCGCCTGTGGGCTGACGGTGCAGGGGTCAGTGAGGTGGCCGCCTTTGGGCTGAAGGTGTAGGGGTTGGTGGTGACCGCCTTTGGGCTGATGGTGTAGGGGTTGGCGGTGGCCGCCTGTGGGCTGACAGTGCAGGGGTCAGTGAGGTGGTCGCCTTTGGGCTGACGGTGCAGTGGTCAGTGAGGTGACCGCCTGTGGGCTGACGGTGTGGGGGTCAGTGAGGTGACCGCCTTTGGGCTGAAGGTGTAGGGGTCGGCGGTGGCCACCTGTGGGCTGACGGTGTAGGGGTCAGTGAGGTGACCGTCTTTGGGCTGACAGTGTAGCGGTCGGCGGTGGCCGCCTGTGGGCTGACGGTGGACCTCTGCTTCCCACAGTGCCTCACCTCCGCACACCCGCCTCCCTACCCACTGCGGAGCCGAGAAGTCGGAATTATCTCGGCTTGTGTCGTGTCCTGAAGAAGACAGGACAGCTTTACATGCTGCTGCTGAAGGCGGGGCACTTAGGAAGGGCCCTTATGAAGGGTCTAATCTCATTTTATTTAGTTGGCTCTCTTTGGGTTAAAGAAATCATACATACATCCAGTGACCTTTATTCATTTCCTATTCCTGAAAAGCCTGTCATTAAACATTTCCTAGCATTTTTTACAAACCGAATGAGTTTTTACAAAGCTGAATGAGTTAATGGAGATTCCACTCTCTTTCTTCCCCTCCCACTTTCTCATTATTCTGTAGTCATATTTCCAAAATTGAGACTTCAGCATTGTAACTCCTCTTTGATGCAGAAGGTCAGACCCTCACCCGTGCAGTTTCCAGCACTCCATTATTCATTTGGATTGGCAGTTCTCTTAATTAACACTTTGTCTGTATTTACTGCAAAGGTTCAGAGTTTGGAGCTAAAGCCAAGAATGTTTAATGTGAATTTGCCACATTCAAAACAGAAATGATTTCATCTGAGACATCAGTCCAATAATGTCTTGAAAATGCACTGTAAACTTACATTTTCTGATTATTAATTATTGATCATCCATATATACTAGGCAGAATGAGTTTGTCATTTCTCATTTCTAGTAATTTAGATAGAAAAAAAAGGCAAACTAATACACATTCTCTGATGCTAAAATGAGGAGCTACAAAGGTAAGGTGGATGTTAGTATTGTTTATAGTTATAAGCTCCCTCACTGAATATTCATCAAAGCAGAAATTGCATTGACGTATTCTTTCAGTTTTAAAGGATACCACTAAGTAATTGTATTATTTGCATAGGTGCTTTATCTGAATAAGACATTGTTTAAAAGAGGTGCAAATAGCAGCCAGTGAGGAAACAATTGGAGAAGCTTTTTGTTCTTTGCTGTTGGATTCTGCCCTTGGAATATCCACACTTCAGTACAGCCTCTTCAACTCTAGTATTCATGACATGCTGCTGGTCTCACAGGCATTAGGATATTAATTGCTGTCTGATCCTCCTAACTAGCTTGACTGATTTGTGGGGGCCAGAACAACATTAGGAAGTTGACAAGGTTACTTACAAGTTGACATTTTATTTTTTTGCTTATCACCTATTAATTACTGTTAACTTCCATGTCACAGCAATCTATCTCAAGAAAGTAGAATTACCATTAGTACACTCTGCCTGTTAACACAATTTTTATTTTCTTTTGTATTTTTTTTATTGACCCATATTTAACAAACAGATTTTCAAATCCAATGACAAGAATGTAGCATTTGAGGACATTTAAACATTGTAGAAGAAACCTGGTTTGCAAAAATACTGGTAATGTTGCGTCAAAACAAAATAATGGAAGTGTTACAGAATGGGTTTTGCTTGGTTCTATTTATAAGACTAGAAACTTTTTTGTAAGTGATTCAAAGTGTGCTGTGTTTACAAACATTGAAATAGATGAGAGAAAGTGTCATCTTCATTCTTTTCAGAAATAAGGAAAAGTCTTTTATGATTAAGTCTTTTTACTGATTCATGATTTTACTGAATCAGAAATTGATTTCTACTCTATAATTACTTGAGATAGTTGTCACGGATCCTCCTTAACTGGAAAAAAAAAAAGGAGCAAATCAACCATGTTACACTAATAAGAAGAATAAAAATATGATGATTAAATGATATGACAATCTGAATAATTAGCCTGATTTTTGAAGTTCTTATGAATTGTTAACTTTTCATATAATGACAGATATTTCTGTTTTCTTTGTGGGAGATTAAGTATATAGACACACAATACCCAGATCAGATATTAAAATATAACTCTGACCCATAACCTTCAGAGGCTAGTCCAGCAAGCCAGACCACAACCTACTAACCATCAGCCCCAAATGGTCAGGACTTGTTGAAAAACTGAGAGCTTTCCTAATTTTTACTCCTGCTTCCAAAGGGATAAAGTCAATGGGATGGGACCAATGGGATAAAGCCGAATATGTGACCCTAACCAACCTCATAGGAGGGCCCCTTTCTAGTTAGCTGGCCTCCAGCTTCTCCACATCAATTGTCTTCTTTCAGGGCATATCTGGAGCCCTGCTCTTTTCCTTTATAAAGCTGTCCCACTTCTCTGCCAGTCCTTGAGTTTCTGTCAAATGCAAATTATGATGGCTGACTCTCTTGCTGTAGCAGGTTCTGAATAAATAGCCCTTAATGGTTCTTGCTTGAATGGTCTTCATTTATTTCCATATGTAGGAATAGACTACATTTTTCTAAATCATGTTGTTTAAGTTTATGACTCTTTTTTTATCAATATATTTTTATATGACTCTTTGGACAACCTCCATAACTCAACTGAACATTCTTAAAAAACATGATCCCATTTTTTCCATAATTTTCCAGATATGAGAGTGATATTTTACCCAAAAGTAATTAAGACTCTTATTTTTTTAAAGAGTACCTCTAATTTACTGGGTAAGATATATTAAATAACATTCTAAAATAGAGCCAATTACTTACATTTAAAAGAATAGGATTAAAATAATTTTTCTATCATGTCTTATAATAAACCATAATGGAAAAGAATATGAAAAAGAATATATATGTTCTATATAATATATATAAGAATATATGTATAAATGAATCACTCTGCTGCACACCAGAAAATAACACATTGTAAATCAACTATACTTCAATAAAAAAATTAAGTACATTAAATAAGTAATTTTTTCAGAGAAGTTTATCAAAGGTTGAATCCCATTCTGTACAGTGAGATATATTCTGCAGTGAGGCTTTTACGAGCTTCATAGCTTTCTTAATCAGGAAGAGAGTAACAAGATCAACGTTAAGTCTAGTTTTAAACCATATGTTGTTGTTTATTGACTTCTTTAATCACTAAGTCATATCTTACTCTTTGTGACCCCATGGACTCATGGACCAGGCTCTTCTGTCTATAGTATTTTCCAGTCAAGAATACTGGAGTGGGTTGCCAGTTCCTTCTCTAGAGGATCTTCTCAACCAAGGGATCAAACTTGCAACTCCTGTGTGGGTAGGCAGATTCTTTACCGCTGAGCCACCAAGGAAGCCCTTTTTAAACCATGTAAGAAATTCCCTAATGAGAGATAGGTCTAGTTTACATGCACAACTGCTTCGGGGTTCTTTTGGTAGTTTACTATTATGCTGAGCAATTACCACAGTAAAGCCATGATCACATGAAACATTTACACCCAGGAAAGTGTGAAAGAGTTAGTTGCTTACTTGTGTCCGACTCTTTGTGACCCCATGGACTGTAACTGGCCAGGCTCCTCTGTCCGTGGAATTTCCCAGGAAGGAATACTGGGGAGGGTAGCCATTCCCTTCTCCAGAGGATCTTCCCAACCCGGTGATCATACCCAGGCCTCCTGCATTGCAGGCAGATTCTTTACCATCTCAGCCAGCAGGGACGCAATCACACCATACTGCCCCCAAAACTAAAGATCATAAAACTAACATTATGGAAATCTACCAAGGAAGGCCACAAAGGTCAAAGTTGAAGCCGTCTATCAGCCTCAGAAATTCTATGTTTCTACTTGGTTCTGTATTTAAATAAACCATCAAGTATATTAGCATAGAATAGTGGAGTTCAGAAATATACCTAGTTCCTGTCTCATCTATTCATGCTGTGAACGTGTTCTGGGAACACCAGCATTCTCTTAAAGCACAAAACAAACTAGAATTCATTGCCATCAAATATTCTTTAAAATTTCCAGTAGATTTTCCAATTGAATTGCCACAGAATTATTTCTTGATTTAATATATTTTAGTTTAATGTATTTTATGTATTTGATTTTCTTAGTTGTAGGAAAGCAAATGCTTAAAATATATTCAATACTATATTCAAGAATTAACTCAAAGTGCCGAACAAATTTCACTTTGATAAAGTTATTTCTTTTTTAAAAAAGACCCGAAAGTACACAGCCAATCCCATCTGCTCCTTCAAAATGTTTGTACAAGGCATCAATGTTAATTCTCTGAAACTTTTTAGTAAAATTATACTATCGACATTTTGTCCACCATTATAATGGAATCATAGTGAAGGTCATTCTGGAACTATTAGAAGGTTAAAAGAAGAATAAATCTCCAGTATGCTACGGAGAAAAGCAGAGAAATAGCTCCAGAAGGAATATAGAGATGGAGCCAAAGCAAAAACAATGCCCAGTTGTGGATGTGACTGGTGATGGAAGTAAAGTCCAATGCTGTAAAGAGCAATATTGCATAGGAAGCCGGTATGTTAGGTCCATGAATCAAGGTAAATTGGAAAATTCTTAAAGAGATAGGACTACCAGACCACCTTACCTGCCTCCTGTGAAATCTGTATGCAGGTCAAGAAGCAACAGTTAAAACTGTACATGGAACACCAGACTGATTCCAAATTGGGAAAGGAGTATATCAAGGCTGTATGTTATCACCCTGCTTATTTAACTTCTATGCAAAGTACATCATGCAAAATGCCAGCTGGATGAAGCACAAGCTGGAATCAAGACTGCCAGGAGAAATATCAGTAACCTCAGACATGCAGATGACACCACCTTTATGGCAGAAAGTGAAGAGGAGGTGAAGAGCCTCTTGATGAAGGTAAAAGAGGAGAGAGAAAAAGCTGGCTTAAAACTCAGCGTTGAAAAATGAAGATCATGGCATCTGGTCCCATCATTTCATGGGAAATAGATGGGGAAACAATGGAAACAGTGAGAGACTTTATTTTCTTGGGTTCCAAAATCACTGCAGAAGGTGACTGCAGCCATGAAATTAAAAAACGCTTACTCCTTGGAAGAGAATCTATGACAAACCTAGACAGCATATTAAAAAGCAGAGACATAACTTTGCCAACAGAGGTCGGTCTTGTCAAAGCTGTGATTTTTCCAGTAGTCATGTATGGATGTGAGAGCTGGACCATGAAGAAAGCTGAGAACAAAAGAATTGATGCTTTTGAACTGTGGTGTTGAAGAAGACTCTGGAGAGTCCCTTTGATGGCAAGGAGATCAAACCAGTCAATCCTAAAGGAAATCAGTCCTGAATATTCATTGGAAGGATTGATGCTGAAGCTGAAACTCCAATACTTTGGCCACCTGATGCAAAGAGCCAACTCATTGGAAAAGACCCTGATGCTGGAAAGATTGAAGGCGGGAGGAGAAGGGGACGACAGAGGACGAGATGGTTCGATGGCATCAGCAACTCAATGGACATGAGTTTGAGCGAGCTCTGGGAGATGGTGAAGGACAGGGAAGCCTGGCGTGCTACAGTCCATGGGGTTACAAAGAGTCGGACACAACTGAGCAACTGAACAACAACAGGAATTTAATTCCATTGCAATGTTTTATCATGGAAGTATAGTTCATGTTCAGTGTTGTGTTATTAATAGTTTCAGGGGTACAAGATAGTGATTCGGTATGTTTGCAGGTTACAATTCCATTATAGGTTACTGTATGATAATGGGTAGAATTCCCTTTGGTATATTCTGTATCACCTTTGCTTATCTATTTTATATATACTAATTTGTATCTCTTAATTCCACGCCCCTGAGTTCTTCCTCTCCCCTTCCTTCTCCCGTTTGGTAATTACAAGTTTGTTTTCTATATCTGCAAGTCTCTTTCTTTTTGCATATACTTTGATTTGTATTATTTTTTTGATTCTACATATAAGTGATATAGTATTTTTCTTTGTCTGGCATTTCACCAAGCATAACATTCTCTAGGTCCATCCGCCTTGCTGCAGATGGCAGTCTTTCGTTCTTTTTATGGCTGAGTACTACCCCGCTGTATGCCACGTCTTCCAAACCCAGTTGTCCGTTGATGGGCATGTGGATGGCCTCTTGTGTCTTGGCTATTGTAAATAATGCTTCTACAAAATAAGTACATTATCTTTTTTATTTAACTAGAGTTTTAATTTTTTTCCAGAAATATATCCAGGAGTGGCATTGCTGTATCATATGGTATTTCTATTATTAATTTTTTAGGGAACCTTCATACTGTTTCCACAGTGGCTTCCCCAATTTCCATTCCCACCAACAGTGTACAAAGGTTCCCTTTTCTCCACATCGTCTTCACCATTTGTCATTTGTAAGCTTCTGAATAAGAACCATTTTCCCAGCTGTGAGATGATACCTCATGTGTCTCTAATATCTCATGTGTTTCTCTAATAATTAGTGATGTTGAGTATCTTTTCATGAGCCTGTTAGCCACCTGTATGTCTTCTTTGGTAAAATATCCAAGTTTTCTACCCATTTTTGCTTGGATTTTTGGATATCGAATTATATGAGCTATTTATAAACACAAAAGCTTTTTAGTTTAATTAGGCTGCATTTGTTTATTTTTGCTTTTATTTCTTTTGCCTTAGGAGACCAATTCAAGAAAATACTTCTAAGATTTAAATCAAAAAGTGTTCTTATATTCTCTTCTAGAGAGTTTTATGGTTTCAGGTTTTACATTTGTCTTTAAGCCATTTTGAGTTTATTTTTGTATATAGTGTGAGGGAATGTTCTAGTTTCATTGTTTTATATTTGGCTGTCTGGTTTCCCAGGACCACTTATTGAAGAGTTATCTTCTCTCCTTTATATATTCTTGTCTCCTTCGTAGTAGTGACCATCAGTGGGCGGGTTATTTCTAGGCTCTCTATTCTGTTCCATTAATTTACGAGTCTCTTTTTGTACCAGTACCATACTATTCTGATTACTGTGACTTTGTACTGAAATCTGGGAGAGTTATACCTCTGCCTGTGTTCTTTTTTTCTCAGAACTTCTTTGGCAACTTGGCATATTTTGTGCTTTCATATGAGTTTTAGGATGGTTTGTTCTAGTTCTGTGAAAAACATCATGAGTATTTTAATAGGGATTACATTAAATCTATATACTAATTTTGGGATTATGGCCATATGAAGTGAAAAGCAAAGGAGGAAAGGAAAGATATACCCATTGGAATGCAGAGTTCCAAAGAATGGCAAGGAAAGATAAGAAAGCCTTTCTCAGTGATCAATGCAAAGAAATAGAGGAAAACAATAGCATGGGAAATGCTATCATCCCTTCAAGGAAATTAGTGAACCCAAGGGAACATTTCTTGCAAAGATGGGCACAATAAAGGACAGAAATGGTGTGGACCTAACAGAAGCAGAAGATATTATGAAGAAGTGGCAAGAATACACAGAAGAACTATACAAAAAAGATTTTCATGACCCAGATAATCATGATGGTGTGATCACTCACCTAGAGCCATACATCCTGGAATGTGAAGTCAAGTGAATCTTAGGAAGCATCACTACGAACAAAGCTAATGGAGATGATGGAATTCTAGTTTAGCTAGTTCAAATCCTGAAAGATGATGCTGTGAAAGTGCTGCACTCAATATGCCAGCAAATTTGGAAAACTCCAGTGGCCACAGGACTGGAAAAGGTTAGTTTTCATTCCAATCCCTAAGAAAGGCAATGCTAAAGAATGCTCAGACTACTGCACAATTGCACTCATCTCACACTCTAATAAAGTGATGCTCAAAATTCTCCAAGTCAGGCTTCAACAGTATGTGAACCGTAAACTGCCGGATGCTCAAGCTGGATTTAGAAAGGGCAGAGGAATCAGAGATCAAATTGCCAACATCCACTGGATCATAGAAAAAGAAAACAGAGTTCCAGAAAATGTCTACTTCTGCATTATTGACTATGCCAAAGCCTTTGACTGTGTGGATCACAACCAACTGGAAAATTCTTAAAGATGTGGGAATACCAGACCACTTTACCTACCTCCTGAGAAATCTGTATGCAGGTCAAGAAGCAAAAGGTAGAAATGGACATGCAACAACAGACTGGTTCCAAATTAGGAAAGGAGTTTGTCAAGGTTGTATATTGTCACCTTGCTTATTTAATTTCTATGCAGAGTACATCATGAGAAAAACTGGACTGGAGGAAGCACAAGCTGGAATCAAGATTGCTGGGAGGAATATCAATAACCTCAGATATGCAGATGACACCACCTTTATGGCAGAAAGCAAAGAACTAAAGAGCCTCTTGATGAAAGTGAAAGAGAAGAGTGAAAAAGTTGGCTTAAAATTCAACATTCAGAAAACCAAGATTGTGGCATCCCTTCATGGCAAATAGATGGGGAAACAATGGAAACAGTGACAGACTTTATTTTTCTGGGCTCCAAAATCACTGCAGATGGTGACTGCAGCCATGAAATTAAAAGATGCTTACTCCTAGGAAGGAAAGTTATGATCAACTATATTAAAAAGCAGAGACATTAGTTTGCCAACAAAGGCCTGTCTAGTCAAAGCTATGGTTTTTCCAGTGGTCATGTATGGATGTGAGAGTTGGACCATAAAGAAAGCTGAGCACCAAAGTATTGATGCTTTTGAACTGTGGTGTTGGAGAAGACTCTTTAGAGTCCCTTAGACTGCAAAGAGATCCAACCAGTCCATCCTAAAGGAAATCAGTACTGAATATTCATTTGAAGGACTGATGCTGAAGCTGAAGCTCCCAATACTTTGGCCACCTGATGCAGAGAATTGATTCATTTGAAAAGACCTTGATTCTGGGAAAGATTGAAGGCATGAGGAGAAGGGGATGACAGAGGACAAGATGGTTGGATGGCCTCACTGACTCAATGGACATGAGTTTGAGCAAGCTGTGGGAGTTGGTGATGGACAAGGAAGCCTGGCGTGCTACCGTCTATATGGTTGCAAAGAAATCAGACACGCTGTTCTTTCAAAACATCCCACCCTCACCTTCTCCTGGGAAGACCCAGAGGAATCGGGTGGAGAGGGAGGTGGGAGGGGGGATCGGGATGGGGAATACATGTAACTCTATGGCTGATTCATATCAATGTATGACAAAACCCACTGAAAAATAAAAAAAAAAAAAAGAAAGAAAAAAATAATAATGAATTAAGCATAAAAAAAAAAAGGAAAGAAATTGGACACGTCTGAGGGGCTGCACTGAACTGAATTTTTGGGTTAAGGCCATTTTAATAATATTAATTCTTCCAGTTCAAGAGCAGAGCATATCCTTCCATTTCTTGGGATCATCTTCAATTTTCTTTATCAGTGTTTTATGGTTTTCAGAATATGTGTAAGTCTTTCCCTTCACTGGTTAAGTTTATTTCTAGGTATTTCTTTTATGTGACTTCAAACAGGATTGCTTTTGTACTTTCATAAGGATGCCCTCTCTTCCTGCTTCTATTTTACATAGTATTGAAAGTCCTAGCCACAGCAATCAGATAAGAAGATTGAGCCCAAAAGAGAGGGAAGAGATAAAGCTGTCTCTATTTGCAGATGATCTGATGAACACTGTGTAGAGAACACTTGGCCTTCCCCAGTGGTTCAGCAGGTAAAGAATCTGCCTGCAAAGCAGGAGACACTGGAGATGAGGGTTCGATCCCTGGGTCGTGATGAGCAACTAAGCAGACACATAGAGAACCCTAAAGTTTCTACCCAAAAACTATTGGAACTAATATGTGAAGTCAGCAAGGTTGCAGGATATAAGATTAACATACAGAAATCTGCTGCATTCCATCCCAGTTTTTATGCGTTGTCTTTCTCACATTCCTTTCTAGCATTTCCTTTCCACCTCCAAGAAGGTTTTACTTGAAGAAGTAGCTACAATGTCAGTGGAACATTGTAGTTACTAGTCTCAGACATTTGTTTAACTCTGTTTCCTGATTTTATTTTAAAGTAAGAAAACTGGAATAAAAGGTTTGACATAAGTTAATTTAGCTTTTATTAGCCTTTCTTCGTCATATTCTGGTGAATCCAGTTAAAAGTGTGGCTAAAAGCAAAGAGAAGTTTCTCACATCATAGTGAACTCTTGAAACTATGTGTTAAGGAGGAATGTGCATTATCTCACATGCACCATTTCTCTAAAAGCTTCTGGAAATGGGTTTTTATTTATGTAAGGAGTTAGCCAAAGATAAAAGTCATGGGATACAAATAACAGGAGATCCAATTAAAGAAAAGAAGCAAAGGAAATCCCCAGAATCATGCTGAAGGAGACACCAGCATGGCAGCTGTGATCAGGTGTAGAGAGGGACCTAGGAGTCCCAGTGAGCAACTTTTCTGGGGGGGAAGAAAGAAGATTGATACAAATCTGAAGCCACTAAAATCTTGAAGTCTGGTTTGGACCAGAGGTCAGCAGACTGCAGCGTGGGGGTCACATCTACAACGACAGTATGGGGTAGTTGTGCCAAGAGACCACAAAGTCTAAAGTGCTAGAAAACTTGGACTTCCCCAATTTATGGGTCTCTAAGACCCATAAAGACCCTAAAAGATTGATGGATGTTTATAGAAAAACTTTGTCAAAAAGGTTTTAGGTTGAATTAGCAATGAATTCATTAGGAAACTAAGAGGAAGAAGATAAAGAATGACAGTTGACTCCAGAGAAAACAGTTGTATAGAAAAAGATAATAACAGTTTCCTGCATTTGAATTGCATTTTGTAACTTTAATGATATAAATATTGAATATTCATCTAAGCAAAAATTACAGTATTTGAGAAGGGTAGCAAGGGTCTAGGGGAGAAGGGAGAGCTTAATCCTTGTCATGCATAGTGAAAAGTCAATAGAACATGGCTAAATCTGAAAAATCAAGGAGTAACAATTTTAAAAAGCATGTTGTTTAAACATATGACACCAAGAAATTGAACTAAAGAAGGTAAAAGCGGTTGCTTCTGGGGAAGAGGAAAGAAAAAGAGTTGATACTGTTTTGTAAACAAGCTAGTGCAGTCCTTGGCTCTTAAATTATGTGCATGTATCATTTCAAAAAGTTAAAATTGAAAGTAAAATAATTTGAGCCTGACATAATATAAAAACCTCTCATAAAACAACAGTCATTTCAGAAAGACTTTAGCCCTAGTCAATGTGCTATCTATGTGCATTCAATTCTCCCACTAATCCTAAGTAAGAACAATTATCCAAAATGACTAATTCACATGATCTTTGCATCCTAATGACAAACTTATCATTATATAACAATAGTTAAGTCCCGCTGATTCCATGAGATGTTCAGTATAATAGATATTCTGGGAATCATTTCCAAAAGAAGTCTCAGATAATACTGGAAATTATTTGTGTTGATATTATAAGCTAGTATTTCTGAACTTCTTTTCCCACAAAATGGAAAAATAAAGAGAGCAAAGTAACACTCTAAGGTTATTATTGAGATAAAAGATAAAATTGTTTCATGCTATATAACAAGAAATTTTCAAATACTGTATAAAAATGATACATACATTATAGACCAAGAAAGTACTTGCTGCAGCTATTCTCATTCTCTTCTGACATTTAGCAGGTTCATACAGTATTCTACACAACTAGACTGAATGCCAAGCTATAACCAAAGCATTCTTGTTTTTCTGAAAAAAATAGTTCGTAAGTTAGAATACTTTTTCCTGTAATTACTGCAGCTATTTGGCTTATACTTAATACTTTTTGTTTTTACTTGGATAATAATATGTTCGCTATTAAGGCTGCCTTCAAAGAAAAGGGAAGACATTCCTATGTATGAGCATGAATATTGCAGAAAATCAAGCTTCTCTTTTGTTTGTGCATGTATAATTCAAACTACCAGTGTGTTTCATGTTCTCCAATTCTTCTAGCAATAATCTGGCCTTTTCATATTGCATCTAAGACTTGATTCATCAACTATGAGATCATTACTATTTGGGTGCCTGCATTCTAGAATGTTAGGGTGATAGAATACAATGAGTCTTGTGTTGAGAAACTTCTACAAGCACGAGGGAATGCATCTAATATGAAAGAAGAGATGAGCTCATGCATAAAATGTATTAGTGTGAACTGAGGTATTCAAAATTGGTAAGCCTTGATGTCAAATAAAGATCTTTATCTCCCTTGACTCTGAATGTAAGGACTGCAGGATTGAATGATGTGGTTACAGTCATATGAAATCTAAATTTTTCAGCTTTCAATACCTTTTGTTCAAAGTGACTACCGTAATCAAAAGAAAACATAGAAGAATCAGTGAGTTCTTTTTAAAGATGTATTTTGTATTGTTTTCAGTGGATTTTTTGAACTGCACCTACATAATATCAGAACATCAGGATGAAAATTGAATTCAGTCAACCAGAAATTTTTGATTGCATTACCAAAAATACAGATGGAGGGTAGTGAAATTAAATCCTAAAGCTTCACAGAAAACGTCTATGTTTTATTTTTGTCACTACCCTGTATGCCTCCCTAGGCTCTCATTTAATAGCACTCCACTGAATCTTTTTAACTTTGTATCCTCTCTTTCTGTGGACTTCAAAGTTTTTGAGTGAGAGATTGCATTCCCTTTGTATTCCTTGAGAAAGTTGACAAAATTCTTGGTCTGCTTGTGTTTAGGCTATCTTTCTACTTCCCAAGATTGGTTTCACTTCTGAAATGTCTCCTCATCTCTTTCCAGTCGTAGGACACACCATTTTCTTCCTCCAACTCTAGATTAAAAAAAGGAAAACTACTTAAAATAATGTAATTATTTAAACCAACCAGCACCCTTCTTTCAAACAGGGAGGTTTCATAACTCAACATATGAGTCACCTAACTTGCCCCTGATTTTGGAATTTCTACAATTAACACTACTTCAACTGAATCTAATGTTGAACTTTGTTCTCAATATCCCCTTTTCCTTGTTCCTTTCTCTTGACACCTTTGGTTTTTTTTTGCCCCTTACTTCATTTATTTAATCGTTCATTTCTTTAATCCCTGGCTCCTGTGTGGTCCTTGTTTCCTCACTGATCAAAGTCTATTTTTTTTTAACTTTATTTGAAGTTACAGTGCACTTAGTTTTATGTGTGTGTGTGTGTGTGTGTGTGTAATTTTGTTTATTAGTTACTTTTGGCTGTGCTGGGTCTTTGCTGCTGCACCTGGGCCTTCTTTAGTTGCAGCACGCGGGGGCCACTCTCTGGTTGCAGTGCTAGGTTTTCTCATTGTGGTTGCTTCTCTTGTTGCGGAGCACAGCCCCAGGGCGCGCAGGCTTCAGCAGTTGCGGTTTACAGGCTTAGTTGCCCTGGGCCATGTGGGATCTTCCAGAACCAGGAGTGGAGCAGGCATCCTCTGTATCAAAAGGCAAAGTCTTAACCACCGGACCATCAAGGAAGCCCTGATCATCAGAATCCTTTGTTCACTAAATTGAATCATGTATTCAGCACATATTGATTGACTTGCTTTGTTGAGTAAGGTGCTGTGCCAAGTACAATGAGGAATTTAGAAAATATAAAATATAGCTCCAAGGATCTCACACTGTAATAAAGACAAGACTTATATACGTTTGACTAAAACACAGAGATGAATATTAGAGAGATACAGAATATGTGAGTTCTGAAGTATGAGGGGTTACTGGGATAGGAGGAAGTTTAGGTCACAGATGAGAAAAAATTTTCCAAGGAAAAAAATGAAGATGGATAGGACTTGAAAATCCAAGATATGTGCAAGTTGGAGGTGAGTGGGGCAGCACAGGAAAGGAGAGCATTCCAAGGAGGAGGCAACATGAATTGTATCAGGCACAGAAATCTAATAGGAAATATTTGTTTGATTAGAGCTTAGTCTGAATGAAAAGAACAGTTTGTTGTTTTTTTTAAAGAGTAGCTCCCTCCATTTTATTGAAAACCATTTTGTTAAAGCCATTTTACTGGTTTAAAGAGTTAGTAAGAATGTTTATCCATGTAAGATTCAGGGACTTTTGTCATGTGAAATAAATGAATAGCAAGAACAGGTATATGACTAGCACTTGAGGACTTCTGTTTTTCTCTGCGAGGAAGGTGACAAGGTCACCTTCTAAGAGTGAGGGGATGGGTATACCATTAGGTGTTTGGGGACAAGATCATTATCACTTAATATAATTCTTATAATAATAATGACTCATTATATGATACTTATTACTATCGTATATACTCTTGACCATTCATAATCAGACCATAGTTCTTAAAAAGCATGTAATTCTTGCTACAGGCTTCCCAGGTGGTGTGGTGGTGGTAAAGAATCTGCCTGTCGAGCAGGAGATATGGGTTTAATCCCTGGGTCAGGAAGATCCCCTGAAGAAGAAAATGGCAACCCACTCCAATATTCTTGCCTGAGAAATCCCATGGACAGATGAGCCTGACAGACTACAGTCCATGGGGTCGCAAATAATGGGACTCAGCTGAGCACACGCACAGTTCTTGTTACAAAGTGTGAATTTAGTTTTCTCAACAGATTTTTCAAAAATTTTTCTTTTGCAAGTCTAGAATTAAAGAACTCTTTCAACTACCATTAAACATAATTTCCTTAACCAGATTGATCTTATGGGATTGATTATTAGATCTAAGGTTTTTGTACTCAAAATTGCACAATATAATCAAGCTGACTAAGAAGTCTGAGGACTCAGTAAGCAGTAGCCGAAGAACGAAGCCTTCCCACAGCGGTGGTGTGCATCACCTACGTCAGCGCCTATTCAGCTCACCAGCTTTAACATCCACTGGCGTCTCTGACTCTCTCTTTGGATTTTACAGGCTCTGAAATAATCATCTGACATATATGACTTGTCAGAAAGAGTAAAAATAAAATGAAAATTTGCTAATCTATTATGTCATCTATCATCACTTTAGAAAAGAATTCGGTGTTTTAGTTATATGTTAGACACACTTGGGTGAAAAATAATTTTTACTTAAGGATAGATACCATTTCTACTATTTTGAGAGAGAACAACAGTGCTTGGGAAAGGAAAATCTTTTTATAGTTCTTAATCCGGTAACATTTTACCAGTGCATTCTGTAACCTTGTAAGCTAAGATCTTATTTTTTCACAAAATAATGGGTTAGTATTATGAAATCCCATGGACAGAGGAGCCTGGCGGGCTACAGTCCTTGGGGTTGCAAGAGTCAGACACAACTCAGCAACTAAATCACCACTACTTTTATCTTCATAATTATAATTCAGAGTAAAATTTAACATTAAGGAGAAAAAATAAGCCTTGTCCTCATAGAACTGAATTATCTACAAGGTCCCCTCCAGTTACACCTGTAGGACAAATCTGAGTGCCTAAAGTTATTTTTTCAGAAAGTTATTCTAAGTGGGAGAAAAGCCAAGCTTTAACGGTTCTGGTAGCTATCTTTATGGTTTTCTACATAATTAATCTGATTTACAAATAGAACATATTCTGAAAAGTCAGCTTTCATCCCCATGGTATTACTGCTGCATTTTATAATTGTTCACAGTACCAAGTTTACAAACATTTGCTGGTGCAATGATGCCACAGAAGCTAGGGCGTAGATTTGGTGGGAAGAAATGTCAAGTATGTAAGAGAAATCAAGAGATGAAAGAGAACTCAAAGAAAATAATCCTAACAGGTGAATGATACAAATTTATCTAGACAGCTGATGGGTCAAGCCATTTGTATTACCAAACATTTCATTTTGTTACACCTTACAGTCATTTTTCATGTAGCTACTTCTTAATGTAATTATAATTCTCTCATTCAGTAAGGGTTTGTTAGGCCCCTTCCTTGTGGCTGCACAAATGGGAGACAAAGTCAAATCAACATATAACTAGAAAACAATGTAGAAGCACATTGTTCCACTTCAGTATCATTTAGCTCTGATCATTGATAGGGCATGAAGTCAAAGAACTAGCCTTGGTGTCTCATAATCTCCTCTGGAAATGGGGATAATGACTCAAACATGGCCACTATAATTCAGTTCAAATGCATAACTCATAAGTCTTCAAGCACAATAGCAGGAGGTAGTGTATAGCTTAATGCTATCTATAATATAGCTAAAAAATAAATAGAGAAAAGTGGAATCAACTTGATCTGAGGCACCAATGCAGTCTAGAAGAGCAGAGTAGCCACAGCAGAGAGAATCCTGCTCAGGGTCACATGGACAAAGCTAGGAGCACTGAGATGTGTGTGGCTTGTTTGTGGGACCTTTTGATTTGCTGAACCAACTCCTTTCTCCTTCCTACCCCTTCCTCTCAACATTTCCTGCACTTCACTCCAGAAACTCACCTGATCTTGTTAAGGCATAGGTGGGATAAACTTGCATCAGCTGATCTGTATTTAGGTTGCTTTCAGCTGATTGTGTAACCTGTCTGATATAAGTTCTCAGGAAAAGCAGATTGGTTTGCACACAACATACGAATGAATCATCCAGCCACTAATGTTTGACCTCATGGAGTCTTAAGATGTACTAATTTTAACTAATTTTAACTTTACTCAATCAGTTGATTCACACAGCTCACAGCCTGTTGATACTCTAGAAGTTCAAGACAATATTTGTGGGCGTGCTTTATCATTCAGTTGTGTCCATTTTTTTGTGAGCCCCATGGACTGTAGCCTGCCAGGCTCCTCTGTGGGATTCTCCAGGCAAGAATACTGGAGTGGTTTGCCATTTCCTTCTCCAGGGAAACTTCCCAACCCAGAGATCAAACCCAGGTCTCCTGCACTGCAGGCAGACTCTTTACAGTCTGAACCACTAGCAATACTCTAGAAGTTCAAGACAATATATCTTTCTTTAACCTTGACCGCACTGAACTTAAAATCTCTTGCCTGAAGTTCCACAGACTTTTCCTCCCTCCCTCCCACAACTTTCTTATATGTGCCTCCTCCACCCTCAGCTTCCTGCATTCCTACTGCTTCCTTCTCATCTTGACATGCCATGGGTATTTCCGCATCCCCATGTTTGTTTAAAAATGAAGCATGACTCAGAAAACCTTCCAGACCCTTCCACATCAAGGTGAAGCCCACCTCATCAGGGAAGTCTGCTCTGAGGATCCCTAGGCCTTTTTCTCTCTTCCGTAGCTTACTGGTTAGGGAGAATGGGCTCCATGTGGTTTCAGACCCCGTCTTGGACTCTATATGACCTTGGGAAGGTTGCCAACCAATCTGTCTCTATTGCCTCATCTGTAAAATAGAGATGTTTTCACTTACCTTATGAGGTCATTGTAAATACCAAAAAGATAAATCAAGTGAAGTGCCAGGAGTCATGCCCAGCATACCTAGTGCATGATAACTGTTCTCTTTCATTAGCAGAAAAAGCAGTGACAACAGTCACGATTAATTAAGCACTTACTATCTGCCAGATGCTATGCCCTGCATAACCTTGTGAAGCAGATATTACGATCAGTTCACTCGTGAGAAAAATACAGACCTGAATGGTTAGGAAACACACCTAAGGCCACAGAGCTGAGGCTTGAAGGCAATTCAACCTAATTCCAAAGCCAATGTCTTTTGTTTGCTTGTGTTTAATTTCAGCATATTCCCCTCAGTTGTTAAAGTAAAAGAGGAGGAAAATACATTTTTAGAATGTTTTATTGTAAGCAAGCCCTAAACTGGTCTCATTTTTTCCAATTAATTGTGTACTCCTGCCGAAAAATCCAGATGGCAGCTGAGGTTGCTCTACCCTTTGAGAAATAAAATTTTATAAAGCTATGTATTTTATACTTTACCAGAAGGCCAGTCTTGCTCCAGGACTGTTTTCTCTTCTGGAATGTTCTGGCTTGGCGCCTCAGTGCCATGACTTGGTTTCAACTTCTGGCTCCTTCTAACACTTCAGCCTCATTCTCTTTCTATCCTCACCTGTAGGTTCTGTTTCATAGTCGCTCACACGTGGGGCTCCTTGGAGTCCTAAACAAGTACAAAAGAAGACTCTGCTTCAGATTTGGAGCAGTAAAGGGCATTTAAATTATAGAAGCACAAACCACTCAACAATGAATGTTCAACTTCCTTCATCTCAAAACAGACTCCCTTCCCTGTGAGGGAAGTGAGAAATCATTCACTTTCCCATTTTCTCCCCAAGGTCCATGATCTTGTCATATGGCTGAACTCCCTTCTTCCCCTCAAAACTCTCAATATCCCCTTTTCTGTGGAATACTCTTTAAATTTTCTGTCTCTTTTTTTAATCCCTGAGAGATTTCCCAGGTGGCACTAGTGGTAAAGAACCCGGCTACCAGTGCAGGCGACATAAGAGATGTGGGTTTGATCTCTGGGTTGGGAAGATTCTCTGCACGAAGGTATGGCAACCCACTCCCGTATTCTTGCCTGGAGAATCTCATGGACAGAGGAGCCTGGTGAGCTATAGTCCATGGGGTCACAAAGAGTCGGACATGACTGAAGCAACTTAGCATGCATGCACAATTCAGAGACAGATTTATTGTCCCACTGACAAAAGTTTGCCATCACATTCACTGCCACTATTATTACGATCAGTTTACATGTGAGGAAAACAGAGACCTGAATGGTTAGGAAGTGTACCAAAGGCCACGTATTGAGTAACAGAGCCAAGACTTGAGCGTAGTTCAGGCAAAGCCAATGTCTTTTGTTTGTTTGTTTCTACATTCAGTGTATTTCCCTCAGGTGTTAGAGGAAAAGGGGAGGAAAGTACATTTACAGATGGGAGACGCTGCTCTAGTGCATTTGGATCCCATGTATTTCAGTATTTCCCCACTATTGATAGATACTTAAATGTACTGTCAGTTCACACTTTTCATATAACATATGCCCGCTTCAATCTTGAACTCTTTGAAAGAGCCTTGTCACACTCCTCTTTCTTTCCCTTACAGTATGTAAAGTTTTGCACTTTAAGGATGACAATGATAATATTGTATTGGGTATGAAAAACATATTGTAGAACCATAGGCAAAGAAATCGCCCTCTCTCTGACACTCTTTTCAGAAATCAGCAACTTCTTCACTGAATGTCACCAGTGATGCACTATTAAGAACAGACTAGAGAAAAAGAAAATTAAAATGGGAAAGCAAGAGAAAAACAATAGAGGTGATGGTGGAAAAGAGAAGGGTAAGGAGGAAAGAAAAGAAATCATATGGAGGTGGCAGTTCTAGCTTGTTAGTTTCCTGTCCAACAACCAGTACACTCTTCTTCCTTGTTAATAAAGACTGAGTTTGTACAAGGATGCAGCTCATAAAAATCTAGGGATAATTCCTGATTATTTTAAATCCATCATTGTAATCTCATTGCCTTTGCCAATTAAATTTTTTTATTATTTTAGTTGCTAAGTCATGCCCAACTCTTTTGAGACCCCATGGACTGTAGCCCACCAGGCTCCTCTGACAGATTTCCCAAGCAAGGATACTGGAGTGAGTTGCTGTTTCCTTCACCAGGAGATCTTCCCAACCCAGGGATCAAACCCACATCTCCTCCATTACAGGTGGATTCTTTACCACTGAGCCACCTGGGAAGCCAATTAAATATTTAGGCAGCCACATTTTATGCCATTCTGACAGCAAAATGTGAGAAAAATTATGCCGGGGATAAAGCTTGGAAAGGTTTAATCCCACTTTAAAAAAAATAAAGAAGCACAGTGAAATGTTCAGATGTTGTTATCTCTAGAAAACATAGCTGGACTGAGACAGCCATCTGTTTTGTGACCATTGGAGGATCCAACTTGAAGACAGTGAAGTGAAAGAGGAAAAATAAATAGGTTCCCAGATCCATCACAAAACAATCAAACTGATCAGCCTTGGAACCACTCTATCTCCTCTAATTTCTGATTATTTAAGATAAACATTATTATTTTAAGCAACTATGTCAGGTTTCTATTATTTAAGTAAGAGTAGATTAACTGAAACAGAAGTTTTAAGCAAGGTAAAGGTATTAAAACATCTATGTTTTAATGCAGTTACGTTGGCTGAACTGTCAGAACAGGCAAGATCCATTAAGAAATATATCCATTTAGTGAAGTAAAATCAGTGAGGGTGAACATGACAATTCAGTGGAAATGAACTGGATACAAAGTGGATACGAAGAAAGACATGACTATAAGTGACACTGAAGAAGATAAATTCATAGGACTTTGACAACTGGTTAAACATGGGAAAACAAAGAGAGAGGAGATAGAATAAGTTAGAATTTTTGAAATTAGCATGCTCCCAAATAAGTCAAAATGAGAAACTTTATTTGCAGAGTCAAAAGATTTTTTCCAGACATAGGACGGAGATACTTGCATGGCATTTTGAGTGGAGAAATACATCAGGCAGCTGGAAATACTAAAATGGAGATACTAGAGTGATCAGAACTAATGTTGATGTACACACAGAAGTGATAGTTGAAGACAACAGAGTGAAATGTGCTAACCATACAAAAGATAGGGAGTGGGGACCAGGAGCAGTGGATATAAAAGACAAGATAGATGATTTGGAGGAACACTTAGGTTTAAGAGAAAATACAAGAGAAAAAACATCAGTTAAAGATGTGGGAGAAGAAGGAAACTGGGACAAAAAACGTAACCAAAAGTGAGAGAAGAGAGATTTTCATGCAGGAGGGGAAGGATAAAGGGTCAAACACTCCTGGAAGGTAAAGAAGATCAGCACATGATCTGGCAAAGGATTCTGGGATTAGGAGCTATTGTTTCTTCAGTGCAGATGGTTAAAGTTCATCAGTGAAGAGGTGAAAAAGAGTTGAGGAGCAAGAGGTATAGAAACTGAAAACAAATCCTATTTTGAATTTTAAAAGGAGAAAATTGTAAGAATCAAAGTAGATGAAAAGTTTATTTATGTGTAAAGAGAATCTGAACATTTTGAAAGGCAAAGGGTGAGTAGTCAGTGGAATGGGATAGATGAAAGATGATACTTGCTTACACTATTCTACTAATTTATAATGCTATTTGTCTCTGACATAATTTATCTAAAAGTTATATGTGTGTGAATGTGTACATATATATATATATGTCCATATATATATATATATATATATATATATATGTCCACATATATTTATGTGTGTGAATGTGTATATAATTGCTATATATATTAATATATCTTAAAGCTACAAATACTAATATGCTATATATATTAATATATATAGACATTATAACACACACATAAGCAATTTATTACAGAAGAATGGTAAGCAAAGATCGTTCCAACTCTGGGAGCTACTGTACTCTCCCAGCCAACAAGTTTTAGTGTATAAAAATCTAAGTTGTCTCAGCCAACACACCATAAAGAATTGTGGTTTTTAAAAGTCTCCCACAATCTGCATCCCTCACATTTATTTTCTTACAAAGGACACCAAAGGGCTGACCCATAGTTTTCATTAATAATGGCTGACAAAACTGTGCTGAATAGTATGAAAAGGCAAAAAGTTAGGACACTGAAAGATAACTCCCCAGGTCGGTAGGTGCCCAATATGCTACTGGAGATCAGTGGAGAAATAACTCCAGAAAGAATGAAGAGACAGAGCCAAAGCAAAAACAACATTCAGTTGTGGATGTGACTGGTGCTGGAAGTAAAGTCGATGCTGAAAAGAGGAATACTGCATAGGAACCTTTAATGTTAGGTCCATGAATCAAAGCAAATTGGAAGTGGTCAAACAGGAGATGGCAAGAGTGAACATCGACATTGTAGGAATAAACCAACTAAAATGGATTGGAATAGGTGAATTTAACTCAGAAGACCATTATACCTACTACTTGGGCAAGAGTCCCTTAGAAGAAATGGAGTAGCCATCATAGTCAACAAAGGAGTTTGAAATGCAGGACTTGGATGCAATCTCAAAAATGACAGAATGATCTCTGTTCATTTCCAAGGCATACCATTCAATATCACAGTAATCCAAGTCTATGCCCTGAGTGGTAATGCTGAATAAGCTGAAATTGAACAGTTCTATGAAGACCTACAAGATCTTCTAGAACTAACACCAAAAAAGATGTCCTTTTCATTATAGGGGACTGGAATGCAAAAGTAGGAAGTCAACAGATACCCGGAGTAACAAGCAAATTTGGCCTTGGAGTACAAAACAAAGCTGGTCAAAGACTAACTGAGTTCTGCCAAGAGAACTCACTGGTCATAGCAAACACCCTTTTCCAACAACACAAGAGAAGACTCTACACTTGGACATCACCAGATGGTCAATACCAAAGTCAGATTGATTATATTCTTTGCAGCCAACAATGGAGAAGCTCTGTACAGTCAGCAAAAACAAGTCTGGGAGCTGACTGTGGCTCAGATCATGAACTCCTTATTGCCTAATTCAGACTTCAATTGAAGAAAGTAGGGAAAACCACTAGACCATTCAGGCATGACCTAAATCAAATCCCTTACATTTTCAGTGGAAGTGACAAATAGATTCAAGGGATTAGATATGATAGACAGAGTACCTAAAGAACTATAGACAGAGGTTCGTGACATTGTACAGGAGACAATGATCAAGACTATCCCCAATCAAAAGAAATGCACAAAGGCAAAATGTTTGTCTGAGGAAGCCTTACAAATAGCTGAGAAAAAAAGAGATGCTAAAGGCAAAGGAGAAAAGGAAATATATACCCACTGGAATGCAAAGTTCCAAAGAATAGCACAGAGAGGTATTCTTATCTCTCTCAGTGATGAATGAAAAGAAATAGAAGAAAACAATAGAATGGAAAAGACTAGAGATCTCTTCAAGAAAATTATAGATACCAAGGGAACATTTCATGCAAAGATGGGCACAATAAAGGACAGAAATGGTATAGACCTAACAGAAGCAGAAGATATTAAGAAGAGGTGGCAAGAATACACAGAAGAACTATACAAAAAGTTCTTCCTGACCCAAATAACCACAATGGTGTGATAACTCACCTAGAGACAGATATCCTGAAACACAAAGTCAAGTAGGCCTTAGGAAGCATCACTATGAACAAAGCTAGTGGAGGTGATGGAATTCCAGTTGAGCTATTTCAAATCCTAAATGATGATGCTGAGAAAGTACTGCACTTCATATGCCAGCAAATTTGAAAAACTCAGCAGTGGCCACAGGACTGGAAAAGGTCAGTTTTCATTCCAGTCCCAAAGAAAGGCAAAGTCAAAGAATGCTCAAACTATTGTACAATTGCACTCATCTCACACGCTAACAAAGTTGCTCAAAATTCTCCAAGCCAGGCTTCAAGAGTACATGAATTGTGAACTTCCAGATGTTCAAGTGGATTTAGAAAAGGCAGAGGAACCAGAGAACAAATTGCCAACATTCGTTGGATTATCGCAAAAGCAAGAGAGTTCCACAAAAATGTCTACTTCTGCTTTATTGACCACACCAATGCCTTTGACCGTGTGGGTCACAGCAAACTGTGGGAAATTCTTCAAGAGATGGGAATACCAGACCACCTGACCTGTTCCTGAGAAATCTGCATGCAGGTCAGGAAGCAACAGTTAGAACTGGACATGGAACAATAGACTGGTTCAAATCGGGAAAGGAGTACGTCAAGGCTGTATGTCGTCACCCTGTTTATGTAACTTACATGCAGAATACATCTTGAGAAATTCTGGACTGTATGAAGCACAAGCTGGAATCAAGATTGCCAGGAGAAATATCAATAACCTCAGATACGCAGATGATACCACCTTTATGGCAGAAAGTAAAGAAGAACTAAAAAACCTGTTGATGAAAATGAAAGAGGAGAGTGAAAAAGTTGGCTTAAAACTCAGCATTCAGAAAATTAAGATCATGGCATCTGGTCCCATCACTTCATTGCAAATAGATGGGTAAACGATGGAAACAGTGACAGACTTTATTGTTTTGGTCTCCAAAATCACTGCAGATGGTGACTGCAGCCATGAAATTAAAAGACGCTTGCTCCTTGGAAAAAAAGTTATGGCCAACCTTGACAGCATTTTAAAAAGCAGAGACATTACTTTGCCACAACAAAGGCCCATCTAGTCAAAGCTATGGTTTTTCCTATAGCCAGTTATGGATGTGAGAGCTGGTCTATAAAGAAAGCTGAGCTCCGAAGAGTTGATGCTTTTGAACTGTGGTGTTGGAGAAGACTCTAGTATTCCTTGTACTGCAAGGCAATCCAACCAGTCAACCTTCAAGGAAATCAGTCCTGAATATCTATTGGAAGGACTGATGCTGGTGTTGAAACACCAGTACTTTGGCCACTGATGCAAAGAACTCATTGGAAAAGACCCCAATTCTGGAAAAGATTGAGGGCAGGAGGAGAAGGGGATGACAGAGGATGAGATGGTTGGATGGCATCACCAACTCCATGGACCTGAGTTTGAGCTAGCTCCGGAAGTTGGTGATGGACAGGGAAGCCTCATGTGCTGCAGTCCATGGGGTCACAAAGAGTCAGACACGACTGAGCGACTGAATTGAACTGAAAAGTGTGCTAGGAATAGAACCACCACAACAAAACAAAGAAAAGCCTATTGGACATTAAAAACAACAACAAAAGCAACAAAAACATTTTGCAGCAGTTCCAGGTACCATCAAGGAAATGATTCAGTTGGCAGAGGGTAATAGTCACCAGGCACATCTGCTTGGGGGCAGACCACTGACAATTTAGAAAAGCTTCTTAAACTTCACTGCCTCCTGAGATCATTGACCACCAAGATATGAACTATAGCTGGAAGAAATGTAGATGAAGGCCAGTTATAACTTCAAGCAATTTGAAGAAAACAAAATGTTCTTCCAAAGGACAATTCTGGAAACAACTTTTAAAGACACAGTGCCACAGATACTTCATATAGCACTGATTTAGCTGTAGCTTCATTTCTAGAAATCTTTATTTCAAACTAATAGAGGCATGTGTAGTATGGCACAGAGCCGAGAGGAAGACACATGTACGAGCAAAAGAAAATCTGCAGTGGAAAGGACAGATTATTTCTCCTAATTTTCCACATATGTAAAATTAACAACAGTACAGAGAAACTTTCAGATGAGGAAGAAGTAAATTGAGATGAGACCATCTGTTAGACGTGGGCACAGGGAGAACTAGATAGAGATTTGGAAATAATGGGAAAAGTTTGGAGTATCTTTTTGAAATATACAGTAAGACTTCTGCTTAAGAATCGTATACTGTACATAGGAAATTCCCAACCTCAACCCCCATTAAATGACAATAAAAGAATGAAAAAGACAGTAACCTACCTGAGTAAAGCTAAGTAGAGAAGATAAAGAGGAGACCAGAGATTTCAGCAAAAATTTTAAAGTTAACAAGCAGATAAGTGAATAGTAACTGACTTAAAAGTCTTGAGAAAATTGAAGTATAAACTTGTAATGGTAGAAGTAAAAAACCATGTTAAGTCTCAGGACTATGAAATAAAAGGTACTTCCATGGTTCAGGGCTTCCCTGATAGCTCAGCTGGCAATGCAGGAGATCTGGTTGGATTCCTGGGTCAGGAAGATCCCCTGGAGAAGTAATAGGCTACCCACTCCAGTATTCTTGGGTTTCCCTTGTAGCTCAGCTGGTAAAGAATCTGCCTGTAATGTGGGAGACCTGGGTTTGATTCCTGGGTTGGGAAGATCCCCTAGAGAAGGGAAAGGCTACACATTCCAGTATTCTGACCTGGAGAATTCCATGGAAAGTATAATCCATGGGGTTGGACACAACTGAGTGACTTGCACTTTCCATGGCTTGAGATATGAGATGAAACTGAAAAAGAAATATTTGCTGAAAGATTTTTTTTTTTTAAAGAAGTTGGCCACTCAAATCACTCTGCCACAGGGAGCAACAAAGTGACCCTTCTTCTCGACCCAGAGGGGGTTCCCAGCATTGGCGGCAACGAAGGAAGCTTTCTATTGCATCAGAGGCAGAGGTGCTAGGTCAGCTGAAGCAGCAGTACCCTTCCCAGACTAATGCTGCAGTGTCACTCTGGAAGATGTTCCTGAACTGTTTGTCCATCAAGTCTGTGAACTATCCATTATCTCTCAACGAATTCCTTCCTGGTTAAACTAGATCAAGTCTGTTGTTCAGTTGCTTAGCAGTGTCCAACTCTTTGCGACTGCATGGACTACAGCATGCCAGGCTTCCCTGTCCTTTACCATCTCCTGGAATTTGCTCAAACTTACATCCATTGAGTCAATAATGCTCATCCTCTGTCATCCCCTTCTCTTGCCTTCAGTCTTCCCCAGAATCAGGGTCTTTTCCAATGAGTCAGCTCTTCGCATCAGATGGCCAAAGGATTGATAGCTTATGGATTCTTGATCTCTGAAGAAGAAGATTTAGCTTTGGGACCGTGGGCCAGGCTTGATCACTCAATAGATTTTGTGTAGCAGAGTTTTATTAAAGTATAAAAAGGAACAGAGAAAGCTTCTGACACAGACATCAGAAGGGGAACAGAAAGTGCCCCACTCACTAGTCTTAGCAAGGGAGCTATATACTTTTTCCATTGGTTATTACAGTAAATCAAAAGAATGTCTCAAGGTTGCAAAGGTCTTACCAGACCCACTTCCACAATTTATATTTTAAGATACTGGAATTAGAACTAACAATAGAAAGATCTTACCAGACCCACTCCCTACACGGGAGTGACAGGATGACAGGATGACAGGATTGTACAGAAGGCTGAGAAGGAGAAACATGTTCTGGAGCAGGATACACTGTTGTCATATAGTCATAGGTACAGGTTTTAAGGAAAAACATATCCTTGAGCAAGGTGAGTTATTTAGCTCTGGACTTAAAGAAGAAGATGTTTTATGTGATTAAGATGAAAAAATGTAGGAAAAAAACAACAAAAAAAAAAAGCTTGTCCTTTTCTCCTTCTCAAGAGCCCCATACCCATTTCTCCTCCTCAAGGACCCTGGACTTCTTGTCAACCTACCTAAGAATAGACTCTCTCAGTATTGGAGCTTCAGCTTCAGCATCAATTCTTCCAATGAGTATTCAGGGTTGCTTTCCTTTAGGATTAACTATTGATCTCCTTGCTGTCCAAGGGACTCTTAAGAGTCTTCACTGGCACCACAGTTCGAAAGCATAAATTCTTTGGTGCTCAGCCTTCTTTATGGTCCAGCTCTCATGTCCATAGAAATAGACTACTGGAAAAATGTAGCTTTGATTACACAGACCTTTGTGGGCAAAGTTGATGTCTCTGCTTTTTAATACAAATGGACATCACTAGATGGTCAATACCAAAATCAGATTGATCATATTCTTTGCAGTCGAAGATAGAAAAGTTCTATACAGTCAGCAGAAGCAAGATTGGGAGCAAACTGTGGCTCAAATAATCAGCAAAATTCAGACTTCAGTTGCAAAAGTAGTGAAAACCACTAGGCTATTCAGGTATGACCTAAATCAAATCCTTTATGATTATACAGTGGAAGTGACAAATAGAGTCAAGGGATTAGATGTGATAGAATGCCTCAAGAACTATGGATGGATGGTCATAACATTGTATAGGAGGCAGTGACCAAAACTATCCCCAAGAAAAAGAAACTTAACAAGACAACATGGTTGTCTGAGAAGGCCTTACAAATGCATAGCTGAGAAAGGAGAAGTGAAAGGCAAAGGAGAAAGGAAAAGATATACTCATCTGAATGCAGAGTTTCAGAGAATAGCAAGGAGAGATAAGAAAGCCTTCCTAAGTGAACAATGCAAAGAAATATAGGAAAACAATAGAAGGGGAAAGACTAGAGATCTCTTCAAGAAAATTAGAGCTACCAAGGGAAAATTTCATGGGCACAGTAAAGGACAGAAACATTATGGACCAAACAAGCAGAAGAGATTAAGAAGCAGTGGCAAGAATACAGAGAAGATCAAGTGTAAGTATCTGCTAAAGCTTAAACTGTGCCTATCCTGTGATTTAGCAGTTTCACTCTTAGGTATATACACAACAGAAGGAGTGCATATATATATATCTAGCGAAGGACTTTTAAAAATATTTATAGCAGCTCTATCCGTAGTAAGCTGACAACCAAAATGCCCATCAAAAATAGAATGAATAAATTTTAACTTATTGGGAAAGGAGTACAACAAGGCTGTATATTGTCACCCTGCTTATTTAACTTCTAGGCAGAGTACATAATGTGAAATGCTGGGCTGAATGAAGCACAAGCTGGAATCAAGATTGCCGGGAGAAATATCAATAACCTCAGATATGCAGATGACACCACCCTTATGGCAGAAAGTGAAGAGGAACTAATGAGACTCTTGACGAAAGTAAAAGAGGAGAGTGAAAAAAAATTGGCTTAAAACTCAACATTCAAAAAACTAAGATCATGGCATCTGGTCCCATCACTTCATAACAAATAGATGGGAAACAATGTAAACAGTGAAAGACTTTATTTTGGGGGACTCCAAAATCACTGCAGGTGGTGACTGCAGTCATGAAATTAAAAGACACTTGCTTCTTGGAAGAGAAGCTATGACCAGCCTGGACAGTATATTAAAAAGTAGAGACATTACTTTGCCAACAAAGGTCCATCTAGTCAAAGCTATTATTTTTCCAGTAATCATGTATGGATGTGAGAGTTGGACCATAAAGAAAGCTGAGCACCAAAGAATTGATGCTTTTAAACTGTGGTGTTGGAGAAAACTCTTGTGAGTTTCTTGGACTGCAGGGAGATCCAACCGGTCCATCCTAAAGGAAGTCAGTCCTGAATATTCATCGGAAGAACTGATGCTGAAGCTCCAATACTTTGACCACCTGATGTGAAGAACTGACTCATTGGGAAAGACCCTGATACTGGGAAAGATTGAAGGCAGGAGGAGAAGGGGACAACAGAAGATGAGATGGTTGGAAGGCATCATTGACTCGATGGACATGAGTTTAAGCAAGCTTTGGCAGTTGGTGATGGACAGGGAGGCCTGGTGTGCTGCAGTCCATGGGGTCGCAAAGAGTCGGACATGACTGAGTAACTGAACTGAACTGATTCATACAGTGAAAACCACATATCAATTTTAAAAAATAAGCTACTACCACCTGTAACAACTTGAAAGTATTTCACTGACAGTTTTAAGGAAAAGAAAGCAGGAAGAAAAGAGCATTTGCCACATGATTCCATGTGTATGAAGTTTAGGAATAGGTAATTAAAACTAATCTCTGGTGATGAAAGTCAGAATAGTGGTTACCTCATCAGAGGTGTATGTAATGAGAAGGGGCACTGAATCGGCTTTTGAAAACATTCTAGTCTTGATTGGGGTGCTGGATATGGAATGTATGCATATGTAAAACGTCTTTGGGCTATATGTATGCCATACACCAGTGCAGCAAGAAAGAAAAGGAGGAAGAGAGGGAGAGGCAGGAAAGGAAGGAGGAAGGAGGGAAGGGAAGGAACACAGGACGAGGAGAGGGAGGAAGGAAGCAAGGAAGCCTAGCGGAGCAGACTCTGGCTGGCAGTAGGGAACCCTGACTAAAACATGTGGAAATGAGAAATAACATGACTTCCCTGTGCTCCAGTGGCCAATAATTCACTGCCAGTGTAGGGGACGTGGGTTCGATCCCTGGTCCAGGAAAACTCCCCGTGCCCGTGAGCCACAGCTCCCGAGCCCACACACCCCAGAGCCCGAGCTCCACAACAAGAGAAGTCACCACGATGAGCAGCCGGCGCCCCGCAGCGAGTGAGGACCCCCCCACTTGCCACAGCGAGAGAAAGCCTGCACACAGCAGCCAAGACCCGGTGCAGCCAAAAAAAAAAAAAAGAATAAATTTTAAAATAAGAAATGAATAATAGTCTACTGTATGATTAGATGGTAAAGTTTATACAGGACTTAAATCTGTGCTTCCTCCAGGAGCATCCATCAACTCTGAAGTATAACTGGAGGAGGAATACTAACATTGAGTGCCTATAGCTTGTGTTACATGAAGGCGCTTTTCATGTCTTCTAATTTAAAATACATAATCATTCTGAGGAAGGTATTGCTATATTTTTTAGGGTAGATAATATTTCAGAAAAGTTAAATCATTTGAGAGTAAAGGGCTATGTAGTAGTAGAGTGGAAATTTTATTCAAGTAAATTGAAAAATTCAAGTAAATTCAAAATTTCAAAAATTCAAGTAAATTACTCTGCTGAAAAGAGTAAGAAGCCTGGGCTTGGAAACTAGAAAAGCAGGTATAATATAAGTCAAAGGTCATAGTAGTCTAAAGGCAAACTCTCCACTGGATCCAGTTTATATAGAAGTGAAAATATCATCAGGAAATAAATTGGAAAATAAAATCATGTTAAAGGACCAAAGGCCATACTTAGCAGTGTCAAAAGTCAATTTCAAATTAAATTTTTTACACTTTAATTTGTAGACCTGAATACCTATTTTATATTAGTTCTTCCATAATGAACACCTCCCACAAATGCAGAGTTCAGGAAATGTCTGGTCATTGTCCTAGTTTGGCAAATATTGGCTGCTTCATTCTTTCAAGTTGTATAACTGTAAGTGAACATGAAGCTGAAACTCTAGAAGCTGATAAAAACTTATTCTTTTTTTAAAAAATTAACCTTATTTCTGAACTTTCCTCTCTCAATTCCTTCCTTGGGTTTCTCACTCCTTACTACTTCATTTTTATATAAATGTAAATATGAAAGAGAAAGAAAGAAGGGAGAATTAGTAATTCCTTTGCAATGAAAGTAACATGGTCAGGAAAGAGGCATATTGACTACTCATACCATTGGTGAGTCTTCATTTTAGGTTTAAGTCTGTCCTCAGAATCAGTGTTTAATACGTTCGTAAATTGCTTTCATGTTAGGTTAGTCAAAGTGCCAATAAGCTGAGCTTTCATATACTGCCTTGGGTGCCTCCCAGCCTCTTGGAATTAACTCTCCCTAAAAAGTGTGGTGAACAATCTCCGTCCTACAGGTCATGAAGAGGCCACTGTTTGAGCCTACAGACATCATGAAAACATGTTGTCTAGTGATGATTCATTAAAATTGCTGGAGTAAAACTGATGTATTTGAAATAAATTCCCTTCTCTCTGTGTACTTTAGTATCTTCCATGAACAAAAAAGAGTTGCTCCATAACACACCTCTGTTTCACATACTTATGTTGAGATTTGTTTCTACAATCATTACAGTAAGATTTTTATTTTTCTTATTCCTGACTGCTTTTAGGAAAGAAACAGAAAATATAATGCTAAGGAATCAAGCAACTATGTTTTGTTTTTGCTCTTGTGTTCTAAGTAAACACAAGAGCAAAAACAGGGGAACACCCTTGTAAGTGGAGCCTGAATACCTAGTCAGTTGGACTCTCCATGACTTCATAAGTGGAGATCTTTGAAAATGACTCACATTTTCAGGCAGAGATTTCTTGCTAAAAGTCCAATATTTTGAAGGCATCTCCATCAACTAGGAACATCCCAGGATACAGAAATTACTAGAGTGCCACGTTGTGGTGAATTCAGAAAAAAATGCTATAATAATCTCTGCCTCTTCCTACAAATAGCAAATAAAAGAGACCCCTCCCCCTTTATCAGAACAACTGGTTTCTGACACTTAACATATATTTCTGGATATAAAAGTGATTGCATGTGAGTCTTTTTGGAAATGCTCAAGAGCTTTTTTAAAACTACATAAGAATTGCATCATCGGATGACACCTAGGACCCTAATCAGTCTTCACTGATGGGCACTTGTGGATATGAAAAGGAACATTTAGCTGTTTGATTATTTGATACAACTTACCACAAAATTTCTCCAGTTAGTCATTTTAGTGATATCAAATTCCATATCAAGTTTCCCCCACCATTGAAAACTGATGAAAAGTTATCAGGTTGGCTAAAATATTCATTCAGCTTTTTCTGTAACATTTCCCGGAAAAACGCAAATGAGTCTTTTGACCAACACAATATTTGCCTTTTCTAATCCGTGTCATAGAAGTTGAAGACAGGAAAAACCCAGGGGAGTAATTAAATTGACTGTTTTGAGTTGGCAGTTACATAAACTGCTGGAAGCTATGTAAGGTCATTCCCAGGTAGGAACTAACTACCTGGGTTAGTTCCATAGTTGAACGCAGGGTTTATTTCCAGGGACTGCAGAAAGAAGAACCAGAAAGAGTGCTGGGAGTCTCCAAGGCCAACAATACAGAGAGCAGTGTCTGGGTTGCATTATCCCAGTCTCAGCTGTTAAGGCTCTATGTTGTGAAGATGCCCCTCTAACTGCCCAAATTCACTGCTTCATCTTAAACTTCAGATTTTTCAGAAAGATACATTCAACTTGGCTAAAAGGAGATTTTGATATATTTTATTACTGGCACTTATTCAAATTCCTTCAGGGCAGAAACTTTCTCTCTTATCATTTTATATCTTTAGTACCCAGCAGAGAATATAGCACAAAAGAAGGTGCTTGATCATGTTTTGTTGATAGAATTGTTGAAAGTTACTTAAGGCGTTTTACCAGGTTCCTAAATTTGATAGTTTGCCCAATACCACTGTCCCATTTTTTTTTTCTTTTAGTGTTATGTATTAACACATATATGGTTTAGCAAAAATATAATAAACTTTATTTTAGAATTGCTGAACCACTATCACCTGGAAAAATGGCAGTTCCATGTGGTTCAACTGCATAACTTAATTTCGCTTTATAGCATTTCTATTTTTCAAGGCATGTTCTTAGCAGGAAAAAATTCTCCACCACCTCTTAGAGTCTCCAGCTGAGCCTAAGAAATAAACTGACAGAAAACAGATTAACAGGAGAAAAGCATACAAATTTTATTAAATTATTACATGTACATGGGAAACTTCACAAGAGAATAAAGCAAAAAGAAGTAACCAGAGCAGGAAGCTTTTCTATACCTTAGACAAAGAAATGATAAATTTGTGAAGAATTTGCAAGATAGAGGGATTTGGGTTAGGGGTAGCAAATGATGACGGCTTCCCAGGTAGCAGTAAAGAATCCACCTGCAATGCAGGAGACATGGGTTCAGTCCCTGAGTCCGGAAGATCTCCTGGAAAGGAAATGGCAACTCACTCCAGTATCCTTACCTAGGAAATTCCACAGAGGAACCTGGCGGGCTACAGGCCATGGGGTCACAAGAATCGGACGTGACTTAGTGACTCAACAACAACAGCAAGTGATGAAGTAACTAGGAAGAAAATGATGAATTTAACTAGATTTGTTTATATGGATTTTTCAGCCTCAAATTCCCCATGTCTGATGATAAGAATGTTTTCTTTCCTCTTGGTACAGGGAGGGTACCTTTCATTTGATACTTTTTTCTCCTGCTTTCAGGAAAAAAAAAGGAAAGTCAGAGTGTCTTTCTGACCCCTGCTGGTTTTTAAGTACCTTTATATCAAGATAATCGGTACACCAAAGCGGCATATTTTGGGTAATGTATTCTGGTTTCCTTCACCATGTATAGTGCTTAGTTTTTATTTTTACTATGAGGTGGGTTAAAGTAGTAGCATCCCATTTTACAGATGAAGCCCAGAGAGGTTAAGTACCTTCCCAAGGTTTCCCTACATTGCGGACCGGCCCAAGGTTAAAATCAGCTTTTTTTTTTTTTTTTCCCATTTATTTTTATTAGTTGGAGGCTAATTACTTTACAGTATTGTAGTGGTTTTTGTCATACATTGACATGAATCAGCCATGGAGTTACAAGTATTCCCCATCCCGATCCCCCCTCCCACCGACCTCTCCACCCGATTGCTCTGGGTCTTCCCAGTGCACCAGGTCCAAGCACTTGCTCATGCATCCAGCCTGGGCTGGTGATCTGTTTCACCCTAGATAATATACATGTTTCAATGCTGTTCTCTTGAAACATCCCACCCTCACCTTCTCCCACAGAGTCCAAAATTCTGTTCTGTACATCTGTGTCTCTTTTTCTGTTTTGCATATAGGATTATCATTACCATCTTTCTAAATTCCATATATATGCATTAGTATACTGTATTGGTCTTTATCTTTCTGGCTTACTTCACTCTGTATAATGGGCTCCAGTTTCATCCATCTCATTAGAACTGATTCAAATGAATTCTTTTTAACAGCTGAGTAATATTCCATTGTGTATATGTACCACAGCTTCCTTATCCATTCATCTGCTGATGGGCATCTAGGTTGCTTCCATGTCCTGGCTATTTTAAGTTGTGCTGCGATGAAAATTGGGGTTCATGTCTCTTTCAAATCTGGTTTCCTCAGTGTGTATGCCCAGGAGTGGGATTGCTGGGTCATATGGCAGTTCTATTTCCAGTTTTATGATTATCTCAATAGATGCAAAAAAAGCCTTTGACAAAATTCAACATCCATTTATGATTAAAGCTCTCCAGAAAGCAGGAATAGAAGGAACATACCTCAACATAATAAAAGCTATATATGACAAACCCACAGCAAACATTACCCTCAATGGTGAAAAATTGAAAGTATTTCCCCTGAAATCAGGAACAAGACAAGGGTGCCCACTCTCACCACTATTATTCAACATAGTTTTGGAAGTTTTGGCCACAGCAATCAGAGCAGAAAAAGAAGTAAAAGGAATCCAGATAGGAAAAGAAGAAGTGAAACTCTCACTGTTTGCAGATGACATGATCCTCTACATAGAAAACCCTAAAGACTCTACCAGAAAATTACTAGAACTAATCAACAAATATAGTAAAGTTGCAGGATATAAAATTAACACACAGAAATCCCTTGCATTCCTATACGCTAACAATGAGAAAACAGAGAAATTAAGGAAACAATACCATTCACCATTGCAACAAAAAGAATAAAATACTTAGGAGTATATCTACCTAAAGAAACAAAAGACCCATACATAGAAAACTATAAAACACTGATGAAAGAAATCAAAGAGGACACAAACAGATGGAGAAATATACTGTGTTCATGGATTGGAAGAATCAATATTGTCAAAATGGCTATACTACCCAAAGCAATCTATAGATTCAATGCAATCTCTATCAAGCTACCAACAGTATTTTTCACAGAACTAGAACAAATAATTTCACAATTTGTATGGAAATACAAAAAACCTCGAATAGCCAAAGTAATCTTGAGAAAGAAGAATGGAACTGGAGGAATCAACCTGCCTGACTTAAGGCTCTACTACAAAGCCACAGTCATCAAGACAGTATGGTCCTGGCACAAAGACAGAAATATAGATCAATGGAACAGAATAGAAAGCCCAGAGATAAATCAAGGAACCTATGGACACCTTATCTCCAGCAAAGGAGGCAAGAATAATGGAAAAAAGACAATGGAAAAAAGACAACCTCTTTAACAAGTGGTGCTGGGAAAACTGGTCAACCACTTGTAAAAGAATGAAACTAGAACACTTTCTAACACCATACACAAAAATAAACTCAAAATGGATTAAAGATCTAAATGTAAGACCAGAAACTATAGAACTACTAGAGGAGAACATAGATAAAACACTCTCCGACATAAATCACAGCAGGATCCTCTATGACCCACCTCCCAGAATATTGGAAATAAAAGCAAAAATAAACAAATGGGACCTAATGAAACTTAAAAGCTTTTGCACAACAAAGGAAACTATAAGCAAGGTGAAAAGACAGCCCTCAGATTGGGAGAAAATAATAGCAAATGAAGAAACAGACAAAGGATTAATCTCAAAAATATACAAGCAACTCCTGAAGCTCAATTCCAGAAAAATAAATGACCCAATCAAAAAATGGGCCAAAGAACTAAACAGACATTTCTCCAAAGAAGACATACAGATGGCTAACAAACACATGAAAAAATGCTTAACATCGCTCATTATCAGAGAAATGCAAATCAAAACCACAATGAGGTACCATTACATGCCAGTCAGGATGGCTGCTATCCAAAAGTCTACAAGCAATAAATGCTGGAGAGGGTGTGGAGAAAAGGGAACCCTCTTACACTGTCGGTGGGAATGCAAACTAGTACAGCTGCTATGGAGAACAGTGTGGAGATTTCTTAAAATCAGCTCTTTTGTCTCAGCTCATTCAAACATCTTTGCAAAAAGTCCAGAAAATTTTAAAACTTTATTTTTGCCTTCTTTTCATATATGGTGTTTCCCTAAAGAACATCAGATTTTGGTTGTCCACCAAATTAGAAACGATATTTGTCACCTTAAGAGCTGATAGACCAAAACGCAGTTTGAACACTGAAAATGCATATTTTAGTACAGAGCATTGGGGAATGAAGCATTATAGCCATATCATTATTCAAACCATTTAACAGGTTAAAAGTCCCAAATCCCAACAAGCCCTAAATCACCCCTACCAAAAGTTAGAGTCATTTATAAAGAGGTTACCAAGACATGTTTTGTTGTTATCCATCTATATACTTACTAGGTTTCAAAATATCATTAGAAAATATTTTCTACCCCTCTCCTCTGGGAAATTTTCTGCTGCCCAATTTTATTCTTTGGCCATAGGCAAGTAGATTTAATTTACATAAAATATTCCTCCAAGCTGTAAACCATTTAAGCATTTTTTTCCCAGAAGTAATCTTGCTATTACTGTTTTCTGTTAAATTTATATATATGTGTGTATATATATATATATATATGTGTGTGTATATATGTATTATATATATATATATGTGCACATATTCATATGGAACAATCTCAGTTATGTCTAGGTTTTTTTTAAGAAGAAATTTAGTTCTTGAATAAGGATAAATATTATTTTCTGATTAAAAATCTGATGAAAGCTTGTCAGAGTCTGACATAGTGAATAACAAGACTTAATTTCTTAGGATCAAAAGTTCAAATAAACTTAGAACTAATGAGCATTTTTCCATATTTTAGTTAAATTCTGAGCTATTCTTACCCCCCACCCTGAAGATTTAAATTAATAATTATTCAAACTAAATTTCCCCAAACCTCAATTTCAGATTTTAACTTATGTCCAAATACTGTCAAATTCTCAAATGACTTAAGTTTTGTTAAAAACTTCAGTCAATTGTAAATTGACTTGCCCTATGGATATTCAAAATCAATTTTTATATTGTATTTTTAGAAGCAAATGTGAAATAGTTCCTTAAAAATAACCCTAACACTCATTATAGTTTTCTTCCCGTCTTTGGTGAAGGCTGTCTCTGCTTAGTAATACAATTTCCAGCAGATAATTCTAGAGGTGAATCTTCAGGGTCTGTGAGTGGATGAGGAAGGCAGGGGTGAAGCAAGGACAGGCTGGGCCATCTGGAGGCTTGATTCAGTGGACATACGTGAGTACAAGATTTGGTTCTGAACAAGGGCTTGAAAGAGATATTAGCCCTGAAGAAGAGCAGCTGAGGAAAAAAACATGAGAGACGAGAAAGCCAAGAGGTTGCTGTCTGGGCAAAGGGTTAGGCAGCCAAGCAACGAGGCACTTCTGTGCGTTGTGACAGGTCCCGCACGTTCAGCCGCCCTCCCAGGATCTGCCTTGTCGCTGCAAAAGTGACTGGTTCCCCAGTTAAGAAACAAACAAACCAAAAAAAACCCAGTGTTCCAAATAGCATGTGCTTCACAGTTCACTCTGCCTGTTATGCGATGAAATCTTGCTGTCTATGCACTGCCAGGAGTGGACCCATTTACATACTAATCCACGTGGCATCACCAAATTCTCAGAATTACCCTAGATGGTGCAGCCCACGATTAACTGTGTGCACGTGGGGAAAAAACCAACAACTTGTAACTGTGACTCAGTCTCCCAGCCCCTTTGTGATGCATGGCACTGGGGTTAACACCACATCCCGACTGGGAGTACCAGGGACAACTTTATTTTCTTTTCCATTGTATTCCTATCCTCTCCAGGGTTATCCTGCCCTCAGACAAGCTAATTCACTTACCACATACTCTAAGTAGAAATATACTACCTCCTAGGTGTAGGGTTGGAGAAGGAAATGGCAACCCACTCCAGTACTCTTGCCTAGAGAATCCCAGGGACGGAGGAGCCTGGTGGGCTACAGTCCATGGGGTTGCTAAGAATAGGACACGACTGAGTGCTTCACTTTCACTTTTCACTTTCATGCATTGGAGAAGGAAATGGCAACCCACTCCAGTGTTCTTGCCTGGAGAATCCCAGGGACAGAGTAGCCTGGTGGGCTGCCGTCTATGGGGTCGCACAGAGTCGGACATGACTGAAGCGACTTAGCAGCAGCAGCAGCAGGTATAGGGTATCATATAGTGATTAATCTTGTGTATTTGTCTTTGTGTGTGTGTGTGTGTGTATGTATATCTTTCATTCATCAACACATATTTACTGAGTATATCATAAATACACTAGACCCAACCCAGACAAGGGAGATACAAAAATTAAAAAGAAAGCCTAGGTCCCTGTTCCTGTAGAGCTGGCATTCTAGTGGAAGATGATAGGTAATAAGCAAGGGAAAAAAATAAACAAAATAGTTTCAGAGACAGTCTTTGTCATGTTAATTGCTCAGTCCTGTCTGACCCTTTGTGACCTCATGGACTGTAGCTCACCAGGCTCCCCTGTCCATGGAGTTCTCCAGGCAAGAACACTGGAGTGGGTTGCCATTCCCTTCTCCAGAGGATCTTCCCAGTCCAGGGATTGAACCCGGATCTTCTGCATTGCTGGCAAATATTTTATGATATAAGCTACAGGGAAGTCCCTCAGAGACAGTAATGAAGTCATTTAATTTACAGTGAGCTGTGATTTCTAGGCAGTCATTTTACATACTAAGAAATAAATCTAACATAAATTGTTTTCATATGTAGTGAAAATATGAAATATGAAGGCTGAGACTGTCGCTGTGTTTAGACACTTACTTAAATGTTTTCTTTTTCATTTTGCAGTTTCCTTTTCATATTTTGGGGCCATTAGTTGTTTTCCTAGTTCCAAACATTTTTGTAGGCTCTTAAAAATTTCTGAGAACCATGGCACTGTGTTCATAGACCCTGGTGAATAAGCACACTCTCCTTCTAGACTATGTGAAGGTTTGTATTTCATGCTGATGGTGATGGGAAGATTTGCTACATATCAGGGGAGCTCCACCTTCTTCTGCCCCAACACACAGGATGCACACTCCCATCACTTACAGGGCTCAACCCAGAAGGTATTTCTAACTCAGGGGCTTATCAGAAACTACAGGACGTTTGAAGGTTAGTAAATCAAAAAGAGGCATACATATGGAAAGCCCCTGGTGGGATGTACTTCCACTTTGAAAATTACTGCGATATACATATATAGTACTTTTATGCTTGCATGTTAATTGGTGTTGAAAGGTTAAAAAGTAGCTGTTGCTCCAGGAAGGGAAGACAGTTATGACACTGCACAGGATCACCAATGGGGGAATTTATTTTCAGTTGTTCCCCTAATCAGAAAGTTACTGTTGTTGTTTAGTCACTAAGTCGTATCCAACTCTCTGCAACCCGATGGACTGTAGTCTGACAGGCTCCTTTGTCCATGGGATTCTCCAGGCAAGAATACTGGAGTGGGTTGCCATTTCCTTCTCCAAATCAGAAAGTTATACTTCTCACACATACCAGAAAAAAAGTAGTTTTAACTCATTGCTTATCAAAACATCAATCAGAAAGTAAAGAGAGTAAAACCGAGGAAGAAACACAGAAAGCTTAAAAGGCCACAGGTTAGTTCAGGAAAATATTTCAGTTTTTCGGTCCTAGAACCAGACTTGTTAGTCATATCCTAGCTGTGAGACCCTGGACAAGTTAGTCAACATCTCTGAACCTCAGATTGCATATCTGTAAAATGGAATAATTATTATCCTTACTTCATGGAGTCGTGATCATTAAGTGAAGTGACCCAGGTTTGCCCCAGCAGTTCAGCAAATATTAGCTGTTAGCAGAGAGAGTGGCTGCACTGAGCAGAAAATGAAGTTTTTGGAAGACTAATCAACAACGTGGATAACTGGTACTTTACAAAATTTATTATTTAGAAATTCCCATGTCAGAATTTCATATATGGGGAAAATTTTGACTAATAATATTGGCCTGACAATTTTTTTTCAAAATTAGTAGTCAGAATTATAGAAAGAGAAAGCAAATTTCCAAATGTACTACCTCATTTCAGAATAGTTTTGAATAGCACGTGTTAGAAACTCAAAAGTGGCCTAAGTTTGAGAAAAACAAGAAGAGGTAGAGTCTAGCTTCTTTTACATCGAGTTCTTTATAGAGAAGAAACTGAAATCCAGACACCATGGTGTCAGAAACCCCATGTGTATATGTTAATGCATAGAATTATAATGTACATATAGTTCTCATTCATTCTCAACTAATCTTTGTGATGTATTCTTAAACCTTTGATTGAAAGATTCCTTCAAGTTATTGGAACTGATAGAAACTTGGCCCAAATAAAGTCTTCCTGGTGCCCAAATGGCCATGGCGTCAACCAGGCAGGTCTTTAATGGAGACCCACTCCGGTATTCTTGCTGGGAATATCCCATGGACAGAGGAACCCGGCAGGCTACAGTCCCTGGGGGTCACCAGAAGTTGGACATATACTTCTACATTTGTCATCTGTGTGTTCATCTGTTCATTTGATGATGAGGAAACTGATATTTAATAAAAGACCATCATTGAACATCAACTTAGCAGAACCATGGTAGAATCCTGGACTCTTGATGGCTCCCAGGGACTCAACCCATCTTCCATGACTAACTCTAGGATGGGGAAGCAATCCTGACTGCATAGATGATGGAATTTCCTGTGGACGTTGAATCCAGGACCATGAGTCAGGCTACAGCACAGCTTCAAGCTACATGGGAATATCAGGATTCTTGGGAAACAGACTGCAGAGCATCATAAACCAAACCCACCTGAAAATAGGGCTGTGTGCTTTCAGAAAGGTTCTGGGAAGCCAGCCAGACATTCGTGTACATTTTTTTAATGTGTCAGCTGCTGCACGGGTATTTTGAGAAGCACTTTGGGAAGTCACAGCAGGAGCTTGGCTTTTGTGTTTTGAAAGTGCCAGCTTTATTGCAACTCAAACAGAAATAAAAGGGAAACAGCATCATTACCTGGCAGGTTTTTCAGTGCGATTCCAGCAGAGATTCTTGCTTTTCTAGCTTTAACATGCTTGCCTCCCCAGCTTTATGAAAAAAGAACACTATCTGGGAGGGACCTGAACCAAATATGAAACGTGGTTTCAACAATTTCATACCACTTTTACCAGGAAGTGCTTTCACTGGAACATTTTGGTTTACTGAGAACCTCTTCTTTTGAGAGACAGAACATTCTTTCATTTGATGACCTTAAGAGCCTTTTTACCTTTAGCTGGAAAGAGGGAAGAGAAAAATGGAACTCCAGTGGAAAGGTAATTGTACATCTCTGTCATGCGCTTTCTTGCTGAGCTACATAATGGTTCATAAGCTCTTAACTGAAACTTATAAAAGTGTTCCCAATTGTTAATTCAGGATCTGTAGCCAGCTTAGAAATTGTTGAAATGTACAAAATAAATGGAAGAAAAAAAAAAAAAAAACCCAGCAGGGAAAGAAATTCTAGGTCATGCTTTTAAAAGCTGCTTGACCAAGAAGAAGTTTCTTTCAGAGAATGGGAACAGTTTCAGAGTTCAGTTTGCTATGTCGTCGGTTTTGCTGGGCACAATATGTACATCTCTGGTGCAAATCACTCAGTGTTTAGAGGGAGTTTGATTCTAGCTCCTGTGAAATGCAGATACATTGAATGGTATGGAATCCTGCCTACCACCAGTAATCTTAGATTGTGTAGCTTAGTTAAGCCTCCATTGCACTCTCTTGTTAATGGTGGTTAGAAAGAATTTTAAGTTGAGGTCAGATACAGGAGACACAATTATTGCACAGCAAGAATACATTAAATTTTCAAGACAGTCCTAAAATTTCTGAAAGAAACCTGAGGAAAAGACTGCAATGCACATAGGAAATGATATGCATGAGTGAGCTGATGATGCCAAGTCAGGATATTTTCCTGTGTCAGGGCACATAGTCATCATCTGTGAGTAGAATGGGTAGAATGCACTGTGGTTTTCCCACTCGGCAACACAGAGGCTGAGGTTTCCCAAAATAAAACATTCTTGTCACTCAGCGTGTCTTCCTTCCCTTCCCTCTGATCACCCAACTTTGGTTAATTTCTAGTCAACTCTCAGATCTCACTGGAATGTCATTTCCTCAGAGAAGCCTTCCCTGAATAGGTCTGCATGGATTTGAATGTCTCCATAATATGCTTTCTTTCTAGTCCCATGTCGTACATGTCATAGTTGGTTTTGCATTTGCATGAGTATGAGATTAATGGCTGTCTCCCAAAGTTTCCTTAGAGTTCAGTCACGGACCAGTTTGGTAGTAGGTCTTCAAGAGATGTTGGCTAATGAACAATTAAGTGTAGGGATAAACACACAAGTCAATTGAAAGGATAGAATGGAGGCCCTGGAGTAAATGTATCTCCTACTCGAAGGGAAAAGAACTCAACAGTCTTGACTATATTATTAGAACCAAAACAGACCACTCTCTCTTAACTTTCATAACTTACACATAAAATTCATCAAAATTATCTTTATTTTTCATTTATTTTTATTAGTTGGAGGCTAATTACTTTACAATATTGTAGTTAAAATTATCTTCTGTTTATATAACTTCTGAGGCTGCCCATCTAAACATTTCACACAATGTCCAGCACCAAAACACGCTCACGTTATATTAAAAAATTTAAACCATATCTGATATGGTGGAATGATATGGAATAATTTATTCTACAGCTGAGACTGGAGGATCCCTGAGAGGGAAACTTCAGAGAAGGGAGACTGCAAAGGCCAACACAAGGCTTCCACATTTTCTCCTGGTGTCTCTGCCATAAACAGCAATTGCCCAGTTCCCTGCACTGAACACCCTGGTGAAACACCACAGAGCCTCTCCTCAACCTGCATTCGCCCAGTTTTACTGTGCACTTTAAAAATAACCTAACTATAGAAAAGTGATTCTGTATCTCTATGGTAATGAATTAAAGTAAAAGGTAAACATCTCCAAGGATTTAAAATTAGATGCTAAAAGTCATCTGTGAAAAGTAGTTCTTTCTATGCTCACTTCCCCCCTATCCCTAGAAGCAGAGGGCTTTCCACCCACTACACAGCTGCCTGGAAGAGGCTGCATTCTAGATTCAACTTCAGTGACAGTTAAGGAGAAAAGTCTAACGTGAAATCCCAGTGACACTAGTGAAAATAAACATGGCTGAGGCCATAAGTTAAGAACGACAGGTCTAGATAACATTCTAGTTCTTGAAATGGCAAATACTGGTATATCACTTGTAATGGAGGCCTGATTTAGTGCTCATTTAAATAACTACCTAGTCCTTACTTCTTTTCGCTCTCTTTTAAAAATTTTTTGTAAAATAAAGGGCATACTATTAAGACTTTCTACATTTTCAGATATATGCAGCTATGTTTCATGAATGATCATACAATTTGTAGTATTCATTTAAATTATTATATATTAGCTTCCCTTCTGCTTCTCCCCCAACACAAACACTGCAACTATCATATGTGTTCCAAAGCCCTGTCTAAACTGTTCATAATTATGACAGTCTAAAATGCTTTTAGAATCTCACCTATTTGAGAAAACTTGATTGACTCCCTACATTCCATGATTATCATTAGACCTAGAATTATTTTGAATATTATCTGCAAGTGAAACTGAAAGTTACTCAGTTGTGTCCGACTCTTTGCAACGCCATGCACTATAGTGTCTGTGGAATTCTCCAGGCTAGAATACTGGAGTGGTTAGCCTTCCCTTCTCCAGGGGATCTTTCCAACCCAAGGATCAAACCCAGGTCTCCCTCATTGCAGGCAGATTCTTTACCAGCTGAGCCACAAGGGAAGCCCAGGAATACTAGAGTGGGTAGCCTATCCCTTCTCTATCAGATCTTCCCCACCCAAGAATCAAACTGGGGTCTCCTACATTGCAGGCAGATTCTTTACCAACTGAGTTATCAGTTCAGTTCAGTTGCTCAGGCAAGTCTGACTCTTTGCAACCCCATGGACTGCAGCACACCAGACTCCCAGTCCATCACCAGCTCCCAGAGTTAAATCAAACTCATATCCATTGAGTTGGTGATGCCATTCAACCATCTCATCCTCTGTCGTCCCCTTCTCCTCCTGCCTTCAATTTTTCCCAGAATCAGGGTGTTTTCAAATGAGTCATTTCTTAGAGTCAGGTGGCCGAAGTATTGGAGTTTCAGCTTCAACATCAGTGCTTCCAGTGAATATTCAGGACTGATTTCCTTTAAGATGGACTGGTTAGATCTCCTTGCTGTCCAAGGGACTCTCAAAAGTCTTCTCCAACACCACAGTTCAAAGCATCAATTCTTTGGTGCTCAGCTTTCTTTATAACCCAACTCTCACATCCATACATGACTACAGGAAAAACCATAGCTTTGACAAGATGGACCTTTGTTGGCAAAGTAATGCCTCTGTTTTTTAATATGCTGTCAAGGTTTGTCATAACTTTTCTTTCAAGGAGTAAGTGTCTTTTAATTTCATGGCTGCAGTCACCATCTGCAGTGATTTTGGAGCCACAAAAATTAAAGTCTGTCACTGTTTCCATTGTTTCCCCTATCTGTTTGCCATGAAGTGAATGGGACCAGATGCCATGATCTTAGTTTTCTGAATGCTGAGCTTTAAGCCAACTTTTTCACTCTCCTCTTTCACTTTAATCAAGAGGCTCTTTAGTTCTTCTTCACTTTCTGCCATAAGGGTAGTGTCATGTGCATATCTGAAGTTATTGATATTTCTCCCAGAAGTGTTGATTCCAGCTTGTGCTTCATCCAGCCAGTGTTTTTCATGATATACTCTGCATAGAAGTTAAATAAGCAGGGTGACAACCTACAATCTTGACACACTCCTTTCCTGATTGGAACCAGTCTGCTGTTGCATGTCCAGTTCTAACTGTTGCTTCTTGACCTGCATACAGATTTCTCAGGAGGCAGGTCAGATGGTCTGGTATTCCCATCTCTTGAAGAATTTTCCACAGTTTGCTGTAATCCACAAAGTCAAAGGTTTTGGCTCAGTCAAAAAAGGAGAAGTATATGTTTTTCTGGAACTCTCTTGCTTTTACTATGATCCAATAGATGTTGACAATTTGATCTCTGGTTCCTCTGCCTTTTCTAAATCCAGCTTGAACATCTAGAAGTTCACAGTTCATATACTGTTGAAGCCTGGCTTGGAGAATTTTGAGCAAATTTGTTAGCATGTGAGATAAGTGTAATTGTGTGGTAGCTTGAGCATTCTTTGACATTGCCTTTCTTTGGGATTGGAAGGAAAATTGACTTTTTACAGTCCTGTGGCTACTGCTGAGTTTTCCAAATTTGCTGGCATATTGAGAGCAGCACTTTCAAAGCATCATCGTTTAGGATTTGAAATAGCTCAACTAGAATTCTACCACCTCCACTAGCTTTCTTCATAGTGATGCCTATTAAGGCCCACTTGACTGCACATTACAGGTTGTCTGGCTCTAGGTGAGTGATCACACCATCATGATTATCTGGGTCATGAAGATCTTTGTTGTACAGTTCTTCTGTTATTCTTGCCACCTCTTCTTAATATCCTCTTCTTCTGTTAGATCCATACCATTTCTGTCCTTTATTGTCCCAATCTGTACATGAAATATTCCCTTGGTATTTCTAATTTTCTTGAGATCTCTAGTCTTTTGCTTTCTATTGTTTTCCTCTAATTGTTTTCACTCATTACTGAGGAAGGCCTTTATCTCTCCTTGCTATTCTTTGGAACTCTGCATTCCAACAGATATATCTTTCTTTTTCTCCTTTGATTTTTGCTTCTCTTTTTCTCAGCTATTTGTAAGGCCTCCTCAGACAAATATTTTTCCCTTGTGCATTTCTTTTTCTTGGGGATGGTCTTGATCCCTGCCTTCTGTACAATGTCACAAACCTCCATCCATAGTTCTTCAGGCACTCTATCAGATATAATCCCTTGAATCTATTTGTTACTTCTACTGTATAATCATAAGGGATTTGATTTAGGTCATACCTGAATGGTCTAGTGGTTTTCTCTACTTTCTTCAATTGAAGTCTGAATTTGACAATAAGGAGTTCATGATCTGAGCCACAGTCAGCTCCCAGTCTTGTTTTTGCTGACTGTATAGAGCTTCTCCATCGTTGGCTGCAAAGAATATAATCAATCTGATTTCAGTATTGACCATCTAGTGAGGTCCAAGTGTGGAGCCTTCTTTTGTGTTGTTCAAAGAGGGTGTTTGCTATGACCAGTGCGTTCTCTGTTAGCCTTTGACCAGCTTTGTTTTGTACTCCGAGGTCAAATTTGCCTGTTGCTCCAGGTATCTCTTGACTTCCTACCTTTGTATTCCAGTCCCCTATAATGAAAAGGACATCTTTTTTGGGTGTTAGTTTTTTCGGTGTTAGTTCTAGAAGGTCTTGTCGGTCTTCATAAACCATTCAGCTTCAGCTTCTTCAGCATTACTGCTCAAGGCATAGACTTGGATTACTGTGATATTGAATGGCTTGCCTTGGAAATAAACAGAGATGATTCTGTTGTTTTTTAGATTGCATCCAGGTGCTGCATTTCGAACTCTTTTGTTGACTATGATGGCTACTCCATTTCTTCTAAGGGACTCTTGCCCACAGTAGTAGATACAATGGTCTTCTGAGTTAAATTCAGCCATTCCAGTCCATTTTAGTTAGCTGATTCCTAAAATGTCAATGTTCACTCTTGCCATCTCCTGTTTGACCACTTCCAATTTGCCTTGATTCATGGACCTAACATTCCAGGTTCCTATGCAATATTGCTATTTATAGCATCAGGCTTTACTTCCATCACCTGTCACATCTACAACTGGATGATATTGTTGCTTTGGCTCCGTCTCTTCATTCTTTCTGGGTTTATTTCCCCACTGATCTCCAGTAGCATGTTGGGCACCTGCTGACCTGGGGAGTTCATCGTCTGTGTCCTATCTTTTTGCCTTTCATACTGTTCATGGGGTTCTCATGGCAAGAATGCTGAAATGATTTTCCATTCCCTTCTCCAGTGGACCACGTTTTGTCAGAACTCTCCACCATGACCCGTCCATCTTGGGTGGTCATAGGGCATGGCTCATAGTTTCATTGAGTTAGACAAGGCTGTGGTCCATGTGATCAGATTGTTTAGTTTTCTGTGATTGTGGTTTTCAGTCTGTCTGCCCGCTAATGGAGAAGGGTAAAAGGCTTATGGAAGCTTCCTGATGGGAGAGACTGGCTGCAGGGAAACTGGGTCTTCTTCTGGTGGATAGGGCCAAGCTCAGTAAATCATTAATCCAATTTTCTGTTGATGGGTGGGGCTGTGTTCCCTCCCTGTTATTTACTGGAGCCAAACTATTATCTGTATTATTGTATAATCTGTATTATCTATTATCTGTAAAATTTATTTAAAACATGAACTTTCTTATTTATTCATTTATATAGCTACTCCCGTTCAAGGTCAGGAGGGGCGGCCGTGAGGAGATACCCCTTGTCCAAGGTAAGGAGCAGCAGCTGCGCTTTGCTGGAGCAGCCGTGAAGAGATACCCCACGCCCAAGGTAAGAGAAACCCAAGTAAGACGGTAGGTGTTGCGAGAGGGCATCAGAGGGCAGACACACTAAAACCACAATCACAGAAAACCAGCCAGTCTGATCACAGGACCACAGCCTTGTCTGACTCAATGAAACTAATCCATGCCGTGTGGGGCCACCCAAGACGGTCGGGTCATGGTGGAGAGGTCTGACAGAATGTGGTCCACTGGAGAAGGGAATGGCAAACCACTTCAGTATTCTTGCCTTGAGAACCCCATGAACAGTATGAGAAGGCAAAATGATAGGATACTGAAAGAGGAACTCCCCAGGTTGGTAGGTGCCCAATATGCTACTGGAGATCAGTAGAGAAATAACTCCAGAAAGAATGAAGGGATGGAGCCAAAGAAAAAACAATACCCAGTTGTGGATGGGATTGGTGATAGAAGCAAGGTCCGATGCTGTAAAGAGCAATATTGCATAGGAACTTGGAATGTTAGGTCCATGAATCAAGGCAAATTGGAAGTGGTCAAATTGGAAGAATAGCAAGGAGAGATAAGAAAGCCTTCCTCAGTGATCAATGCAAAGAAATAGAGGAAAACAACAGGATAGGAAAGACTAGAGATCTCTTCAAGAAAATTAGAGAACATTTCATGCAAAGATGGGTTCTATAAAGGATAGAAATGGTATGGACCTAACAGAAGAAGAAGATATTAAGAAGAGGTGGCAGGAATACACAGAAGAACTGTACAAAAAAGATCTTCATGACCCAGATAATCATGATGGTATGATCACTCACTTAGAGCCAGACGTCCTGGAATGTGATGTCAAGTGGGCCTTAGAAAGCATCACTACGAACAAAGCTAGTGGAGGTAATGGAATTCCAGTTGAGCTATTTTAAATCCTGAAAGATGATGCTGTGAAAGTGCTGCACTCAATATGCCAGCAAATTTGGAAAACTCAGCAGTGGCCACAGGACTGGAAAAGGTCAGTATTCATTCCAATCCCAAAGAAAGGCAATGCCAAAGAATGCTCAAACTACTGCACAGTTGCACTCATCTGACACACTAGTAAAGCAATGCTCAAAATTCTCCAAGCCAGGCTTCAACAATATGTGACCCGTGAACTTCCAGATGTTCAAGCTGGGTTTAAAAAGGCAGAGGAACCAGAAATCAAATTGCCAGCATCTGCTGGATCATCAAAAAAGCAAGAGAGTTCCAGGAAAACATCTTTTTCTGCTTTATTGAGTATGCCAAAGCCTTTGACTGTGTGGATCGCTATAAACTGTGGAAAATTCTGAAAGAGACGGGCATACCAGACCACCTGCCCTGCCTCTTGAGAAACCTATATGCCGGTCAGGAAGCAACAGTTAGAACTGGACATGGAACAACAGACTGGATCCAAATAGGAAAAGGAGTACGTCAAGGCTGTATATTGTCACCCTGCTTATTTAACTTCTATGCAGAATACGTCATGAGAAATGCTGGGCTGGAAGAAGCACAAGCTGGAATCAAGATTGCCGGGAGAAATATGAATAACCTCAGATATGCAGATGACACCACCCTTATGGCAGAAAGTGAAGAGGAACTAAAAAGCCTCTTGATGAAAGTGAAAGAGGAGAGTGAGAAAGTTGGCTTAAAGCTCAACGTTCAGAAAACTAAGATCATGGCATCTGGTCCCATCACTTCATGGCAGATAGTTGGGGAAACAGTGGAAACCGTGCCAGACTTTAATTTGGGGGACTCCAAAGTCACTGCAGATGGTTATTGCAGCCATGAAATTAAAAGACGCTTAATCCTTGGAAGGAAAGTCATGACCAACCTAGACAGCATATTAAAAAGCAGAGACATTACTTTGCCAACAAAGGTCTATTTAATCAAGTCTATGGTTTTTCCAGTGGTCATGTATGGATGTGAGAGTTGGACTGTGAGGAAAGCTGAGCACCAAAGAATTGATGCCTTTGAACTGTGGTGTTGGAGAAGACTCTTGAGAGTCCCTTGGACTGCAAGGCTGTCCATCCTAAAGGAGATCAGTCCTGGGTGTTCATTGGAAGGACTGATGCTGAAGCTGAAACTCCAATACTTTGGCCACCTCATGCAAAGAGTTGACTCACTGGAAAAGACCCTGATGCTGGGAGGGATTGGGGGCAGGAGGAAAAGGGGACGACAGAGGATGAGGTGGCTGGATGGCATCACTGACTCGATGAACATGAATTTGAGTAAACTCGGGGACTTAGTGAGGGACAGGGAGGCCTGGCGTGCTGCGATTCATAGGGTTGCAAGGAGTCGGACACAACTGAGCGACTGAACTGACTGATAATAATTTTTGCATATAGAAGATATAGTCACTCCTAGGAGTCAGTTGCCCCAAGTTTGAGTTCTACTCTGAATGGTGTAAAACCTTTGAAATAGAACTTAGTACCTCAGTAACTATGATATTTACTCTTTAGATCCAAGGGGTTAGAGCAGTGCTAAAGGTCCCTTCCATTTTTGATACTTAAGACTAAATTACAGTAATTGTTTACTTGATGAATGACATTCTACTTAGCATCTAATGTATATTCTTCCATTCAATTTTGCCAACCATTCCATGTGGTATGTGCTATTATTATTGAGAATGAGAAAAGGAGATACAAAAGGGTAGTAAAACTTTCCTAGAATCATTCAGCAGGAATCAGTGGAGCTGGGATGAAAATTCAGGTCTGACTTAAAACTATTCTGCACAATGTCTAAATCAGAGGTCAACAGAGTGGAGATAAACTTACCCAAATGTTATATTCGATCGCTTCAGAAAATGTCAGTGGTACCTCTGGTTATGAATTATTTTGATTAATATGAATTATTCAGTCACATAGAAACAAGAATATTTTATGCCTCCAATTCTCCATGGACCCTAAGCTATACTGTATCCACACATCTCCCCTTGGCATCTCCCCTCACCAGATTCTACCACATAAACATACAGGCTCATGGGTGCACATAAGTGTGTGAACATACAAACGGAGTTCTAGATGAAGGATATCTACCTATCATACATCTATATTAAACCACAATGATTTTTTGTAACTCGACCTTTATATAATAAGATTAATGTGTTTGAAGTTGGCGTTTCATCAAAATAACAGTACTTTTCATTTCCAAAAAATACCTACAGGGATAGCCACAAATATACAAAGCTAATGCCTAAAACTATTTGACCTACTTTCTTATTTCCAGAAACTTTTTTCTCACATTATTTTTGCTTAAGGCAGCAACAGAGGAGAATCAAAAATATATTCAATTTGATAAAAATCAATTAAACAGGATCCTGAGCTAAATTTTGGGTGATCTTTATTTTTAATCTTGGTTCATCAATTTTGAAAGCAGTCTCCATAGTCTGTAGAAGTGTTGCAATACATCACATTCTAATATAAAACTGAAAAAATGTGGGGGAAAAAAGTGTATAAATCTGTAGTCATTAGCTTAAGCAACTAACTTATCTATTAGAGAGCATGTTTTCATTATATTCTGGTAGTAATTCCTTGGTTAACCTTACATATTCTCATTTTATTTAAGTAATTTCAGATTTAACTAAAGGAAAATCAGTACTATTTGGGATTTTAATGGAATGATAAATTTAGTTTCTCCCAGGTATATATATGAGTAATAAACAGAGAATTACATACCCATATGTTGATCGGAAATAGAATGAAGAAATAATACATATATAGAGAGATCAATATACATATATAAATTAAAACACATAAAAGCAAAGTTTTTAAAAAGCTGAATATTTGTCATCACCAAAGGAAAATGCTTCCTGAATTGAAAATCTCATAAGATAAATAGAAATGCAAAAGTGTCATAAAATAAAAATTGAGGAATTTCACTTTCAAAAACAGTGTGTTAGTAATTTGGATCAGCCTCCTATTGAGAATTAGAAAAGGTGACAGCAATTAAAAACATATACTTGAAAGTATGGAAAAGCTAAAAATAGTAAAGAGTCAGTGGCCCAGCACCTAGGGAAATAGTGAAATTGAGAGATATGAGCCTGTCATTTGAGATCACTTTTGCCTTTGCTGATGCAGCTGAAAGGCTAAGTCGCACCTTTGAAAGCTTGTTAAAGTTAGGGAGCAAGAGTTGACGTATAATAGCTGAGTATGAAAGTCCAGATAAAATACTTCCCTTTAGGTAGGAATCCTGAAGAGCTATCCTCCAATAATCAGGAAGAGCCAGAGGTAAACAACAGTTGGCAGAGACGACAGACCAGCTTTGCATCATGTTGAATTGAGAAATATCTGAAATTGCTATTGAACTGAGGCTAGAAGAATCAGAAGATGCATTTCTCTTGTATGAAGAAAATATTACCCTGGAATTCAAATGATTTCTACAAAGAAGTTTTAAATATCGTATCAAGTATACCATCAATGGAGATGCACCAGGAATGAGGAGACACAGGAGATGAGAAAACATCATGAATGACAAACAGTAAAAACAACAGCCGGTTCAAATAGACCTACAGGAGCTCCGTAAAGTAGAATTATCAGGCACAGACTTTACAGCGACTGTATTCAAGAACTAAGAAAAGTTGTGACAAAAGATTTAAAACTATAAAAAATGACACATCCAGTATGAAAAGGAGCCAAATCGGAGTCCACAACCAAAACTTCTAATGACAGAAATTAAGAACTCAGTGTTTGGTTTCAGTAAGCAACTGAAGAAACAATTCACGAACTGGAAGATAGCTCAGAGTGAAACATCCAGAATGAAGACAAAAATTAGAAAACACAGAAGAGTGCTGAGAGACAAAAGGGATATAGTGAAAACATGTTATGTACAAAATTTGGAATTTCAGAAGGAAAGCAAAAAAGCGAATGGATCAGGAACTGTATTTGAAGATCATGCCTAAGAATTTTTCAAAATTAGAGAAACTGTGTAATTCATAGATTAAAGACTAATGATCTCTAAGTTGGATAAATAAAAAGAAATTCATATCTAAATATATCATAATGAGACCAATGAGAATAAAAGACAAGAAATCTTAAAAGTTGCTGTGGTAGGCAAAATTCTGAGGTGACGCTCAAGACTCCTACCCACTGAGATACACATCCTATATAATCTGTCCACCCCCGCATTGAAAGAGACCTGTGAATATGATGGAATAGTCCTCCCTTGATTAGCTTATATCACATCCCAGTGGTGGTGGGATAGCCATACCAGTGATTATGATATATTATATGACTCACTAGTAGCAGAGTGTGGAGAGTGATTCTTCTGGCCTTCAATAAGTAAGATGCTGCCATGTTTTGAGATGACATGGCTAGAACCTGATGGCCTCTAGCAACTGAGAGCAGTCGCAATGAAAAGAAAAATCTGGCTAAATTTTGCTTGACCCTAACCCATAAGAACTGTGAGATAATAAATGTTTCTTGTTTTAAGGCAGTGAGTTTGCCGTAATTCATTACACAGCAATGGCAAACTAACTGATCTCCTTGGACTTCAAGGAGGTCAAATGAGTCAATCCTAAAGGAGATCAACCCTGAATAATCATTGGAAGGAGTGATGCTAAAGCTGAAGCTCCAATATTTTGTCTACCTGATGCAAAGAACCAACTCATTGGAAAAGATCCTACTCTTTAGAAAAGACCCTGATCTTGGGGAAAATGTTGAAGGCAAAAAAGAGAAGAGGGCAGCAGAGGATGAGATGGTTATGTAGAATCAGTGACTCAATGGACATGAATCTGAGTAAACTCTGGAAGATAACAGAGGACAGGGAAGCCTGGGGTGCTACAGTTCATGGAGTCACAAACAGTCAAACAAGACTTAGCAACTGAACAGCAACAACAATTGCAACTAATACAGGAGTATTTGGAAGATAGTGCAGGTTCAGTTCCAGGTGATCTTAATAAAGCAAAGATTTCAATAAAGGGAGTCACAGATTTTTTGGTTTCCCAGTACATTTAAAAGTTATGATTACACTATACTATAATCTATTAAGTGCGCAATAGTACTATGTCTTTTAAAATGTACAGACCTGTGGATTCTTTAATGTCTGAGCCACCAGGGAAGCCCAAATTTAAAAATACCTTATTGCTAAAAAGTGCTAACCATTATCTGAGGCTTCAGCAAGTCATACTAGTAACATCAAAATTCACTGATCAAAGGTGACCAAAAAAGTATAACTATAGTGAAAAAGTTTAAAATATTGCAAGAACTACCAAAATGTGAGACAGAGACACTAAATGAGCAAATGTTATTTCAAAAATGACTTGATGCAGGGTGGCCACAAACCTTTAACTTTTTAAAAATGCAATATCTGCAAAGTGCAATAAAGTGAAATACTGATAACATAAAACAAGGTATGGCTGTATAGATTATTTTCAAAGGAACAATAGATTTGATAGCCATCTTATGAGACATGATAGGAGCCAGAAGACAATAAATGTACAAAAAGAAACTACAAAACTAGAACTCTTTACTCAGTAAAAATATCTTTAAAGAATGAAATTTGAAATAAAAATATTTCCAGACACACAAAAACAGAAAATTTGTTACCAAAAGACTCACATTAAATAAAATTCTAAAAAATGTTAGTTAAGCAGTAAACAATTGACCCTAGATGAAAATTGAAAACTACAAGAAGGAATAATGATCAAAAGATAACATATGTGTGTAAAAATAAATGACTGATAAGGATGCATGTTAATCTTGCTAGATTTCAACTCTGAAATGGCTGCAAACTATGTTTGTATGCTTTTCCATATTATAGCTCACAATTTAAAAGTTTTAAAATGCAAAATGAACAAAATTTAAAAGGATAAAACTTGTTACTTTTGACTACATATACTCTTTAAAGTCCTATTGGCTAAAAGTATCCAATTTAAATATAAAAAACCTAATGTCTTCTTTTTTCAGGGAGCCCATAAAAACTGATGAATAAATCATGAATTCCTAACAGACAAAAAGAACAAAACACATGAATAAAGAATTCTCAGAAAAAGATAAGATACTAGTGAATGAGAATATATTCAATGATACTAACAATGAAATAATCTACTTGGGCTCTTAAATCAATAAATCAGTTCAAAACTCTGATGTTTACTTTGAAGGAGATCTGATTTGTAGGGAAAAAGTGAGTTGAAAGGAGTATGCCAAAATCATTGTGGTAATTGTGTTGTAGTGGTGGAATTCTTAGTAACTTTTTTCATTATTTTCTTCCTTTCCCTCAATACTTTATATTAATTTTAATATTTTAATTATATTTATATTATATTTTAATTTTCAGCATTTCTGAGTTTTGTTGGTATAAATTTGAAGTTTTCTTGAAAACTTACTTGCACCTTTTCTGAACTTGAAATATTCATTGCTATATGTAATTGGAACCATAGACTTAATACCGTATTCTAGGCTCTATTTCACCTCAGATACAAAACAGCTTTGATATCCTCTCTTCAACCCAACACACCATTAAATATTTTTTATTAACTCATTAAGAGACAACACATCTCTACAAATATATAAAGCATGGTTTGTATATGTATTAGATACATGTCACTTCAGTCCAGTTCAGTTCAGTCGCTCAGTCGTGTCTGACTCTTTGCGACCCCATGGCCTGCAGCACGCCAGACTTCCCCGTCCATCACCAATTCCTGGAGTTTACCCAAACTCATGTCCATTGAGTTGGTGATGCCATCCAACCATCTCATCCTCTGTCGTCCCCTTCTCCTTCTGCCTTTGATCTTTCCCAGCATCAGGGTCTTTTCCAATGAGTCAGCTCTTTGCTTCAGGTGGCCAAAGTATTGGAGTTTCAGCTTCAACATCGGTCCTTCCAATGAACACTCAGGACTGATCTCCTTTAGGATGGACTGGTTGGATCTCCTTGTAGTCCAAGGGACTCTCAAGAGTCTTCTCCAACACCACAGTTCAAAAGCATCAATTCTTCTGCACTCAGCTTTCTTTATAGTCCAGCTCTCACATCCATACATGACTACTGAAAAAACCATAGCCTTGACTTAACATATCACAAATAAGAAACAAAAACTAAAGCTCCCTATTGACCTTGTCTTGACTGTAATAAAGAGAGAAGAAAAGTTGGAAAATGCTTGTACCACGTGACAATGCTGAAGTTCCTACATAAGAGAAATGCTCTTAGAAAATCAGTGTTTAGTTTCGTGTAATGAAAGTTATCCAGTTTTTCTTTTATGATTTCTGAATTGTGTTCTCTGTTTAGAAAGACTCATCACTGAAAGATTTTTAAAATAATTTTATGTATTTTCTTAAGGTATTTACTTTTATGGTTTCAATTTATTTTTAGAGTTAACTTTTGACCCACATGGAATTTGGTGGAAAAAATTAGCAAAGATCCACTTTTATTTTTTTCTAATTTTCTTAACACAATTTATTGGATAATCTATCACTTCCCCTTGCTTAAAATGTGTACTTAATTATAGACTAAATTTTCATATATATACATACCTGTTTCTTCACAGTTTCATTTCTATGTTTATTCTTGAGCTCATACCAAAATTTTTACTTATTGTAGCACAGTGCCCAGGTTAAGAGCATAGAATCTGGAGCCAGATTACCTGGATGTGAAGTCTGGTTCTTTCAATTTACAAGCTGTGAGATCTCGAGCAAATTACCTGACCTCTCTGCCTGTTTTCTTGTCTATAAAATGGGGAAAGTGATAACTCCCTTTTCGAAGGATTATTACATGATAATATTTAATATATATGGCACTTAATACATATATGGCACACAGTAAACACTATCAAATATCTATTAAATAAAATAAGCACATTTTAATGTCTTGTATAACTCGTCCTGCTTTCAGTTACATTTTCTAATTTTCCTGGCTATGTTACATTTTTTTTTCCATGTGAACTTTAAGTTAGACCAAAGATCAATATGTTACATTTTTATTGGGTCCATATTAAACTTATAATTTATGCAGTATTGGTATTTTTACAATAATATCTTTCTCTCTAAGAACAAAGTATATATCATTACATGTGGTCGAATTGTCTTGGGCTCTCAGAAGCAATTTTTTTTTACATAGACTTTTACAAATTTTGCAAATTTTACAAATTTTATAAATTTTAAGGTTTATTTATAGATATTTTATATTGTCAGTTACTATTATAAATGTAATCCTTCCACTAAGTTTTGGGGGTTTTATATATTGTACAACTATTGCCTTTTGCATTTAATATTGTAGTCAGCTACTTTAGAAAGTTCTCACCTATTGCTTCTATTATTTGATCATTTGATTATTTGGAATTTCCCTTATATAATAGTTATGGACTGAACTGTATTCCTCTCAGATTCACATGTTGAAACCCTCACTACCAATGTGATGGTATCCGGAGGTGGGCCCTTTGGGAGGTAATTAGATTTAGATGAGGTCATGACTAATCTCGTGACGAGATTAGTGTCCTTATAGGAAGAGATACTGCAGAGATTCCCTAGTCTCTCAGCCTTGTGAGGACACAGCAAGAAAGTGGCCATCTACCAGCCAGGCCGTCTGCAAGTTCTCACCAGAACTCCACCACACTAGAACCCTGATCTCTTACTTCCAACCTCCAGAACCATCAGAAAAGTAATTTCTGTTGCTTGAAGCACCCCATCTATGGTAGTTTGTTATGACAGCCTGAGCTGAAAAAGACAGTAGTCAAATCATCTACAAATAATTGTTATTCGCTTCTTTCCTTTTCATTTTTATATTTCATCTTCTTCCTATTTAATTGCATTTGCAAGTACTCCCAGAAAAATATTAAATAATAATGATAGTAGAATAACTAATATTTCACCATTAAGCCTTATGTTTAAGGCTGAGTTTGCAGTTTCTGTATGATGTAACTAATAGTAATAATCACAACAGCTAATACTTGCTGAATGCTTAGTGTGTCTGTGCCCTTCATAAACAGTGATTGAATTAATCCTCACACTCAGTCTCTGAGAAGGTTCTATTGGCTCCATTTTACAGATAAACTGAGACACAGGTCATGCAAAGTGTCCAAGATCACACATCCCCATCCTGTAACTAGCTTTGCATTACAAATAACATTTTAGTTATCATTTCATGTATTTTTTTCCTCACTATTTTGTACCTCTGGAGGGTTGGTGCTCTTAAGACAAAGCCTGGAATACACTAAATATTCAGCAAATGCTTGCTTGGGGAAGGAATGAAAGAGCTGGTTTCTGAAAAAAAAAAATAGTAAGTTCTGTTTGGGACATGACAAAAATGAATTGCTTGCAGGAATTCTGGAGCAGTGTCCCATGAACAGTTGAGTAAATACATCTTGATCTGGGGAAACATCTTGGCTAAAACTAAGATTTGAAGTCACAAATTCCAGCTTAATTGTGATTTTGCTCCATTATTTATTTATTTAACATTAATTATACATTTAACATTATTTAACATTATTAAATTTAACATTATTTAACATTAATTATACATTTCACTAATAATGATATAGAAATGCTAGTCGATAGAGAATGTCATTGAATAGAAGCTCTGAGGTCATGAGAATGGCCTAGAGTACCCGGGGGGCACCTGTAAAGAAAGCAAACCCGGCGAGGAAGGGGCTGGTGGGACTTCCTTCCAGGGCAGAGGATATAGCTAAACAATGCGCTAGGAAGCAGGCAGTGTGATTTCATGCCCACACATCTTCTTAGTAGATTTTCTTAAGAAAAAGTGTATATATTTTTAAACTATACTAGTCCGAACAAGAATAAATTGTCTGGAAAGGAAGCTATTTCTCAGCTCCACAGGTACACCTTATTATCTTATTCATCCCTTCAGTGATCCTTATTGTTTTCCCCACTGTTGATGTTACTTAAGCTACAGCAAATGTACCTGCCTATTGCTTTATTTCCTACTGCATTATCTAAAATTGCCCCCAGTCTTATTGACAACAGAGAGCCAATTCATATCTTAAAACCCCTGAGTCATCAAAATAAATTAAGACATGAAAACCCTTGGCACGCAATAGAGTTATGTGCTCACTGCTGGGAGCAAACACTGCAAGGTGCAAGCCGGGTGTCAGGCCTCGACAGTCAAGTGGAATAAAGACAAAGGAAGCAGGCAAGCGCACAGAACAGGGGAAGCAGGGCTCCAGGGTCCCGCCTGCATCAGTTTCCGCTTCTTCCTAAAAACACTGAATTCCAGCACAAGGGGCTCCCCAGGATACCCAGAAAACATGTTTGCTCAGAGGTGAGTTTAACCCCAAAATGGGATTAAAAGAATTCCAGTGTAAAATCTAGGATTTCAAAAAGTATAACGAACTGCCTTCCATGTTTATACCCGTAATGCCTTTTTGCTTGTTTGGTGGGGCTTTGAGGGGACATGCTTTGGGAGGTTTTGCTGAAAAGAACAGGAACCTCAATTAAGGCTATGCTAAACAATAAGAAAATTTGTTATGTTGCATAAGGCAAGTCTGGAGATCAATTCAGCAGTCTGGTGATGCTAACAAGGGTATAAGCTCTTTCCATTTCCCTGTTCTGCGGCCTTGGTTTTCCCTTCCCTTGGAGGCTGGTGTACTGTGTGTTCGTGTCTGGCAGGGAGCAGGAGCTGGAGCACCGGGCTTCCTTAATTACATTCTCCAGGAGGTGACGAAAGCATCTCCCCCAGTTGGAAAACATAAGATACTCGTTCTGTTGAACTGGGCAAACCTGAACTGCATGTACCAATAAAAGTCATTAGGTGTGTCCCGAGTGCTCATCCTCATTTAGACAAATCAAGATTCAGTCCTAGGGTTTTGGACAAGAAATTTACATGAAAAAGAGGTTTTTTTTAAGGAAAGGTAAAAGTGGCAAATTAAAGCTAAATAGGAAGCAGATCAGGTCCTCTACATCCATCAGAAAATCTGAGCTAATGATAACAGGCACAGACTTTGCTATGTTTTCTAATCCTGTATAGTCTGTCATTTCATTCTATATAAAGTACTTTAATTGTACTTTAATATCAATTGTACTAAAATACTTTAACACTAATTGTACTAAAATATCATAGTTTTGGGGGGTATTTTAATGAAAATACTGATTTCCCTTTAATATACAATTGAATATGATTGCACTGCACCATAGTCACAGAACCATTTTGACCAGAGAAAAAAGGACTATTAATTTTCTACTAAGGCTCAAAGTGAAATTCAACAGAGTTCCAGCAAACATGAGATATACATGCACTTTTGCATTATGAAAAGAAGAAAGATAGAAAATCTTTTAAACCACCAATATTTTCTGAGTCAATCAATGGCATGTTTTGTTTATTTAAATATGTGTTGTAGTGCCTATACCCTTTATTAATAGTTTTCACAATGATGTTAGCACAGGAACATTTTTTAAAATGAAAGTTTGAGTGAAATGCTGGTATATAAGACAAGTAAAAAGTGGAACTGCTCTGATTGAAGCAGAAGTTCTACTTATTTTTGTCTGTTTCTTGTTTTGTCATACCTCTCACCATGGTAGAAATTGGTACAGTTGGAGGGGTGGATGAAACTGGTCTGTGAAGGACTTTAGAAACAATTGCCCTATATTATTGCTAATTATAATGGAAGGTCAAAAAAGTAGGGGGCTCTTGGAATTAAAATGACATTGCCAATAATGCTAACTTGTCTATGAAGACTCAGATTCACATCCTTCCTAACATTAATTTTACATTTATTATTAAAAATGTAGATATGCTTGTAAATAGAGAATTCCATCTAGTAGAATGCCGTATTATCAAGAGAGTGCTGCACAAAACCAAATATAATAAGCAATATTCATATTTATGATAAAGAAATACAAATAAACAGTGTTGAAAGGAGTGATTCTTTTGTACATGCATCATTATACACTCTTTTATATTTAAGATTATTTTCTTATTATTTTATCTTATCAATTATGTACTACAAATCAATTTCCTTCCAGTTTAATTATAATTTTGCTCATGCACTTGTTATTACCGAATCAATACAGCAGAACATAATGCATTATAAGCAAACATGCTATTGTGTGATTAGTACTATAGGAAATTTCAAATAAGTCATTTGTTGGAATCACCATAACTCTTCTTTAATATGACAAAAAGAGATGAAACAAATACAGCTGACTGTTGGCAATCACAAAAGCTGTGTAATCAATACAAGTGTACACAGGACCGTTGACTCTACTTATTGGTACATTTTGAAATTTTCACAACAAATTTTTAAAGACAGAAAAATCATTTTCCAAGTTTCATGAGGTTCTTCTTTACTATTCTGGGAAATAATGAGAATATTAAGATACTTTATAATATGTGTGAAAACATGAATACAGAATAGATTTAATTATAAATATAGCACACATCTCTGAATTTATTCATAATTAAATAAGAAGTATGTGGCAATTTAGAACTTTCATTATGTGAAAAGAAAGGAGTGCTCATTATTCCTTCCCTGATGTATATGTTGACTATTCAGTGACATTGTATAAACATAGAGCAAGTGATGGAAGAATATATTTGCTTTAATAAAACCCCATTATTCTGTTTGTAAAGAAGGGATTGTATATCAGACTTTTAGCCCCAAGATAAAACTGTCCAGCATCATTAAAATTCTAGCACAATCTTCTTTTTAACTGAACTCCCATTAAAATATGCAGAGGAAAATTATAGTTTCATAATCCACTTATTTTATATCAATTTCTAAGAGTTAATCTATATATTTGTATTGATCTCTACAAGTCTGTAGACTGAGATTAATATACGAATCTTTGATTTTGATCTCTGAATTCAAAGTGTATTTGAATACTTGGACTGAATTTTTAGATAGGATGTCATAGTATTGACTACAAACATTGCTGATCAACTTTGGAGAGAGAAAGTGGATAATGGAGAATGCTGAGTGTCATTGGATTCACATATTTGGGCAGAAGGAATGTATCAGACTCCTGGCTTTATAAGCCTTTAGGTAGAATGGGCTCTTTCATGACTAATCTGTTCACCATAATGGAGATTATTTGGAATCTTTATATTCTCCTTTACAAATCAATGGTGTTCAGGCAAGTCTTACCACTGTTCTTATTTTCTGCCAACAGTTTAATGCACTTTATAGTCTTGAAAAAATGGTAGCTGTCATTGAAAGAATACACCTTTTCTCCAGCTCTGGATTTTTGTGATTCTGTCTTCATTGTATCACTTGTGACGGATTCATGGTCAATAATAAATGCAGTTTTATGAGATAATCCTTAATCGTTTTAGGGTTACAGACCCTTTTGAGTATCTGTATCAGTTGGGGTCTAGTTACAAGTAACAAAACTCTATTCTGCCAAGTTTAAGTGTTTTTAAGTGAAATATTGATTCAGTAAGCAGATACTGGCTAGCTCACAGAATTTCTGGGTTTAACTTTGGGGTTAGGCAAACAGAAACTCTACCCGAAATCTCTCTGCAGTACCCATGTCAGTAAGGACAGCCCTGGGCCCTCTCTGACATCCTTCATGACGTCAGGACTCACTCTTGCTATGACTCCACCACCATTAGAGCGTTCCCCATGTACCCCTCCCGCCACGTTTTCATCTCCAATCCGGTGATAAAGGGACTATTGTTCACAACTCCAGCTCTGCATTTGTCTGGTATTTTTAGGTTCTGCAGTGAGAGGTGAACAATGCTGTCATTTCCCCTGAAGATGAAGAAAATTTTAAAGGATAAATATCTAATACAAAATCTTTAATGAATATAGATTCTTCACCCCCAAAACACACACACAATTTTATGCATTTATGAAAGTTCTCATGCGCTTTCAAGACTCATTCGTTGGAATCCTAGAGATAAAATGGGTCCTGGAGGTGCTGGCTGTTCTCATCATCGTTTGAGAAAACAAATCCTGCTACATAATAGGAAGTACATAGATAATTAGCTCTAATTTTCTAAATCAACTATTTAGACTTATTTATATAACAGTTTGAGTTCTAGATGAGAAGTATGGTCATGGCTGTGTATTTAAAATAAAAAGAGTTTATGTAAATAACCTCTTTCCTAATGAGCTTTTCATCTATAAAAATCCTCAGTTATTGCCATATGACCCAGCAATCCCACTTCTGGGCATACACACCGAGGAAACCAGATCTGAAAGAGACACGTGCACCCCAATGTTCAGCGCAGCACTGTTTATAGTAGCCAGGACATGGAAGCAACCTAGATGCCCATCAGCAGATGAATGGATAAGGAAGCTGTGGTACGTATTCACCATGGAATATTACTCAACCATTAAAAAGAATTCATTTGAATCAGTTCTAATGAGATGGATGAAACTGGAGCCCATTATACAGAGTGAAGTAAGCCAGAAAGATAAAGAACATTACAGCATACTAACACATATATACGGAATTTAGAAAGATGGTAACGATAGCCCTATATGCAAAACAGAAAAAGAGACACAGATGTACAGAACAGACTTTTGGACTCTGTGGGAGAAGGCGAGGGTGGGATGTTTAGAGAGAACAGCATCGAAACATGTATATTATCTATGATGAAACAGATCACCAGCCCAGGCTGGATGCATGAGACAAGTGCTCGGGCCTGGTGGGCTGGGAGGACCCAGAGGAATCGGGGGGAGAGGGAGGTGGGAGGGGGGATCGGGATGGGGAATACATGTAACTCCATGGCTGATTCATGTCAATGTATGACAAAATCCACTACAATATTGTAAAGTAATTAGCCTCCAACTAATAAAAATAAATGAAAAAAAAACCCTCAGTTATCATGTTAATGAGAGGAAATTTTTATTACTACCCATATGTAGCCATAATATTGGTCAGGGCCCCATGTGTCCTGTCCTCCGCTGTGAGTCATAGCTATATATCTATGTCTCTATATCTATATTTATATGTAACCTGGCTCTCAGAACTACTTACAAATGAATTTCAAGTTTTTGGTTACATCTCTCAAGAAATATTAAGGATCTGATTCACAATTCATGACAATACTTGTTAAAACCTGCTCTCCTTACCTTTCTTTCCTCAATCTCTCGTATCCCCTAGAGTTCCTGGCATTGTGCTGTCCGATAAAGTAGCCACTAGCCACATGTGGCTATTTAAATTTAAATTAGTTAAGTGAGATATAGAAGTTCCTCAGTCACACGATCCACATTCGTGTACTCAGCAGTCACGTGTTGCTATTGGTGAAGTTGTCTGACATTTCAAGTAGAGAACAATTCCATAGCTGCAGAAAGTTCTACCGGGCAACACTGTACTGGGGCCTCACCTCAACACACCACCAAACACCCGAGTTGCCATCTGCACCTCCAACGTCCTCAGCAATGTGAAATAAAACGGCAACTCTCTATTTCTGCCTTTATCCTTACATCTCAGATCACTCCCTTCTCTAGTATATTTTTTTTATATCCAGAGAGTGAGCTGCCAAAGACTGGAAGCTCTCTAAGAGAGATACAAGCCTGGAGTCAGGCAGGAAATGCGTGTTAAGATGCCTTTTCACAATCACATCAGTATAATAATACTATTACATAGTAAATGTCTTCTGATGCACTCGTCACTTTTAATGCTTAGAATAACCCTTCAGAATAAAAAGTAATTTCATTTAAAAAACAAAGACCTGAGGCTTGGAGAGCGTGAATCATTTCCCTACAATGGTACAGCTAGTAAGGAGTTAAGGCCAGGGCAGAACACACTGTTTCCTAAATAGAAGGCCCACTTTCTCTCTGCTCCACCACACTGAAAAACATTATCTCTCTGAAGATATAAAAATGGGCATTCCCATGGCAACACAAGAAAACAATGGTAAAATTCCCAAAGAGCTCCCTTAGATATGCTAAATGAGAAGCCTCTGCCACATACATTTTTAAATAAAGTCCTTGAGGAAGGAAAAACCTACTTGATCATATGTCCAACACAGTCTGGTCATGGCATTTTAAAGATTCAGAATTCACTGTGAAAATGACTAGGAAAGGTTTTCCATCGTGGACTTCAATAACACTTTCCAACTCCTCTAGTTTGGTCTTTAAAAATAAGTACAAAATGTATAATCAAATAAGCAGATGGAAAGACGCCAGTTTTACCCTCATTACTGATAGTCTATGCAAAACCATCTGATTTTAATCTCCCCACTTGATTTACCTCATGTTTTAAAAATTTGTCCAGCCAGTGAGGAATAAACGCAAAATAAGTATAGCATTATGTTCTAGGGTTTGCCAGAAATTCAAATGTGGGCATTACCAATTTGCTATAAAAATCGAGGTAGGAAGTATTTTAATTCCACAAGCAGAAACACAAAACGCACCTATTTTTCCCTCAAAAATCACACTTAAGAAAAAATGTTTTTCTCTTCTGGAATTTAGGGAGAGCTTGGTTTAGAAAAATAAAATGATACATTTAGAAGAGAAAGGGGGAAGATGGACCTTACTAATCTCTCCCTTTTCCTTTTCCTAGTTCTTCAGCACATTTCCATTTTGTCAACAGCAAAATTGTTTTTTTGGAGTGAAATTGGACCAAATTCTAGCCGAGAATATTGGTATTTATCTCTTCCTGGCTTAGGAAGCATTCGTATCTCCACACAGAATTTCACAGACATTATTTAATCAAACTATACAACAGTTTTGCATGTAAAGTGAATTTGGGGAATTACATTCAGTAGTGTCTGAGAGCTCTTTACAAGCACCATGTGTGGTTTCAAATATTAACAACAATTGTTGAATGAGAGAGAATATGATTTTTCAAATACTCTGTCCAGTGAAGAAAGTATAGATTAGATTTTACTGAATCTTGATGAGCTAAAGAATGAATTTTTTCTCTTAGATGTGGATTATCATAGAAGCAAGACAAGAAACAGAGACTTAAACACAGTGAGAAGAGACCTCTACAGTGACTTTCAGAGTAGAAATAAACCTCATTCAGTTGCATTACAATAGTTACATCTTTAACCCTGTCTTTTCCATTTTTTAACCTAACCAGTCCTGAAATATTTTCCAACTCTACTGCCCTGGATTTGCACTTAACAAAGCATTGAATTCTCAAGGTTTGTGAACAACTTTCTAATTAGTTCACAAACTATGGAAATGGCTCTGATAGTGGTCTAGAATTAGAAATAATAGGGTGTCCCCAAACTGAAAATCCTGTTACTTACTGTCACCCCTTTTCCAGGTCCCACTCAAATATCACCTTCTTTTTTCCCTGACACATATATGCAAACTGGCAACTCCTTTCCCTTCAAGCTGCCATTACCATATACACCAAGTCTAGTGAACTGATGAGGAAAAGGAGTTTAATCCCAGCTAACCCATGAGAGTTGACTAGAAGGCTGAAGATTCATGGCTCAGCAGAGATCAGCAATTGTCAGCCAAAGAGGATAACAATTTTATCAACAATTTCAATCCTTGAGTCACTTTAGAAGACAGGCTGGTGGGCATGACTTGGTTCACAAGATCACATCTGGGCTAGAGAAATGCAGAGCTCCTGTAGTTACAGAGCCCCAAGACTGCAAGGGAAAGATGAATCCTAGCCCTAGAATCAGGCGGTGTCCTAAAAGAAAGGGGAAAGCAAAATGAACAAACATCCCCTGCACCATTCATTTGGTAATTTGTCAGGTCTGCCTACCAATGCCCTCCAGTGTTCATCTTCAAATGTTATTTGATTTGCATTTTATTATGTAACATTTGATTAATTTACTTACATGCCATTTTTCCTACTAAATTGTTAGTACCTCAAAGGCAAAAAAATAACATGTCTTTAAATTACCTACAGTACTTCATGCAAAAGGATGTGCTGAATAATATTTTTAAGACTAAAAGTTACAGTTGCTTAAAGGATTGTTTTATATCCCTGTAAAATCACTTTCTAGGTTCTTCAACCATTTATTTTTGGAAAGCCCCTTAAAAAGCCAGGTTTTTTGATATTTGCAGCTGTTTTTTTTTTTTCTTTCAACAATATCTGGTATTTCCTTGGCAAGAGAAGCTGCTGGAATAGTTGCTGAGTATGGGAAGAATCTGTCAACAAATGAGGAGCTTAGCATTCACATAGGGCTTATTTAAATCTTAAATATTTACTTCACACTCTAAAGACATCAGTTATTGCCAAGTAATGAGACTGTGCCCAATAAACTAAAAGATCTGAGCTCCAGGAGTCAAATTATGTCAGACTGCTTTCAATTCTTCTCTGAAAATGCTGCAAATTAGACCAGGTTCTAAGCATCTACCGTGAACAAAAGATTGTACAGTGGTTACCAGCCAGAGGCCCAGAGCCTCGTCTCCCACAGTTGTCCTTCACAGGCACATGTTGGCTGCAAGGCAAGCCATGGAAACGTGATGCCTGCCTTTCCACTAACTGGTGTTTTCACCCTGAGTATTTACCCACTTCAAGAATCTGCCTGCAATGCGGGAGACCTAGGTTCAATCCCTGGATTGGGAAGATCCCCTGGAGAAGGGAAAGGGTACCCACTCCAGTTCTTGCCTGGAGAATCCCATGGACTGTAAGTCCATGGGGTCTCAAAGAGTGGGACATGACTGAGCAACTTTCACTTCACGTCGGTCTTCAGCTTTCTCTCCCTTAAAATAAAGATGCTGAATCAGAACATCTCTGTGGTCCGTCTGGACTCTACTATTCTTTGAATCTAGGTTTCTATGCTTCTCATCTTCAAATGAACACCACAGCACACTTTATACCTAGTAAAGTAATAATTATGTCTAACACTTACTGAGTCCACATTATGAATTAGGCTGACAGTTTTACATAACTCTTACTTTGTTTACCATAATCATTTCAGGTGGCTACAAAAGATCACCATTGTCTATGTAAAAAAAAATGAAGCTAATATCTATATATGAGAAATTAAGGCTACAACTAAGTTTTGTTAAGTTGTTCAGTCATGTCAGTCTCTTTGCAATCTCACGGACTGCAGCATATCGACTTCTAGAATTTGCTCAAACTCATGTGCCTTGAGTCAGTGATCCCATCCCAGAATCTCATCCTCTGTTCTCCCCTTCTCCTCCTGCCTTCAGTCTTTCTCAGCATGAGGGTCCAGTAAATTGGCTGGTCGCATCTAAGTAGCAACTTAAGTAGGATCACAAAACTAAAAGGTTTTTAGGGTAAGGATTTATATCCAGTTCTATCTCATTCCAGACCTTGAATTAATTGATATAGTCTATAGCAAGAAAATTAGAGATATCAAGGGAACATTTCATGCAAAGATGGGTTCGATAAGGACAGAAATCATATGAACCTAACAGAAGCAGAAGATATTAAGAAGAGGTGGCAAGAATACATAGAAGAACTGTACAAAAAAGATCTTCATGACCCAGATAATCACAATGGTGTGATCACTCATCTAGAGCCAGACATCCTAGAATGTGAAGTCAAGTGGGCCTTAGAAAGCATCACTATGAACAAAGCTAGTGGAGGTGATGGAATTCCAGTTGAGCTATTTCAAATCCTGAAAGATGATGCTGTGAAAGGGCTGCACTCAATATGCCAGCAAATTTGGAAAACTCAGCAGTGGCCACAGGACTAGAAAAGATCTGTTTTTATTCCAATCCCAAAGAAAGGCAATGCCAAAGAATGCTCAAACTACCGCACAATTGCACTCATCTGACATGCTAGTAAAGCAATGCTCAAAATTCTCCAAGCCAGGCTTCAGCAATACGTGAACCGAGAACCGCCAGATGTTCAAGCTGGTTTTAGAAAAGGCAGAGGAACCAGAGATCAAATTGCCAATATCCGCTGGATCAGCGAAAAAACAAGAGAGTTCCAGAAAAGCATCTATTTCTGCTTTATTGACTACGCCAAAGCCTTCAACTGTGTGGATCACAATAAACTGTGGAAAATTCTGAAAGAGATGGAAATACCAGACCACCTGACTTCCCTCTTGAGAAACCTGTATGCAGGTCGGGAAGCAACAGCTAGAACTGGACATGAAACAACAGACTGGTTCCAAATAGGAAAAGGAGTACGTCAAGGCTGTATATTGTCACCCTGCTTATTTAACTTATATTCAGAGTTCATCATGAGAAATGCTGGACTGGAAGAAGCCCAAGATGGAATCAAGATTGCCGGGAGAAATATGAATAACCTCAGATATGCAGATAACACCACCCTTATGGCAGAAAGTGAGGAGGAACTAAAAAGTCTTTTGATGAAAGTGAAAGAGGAGAGTGAAAAAGTTGGCTTAAAGCTGAACATTCAGAAAACTAAGATCATGGCATCTGGTCCCATCATCTCATGGGAAATAGACGGGGAGACAGTGAAGACAGAGTCGGACTTTATTTTTGGCGGCTCCAAAATCACTGTGGATGGTAATTGCAGCCATGAAATTAAAAGACACTCACTCCTTGGAAGGAAAGTTATGACCAACCTAGATAGCATATTAAAAAGCAGAGACATTACTTTGCCAACAAAGGTCCGTCTGGTCAAGGCTATGGTTTTTCCAGTAGTCATGTATGGATGTGAGAGTTGGACTGTGAAGAAAGCTGAGCACCGAAAAATTGATGCTTTTGGACTGTGGTGTTGGAGAAGACTCTTGAGAGTCCCTTGGACTGTAAGGAGTCCATCCTAAAGGAGATCAGTCCTGTGTGTTCATTGGAAGGACTGATGCTAAAGCTGAAACTCCAGTCCTTTGGCTACCTCATGCAAAGAGTTGACTCACTGTAAAAGACCCTGATGCTGGGAGGGATTGTGGGCAGGAGGAGAAGGGGACGATAGAGGATGAGATGGCTGGATGGCATCACCGACTCGATGGGCATGAGTCTAAGTAAACTCTGGGAGTTGGTGATGGACAGGGAGGCCTGGTGTGCTGCGATTCATGGGGTCACAAAGAGTCGGACACGACTGAGCAACTGAACTGAACTGAACTGAACTGAACTGATAGCCATGCAAATGTCCAATCATCATACATTCAGCCATGTTAAATCAGTAGATAAGAGGATATCAACCTAGGCTACAGACTAAAGGCAATGTTTCAGGGTATTGAGCATAGATTAATCAAATATCCACAACTACTTTAATACCAGAACAGGATACTGTTTTGCCATAGTACAACGCTAGCATTTCCTCCTTGTAATTCCTTCGCTCATCACCAGCATGTTCAAACACATGGATTAGGAAAGAAGAGTAGGTGAGGAAACAACTATTCAGTCCTTCATCCATGGAATGTCTATTTCCATGGGCTGTAACTGTCTAGAAAATGACAGGAGACGTCAATCTCAATTATCCATAGACTCATAGATATAGAAAACAAACTAGTGGCTACCAGTGGTGAGAGGGAAGGGAAGAGAGGCAAGACAGGCATAGAGATTAAGAGGTACAGACTATTATGTATCAAATAATGTAAATAAGCTATGATGCTAAATTGTACAACACAGGGAGCATAGTCAATATTTTATAAAAACTATAAGTGGAGTAATACCTTTCAAAATTGTGAATCACTCTAGTGTATACCTATGCTGCTGCTGCTAAGTCGCTTCAGTCGTGTCTGACTCTGTGTGACCCCATAGACAGCCGCCCACCAGGCTCCCCCGTCCCTGGGATTTTCCAGGCAAGAACACTGGAGTGGGTTGCCATTCCTTCTCCAATGTGTGAAAGTGAAAAGTGAAAGTGGAGTCGCTCAGTCGTGTTCAACTCTCAGCGACCCCATAGACTGCAGCCTCCCAGGCTCCTCCATCCATGGGATTTTCCAGGCAAGAGCACTGGAGTGGGTTGCCATTGCCTTCTCCAGGTGTATACTTATAACTTATCTAATATTGTACATCAACTATACCTCAATTTAAAACATCAAAAAGGAAAAAACAGTGCTTGATTTTTACAAGTGATTCTCAGGAAGGGAAGATCAAATCTGTGTTTGAGTAAGTATTCTGTTGGCTGAAGCAAGAACTTTACCTCAAGCAAAATTGTACAAAGGTAAGTTTATTTTTGTTACCCTCGTTTTCTCAATGCTGCCCATACTTCCTTCCATCTTTCGATCGTCAGTCTTTATAACTGCATCCTGTCTCCTTTTTGGAACCTGTCCTTGGAAACTACTGGGACACATAAACGTCCCAAAGTATTTAAGAGTGAGAGCAATTAAAAGGTATGAGTGCTGAGAGCATCTGTGTTAACATGACTTAATTAAGAACACAGATCAGCTGAGACACCCATCACCGCCCGGCCCCAGCCCGCAGGCTTCTGCGGTTGCCATGACGGCGGCCTTGCTCTGGGCTGCACTCGGCTTCGCAGCTGTGCTCAAGCTCTACCTCTTCACCGCGGCCACCGCCACTGCGCATCAACAACCTCTTCATTGCAGAGTTCTTCTGGTTGGCGTCTCTGCTGCTTTCCTCCCTTGTTTGGTTCATGACAGCAGCCGTTACTGACATCAAAAATGGACCAGTGTGGAAACGTCTACTGATCTTTGGAGTGATAGTCTGTCCCTATGCAAGAAATGTGCCGATTTGCATGTTATAAGCTTTTTTTTTTTTTTTAAGCCAGTGAGGGCCTGACGAGGATAAACCCAGGTGAGCGCACCCTCTATGCACTGCTGGCTTATGTTTCTGGCTTGGGTTTTGAAATCATGAGTGGAGCATTTTCCTCTGTAAATACTCTGTCTGACTCTCTGGGGCCAGGCACAGAAGACATTCTTTGAGACCCTCCCCAGTCCTTTGGAAATTCAACTTTCATGACACTGGTGAGCATATCGCTGCACGTGTTCTAGAGCATCGTGTTTTTGAAAATGCCTGTGAGAAGAAAAAGTGGCACACCCTTCTTGTCATCCTTCTCACCCATCTACTGGTGTCAGCTCCAAGCTTCATGAAGACTCACTGTGGATTAAATCAGGTGTCACTGTGCATCATGCTGGTACTCACAGGCATCTGGCCATTCTCCGTTTCTGCCAAAGCCTGAAACGCTGCCTGCTCTGCCAAGACTCGGACTTGCTCCTCTTCAACCAGTCCTCCAGACAACCTCCAAGGACCAGCATTTTTGAAACGGTAAGTTGCATCTTTAGCAGATGCACAAGTGTGTCTTTTTCTATAAATCCCTTTTCCTGGTGAAATTTGGAAAAAACAAAGCTGTCTAGATATGACATAGCCTTCATGCCACAACTTTCTGAAAGGGATACATTAGTGGTATGTGGTCTGGCTGCAAGTTAAAATCACCTGGTAAAACATAGAGTACTGATTTCTGGACTCTACCTCCAGGTTTAATTGATCTGGTACTTGATAATTTTTTAAAGCTTCTCAGATACTGCTGATATGCATCCAGGTGGAAAAGCACTGATGTCCAAGTATGAACTTTCTGAGAATTCTGTAAGTAAATAAAAATGAGATGTTTAGCTGTCTCCTGACTGAGTTTGTCTCCAGTCTCCATTGAGCAAGTAACTATCTGAGAACTCTTTCTGAGTTCTGAAGTCACAAAAGGCTAAAGGGCTATCACCTCTGTGAACTGTTTCACTTCACAGTACTCTGATTTCTGAGAATGTGAAAGGATGTGCTTCTAACTACAAAATTGCACTGACTTACTATGCCAATTTAACCAAAGTAAGCTATTGATTGTTAAACTGTATTTTTCTGTAGTTTTTCCCTTATAGATTTTGCTTTTTTGAGGCATTACATTGTTTTGAGCATAGATTCATTTTCTTTAACTAAAAAACCAATTATTCCTGACTTCCTGGGAAGGTATTATAAAACCAGGAATTTATGTGCATATGAAGAAAATAGGGAAAACCACTAGACCGTTCAGGTATGACCTAAATCAAATTCCTTACAATTATACTGTAGAAGTGAGAAAGGATTCAAGGGATTAGATCTGATAGACAGAGTGCCTGATGAGCTACGGAGAGAGGTTCGTGACATTGTACAGGAGATAGGGATCAAGACCTTCCCCCAAGAAAAAGAAATGCAAAAAAGCAAAATGGTGTCTGAAGAGGCCTTACACACAGCTGTGAAAAGAAAAGAAGCTAAAGGTAAAGGAGAAAAGGAAAGATATTCCCACCTGAATGCAGAGTTCCAAAGAATAGCAAGGAGAGATAAGAAAGCCTTCCTCAGCGACCAGTGCAAAGAAATAGAGGAAAACAATAGAATGGGAAAGACTAGAGATCTCTTCAAGAAATTTTGAGATACCAAGGGAACATTTCATGCAAAGATGGGCTCGATAAAGGACAGAAATGGTGGGGATCTAACAGAAGCATAAGACATTAAGAAGAGGTGGCAGGAATACACAGAAGAACTGTACAAAAAAGATCTTCATAATCCAGATAGTCACGGTGGTGTGATCACTCACCTAGAGCCAGACATCCTGGAATGTAAAGTCAAGTGGGCCTTAGGAAGCATCACTGAACAAAGCTAGTGGAGGTAATGGAATTCCAGTTGAGCTATTTCAAATCCTAAAAGATGATGCTGTGAAAGTGCTGCACTCAATATGCCAGCAAATTTGGAAAACTCAGCAGTGGCCACAGAACTGGAAAAGGTCAGTTTTCATTCCAATCCCAAAGAAAGGCAATGCCAAAGAATGCTCAAATTACCACACAATTGCACTCATCTCACACACTAGCAAAGTAATTCTCAAATTCTCCAAGCCAGGCTTCAACAGCACATGAACAGTGAACTTCCAAATGTTCAAGCTAGATTTAGAAAAGGCAGGGGAACCAGAGATCAAATTTCCAACATCCGTTGGATTATCAAAAAAGCAAGAGAGTTCCAGAAAACATCTATTTCTGCTTTATTGACTATGCCAAAGCCTTTGACTGTGTGGATCACCACAAACTGTGGAAAATTCTTCAAGAGATGGGAAGACCAGACTACCTGACCTGCTTCCTGAGAAATCTGTATGCAGGTCAGGAAGCAACAGTTAGAACTGCATATGGAACAACAGACTGGTTCCTAATCGGGAAAGGAGTACGTCAAGACTGTATATTGTCACCCTGCTTATTTAACTTATATGCAGAGTACATCATGAGAAACGCTGGGCTGGAAGAAGCACAAGCTGGAATCAAGATTGCTGGGAGAAATAGCAATAACCTCAGATATGCAGATGACATTACCATTATGGCAGAAAGCAAAGAACTGAAGAGCCTCTTGGTGAAAGTGAAAAAGAAGAGTGAAAAAGTTGGCTTAAAGCTCAACATTCAGAAAACTAAGATCATGGCATCTGCTCTCATCACTTCATGGCAAATAGATGAGGAAACAGTGGAAACAGTGGCAGACTTTATTTTGGGGAACTCCAAAATCACTGCAGATGGTGACTGCAGTCATGAAATTAAAAGATGCTTACTCCTTGGAAGGAAAGTTATGACCAACCTAGACAGCATATTAAAAGGCAGAGACATTACTTTGCCAAAAAGATCCATCTGGTCAAGACTATGGTTTTTCCAGTAGTCATGTATGGATGTGAGAGTTGGACTATAAAGACAGCTGAGTGCCAAAGAACTGAAGCTTTTGAACTGTGGTGTTGGAGAAGACTTTTGAGAGTCCCTTGGACATCAAGGAGATCCAACCAGTCCATCCTGAAGGAAATCAGTCCTGAATATTCATTGGAAGGACTGATGTTGAAGCTGAAACTCCAATACTTTGGCCACCTCATGCAAAGAACTGACTCACTGGAAAAGATCCTGATGCAGGGAAAAATTGAAGGCGGGAGGAGAAGGGGATGACAGAGGATGAGATGGTTGGATAGCATCACTAACTCAATGGACATGAGTTTGGGTACACTCTGGGAGTTGGTGATGGACAGGGAGGCCTGGTGTGCTGCAGTCCATGGGGTCGCAAAGAGTCAGACACAACTGAGCGACTGAACTGAACTACCATTAAGTCTTTTCTGGGTGTATCCCCACACATGATTTACCTGCTAAATGCTGGCTGTTGGATTCGTTGAGGTGAAGCCCACTGCTCTATCTCTAAGCAGGTTTGCTCAGTGATTACCCTGGGACAGGATTCACTGGAAGCTAGTGGAAGTTTGGGCAGAGAACAAGCCAGTAGGGTGGTATTCACACTTTTAGCTTGTCCTGTATTACTGACTAACACTTCCATCCAAGTGGTAGAGTGGAAAACTGAAAATATGTCCTAAAATACCATATTCATGTTTTTACATAATCCGTATATTCTTTATATATGGTAAATGTCCTTAGGTTTTGGTAGCACATACAGCATTCACTTTTTAGGAATACCAAAGATGTTTTTGGGGCTTCCCAGGTGGCATTAGTGATAAAGAACCTGCCTGCCGATGCAGGAGATGTAAGAGAAGCACATTCCATCCCTGGGGCGGGCATGGCAACCCTCTCCAGTGTCCTTGCCTGGAGAATCCCATGGACAGAGGAGCCTGAGGGCTACAGTCCACAGGGTCATTAATAGTTGGACACAACTGAAGTGACTTAGCACTCAAGATGTTTGTTCAACTTCCAAACATCACTCTTGGTTTCCTTTATAAAGGAGAATTGTGCCTTCACTAATTAGAAATTGTTCGAAGTTGATGGTTTCTAGGGAGCTGATGTTCTGTGAGAAATGGAAATTCCCTGCGTATTCACGTGGGAACACGGTGAAGCTTGTATACGCAGTAGAATAGTCAAAAGAAATACAAGCGGCAATGAGAGGGCTCGCCAGTGACAGGAGGGATGGAAGGATTTGGTGATATTGTGGTGGGGGAGAATCATGGACATGTTATAATGGAAACATGGCCAGTAATTTGGGCTAGCTGCACATCTGTCCAGAGACCAAAACCTTACACATAAACTAGGCCTTTATCGATGAAATCCCCTCTTATGTTTAAATAATTCAAATTTTTTGATCTAGGGTTTCAAGAGGAGTAAGGTTTCTAGCAAGGTTGTAAACAGTCCCATAAGCAATTACAATCATTCCCCTAAAGTCTACTTGAGCACTAATACCAATGCTTCTGCTGGGGTTTGCTCTTTTCCTTTTTTATACAAGATTTTCTTTAAGTGAGTCATACAAAGGTCAAAGACAAAGAGACCAAACAGTGATATTTACTGTGCAGAGTTGAAGGGAATAAGATACCTATTGAACTAGGCTTCATTCCTATTGGAGCATGGTAAGAAAATTGTAGAGTTGGTTTATCACTGCTGACTTACATTTCTCTTAAATGGATAGTCTGATAAAACATTTGTGGATCTTTGAAGCCTAGAAGAATCTGGGAATATTATTATTACTCATACTTGAGCTCAGAGGATGTCCTCTGTACATTAGTAGTTTAATCTTAAGTAAGCAATCTGGACCACTATGAAATGTCATTTAAAAAAACATCTTGGACAAGAAAATTTTCTTTGATGGTGAGACTATTGTCTTAGTTTAGGAAATTGTTGGCTAATCCTTGATTGAGTGAGTGCCACGGAAACCCAAAAGGAGAGTAGTCTTCCTTTGTTGCTGTGTATATATTAAGATGTGTTTTATTTATTTTTATTTTTTAGTGTTTGTTACTTGTGATGAGTTTTCTGAGCCCCGACAGTGTTTGGAGAGGAGGTGACGGTGTTAATCTTGTGTTCTTCTCCACACAGTTTTCTCAGTTTGGAGGGAAATGTGGCTATGTTCCAAGTTGACCTTGGGAAGTGAATATTGTTGCAGCACTTGTCTATGTTTCCATGTACATCATAGTCTGACTCTCTAATAAGTTTGTATTTTTTTAAACTCATTTGAATCTGGAGTTGTAGCTGGAGTTTTGTTACCTTTGATCCTGGCCTGCCTGCCTGGGACTATAGTAGAAGCAGCCTCTTTTAGAGCATCTTTGTGAACTCATAGCTGAAAGGAATACATGGTGTCTGTAGACTGTATAGAAAATAGAAAATGGCTTTTGTTCCCAATATTGCATTTTTGTCGTCAACCACTTTCGAGCGTTTGCTGAGAGTGATAGATACGCATTAAAAATGCTAGGTGTTCTTATCTGTTGAGTTGGTGCAGTAAAAGGGGTTGTGACAGACGCGTCCTCCTACGTGATCTTCTTCCTGCTCGCCTCAAACTAGCCCCAGGACAGGGACCAGTGGTCAGCGTGGGCCTGAGGGCTCCAGGGAAGCCAGGGCGCCGCCTGTCTCGGGCACCAGCAGCGTGCTCCCTGGGAAGAGCTCCTGAGAGTGCTGGCTTTTTGTTGGCTAAGTTTTCACTGGGCTCCACCATTCCTAAGTCAAGAGAAACAAAGTAGATGTCACAACTAAAGAATTTAAAAGTTCTTTGCTTAGAATGCTTTATTTATGACTGCAGTTTTTACAATTCTCATTTAATAAGAGACTTCATCCTATTAAATGTAGTGTTCAGAGGAGTGGACACTGTCTTTATGTACAATATTTATCATTTCATTTAAGTTATACACTTATGTCATGTATAGCTTGCACTAATCAGACCTTGCATTCAAAAGTATTTTCCAGCAAACAATAAAAAAACTTTGTCACCCAAAACAAAATAATAATATAGATCAGCTCTGTCAACATGAATTAGTTGTTTGTTCCAGGAAACTTTGCCTGGGAAAGATAAAGCTATAAACCAATTTTTTAAAAATTCACTGTTTGCTTCAGGAAAGTTCCCACAGATAATTAATGGAAACAAGAGTCTTCTCACCTAGGCAGATACTTGCTTGTCATACAAAGTTTCCTCGTGAAGGTTCGTTTCATGACCCGTGGGTCATAGAGTCTACTAATTCCAAACTAGTGCATTACAAATGCTGCTGGTCAACATTTGACCAAAATGCTGCTGGACTGGATCTCACCAGTCCAGATCAGGTCTTCAAAGACCTACCTCATAACTACTCTGAGCTCAGACCCCAGAGCCCTAAAATTAGACCCCTGGCTTCCACATTCTGAGACCCTGCTGGGATTGTAAGGTGGTGGTCTCCCTTGCTGCTGCTAAGTCGCTTCAGTCGTGTCCGACTCTGTGCAAACCCCATAGACGGCAGCCCACCAGGCTCCCCCGTCCCTGGGATTCTCCAGGCAAGAGCACTGGAGTGGGTTGCCATTTCCTTCTCCAATGCATAAAAGTGAAAAGTGAAAGTGAAGTCGCTCAGTCGTGTCCGACTCTTCGCAACCCCATGGACCTCAGCCCACCAGGCTCCTCCGTCCAGCTTCTTCTTTGTGTGTGTGGAAACTATTGGCCTCCCCTAAAGTCACTCTTTCTGCTGCCCACCAGTTAGGTCATTACTGTTTGAGTCTTCTGAAGTTGATCATGTGTCCAAAGGTGGCCAGAATCAGTGCTGCTCATATCAGAGTCTCCAGGGCTGAAGTCAGGAAGGATTCCTGGTGAAGAATGCTTGCAAAACCACCAGGTTACACTGTGTAAGCCATTACCTGCCCCATATATGTATATGACCGGTGGGAGCCCACACAACGTATTACTGAGGCGCATTTGGACAATGGGGGAAATACGCAGAACACAAAGGGTCGAGAAAAATCTTTCCTTCATTGATTCCTTCTTTCATATGTACAGCAAATATTTGAGTGTCTCCTGGCTGTAACAAAAAGGAGTTTATTAATGGCCTTCAAATGTTGTCATCCATCAGGAAGTTTTGGCATCCATTCTCCATTCACCCCTGATTTTCCATGTGTCACAGACAGTGCACTGGAGATCAAATGGGCAAGACAGACAGTCCTCACCAAGCCAAAGGGCAGAATGGGGAAAGAGATAATAAACAAAGGGAATATAAACAAGGTAAATAAAAACAAGGTAATAAAAAAAACAAGGAATAAAAAACAAGGTAAACCAATCCACATTTTAAAATCAGGGAAGTCTCTGTGTAATAACAATCTATGAAGTTTCAGAAACAGAAGAACATCATGTTCTCAAGGAACGAAGTTTATATGGGCAGAGTGTATCCTATGAAGGAGACAAGAGGATACATGAAGCTAGAGATTGGGAAACAGACCATGGAAAGTCATGTTGAGTTTAGAATTTACTTACAGGAGAAAAAAAGGCTATTGACAGCTTTAACAACAGGTGTAAATCAATGAAATTTTCAGAGTGCTTACTCTGGATACATTGTGGAGAATGAATTTGAGGGAAAAAAACAGAGGCAGGAAATCTACTAAGAAGCTATTGAGATGACTCAAGTAGGAAATTAAGGCTTCCTGGACTAGTGTGCTGACAGTGATGATGAGGGGGAAAAAAGATAGAAGAGGTTTGAGAAATAGAGAGGAAATAGATTTGATTGTCAATGGCAATTGGCTGGGGCAGTGAAAGAGATGGGAATTCATCCCTCTCAACAGATGAGTCAGGTCATGTCACTCCTCAGCTCAGAACCCTGAAGTGGCTTCCATCTCATGCAGAATGAAAGTTAAAATCTTCACAGTGGCCACAAGGATGAAAAAGTCTGTACAACACAGCTCTACCCTAGCCCTGTTGCTTCAATGGGTTCACCCCTCCTGCCATCCTGCCAGCTCACTGTATCTCACCCACGCCAATATCCTGCTCTTCTCAAACATTCCAAGCATGAGCTTACCTTACAATCTTTGTTTTTGCTCTGCCAAGATTACCAGTAGGGTTCATACTCATGCCTTCTTCAAGTCTTTTTTTAAATATCACCTTTTCAGTGAGGCTTCTCACCGTCATCCACTAAACATTCCAACCTCTGTGTCAGTATCCCAAGTTTTCTTCTTATTACCCATCACTTTTTGATTTATGGTATAAAGTAATTTGCTTATTTTTTTGTTATTAGAAATAATATTTTGGTTATTACTTTGAATATAAGTTCCTTAAAGGAAGGAATTTTTGTCTTATTTTGTTCATTATTGTATCCCCAGTTCCTAGAACACCCAGGATATAGTAAGCCCTCAATTTTTATTGAATGAATTAATGGGCAGCACCATGTCTGTAGCCTGACCAACCGGTCAGATGGTGGTTCTAATCACTAATCTGGAAGTATGAGAGATGGGGAAGGTTCATAGAAAAACTTATGAATTCAGTTTGGGATCATTTGCTCAGTACCACAACTATAATATTAAGGGCATGATACTATTATATAAGTCAAAACTGTTAGCAAAATTTTAACTTGCTTAGAAAAACAGGAGCCAAACTCTTCTGTAAGAGAACAACCTCCAGAATTCCAAAGCTGCTGTCACTGATGAGGCGTGTGCACTGGTTCCCTGCAAGTCAGCCAACAAGACGGTCAATCAATATACATCAAGAAGAGGTCAGCAACCCTGGACTGTTCAAAGTGGCGTAAGTCATACAGTGGTGTGGATACTCAGAATAATTACATTTAGGGATTCTTTTTGAGGTCTTGTATATCTTGTATATCGAGACAAAGGATTGACAAATAATCATTAGATAATGTCGAGGCAATGTACTCAACTTTTCACCTAGCAAAGGTTAACATTTACTCCCCAAATTATAAATCAGATATCAAATAAGAAGTAGACTAATGGAGAATAAGATGAGTTAACTTGCAGAGAAAATGCTAGTAAAGTCCAATCAAGTTCTTGGTATCTAAATTTGTTTTCTTTTGTTTCCTTAACAATTTAGAAACCCTGATCAACTCTAAATAGTGTTTTGCAGCCCCAGATGAGAACACGTTTTCACAAGTCTGTATTTTTCAAACTTTAGCATGTATCAGAATCCCCTAGAAGACTTTTTATTCCTGGGCCCCCAAGCCTGGAAGTTCTGATTCAGTAGATCTTGAATGGGCCTCAAAATGTGCATCTCTAACGAGTTTCCAAATGGTGTAAGTGCTTCTGGCCCAGGGACCACAGTTTAAGAGTCACTGTAATCCTGGGTCTGTTTGAGACCTTTTTGCCCATTCCAACTGGGCTGTTTACTGACTCCCAACTGAAGTTGGTTGAGTTCAATATCTGAATATGGAACCACAGAATGGTATAAAATTAATGCAAATTATTTTTTAAACCTCTTTTTATTTAATTTCATTTAATTCTAACTTTTTTCATCATATAGTCTGTCGGTTTCTTTTTTCTTCTCTTTTTTTTTGGTAATTTGTGGTTAAAATGGAAGTGAGTATTTACATGTGTTTGATGGAACAAATATTGTTCATTCCTGAGCTAACCACAATACCACATGCATTATGTTTTCTCTCTTATATTAACTTCCTGTTTTCTCCTAAAGTTAGTAATAGCCTCATTTTTAATTTGCTTAGTTTTCTATGATCTATCACTAATGTGATAGATCTTTCCAATGATTCTTGATATTTTCCAGATGATCAAATAATACAACTTTTTTTCCTTAGAAACCCCTACTCCAACTTCCTGTTCTAATCTGACAGGTCATTTTCCAAGCTGGCTGCATAGTTGTTATCCTAGAATATCCTTAGTCATTTTCCTGTTGGATCCACTATTTCCTAATCCCACATTTTCCTATTTCTTGATTTATTTGCTTACTTTTTTGAAGCATTCAGTTCAGCTGCATCATAAGAAAGAAAACAGGGTGAGATTAATTTTGTCAGCTGTCACATGCCTGAAATTTTGCATTTCTTAACTAGACGGGTGCAGTATTTTGACTAAAATTTATTTCCATTTCAACTTCTGAAGATTTTGCTCATTTAGTTTTCTAACTCCACTGTTGCTTGTGCAAATTCCGAGGCTATTCTGATTTTCTCTTCTCTTTTTACGTTACTTTTGACTTTTCTCTCCAACTCTTAGGATCTTCTTTTTCACCAGGTGTTATGAACTTTCACATTAATGTGCCTTATTCTGGGTTTTTCTTACGGGCTGGGCACCGAGTGGGCTATTTCAATTGAGGAGCTCACACATTTCAACTCTGAGAAATTTTCCATATGTGTCTGCAGAACGCCTATAAAGTAGATTCTGAGGGCCTTTTATTATCCTTTAAATTCTTTATCTACTCTTTCCAATTTTTCATCTCTTGTTTTTTAAAACTTTATAGATACTTTTTGCAACTTTATCTTCAAAACCTTCTATTGAATTTTTATTTTCATTAAACTTTATTTTGTATATAATCTATTTTAATAAATTTAATTATTTGTATTTATCATGTATTTAATTTCTAAAAACTATCTTTTGGAGCATCCTCTTATATCTTGAGATCATTTATTACAGCTTCTTGGGTGTTTTTTGCTGTTTCATATATTATTTCTTTTTCACCAAACTTATTTTTTAATAATTGGATTTCTCTCTTTCATTTGAAAGCTATTTCTCTACATCAACAGATGTCAAACATTAACTTACATCAGAATCACCTGAAAGTCTTATTAACACAGGCTACAGAGTCTCTTCCCTGGAATGTTTGATTCAGTCAGGCTGAGGTGGAGCCAGAGAATCTGCATTTCTAACAAATGCTCCTTGTGCCAGAGATCACGTTTGAGAACTTTTGTTTGGGGTCACATGGGGTTGCATCCTTCACAAAGTAAGAAGTACTGACATGTACACAGATTAAGTGGAGTAGGGAATGGCAGTCCTCTTCAGCATTCTTCCCTGGAAAATTCCATGGACAGAGAAGCCTGGTGGGCTACAGTCCATGGGGTGGCAAAGAGTCAGAAAAGCTTGAGCGACGAACACACACACACATAGGTTAAGGGCCTGCTTCTGGGTTCTCTCTTTAAGGCCTTCCTCAGCAGAACCCCTTGACACTAATTCTAACCAAACCCCAGAATTCAGTGCTTTGTGAATTGGGCTCAGTGCTTTCTGAATGGCACTGATTTATAATTCTTCGGTGTATTTTATGCGCGTAAAATCTATAATAGATACAATAATATGAACCATTATAATTCCAAAATGTACGCTTATAAAATAAACAGCTTTCATAGAAAAGAGCAGAGAAATTTCCAGGAAAAGTTCAGGATTTAGGATGTCACTGTGACTTTAGCCACGGTATTATAAAAGAAGGAACAAACTGCATAATACATGCTGATTATTCTTTATTAGCTATTGAAATCTTCCTGGTGACGAGTGGAAGTTTGAAAACTGAGTCGCGGCCTCCTGAATGATAATGACAGAACAATCTGGAAATTATGCGCTACCAGTGGAGAGAAGTGCACCAAGTGTGTATTTGAGTACCTGTCTCATAAAACATCATTATTTATAGTTTTCTCTTTTCATTGGCTCTACTTCTCTTGAAAATTCTAAACTCTGTAGTGTTCAAAATTAAGACAAACAGCTCTGTCTAGTGGCCAATTTGATCATTGCAGTCAAAGTCAAAAACAGTATTCAAGTCAGACCTTTTAAAATAATCTGTCTAAAACTTGGCAAATAGCTTTGACAGGAGGTGGCTCTTTTGTCCCAACTCAGGAGATGCAATGGATAAAAGCCGTCAGTCATGCCATCTCCATTTGGGACTTTTTCAGCAGTTAAGAGAGACAGGTGCAAAACCCAGCTCAGTCATTTAGCTTATAAGCAAAGGATTTTTGAAATCCTTCACAATTTGTGAAATTGTGTTTGGTAGATAACTTTGTTCAAACCATAAGTATACACCATAGCCTGTTTTTAGCTTCATTCTTCTTTGTTTTCCCCTCATTCTCCCCTCTCCTGCCTTTAAGAAAAATCTGGAATTGAACTGTAGGTCAGAATCTTGTCATTCTTCATATGGCAGATGAACTGCCCCTGGCAGCTGGGTGTCCTGCCTTTGACAGTTGTTTCCACAGCACTCCAGAACATGAACAGGACACCATGTGGAAAAGATGAAGAGCAGCAGCTCCTGGCTCCTAATTCGCCATAAAGCATTCAGAACAACAGTGGCCTTTTTCTTGCAAGAACTGGTAAAATGAGGCAAAATCTTGCTATTTCCACTTCCCAAAATAATGTGAAATATGTTAGAATAAATTTAAAAGGATAAGTAAAATCAAGTATAAAAAAAAGATGAGGAATCCAATGGTGGACTAAATCTGGGCCCATGATATGTCTGGGCATGGAACAGAGATTAAATTTAGTGAATTGAATTAAAATGTATTGGATATAGATGATGAGAATTTGGTTGCTTTTTAATACATAACTTACAAGATATTAAGCATATGGTTGTACTCCCAAAGTAAAATGATCTAAGGGGTAAAATATCACATGTGTTTGCTAAAGATAATCTTTAAGTACATAATTAATACTGAACAAATCAATTAGAAAATTACAGTTTAACATATATGCAAGAAACATTCCAGTGAAACAAATGTTTACTTTCTGAAGATAAATTTTATAACATGCTTGTTGTTAAAAATTATAGTACCCAAAAATATTAATATAAAGAAGGTAAAAGATAGCCATAATATGAGATTTAAAGATAAGCACTATTAATATTTAGTATAAATCTTTTAAGGTATCATTCCTATGATAAAAGTAGTTATTTACATTCTGAGGAGAAAAATTATTATTTCGTATGTATTAATATTATGCATATTTGGGTAAAGACTTATGGTGAACTTAGAAAAACCTGATCCAATAGGAAAAGTGAGCCTTGTTTTTTTAATGCGTGATTGAAAAGATTATTTTTTAAATATTTCAAAAGGATGAATTTGTGGAGTCAGTTAACATTGTGAGGGCAAAAAGGTAGATTTGGAAATCCCCAAAATGGCAATGATGGACACGCTGTCAACTTTGACATTACATTGAGTCTAGAAGAAGAAATATGTTCCATCAAAGTTTCCCTCAGTGGCAACATTCTAAATTTTTAAGATATGAAATGATGACAATATTGTGAAAGCAACAGACCATGAAGTCTAAAAATTCTGGGCATGATTTAGTGTTATAATCAAATAAAAGCTACCACAAGGCTAATATGACACATATTTAATGATATGCATAATCACTGTGGTATTACACAGCAATTTGGCATAAATGGCAAATGATTGCATAAATGACTAAAATTAGCATGACTTTCACATAGTCAAATTAAGCCTTGCTGGGGTCAGCTGGGGAGAGCGAGAACAAGACAGACTACAAAGCTGCTTCAAGAACCTGCCAAAGAAAACCAGGCAGCTGGGTCTCCCTTATTCTCTGATGACAGCACAGGGTTGAAGAGGGAAAAAAAGAAAAAAGTGTAGAGAGTCCAACAAAGGAACCAAGAAAGTACTGTTTGGCTCCCTGCTACTTTCTCTTGTTGGGTCTCATCTGGGAGTTTCTAGAAAATTCAAGATAATTTGATCTTCCCTGCCAGGCAAATGGGAAGACCCTCCAACCTCCAGTCTTTCGGACTCCCACAGAAATCTTCAGAGCTGATATGCACGCTTACTGCCACTCCCATCATCACCAGCAAGTAGAGCCCCTTGTACACTGCCTGAAGTATCAGCCATTTTTCCAGCAACAAAACCAGCCCTGGAATGGACAAGTGCACAAGAAGATGTTCAGGCTTGGATGCAGCAAGGGCGCTGCGTATCTGGGTTTCTGGGAGGAGTTCCGAGGAGGAAGGGAAAGGCAGCACAGAAGCCAGACGACATCTGGGCTCCTGCAAAAGATGTCCCAGAGCTAACGCTGCCTATTAGCGGCTAAAGAATGACAATAACGCTGCCTATTCTGAATAGGCAGAAAATTAAGGAGTCAAAAATCATATCTAGACTATAAAATCTCAGGTAATACTTCAGAAAGTTCAAGTCTCAATTGCACAGTATCTGTGTGAGCTTGGATAAGTTACTTAACCTCTCTGAGTTTTCATTTCTTTATGTTAAAAAGTGAATGAATAAATAAGAGGAATATGAGTGTGCATTCAGTTGCATCCAACGCTTCATGGCCCCGTGGACTGTAGCCCGCCAGGCTTCTCTGTCCATGACATTCTCCAGGCAAGAATACTGGAGTGGGTTGCCATTTCCAACTCCAGGGGATCTTCCTGACCCACTGGCAGGTATGTTCTTTACCACTAGGACCCCCTGAGAAGCCCATATAAGAGGAATATATTAATACCTATCTAATTCTTAGAAATGTTCAGAGGATTAAATTGATTAGCATTCATCATGCTTTTCATGTGCTTCCTCCAAAGCAATTGTCTGAACTTGGGCTGCTATAACAGAATACCATAAACAAGGTGGCTTACAAAAATAATATGTGTTATCATGGTTCTGGAGACTGGGCCTTCCAAGATCAGGGTGCCAACTGATTCACTGCCTGGCAGATTCAGTTCCTCTTCCTGGTTTACAAAAGGCTGTTTTCTCACTCTGTCCTCATGTGTGAGAAAACAGAGAAAGGGAGAAAGCAAATAACTCTTCTTTGAAGAGCACTAATCCCATTTATGAGGACTCCACCCCAGTGACCTAAAGTGAAAGTGAAGTCACTCAGTCGTGTCCAACTCTTTGCGACCCCATGGACTGTGGCCTACCAGGCTCCTCCATCGATGGGATTTTCCAGGCAAGAGTACTGGAGTGGGTTGCCATTTCCTTCTCCAGAGGATCTTTCCAACCCAGGGATCGAACCCAGGTCTCCTGCGCTGTAAGCAGACGCCATCTGAGCCACCAGTGACCTAATTACCTCCCAAAAGTTTCATCTCCTAACACCATCCCGTTGAGAATGAGGCTTTAGCATATGAATTTTGAAGGGAAATCAACATTCAGTCCATAGAATCAAATAGCAGTTGAGAGCACATTCATATCTGTAGAGATCTATACACACCTCATGTTCTACCTTTTATGCTTGTTGTTTAATATAAAATGAAATGTTTTAAATATTTACATTAAGTAAAACTGATACTCTAATGCTTACCTTCTGGTGTAGCATAGCCCTTGTTCACACTCTCGTTTGAGACTTCCCCATGTACTAATATGTAAAAGCACAAAGAGAGTGCATCTACGGTGGCGCTAGTGGTAAAGAACCTGCCTGCCGATGCAGCAGACATGAGACATGTGGGCTTGATCCCTGGGTCAGGAGTCCCCCAGGAGGAGGGCATGGCGACCCACTCCAGGAACCTTGCCTGGAGAATGCCACGGACAGAGGAACCTGGGGGGCTACCGTCCATGGGGTCCCACAGAGTCAGACATGACTGAAGTGAGTTAGCACGCACATAATACTCAGCAAATGCACAGTGCATACCCTTTTTCCTTTCTCCTCCCCATCCTTATTGTCTCAGAAGCCAAGAGTAACTGTCTTCCCACCTTTTCCAGTAAAGGCTTTTCTCTCCCTCTTCCTGTCTAAAATGCACAGATGAGGGTAGAAAATGAACCAGCTACTGGGTCCTTCTCAATCAAGAGTAACTTTGACCTCCAGGGAACATTTGGCAGAGTCTGGAGGTATTTTTGGTTCTCATAAATGGACACAAGGAATGTGAGAGAATGGTGTCTAATGTTAGAGGCCAGGGATGCTGCTGAACACCTGAAGTGCACAGAACAGCTCCCACGACGAAGAATTATTCGGCTTAAAATATCCATCGTGCTGAGGTCAGGAAATGCTGAGCTCCAGGTAAGCAGCCCCACTGTGAGCTCCACCAGCAGAGGCGCAGGCTAACTGCCTTCTTAAACAGGAATGTGGATGATTTGCCAGGCTAATGTCACTCCCATGGGGCTTCCCAGGTGGTGGTAGCGATAAAGAATCTGCCTGCCAATGCAGGAGACACAGGAGGCATGGGTTTGATCCCTGGGTCAGCAAGATCCCCTGGAGAAGGAAATGGCAACCCACTCCAGCATTTTTGCCTGGAACATTCCATGGACGGAGGAGCCTGACAGGCCACAGTCCTTGGGGTCACAAAGAGTCAGACATGACTGAGCACACACATATCACTCCCATACTTCAGGGGACCTCAATTTAAAATTGAGCTGTTGAAAACTGGTTCCAGGTCTTTACTGGATTCAAATTTTGTTCGGAATCTCATGTATCCAAAAAATTAAAAAAAAAAAAAAACAACTCTGCCAATAGTAAGAGGTGTAATTTTCTTCATTCTATAAGTCCTATTCCCCTACAGAGTACTGTAAGCTAATCCATTTATGTACTAAGGGGGCTTGGTGTTCTAATCTTTTAAGGTTTCTGCAAAAAGTGTGAAAGACCGAAAGAGTCTGAGGCCAGTTCTTGACTCAGGAAGACACACATGCCCATAGCTTGTCAGAGAATTTGAATAATGCTCTTTACTCTCAGACATAAAGCGGAATGTGACATTTCACAACATGGGTGCTGAAGAATAAACACATGAGTGTGTCTGCCCTCCCCACGCCCCTGTTTTGTCAGCTTGGCATTCACAATCAGTACACTGACATAATTCCCATGCTGTGCAGTGTTCGGAAGCCCCAGTATCAACCAGGCCTGAGCTGAGAAGCCCTCAGATGACATCCTCAGGGAGGGAAGAGAGGTGAGAACTGATCGGAGCCACAAAGCCTTAATGGAAATTAATCAGTATTTGCCTGATGAAAATAACAAAATATTTAGCTATATAACTTACATCTTTGTACTGAACTAATGTGTGCTGCAACTTGAGCTCCATATGCAGCTGAGTGCAGACAGTTTCCTTTTTCAAAAGACTGGTCAACTTGTCAGTGCTTGATCCCATCTCATCACTGCAGATGACAAACATTCGACTGATGGTCAGCAGATGGAAACCAAGAAAGCATTTGGAACCCAATGTAAGCTAAAGATGGCCGGAAAACTTGAATCAACAAATGAAATATCAAATAAGAGATAGACCAATGGAGAATAAGATGAGTTAAATTGCAGAGAAAATACTAGCAAGGTACGGTTAAATTCTTGGTACCTAAATTTGTTTTCCCTTGTTTCCCTAGCAATTTTTAAAACCCTGAAAAAAAAACTCAAAGTAGTGTTTTGTAGCCCCAGCTGAGAACAAGTTTTCATAAATCTGTACTTCTCCAACTTCAGCATGCATCAGAATCACATGGAAGACTTGTTATTGTTGAGCACCAAACACAAAGTTTCTGATTAGTTAGGTCTTGGATGGGCCCCAGGAATTTGCCTCTCTAACACGTTTCCAGGCATTGTAAATTCTGCTGGTTCACAGAGGAGCTTTGCTCTAATAGGAAGTGTTTTCCCCATCACAGGGATAAGATCTCCTGGCTTAATTTTACAAGGGACCTGGGCAAGGGGGCACCTCTTCTGATCCTCACATTCTGGAGATGTCAGGAACCTGTCTCTGGCCCTCCCCGCTCTGACGGATAAGGGAGGCAACAGGGCCAGGACTGCCCACCTGCCCTCAGGCCATGCTCTAGATAGTCACTACCCGGAATTCCTTACCAAGCAGCCCAAATACACGTCTAAGGATGATGTTATCCTTTCCACAAGTCTATTCTCTTCCCCAGAAACATCTAGGCCTCAGGAATGAGCAAAATGTAGTTATTTTACATGATGCTTTGAGATGATGATGGGGATTGGGGTTTGGAGATGCAACCAAGGATTTCCACACTTAGCCAGCCAGGCCCTGATGGTACAGAGCAAAACAAGGGATGGGAGAGAAGGATGGATGGCTGGGTGGCCCTGGGCCTTTGATCTGCTCTCCAAATACTGCCATCTTCTGGCTAACTCTAGGAAGTCCAAGAATCCTAAATGTGAACCTAGCCTTTCTGTATCTTTATGAAGGTATTTTGTCAAGGTAGGCAGATAGAACATTTTCATTAGCAGTTGAATAATTTTATTTGCAACTTTTAAAGTACTTATGCATGTGGTACATGGTCTCCATTTGATCTCTGAGCCCCGTTCCCACATGTAAAACAAGAGGAAGTGATTTCGCTGACCGCTCGCCCCATCCCACCTGCCATCACGTGTGTGCAATAATTGACTTCAGTTGTGGCCAACTCCATGCAACCCTATGGACTGCAGCCCGCCAGGCTCCTCTGTCCACGGGATTCTCTAGGCAAAAATAGTGTGGGTTGCCATGCCCTCCTCCCGGGGGTCTTAGCCCTCCAGGGGTTTAACCCGCATCTCCCGTGTCTCCCGCGTTGTCTGGCCGGTTCTTTACCACTAGCGCCGCCTGGGAAGCCTTTACCGTTATGTAGCCTTTGCCTGATCTGGTTCAGCGCAGGGGGCATTGCTCTCAACCCCTTCACACCTCAACTGCGTCTCCTCTGCCTTGCAGAGTTTAGATGATAGCATGCATTCCAGTGCACTGCGCATTCCCGGTCTGTTCTCGGGAGAGTCTGCAAGGCAGATCTTCGTCTCCAGGCAGCTTCTCCAGGGAGCTTTTATCGTTGAAGCTGCTGCGTTTTGACCCTGGCTTGGCTCTTCCCACCTCCGCGGTCCCGGGCGCCCACACGCACGCTTTCCTGCTCCTGCGCTGAGACTTTTAGGGAGTCTGACTCATTTCTGCCCCTGTGTGTTCCTTTCTGGCTCTGGCTCGCCCGTGACTCCCTGCCAGTTTCTCGATCTTTGTCTGCTCCTCCGCTCGGCATCTTTTCTGGCGGCTTCTCCGCTCTGCCTTTGGCGATTTTGATCGCTTTCCCCATGAGCATATATTCCCCCTCCCTTTGCTTCTTGTATCTCTATAGGTAATGGGGAATTATGGTTTTATTTCCAGTTTGGTTCTTCTCCCAACTTCTACGTCCCAGACACTGAGTCTGCACCCATTGGAGGGGGAAATTATAATAATAATAAACTTGCTTTCACGCCAAACTGACCAGATTGCAACTGACTTTTGAAACTGGGGTATTGCCATATTCACCAATGATTTTCCAATCACCATTCAACTTTCATTTCCTCTCAACTTCATATTTTTCCCTTTAGTAAAAGGTGCCAAACAGCTTTATAAAGTAACTGGAAACATACCAAAGTTAAGATCATTTTTTTTGGCCTCAGGCTACTTTACAAAGCTAAATATGAGTTACTCAGATGATGGAGGGGCTTCCCTGTTCTTTGGGCTTATGTGTTTTATTTCACAGGTAGGATTGGTGTTTATTTAGGTTGATGAAATGACTTGAGACCTTTTCAAAATTAATCATGGAATTTTAAGACTGTGCTGGAAAGAAGCTTAGAGATTTTCCAGGTCCAATTTTTTATTTATAAGTAAGGAGATTCAGAGTAGAGAATTTAAGTGGCTTGACAAATAATAAATACTAGCTATTTTTCATAGCTTATGAACTGATGAAGTCATTTGATACTGAAAACAAATCTGTCCTCCAGTAAATATTTAATTTTTGGTGAAACTTTAGAAACGTTCTAGTCAAAGAAAGGAATAAGACAATAATGTTTGTTACCACTGCCATTCTTTTTCATCATTCTAGAGGGCCTAGAGGCCCTCTTAGGAACACTGAAACAAGAAAAATAGTTTTTTATATAGAAAGATATACTGAGAAAATAGTTTTTAAGATCCATAAAGTGAAAGACTAACAGATTTGAACCACATGAAAAAAACAAAAAAGTTTTAGATTAAAAAAAATGACAACATAAAGTTAGGAAACAAGCGGGGGATGGGGGAAATATTTGGAGCCTATGTAGAGATAAAAGATACATATCCATAATATACAGATCAATGAAAAAGAATTAATACCCAAGAGAAAAATGAGCAAAGAGTATAAATAGCTAATGTACAAGGACTGCTCCGGTGGTCTAGTGGCTAGGAATCTGCCCTCTCAATGCAGGAGGTCTAGGTTCTGTCTCTGGTCAGGGAACTAGATCCCGCATGCTGCAACCAAGAGTTCACATTCCACAATTAAAGATTTCACTTGCCACAGCCAAAAAAAAAAAAAAAGCCTGATGTACAAAAGAAGAAATTCAAATGATCAATAAATGTGAAGACTTGCTCAGCTTTAGTTGTTTTTGAAATCTCACCAATATTTATTTTCTCTCATGTGAGGTGGATTCTTTGGTTTCTGTCTGTTGGATTTTGACTTAGTGACTGCTACCTTAAAGTCTCTGGCTAATATGGGAAGACCATACTCTTTCCTTTTTTTTTTTTTTTCTCTTTCCTTTATTTTTTATTTTTCAGTGGGTTTTGTCATACATTGATATGAATCAGACACAAAAGTACAGAACAGACTTTTGAACTCTTTCCTTTTTAAATGTTTTTTTTCTCCACTGTGGTTTATGATAGGGTATTGAGTATAGTTCCCTGTGCTATACAGTAAGGGCCAGTTGTTTATCTGTCCTATATGTAGTAGTTGGCATCTGCCAATCCCAAACTCTCAATCCATCCCTCAACTCCACCTCCTCCTCTTTGGGAAAACCTCAGGTCTGTTCTCTATGTCTGTGAGTCTCTTTTTATTTCATGGATAAGTTCATTTGTGGTCATGTTTATGATATAAGCAATATCACATGATATTTGTCTTTCTTTGTCTGACTTACTTCACTTGGTAAAACTCTAGGCCCTTCCAGGTTGCTGCAAATGGCATTATTTTATTCCCTTTTGTGGTTGAGTAATATTCCATTGTGTGTGTGTGTGTGTGTGTGTGTGTGTGTGTGTGTGTGTGTGTATGTACATAAATACCACAACATCTTTATCCATTTCTCTGTTGATGGACACCTAGGTTGCTCCCATGTTCTGGCTATTGTAAATAGTGCTGCAGTGAACATTGGTAGGCCTCTATCTTTTCAAATTATGATTATCCAGATATATGCCAAAGAGTGAGAATGTTGGATCATACAGTAACTCTGTTTTTAGATTTTTTTAAGGAACCTCTATACTGTTTTCCATGGTGACTGCACCAATTTACATTCCCACCACATGTAGGAGGATTCTCTTTTCTCCACACACTCTCCAGCATTTTTTATATATAGACTTTTTAAGAGATTGGTGTGTGAGGTGGGACCTCATTGTAGTTTTAATTTGCATTTCCCCAGTTATTAGAGATGTTAAGCATCTTTTCATGTCCCTATTGGCCATCTCTGTCTTCTTTGGAGAAATGTCTGTTTAGATCTTCTGCCTATTTTTTGACTGGGTCTTTTTTGTTATTGAGTTGTATTAACTGTTTGTACATTTTGGAAATTAAGCTCTTTTTGATCACATCATTTGCAAATATTTTCTCCCAGTCCATAGGCTGTCTTTGCTTTGTTTATGGATTTCTTTGATATGCAAAATTTATGTTTGATTAGGTCCCTTTTGTTTATTTTTGCTTTTATTTCTTTTGTCTTGATGTACTGACCTAAGAAAACATTGACACTGCTTATATTAGAGAATGCTTTGTCTATGTTCTTTTCTGGGAGTTTTAGGGTGTCATGCCTTGCATTTAAGTGGGAAAATCATACACTTAACCTTACCTTTCCCTTAAAGCTATTTAGTTACTTGAGAGATTTTTAAAGCATTTGTTTCTGAATGCCTTGTTAAAGTCTCTCTTACAGTTAGGATCTCAAAGCAGTTGACTTTTCCAATAATGCAAGGCCATACTTCCTTTTTGCCAGAATGCTTTACTCAGCTCATCTGTCTTTTTTTATAATAATACCTTGCTAAGTGGAACCAATAGCACACACAATTAACATTGTGTTTCCCAACTATTTCCTTATGCTTGCTAGTCTTCAGTATTATGAAAGATGACAGTCACATTTTGACACCGTATACATAGATCTTCATCTTCTCACCCTCTAATAAACATTTCCTCATCACCTACTACATAAGAGTGCAGTCAGTGGTACATGTGTGAGGTTTAGAAGGCACCATCCTTCTTACAGTACCCAATTTTATACGGTCAGGGTAACAGCAAGTTATACTGTCTTAACAGGTTACCGTGGGAACCTGAGGAGGGACTTCTCGTTCTCTCCATTGGAGTCTCACATCTCTCAAGAGCAGCTGTCTCGGAGCTATAGCTCTTTGTCTTCTATCAGCTGAACACTGATGAAACCACTGCCCTGCTGGTTGTTGCAACAGATAAAGAGGTGGAGCTGGAAGGTCGCACACAACGGCTCGTCTATGGCTCATCTCAGAAGTGACAGAAGCCGTTTCTGCTCACAGTCCATGCTGGAACTGACCCCACCTAGCTGTGTAGGGGGGAAAATGTGGGGAAGCATGTGGCTATTTGTGAGTGCTCTGACTCTGCCAGACCCCTCTTACAACAGATGCTTTCTAATACCCGTTAAATAACCTGAAGGAGGTAACCATAGACAACCTCACCTGCTACACACCTAATATTTGTATTAGTTTATGAGAGCTAGCATAACAAAACACCACCGCCTGGGAGGCACAGTCAGTAGAAGCGTATTTCCTCGTAGCTCTGGAGGCTGGAAGTCTGAGACCGTGGTGTCAGCAGGTTTGGTTCCTCCTGAGGCCTCTCTCCTTGGCTTACGAGTAGACTTCAACTTGCTGTGTCCTCACGTAACCTTTTCTCCATGTGTGCGCATCCCTTCTGTCTCTTCCTCATCTTGTAAAGATACCAGTCCTACTAGATTAGAGCCCTACCTCTCTGATCTCAGTTCAGTTCAGTTGCTTAGTCATGTCCGACTCTGTGACCTCATGAACCACAGCACACCAGGCCTCCCTGTTCATCACCAATCCCAGAGTCCACCCAAACCCGTATCCATTGAGTCAGTGATGCCATTCAACCATCTCATCCTCTGTCATCCCCTTCTCCTCCTGCCCACAATCCCTCCCAGCATCAGGATCTTTTCCAATGAGTTAGCTCTTCGCATCAGGTGGCCAAAGTATTGGACCAGCTTCAACATCAGACCTTTCAATGAACACCCAGGACTGATCTCCTTTAGGATGGATTGGTTGGATCTCCTTGCAGTCCAAGGGACTCTCAAGAGTCTTCTCTAACATCCTAGTTCAAAAGCATCAATTCTTCGGTGCTTAGCTTTCTTTATAGTCCAACTCTCACATATATACATGATCACTGGAAAAACCATAGCTTTGACTAGATGGAAGTTTGTTGACAAAGAAATGTCTCTGCTTTTTAATATGTTGTCTAGGTTGGTTATAACTTTCCTTCCAAGGAGTAAGCGTCTTTTTTTTTTTTTTTTTTTTTTTGAGTAAGTGTCTTTTAATCTCATAGCTGTAATCAACATCTGTGGTGATTTTGGAGCCCAGAAAAATAAAGTCACCCACTGTTTCCACTGTTTCCCCATCTATTTCCCATGAAGTGATGGGACCAGATGTCATGATCGTAGTTTTCTCAATGTTGAGCTTTAAGCCAACTTTTTCACTCCCCTCTTTCACTTTATCAAGAGGTTTTTTAGTTCTTCTTCACTTTCTGCCATAAGGGTGGTGTCATCTGCATATCTGAGGTTATTGATATTTCTCCCGGCAATCGGGATTCCAGCTTGTGCTTCCTCCAGCCCAGGGTTTCTCATGATGTACTCTGCATATAATCTAAATAAGCAGGGTGAAAATATACAGCCTTGACGTACTCCTTTCCCGATTAGGAACCAGTCTGTTGGTCCATGTCCAGTTCTAACCATTGCTTCCTGACCTGCATACAAGTTTCTCAAGAGGCAGGTCAGGTGGTCTGGTCTTCCCATCTCTTGAAGAATTTTCCACAGTTTGTGGTGATCCACACAGTCAAAGGCTTTGGCATAGTCAATAAGGCAGAAATAGATGTTTTTCTGGAACTCTCTTGCTTTTTCGATGATCCAGCGGATGTTGGCAATTTAATCTCTGGTTCCTCTGCCTTTTCTAAAAACAGCTTGAACATCTGGAATACGGTTCACGTATCGCTGAAGCCTGGCTTGGAGAATTTTAAGCATCACTTTACTAACGTGTGAGATAAGTGCAATTGTGCAGTAGTTTGAGCATTCTGTGGCATTGCCTTTCTTTGGGATAGGAATGAAAACTGACCTTTTCCAGTCCTGTGGCCACTGCTGAGTTTTCCAAATTTGCTGGCATATTGAGTGCAGCACTTTCACAGCATCATCTTTCAGGATTTGAAATAGCTCAACTGGAATTCCATCACCTCCACTAGCTTTGTTCATAGTGATACTTCCTAAGGCCCACTTGACTTCACATTCCAGGATGTCTGGCTCTAGGTGAGTGATCACACCATTGTGATTATCTGGGTCATGAAGATTTTTTTGTACAGTTCTTCTGTGTATTCTTGCCACCTCTTCTTAATATCTTCTGCTTCTGTTAGGTCTCTACCATTTCTGTCCTTTATTGAGCCCATCTTTGCATGAAATGTTCCCTTGGTATCTCTAATTTTCTTGAAGAGATCTAGTCTTTCCCATTCTATTGTTTTTCTCTATTTCTTTGCATTGATCACTGAGGAAGGCTTTCTTATCTCTCCTTGCTATTCTTTGGAACTCTGCATTCAAATGGGAATATCTTCCCTTTTCTCCTTTGCTTTTCACTTCTCTTCTTTTCACAGCTGTTTGTAAAGCCTCCTCAGACAGCCATTTTGCTTTTTTGCATTTCTTTTTCTTGGAGACGGTCTTGATTCCTGTCTCCTGTACAGTGCCTTGCACCTCCGTCCATAGTTCATCAGGCACTTTGTCCATCAGATCTAGTCCCTTAAATCTATTTCTCACTTTCACTGTATAGTCATAAGGGATTCGATTTAGGTCATACCTGAATGGTCTAGTGGTTTTCTCCACTTTCTTCAATTTCAGTCTGAATTTGGCAATAATGAGTTCATGATTCCAATCTCATTTTACCTTAATTATCATTTTAAAGACCTCGTCTCCAAATATAGTCACATTGGGGCTTGTATTGTGGGTTAGGACTTCATCATATGAATTTTAAGGGAATACAATTCAGTACATACTAATATTAAGTGGTATAATATCATACCTATAATAGGAAGGTAATTAAAAGGAACTAAATTATGGTGAAATCATGTAGATATATATAAATATATATATTTGTATTTCAATATATAAATTCTTGAGCATTGCTACAATAGATGATATATTGAAGTAGTCAGATGTTTGCATCTACATATAATAAAAACACTGAAATTTAAGAAAAGTAAGATGATGAAGAACTCTACAGAGTAATTAGAGGGGAAAGAAAAAAGGAGCAGCATGAATAGCAAGAGAATAAAACCTATTGAGATAAGGAACAATAGAGCGGAATTGTTTGTACAAGAATAGGGAAAGGAGAGTAACACTGGGTGAAGGAGGGATAAATGCCAAGATTAATTACACACTGTCAAAAAGGAAAGAATGAATAAAATATTCCAACAAATAGGCTAGACCATATTTATAAAACAGCATTAAAATGATCCTTTTGTTATGACATGGGATAGAGTAGTATTAAAACATCTTTCTTGAAATCTTTCTCCACATGTTGAAGCATACATTTAATCTCAGAATTTGCAAAGACTCTAGAAAGCATATATTTTGTTGGATGATGGAAAATAAGGTATGATTTCCAAAAAGGAACTGAATGCAAAAGACTCAAAAGAACTGTGAGCTTCTGGGGTGAGAATAGTGGTAAACGACCCGCCTGCCCATGCAGGACACGCAAGAGTTGATGGTTCAATCCTTAGGTTGGGAAGATCCACTGGAGGAGGGCACAGCAACCCACCCCAGTATCCTTGCCTGGAGAATCTCATGGACAGAGCATGGTGGGCTACAGTCCATGGGGCTGCAAAGAGCTGGATATGACTGAAGCAATTTAGGACAAGAAACTAGTTTGTTAGACCTCTGGAGACAGGATCAGAGTAATGTTGAAAAGAAAAAGCCAAACAATAACCAATTCTATTATGTAATTTTCAAAATACATATTTATCACATTGTGCCACACATAAAGAAATAAAAATATATCAATGATATAATCTGAAATGTTATAGAATTATATATATTCAATATATAATGATATAATATGAAACTCTTTCAACAGCTTGTTAGCAAAATTCGGTTAGATACTCATGTTCATATAATCTCATTAGTTACATGAGATTTGATTCTAAGTCTCTTCAAAATGATCTCTTATTTTCTCTATTGCCTATGAAAGTCACAGATGAAAAAGATATTTCAGATCACCAGTTTTGGAGATTGATATACCATGAGCACTGCTGATGTCAGCAAATTGATTTCTGTAATGATGAATAATTTTGGTTAGGTTTCAAACAAAACAAAGTCTTCACTGAATTAACATGGTAGTTGTACTGTTGAAAAATTCAGTGTGAAATAAAATTCTGTAGAATAATATGTAAATTATCTAATTTTAATTAGGTGTTTCACCCACATAAATGTCTGGGATATTTGAAAGTCATGGAAGACATTAGATAGTCCTTCAAAGTATAAGGGCATTCTGCACATGCTAGGACATTAATCATGGCTGGCTCCCACCTATTAAATATCAGAAAAATGTTAGTCTCTTAGTTGTGTCTGACCCTATGTGATCCCATGGACTGGGTACCTCACCAGGCTCCTCTGTTCATAGGATTCTCCAGGGAGGAATACTGGAGTGGGTAGCCATTCTCTTCTCCAGGGCATCTTCCCAACTTGGGGAATCTTCCCAACCCAGGGGTTGAAGCCAGCTCTCCTGCATTGCAGGCAGATTATTTACCATTTGAGCCACCAGGGAAGCCCCAAGTATCAGAAACTCTCCCGCATAACTATGACTACCAAAAATACTACCACCAATTTCCAAAACACCCTCTAGGGAGTAGTATAACCCTGTTGAGAACCAGGGCTTTAAAGTAAATCCAGCTTTACTTGAATAGTGTTTCCAACTCTCTGTAATTTACCTCTCTTCTCTCTATTCTTGTCACAAACTATCCTTTATCTCTTTTCCTGGAATTCTTTGGAACAAAACTCATGTCTCAAACCTCACTGCCTTCTAATTCACTACATAGTCATTCCAGATTTATGTTTCTAAAACACAAATCTGGACTTCTAGTCAACATGGTGTGGGGTTTCTTGGAAGACCACTCTTCCACCTCCCACTTCCATCCCAAAATAGCAAAGATATAATACAAGAAAATATGAAAACCCATAGTCATTCTCATAAGTTGTTCCACTGGGAGGAAAAAAAATAGAACAAAAGTAGAAGATTATAAGCAGTGGCTCTGAGATCCAAAACAAGCAGAGAATTTTCACCTCTACTGTGGTAGCTGGGCTGGAAGCCCCCAGTCATTGTGGGGAAAGAAAGCAGACAGACCTCCTGTGTCAAGCCTGACTGTCCTGCCGTGGGGACTTGCCCGTTCATTAACCAGAGTCAGTGCTATCGCTTCTGTAGGGGTCTAAAAGAAGTCATTGCTTAGAGTGACCAGAAAGAAGTAGCAAGCTCTCAGCCAAATGATTACTGCCCAGAAATTGATCTGCAATATCTCTTCAAACAAAAGTCCTGATCCACCAATATAGGTAAATTTTTTTTATGGTGGGCCCTGCAGAGACTGGTGGAAGCAATTATAAAGCTACCAAAGACACCAATTATGTGAGAAATGGTAAGAAGTGGAGGGAAAGATATAAGAAATTTCTTCACAAGATGAACTTGCAAACTAAAGTTCAGGAGTACATAAAGATAATATGATAAAAAAGATAACAAAATGAAAATAACAAAACAATTTAAAACCACTTAGCAAATGAGAAGATCCAATTCCAACTAAATGCAAAAATAAAGATGTCTCCTAGAAAACATTTTAAAATGTCCTTAAAATACTCAGAAAATTTTAAGAAGGAATAACTTCTTCCCAAAAGCTAAATTGAAGACTATATAACAAAATAAGTAGCTATGCATTAGGGACAGTAGAGATTTTGAATAAGCAGTAAGGGAGGAAGAAAAGGAGGAGAGAACATGAATGAGAGGAGAAACAGTACCTAGAAATCTTAGAAATTAAATTTTAATCATTCTTATTGGAAAACTAATAGATAATATCAATCCTGGCCAAAGAGAGTATTAATAAATTGGAAGAGAGTACAGAAAAGGCAGAGCCTGAACAAAGATGTAAAGAAAATATTTAAGTTATGAAAATGATTTAAGAGTCTTGGGGGGATAGACTTAAATGTTCCAACCTTAGACTAATCAGAGCTCTAGACATGAAGAACAGTGATAATGAATAGGAAGTGACAACTGAAAATACAATGCGGATAATTCCCCTGACTGGCAGAGAAATGTGATCCTCACCTATAATATGCACACTGACTGTTGTTAAGTATGGTGGTGGCGGTTTAGTCACCAAGTCGTGTCTGACTCTTGCAACCCCATGTACTGTAGCCTGCCAGACTTCTCTGTCCATGGAATTTCCCAGGCCAGGATACTGGAGTGGGTTGCCATTTCCTTCTCCAGTGGATCTTCCAGACCCAGGGATCAGATCTGCATCTCCTGCATTGCAGGCAGATTCTTTACTGCTGAGCCACCAGCGAAGCCCATTGAGTAGCACAGACAAAAGTAAATGCACCCCTGAACTCAGCTGTTATGGAGACAGAGAAATAGGGCTTCCCTGGTGTCTCAGTGGTAGGAGACCATGGATTCAGTCCCTGATCTGGGAGGATCCCACATGCTGTGGAGCATCCAAGCCCACGCACCGCAATATTGAGCCTGTGTTCTAGAGCCTGGGAGCCACAGAGCAGCCACTGCCTGAGCAGCTGCACATGGAAACTAGAGAAAAGACTGCACAGCTTCAAAACTGAGAACGGCCAAACCAAGAAATAAATGCACTTTTTAAGAAGACACAGAAATAGAGCCATGAAATACAGAGGGTCCCCAAACAGCTCCATTCTTACATGGCACTTGATATGTGCCTCAGTTCAGTTCAGTTCAGTCACTCAGTCGTGTCCAACTCTTTGTGACCCCATGGACTGCAGCACGCCAGACCTCCCTGTCCATCATCAACACCCGGAATTTACTCAAATTCATGTCCACTGAGTCGGTGATGCCATCCAACCATCTCATCCTCTGTCGTCCCCTTCTCTGCCTGCCTTCAATCTTTCCCAGCATCAGGGTTCTTTTCCAATGAGTCAGTTCTTCGCATCAGGTGGCCAAAGTATTGAAGTTTCAGCTTTAACATCAGTCCTTCTGATGAATATTCAGGACTGATTTGCTTAATGGTGTACTGGTTGGATCTCCTCGCAGTCCAATGGACCCTCAAGAGTCTTCTCCAACACCACAGTTCAAAAGCATCAATTCTTTGGCACTCAGCTTTCTTAATAGTCCAACTCTCACATCCATACATGACCACTGGAAAAACCATAGCCTTGACCAGACGGACCTTTGTTAGCAAAGTAGTGTCTGCTTTTTAATACGCTGTCTAGGTTGATCATAACTTTTCTTCCAAAGAGTAAGCGTCTTTTAATTTCATGGCTGCAATCACCATCTGCAGTGATTTTGGAGCACCCAAAAATAAAGTCTGACACTGTTTCCACTGTTTCCCTATCTATTTGCCATGAAATGATGGGACCAGATGCCATGAATGTTCTTAGTGTTCTGAATGTTGAGCTTTAAACCAACATTTTCACTCTCCTCTTCCACTTTCATCATAAGGTTCTTTGTTTCTTCTTCACTTTCTGCCATAAGGGTGGTGTCATCTGCATATCTGAGGTTATTGATATTTCTCCCAGCAATCTTGATTCCAGTTTGTCCTTCATCCAGTCTAGTGTTTCTCATGATGTATTCTGCATAGAAGTTAAATAAGCAAGGTGACAGTATACAGCCTTGATGTACTTCTTTCCCTATTTGGAACCAGTCTGTTGTTACATGTCCAGTTTTAACAGTTGCTTCCTGACCTGCATACAGATTTCTCAGGAGGCAGATCAGGTAGTCTGGTCTTCCCATCTCTTGAAGAATTTTCCACATTTTGTGGTGATCCACACAGACAAAGGCTTTGGCATAGTCAATAAAACAGAAATAGATATTTTTCTGGAAATCTCTTGGTTTTTCGATGATCCAACAGATATGTGTATAACAGGAGTTATACAAATCAGCAATTATTTTCAGTTTTGATAGTTTAGCAACAATTCAGTGCAGAGAGGAATTCATACCCCATATTTTAATACATATGTGTTCAGAGATTTGAAAAGATTAGAATAAGTGGAAGTAAATTGTGCACTTTCCTCCAACCTCCTTGTAATACTCACTATAAAAGTCTTTTAAATACTTAATGAAATAACCATTCTAAAATTTTTCACATCAACAAAACTCTCTGGAATATTTGAGGAAATATTTCCCACATTTCTAAATGATGATAAAAATAAAAGTCATGTCATCTGGACACAATTGGGAGACTAGCAGAAGAATATTTTAATTCTATGTAAAAAGAATAAAGTTCACTCATGAAAAAGTCATTATAATTTCTGAAAAAGAGAAGAAGACAATCTACATGAGAAAATTTAAGCCCCAGTTAAAATAATTATAGCATCAAACCATTCAACATTTATTTGTTGTTCAGTGAAAGAAATTTCAGTCAAACTCCTTCTTAGGAGAACAGAGACCACAGTAATTTACATACCCTGGGATGGGCACTTGGTTTAGATACTGGAAGAAAAAGTAGCAGCCTTTCTATAGATAGAGACATTTTACAGTGAAGAGGCAAAATTAGTCAAGCTTATGGAAAACGGGGTGGGTCAGAAAGACAGGTTGAAAATTGGAAGAGATGCAATTCCAAAAAAAAATTTTTTTTTTCATTAGCCCCCAAATTCACCTTCTTTCATTCAGCTAGAGGAAGAGCAGGGGAGAAGGAAATGGCAACCCACTCCAGTGTTCTTGCCTGGAGAATCCCGGGGACAAGGGAGCCTGGTGGGCTGCTGTCTATGGGGTCACACAGAGTCGGACATGACTGAAGCGACTTAGCAGCAGCAGAGGAACCTAGAACTGTAGTCCTGCATGATTTCACAGTGATTGGATTCCTAGAACATAATCTGAGTAAATCTAAAGCAAAAAATATCAAAACTGCAGCTCAGTCCCTTCCGAACTCAAACACAGACAGGATTAAAAAAAAAAAAAAAGAAGAAAGAAAAGGCAGCTGTCCTAGATATGGAAGGTTAGGTTAATCACAAGTAAAGTCAATTTGATTAAGTAGCTGTAGCCCAATTAATTAATTAATTAGCAATTAATTAATTGTAGCTTAATTAATTAAGCTGTAGCCCAGTTTAGAACAACTTAGCTTTAATAGCAATCTGCATGATCAGCTTCTCACTTTCTGTAAAAGACCACAGAAAAGCTTTTACTGTTTGTTTTGTACACAATGTCTGGAATACAATCAAAAATTCTAAGACACACATAGAAATTGGTCTCCATAATCAAAAGAAAACATTCAGTTGAAGATGAATTATGGTGACCCAGTTAATTAAAAATCAGATAGGACTTTAAAACAAATATTGTAAATACATTTTAGAATAACAAATTAGGTGAGAACCTAGCATATTTTAGGAAAGAAGAACCAATAGAGTTCTACAACCAAGTGAAAAATACTGAATTTTAATTTCAAAATTCACTGGATGAGATTAACAACAAATTGCCCACTGCAGATGAAAAGCTTAGTGAATTTGAGGATAGATGGACAGAAATTATCTAGACTGAAATAGAAACTGAAAATAGTTTGAAAAAACATCTATAGTTTGTGAGAGATTTAAGTGGTGTTGCACATGTATAATTGAAGTTACAAAAGAGTAAAGAGTAGAGCAGAAAATATTGGAAATTACAGCCAAACATTTTTGCAAATTTGGTGGTAAAGCATCAAGTACAGGTACAGGAAACTCAACAAATTCCAAGCACAGTAAGTATTTAAAAAAAAAAACACACGTCTCTAAAATCACAGTTTAAAGGAAACTAAATGTCATTGTCAACTTGCTAAAAGATCAAGTTTTAAAAGTAGCTAGAGAAAGAAAGTCTTAGTGCATAGAGAGGAACAATGATAAGCATAATAGCAGACTTTTGAAAGACAGCCAGAAGAAAATGAAATGACATCTTTAAAGTACTGAAAAAAAACTGTCTGCCTAAAATTTCATACTCATAAAAAGTCTCTGTTAAAAATCAAAGTGAAATAGAGGCATCATGAAGGCGGAGAAAATTTTTTCCAATAGATCCATTCCATAAGAAGCACTTAATAAAGTCTTCAACTTGAAGAGAAATTATACTGTATGGAAGCTTGGATTTACGGGGGGGGAAGTGGAAATGGTAAATATGTAGGCAAATTCAAAATACTGTTCTTTTAAAATCTTTCAAAGTAATTATTTAAAGTGAAAAGACTGCATTGTGGGGTTTATAACATGTGGAAATATAATATATGACAAAACAAAGGAGAGGAAGGGTGAAAGTAGTTTCTTACATCATGTGTGAAGCGATATAACATTAATTAAAGGTAGACTGGGTGAAAATATATATTGTAATTTTTAATGAAAATGTTTAATTAGGAAAGAGTATAGCTAAAAAGCTAATAGAAGAAATAAAATAGAAATTTTTTAATTACTTGATTAAAATGATACCAATTTCCTGCTTTAGATATATCTTATAATTTGTATTGAGCTACAATTTTCCATCATTGCTGTAACAATTTAGCACAAACATAATGGCCTAAAACAATGGAAATTTATTATCTTACAGTTTTCATGGGGCTTAAACCAAGATGTCAGCATGCCTTTCTGGAAGCTGTAAAGAAGACTCTGTTTCCTTATTTTTCAGTTCCTACACACTGTTCATCCATCATTCCTTAACTCTTGATCTCCCTCCTTTATCTTCAAAGTCAGCAATTCTCTGACCCTTTGCCCAGTCATCATACTTCTCTCTCACTGACTGGAGATGGGAAAGCTTCTCTGATTTTAAAGGTTTATGTGATTATGATTATATTGGGTCCACATGAAAAACCTCCCCAAACCAAGATCCTTAACCTTTATCACATCTGCAGTCTCTTTTACTATACAGTATAAGGTAGCATAGTCACAGGTTCTGAGGATTAGGATCTAGACATCATTAGGGGCCACATTTCTGTCTGATACAGTTGGCATATGAGTAAGACACAAACATAGGCTCAAGTTTAGAAACTAAACCAACTTAGTAATAGGCTTAGTGAGTGATAGGATCTGCAAAATCAGCAAAATTGCATCAGTGCAGAGGCATCAACATACGTTAGAATGTGTGGAATATCTAGCTCTCAGTGTGGATCTGCAGCCTACCTGAACACAACAGCAATATTCTCATCAGAGAAGACGAATCTAGAAGAGAGAAGGGGCAAGGAAAAGGGGTAAGTCCATTCAAAATGAGACTGGAAACCTAAATATTACAACAAAGTCTAATGCTCAGAAAGACCACCAGCAAAATATACAATCAGAATGTTAATTTACATTTTGTTGAACAAACTGACAATTTTTAATCATATATTATGGTATTGGAATTGATAAAGGAATCATACCCATGGGAAAAATTAATTTAAAAGTTTAGGAGAAAAGGGATAAGCATGAAGTGGAAAATATGACATCAAAAACAAAATGTGGGGAAGGGAGTAAAAAATGTGTTTCTTTTAGAATATGTTTGAACTTAAATTACTACCAGTTCAAATCTAGTGAATATAATTATGGGTCAACATGTGTGACCTCCATGGTAACCACAAATCAAAAACCCAAAATAGATACACAAAACCAGAAAGAAATCCTTTCTTACATAAGCATACTACAAAGGAAAATTATACCACAATAGGAAAAGCAAAAAGAAGAAATGAACAGAGAAGAACTTCAAAAACAATTGGAAAATGCTTAGTGAAATAAGTCAGACAAACCCAAATGCTAAATGATACCACTTATATTTGGAACCTAAAAAGTAATAGAAATGAATGTTTATGTGAACTGTTTACAGTTTGTTTGTAAACTGTAAACTGTTACAGAATGTTTACATAAACATTCATTTACATAGATATGTAAATGACCATATCTGAGTCTAGCTCAGATATGGAAAATGAACTTTTGGTTACTAAAGGGGAGGGGATAGGAGGAAATGAACAAATTAAGGGTTTTAACACATTAACAGATACAAACTATATATGAAATAGATAAACAGCAAAGGTACACTGAATAGCACAGGGAATTATACTCATTATCCTGTAATAACCTATACTGGAGTATAAATGGCAAAAAATATTGCATCACTAGCTATATTCCTGAAACTAGAATAATATTGTAAATCAATTCCACTTCAGTTTTAAAAAGAGTGAGAAAATGTAAAATTTTTAAAAATAAAGACTTTAGAAATCCAAACTTGCAAAAATTAAATAAAAACATGTTATACCTAAACAGTGAAGTTTTAAAAAAGCATAGAGGTGAGAGTGTGTCCAGTGTAAATGTCAAAGGAATATAAGAAAAGGATAGATGAAACAATGTGAAAGTAAGGAGTAATTTTTTAAAAGATAAATATCCCAAAATATAAAATCATGGTAAAGCTGTAATCATCAAAGGTGAAGAATTAATTCTAAAAGCAAAAACAAATAGCAAACTATTTTTTTCTATTTGTTTTAAATAGAACAAAAATGGGACAGAAATTAAGCTGTGAATATAGAAATTGCACCACTACACTAAGAGAAATGTTAAAACAGAAAATTATAGACCAATTATGCTTGTGAATATAGATGCAAATAGCCTTTTGAAATATAGCAAAGAATTCAGCATACTGTTTTTAAACAACAGTATAATGAACAAACAGGGTTTATTCAAGGAGCGCAAAGATGGTTTGTATTCAGGAAGTCTATTAAATTTAATTTACCATATTAGCAGAATAGAAATAACACATAAAGCTCTCCAAAGTTGCTCACACATAGCAACTCAACACTAAACGTATTTGGTAAAAGATAATATTAAACTTTTTTATTAAAACAAAGCAAAACAAATAAAACCATAAGCAAGATAAGAATGGATTAGAACTTTTCCAATCTAATGTTTTAGTTGGGATCCAGTTAGGAATATACGGCCTATGCCAAAAGTCCCATAAAGGAAATTACCTTAGGGAACAAGTTCACGACACGTGTTGCAACAGCTGGAAGCCAGAGGGGTGACGGACATTAGTGAAGCTCAAGAAGCTCTAACATCCTTAGTGAAGAGGCAGGAGGAAGCAGGGTAAGTAGAGTTCAAGATCTGAAGCCTCCAGGCACCTAGAGCTCCAGGGAGGCTTAGAAGCTGTGACCACAGAGGAAGGGACTGTCTAGCAGGAGGTGGCGTCATGGAGAAGATGGAGCTCTGCTGAGTCAAGAGAGGGGAGAAACTCTCTGGCTTCTCCCTTCCTGCCACTCTAGTCTCCTAGCCGTGCATTGTTAGCCAAGAATAGCCAACATCCAGCTCAGAGTGTCTGGGAGATGTAGATGACAGGATAAGGGCAGAGATTTGAGAGCAAATACGCAAGTGACCAGCATGCTGGATATCTATCAGCCGCTTTAAACAAACATTAAAGGCTTTCCCCTCAATGTCAAAAACAAGAACACACTCATCACCACTTTTATTCAGCATCCTATTGAAATACCTAGAAAAGCAATGAAAAGATGATGGGGCCCTTTCCCAGTTCCCCATCTCCCTCTCAACACAGCCTTCCCATGGTCCCTCATTGCTGTTCCTGCTCTCACCTCCCTCTTCTGCAACAGTGAGCATGCTGGGTTACTTTAGGATCACCAGACCTGATACTGCAGAGAACCTGTGAAAGGAAAGAGGAGCCGGGTGAATAGGAAGCCAAAGCCCCGAACCCAGAGGATGCTCATTTCCTCGGTGATCTAAGCATCCCATCAGATAAAGCAGAGTCTTTATTACTCTTTGTGCTCGCACCCCATGCTCTGGAATAATCCATGGGAGAGTTTTTGCATCCCTTGAAGAAAGATGAGATTATATGCCCATTTTAGGAGTGAGGAAGATGAGGTTCAAGTTGTTGTAAGGAATTTTGCAAAGCTGTATGGCTAAAGGTAAAATTTGAACTCAAACCTCTCTAATTCTAAAGGTGGGTTTCACCCTCCATAGGGGCCTCCTGCCCAAATTGGGGAAATCTTTGCAAGTATTAGACTTGATATTATAATTGAGCAAAGCTGAAAAATAAACTCTTTCCCTCATGAGACAACCTGGGTTCAAATTCTGGCTCAGCCACTTACTAGTTGTGTGACCTTGTGAAATCATTTTACCTCTCTGTGCCTCAGTTTTCTTATCTGTAGGTAGGAATGTTCATACATAGTTCACAAGATAAAGATAAATTAATTTTTGTCAAGTTTTAGAAGAGTGAATACTGCAGAAGCCTATGTCTCATCCTAACTCTGCCACTAAGTTATTATGGTTTGAAAAATAAATTTTTCTTGAAGATTTGGCACAATATTTTCAAAAGGAATAAATTTACAAAAGGACATTTCCAGCCGTGTAATTTATGATTCTAGTTTTCCTGACTCTCTCTTTCGTCCAGAAGCATGAAAACAAAATTCTCAAAGCCGCATTGCTTCCCTTCATCGTTAGGGAGAAGCTAGGCCATAAAAAGAAAATAATAAGAAAGGAATATACAAAACAGTCCTCTGCTGACAATATGACTGTCTACATGGAGGAAAATCTAGAAGAGCTTTCAGACCTATCATTCGGATTAATGAGCGTTCAGAAGGGTTGCTAAATGTAAATCAGCAAATTAAAATAGCCTTTTATTGCCAAAAGGTAATAGGAAAAACTACCATTCTCTACAGCAATAACATTTAAAAATGTTTCTAAAATCCAAACATAAAAACTAACAAAAACTGTGCAAAGTCTTCATGGAGAAATCTGGAAGACATTATTGAAGATCTAAAGAAAAGAATGGCAGTATTGTATTTATGAATGACAAGGCTTAAAACCAGTTAAATGTAACAAGTCCCCAAATTAATACATAAACTTAATGTAATTCCAATCTAGAACTCGACAGAGTTTTTCATCCTAAAATCATATGAAAATGATATGAAATCCTAAAATCATCCTAAAGTCATATGAAAAATCAATGGGAAAGAATAATAACCAAAAAATATAAAGAACAAAAACTAAACATATTAAGACATTTAATTTTTAAAGTTTTACCATTTAAGCTAGAAGAGCATTGACACAGGGAAACACCAACAGGCCAGGAGCAGAACAGAGTTCAGAAGCAGAGAAATATATGAACTTCATCTGTAACAGAGGTGGTATTGCAAATAATTCAATAAACAGGTCTAGGACAATTGGTTACTCAAAGTGAAAAAGTCACTCATATTTCTACCCTACACCATATATCAAATAAATGTCAAAGAATTAAAAGCTAAAATGTTAAAAACAAAATTTTAAAACTTTTGAAAGAGAATATAGAATTTTTATGGCATGGCATAAAAAAAAGTTTCCCTAAACAAGACATAAACTGCACAAATCATAAAGGAAGTAAAAAAAAATTGACATGCACAAAAGCTTTAGATCAAAGGCTAAGGGTAGGAGAAGATGTATGCAGCACATAACTGAAAAAGCACTGGTACCCAGAATAAAACACATTAATTCCTAAAATTAATAAAAATAATACTCATGGGACTCCCCTGGTGGTCCAGTGGCTGAGACTCTGTGCTGCCAATGCAGGAGACCTGGGTTCGATCCCTGGTCAGAGAACCTAGGTCCCAAGTGCTGCAACTAATACCGGGTACAGTCAAACAAAAAAGTATTAAAGAAAATGTATAAAAAATAATTTTCATAATCAAGTTTTTAAATAGGTAAAGAATTAGAACAGATACTAGTCACAGAATAGGCAATCTAAATGACCAAAAAAGAAAACATGGGAAAAGACAATTACACTGACCCACAATCAGAAGAATGCAATTCAAAGCAATGAGATACCATTTCCCACTCATCAAATTAGCACAAATGTAACAATATACAACTATCAAGTTTTGGCAAATAAGTTGAGAAGCTGTCATAGGACTACAAAAGGTACAAACAGCTGGAAAGGCAACTTTTCAGTATTTAGTAAAATTGGTATACATACCCTGTGTATCAGTTAGCTATTGCCATAATAAAGCTGCATAACAAACCACTCTACAGCCAGTGCTGTAAAGCTATAATCATCCTCATGCTCATAGCTCAATGGGAGAATGGATGACACTTTAGTATATTCATATAATGGCATACTACACATCAGTTTAAATGAACTAAAGCCAAACGTATCAGAATAAATAAATGTCTAACACATAACGTGAAGAAAAAATAAGTTACAAAAGAATAATGTTTAGCAGCTAACCATTTATATTTAATGAAATTTTAAATTCAAACCGAATATGGCAAAAGCATTTTCCTGGCCCTGTGCATTTATTACAGTGGCCTGTCAGACACGTGGATTAGCTGACGCAGAGACATCACTTCCAGAACAGTTATTTTGAGAAAGCCCAAGGATATTTGGATGGTTTCAAATTCCACGCGTAGTCCCTCTAGACAGTTAATCTGCTGCATATTTTCTGTCACTCCTCTAGGCATCTGTACCAGAACCTGTAGGCAGCCAACCGTCTGTTTGTTTTTATAAAGACCTAAGTGATAGTTTCAGGTCAAGCTGGGAAAACGCAGAGCCAATAAACTGCAGCCCCACTGTCCTTAGGTCACAGCCTCCAGATGATTGTGCTGGCCTGAGTTGCCCATTTATGGTCCAACTGTACGCAGACACATGAAGAAATACCGCAGACCTAAAAATACCCATACTGTTATATGTTTTCTTATGGCACAGCCACCACACTTGGAAGAGTTAACCAGATGGCAGGGGAGATGGCTTAGATTAAAACAAGTATTGGGTGTGCCCACTGGGGCCAGGCAGCTACCAGATGGGAAGCCATTCTTGGCTCAGAAAATTTTTTTCAGGAGTTAGTAGAGTCCCAGCCATAGACTGAGCTTCAGGGGCAGAGCTCAAAGGCCCAGCAGTGAAGGAGATGCAAAAAAAAAAAAAGAAAAGAAAAAAAGGCAGGACACAGGAAGGAGGAGAAATTGAGTGCCACCCCGTTTATAAGGCAGGACCTGGGGCACAAGGATCAAGGCATTCAGGCATCCATCAGTCATTCTCGAGTCCCTTACTGAGACCCAACCATGGGCCAGGCTGGGAACTAGGACCTGATCTCTTCTCCCATCCAGGCCTAGGAATTTCTCTATTTGTATATGCAGGTAAAATTACTGAAAGTCTACAGGTTTCTAGAAAGAGAGATTATTGTGCTGTGTTTAGTCACTCAGTCATGTCCGGCTCTTTGCCACCCCATGGGCTGTAGCCCGCCAGGCTTCTCGGTCCATGAGGATTCTCCAGGCAAGAATATGGCAGTGGGTTTCCATGCCCTCCTCCAGGGGATCTACCAAACCCGGGGATCGAACCCAGCCCTCCTGCATTGCAAGTGGATTCTTTGCGATCTGAGCCACCAGGGAAGCCGAAGAATACTGAAGTGGGCAGCCTATTCCTTCTCCAGAGGATCTTCCTGACCCAGGAACCAAACTGGGGTTACCTGCATTGCAGGCAGATTCTTTACTAGCTGAGCTACCAGGAAAGCCCGGAGAGATTATTATTGGTGAATAAAAAGTAAGAATTGGGGATCTGATAAAGGAATCGTGTATTTTACTTTTGCCATTTTAATACTATTTAACCTTTTTACTGTGAGCTTCTGTTACTTTAATATTAGTTTATAAGCATATCTTTTCTTAAAAATAAAGTAATGGAATATTCCACAATCAGCTTTACAGATGCATAAACTGAGGCTCAGGGATATTAATTAACTTACACAAATTGAGGAGTCAAATGAGTACTAGAGCCAATGGTAAAATTTAGGTCTTCCATGGTCTAATTCATGCTTTTTTCTTTTATGCTCTACCTTCTGATAGAGATACATACTGTAAACACAAACATACCCAATTTATTTGTGGCGTAGATTCCAAGAAACTTTATCTTAAATTTGAAAGTTCGTAGAAAACAAGACTTGATCTATAAGTTTGATAAATTGCCTTTAAGGCATGTTTTCATAACGTTCTGTGTGAGAGCCAAAAATCTGCCTTGTTTTTAATAATGACACTTATATTTGAGGTCTATAAATACTCCAAAGTAATGGGAACAGTATGGAGCCAATATTACTAAAAGGTATTATTTAAGTTTGATGGACAGCTTGGATTTTAGAAGAAAAACACAAACAACAACAACAAAGCCTAGTTTACTAAAAAAAATTTCCAAGTTGTTTCAAAAATGCTCTATAAAGCATCAGAAACAAACCTAACTTTCCAATTCTTGATATGCACTGGGGACTTGACACCAGTTTTTCCTGTCTCATCCTTCCTGGACCACCTCAACCCCGCATATTCTCCCATGTGCTTTCCACTCCGATTCCTCTGCTGACTTCGGTCGGTAACTATTGCTTCAAGGGACACTGCCCACAATAGGCTCTCATAATGCCTGTTATTTTTTTTCTTGTTTCTGTTTTAGTTTTCTTGTTTTCTTGTTTCTTGTTTTTTCTTGTTTCTGGTTTGGTTTTACATCTTCCATCTTAATTCATTTGCTCTTTTTAAACATTAACTTTATTGGAGATTAGTTGTTTTACAATGTCGTGTTAGTTTCTGCTGTTTGGCAAAATGAATCAGCCATGGAGTTGCTCAGTCGCTCAGTCATGTCCAGCTGTTTGTGACCCCATGAACCACAGCATGCCAGGCCTCCCTGTCCTTCACCGTCTCCCAAAGTTTGCTCAAACCCATGTCCATCGAGTCGGTGATGCCATCCAACCATCTCATCCTCTGTCATCCCCTTCTCTTCCTACCATCAGTTCAGTTCAGTCGCTCAGTTGTGTCCAACTCTTTGCAACGCCATGAATTGCAGCACACCAGGCCTCCCTGTCCGTCACCAACTCCCGGAGTTTACTCAAACTCATGCCCATCGAGTTGGTGATGCCATCCAGCCATCTCATCCTCTGTCATCCCCTTCTCCTCCTGCCCCAAATCCCTCCTAGCCTCAGGGTCTTTTCCAATGAGTCAACTCTTTGTGTGAGGTGGCTAAAGTATTGGAGTTTCAGGTTCAGCATCAGTCCTTCCAATGAACACACAGGACTGATCTCCTTTAGGATGGACTGGTTGGATCTCCTTGCAGTCCAAAGGACTCTCAAGAGTCTTCTCCAACACCACAGTTCAAAAGCATCAATTTTTCGGCACTCAGCTTTCCTCACAGTCCAACTCTCACATCCATACCTGATCACTGGAAAAACCATAGCCTTGACTAGACCGACCTTTGTTGGCAAAGTAATGTCTCTGTTTTTTAATATGCTGTCTAGGTTGGTCATAACTTTCCCTCCAAGGAGTAAGCGTCTTTTAATTTCATGGCTGCAATCACCATCTGCAGTGATTTGGGAGCCCCCAAAAATAAAGTCTGACACTGTTTCCACTGTTTCCCCATTTATTTCCCATGAAGTGGTGGGACCAGATGCCATGATATTAGTTTTCTGAACATTGAGCTTTAAGCCAACCTTTTCACTCTCCTTTTTCACTTTCATCAAGAGGCTTTTTAGTTCCTCTTCACTTTCTCCTCATTAGTGACCTCTTTTATAGATAGTATCAATGGTGTATATACGTCAATTACAATCTCCCAATTCTCCCTAACACCTCCCTCCATCTTTGTGTCCAGATGTTAGTTCTCTACATCTGTGTCTCTTTCTCTGCTTTGCAAATAAGATCATCTATACCATTTTTCTAGATTCCGCATATGTACATTAATATATGTTATTTGTTTTCCTTTCTGACTTCACTATGTATGATTTACTCTTTAACCTTATTATTACATTTAGTACATGAGATATAATCTTGACACTCTATTTATAAACATCCACAAAAATACCATTACTTTTTCTTTTACTTAACATTGGTTAAAATTAAATGAGGATGCTGGAAATCATTAGAACGTACAATGGTGATCAGGGGAATACCCAGCAGAGAGCCAGAGATAGTATCAGGAGAGGGTGGCAGGAGGCAACAAGTACCTGCCCCCTTTGCCTTCCTGCTCTCTAGATCTGGCTTGCCCTGGGCTACTGACCAAGTTACTCAGACTCCCAGAAACTCTCCTCATTCTTCAGCCTGTCAGATGATTTCCTAGTATCCCCTCCAAATATGGGCTTCCCCAGTGGCTCCTGGTAAAGAATCCACGTGCAATGAAGGAGACACAGGAAATGCGCATCCAATCCCTGGCTTGGGAAGATCCCCTGGAGAAGGACATGGCGACTCACTCCAGTATTCTTGTCTGGGAAATCCCATGGACGGAGGAGCCGGGTGGGCTACAGTCCACAGGGTCGCAGAGTTGGACGCGACTGAAGCAACTGAACCCCCACCTCCAAACATAAGTATTGTTCCCCCAAAATGTAGAATTGATCTCCAAGTCCTTTTGTTGTTCTCCAGAGTTAGTGTTTAAGATTTCAGCAACACAAAAAGAAAATTTGAGTTGTCCCTATATGTTAGCATTTGAGTCTCTCATCAATTAAACCAGCAGTGGGGAAAAATCTTGGCCAAGTTCAGCTGAATTCTTACTGCCTTGGGATATTGGGGCTTTTGAGGATAGTAACATGATGAATATACGATAAGTTTAGTGAATATGGAATTGAATTTCATTTCTATACAGCTTAGTGAATATATCAATTAGATTTCCTTGGCTGCAGGCAAAGGAATGTAACTGTTGCTAACTTGAGGGGAAGAGGAAAGGAAATATACTAAAAGTCTATAGACATGGTTCAAAGAATTGAGAGAAAAGGTGAAGGCTTTAGGAAGGACAAGAATCTGAAAAACTGCAGGCAACTAGTAGCAGTAAATAAGCTGTTTCTTGAGAGTATCAGTACCAGGAATGTGTCAGTTTCAATTGTTTTCAGTCCAGGAAGAAAGCATCTGATGGCTAGGGGAAATCTAAGGCACAGTGTATAAGGGAATTTCCTAAAGGAAATGTAGTGGCTGTTATGAAAGGAACAACCCATGAATGTTGAGTGAAGTCAAGAAATCCTCACCATAATGATAAAATTACAAAATCCCAGGCTCAGTGTAAGCATCACTTTACTAGCCTGTGAGATGAGTGCAATTGTGCAGTAGTTTGAGCATTCTGTGGCTTTGCCTTTCTTAGGGATTGGAAGGAAAATGAACCTTTTCTAGTCCTGTGGCCACTGCGAAGTTTTCCAAATTTGCTGGCATATTGAGTGCAGCACTTTCACAGCATCATCTTTCAGGATTTGAAATAGCTCAACTGGAATTCCATCACATCCACTAGCTTTGTTCATAGTGATGCTTCCTAAGGCCCACTTGACTTCACATTCCAGGATGTCTGGCTCTAGGTGAGTGATCACACCATCATGACTATCTGGGTTGTGAAGATCTTTTTTGTATAGTTCTTCTGTGTATTCTTGCCACATCTTCATAATATCTTCTGCTTCTGTTAGGTCCCTGCCATTTCTGTCCTTTATTGAGCCCATCTTTGCATGAAATGTTCTCTTGGTATCTCTAATTTTCTTGAAGAGATCTCTAGTCTTTCCCATTCTATTGTTTTCCTCTATTTCTTTGCATTGATCGCTGAGGCTTTCTCATCTCTCCTGGCTATTTTTTGGAACCCTGCATTCAAATGGGTATATCTTTCCTTTTCTCCTTTGCTTTTCACTTCCCTTCTTTTCACAGCTATTTATCAGGCCTCCTCAGACAACCATTTTGCTTTTTTATATTTCTTTTTCTTGGGGATGATCTTGATCCCTATCTCCTGTACAATGTCATGAACCTCTGTCCATAGTTCATAGTGTCTATCAGCTGTAGTCCCTTAAATCTATTTCTCACTTCCACTGTATAATCATAAGGGATTTGATTTAGGTCATACCTGAATGGTCTAGTGGTTTTCTTCACTTTTCTTCAATTTCAGTCTGAATTTGGCAATAAGTCTGAATTTTGCAAATTTTGCAAATTTGGCAATTTGGCAAAAATTCAGTCTGAATTTGGCAATTATTTGCCAAAATAATTTGGCAATAATTCAGTCTGAGCCACAGTCAGCTCCCGGTCTTGTTTTTGCTGACTGTATAGAGCTTCTCCATCCTTGGCTGCAAAGAATATAATCAATCTGATTTCAGTGTCGACCATCTGATGATGTGCATGTGTAGAGTCTTCTCTTGTGCTGTTGGAAGAGAGTGTTTTCTATGACTACTGAGTTCTCTTGGCAGAACTCTATTAACCTTTCCCTTGCTTCATTCTGTACTCCATGGCCAAATTTGCCTGTTACTCCAGGTGTTTCTTGACTTCCTACTTTTGCATTCCAGTCCCTATAATGAAAAGGACATGTTTTTTGGGTGTTAGTTCTAGAAGGTCTTGTAGGTCTTCATAGAACTGTTCAACTTCAGCTTCTTCAGCATTACTGGTCAGGGCACAGACTTAGATTACCGCGATATTGAACGTTTTGCCTCAGAAATGAACAGTGATCAAAATGCCAACATCCGCTGGATCATCAAAAAAGCAAGAGAGTTCCAGGAAAACATCTATTTCTGCTTTATTGACTATGCCAAAACCTTTGACTGTGTGGATCACAGTAAACTGTGGAAAATTCTGAAAGAGATGGGAATACCAGACCAACTGACCTGCCTCTTGAGAAACCTATAGCAGGTCAGGAAGCAACAGTTAGAACTGAACATGGAACAACAGACTGGTTCCAAATAGGAAAAGGAGTGCGTCAAGGCTGTATATTGTCACCCTGCTTATTTAACTTATATGTAGAGTACATCATGAGAAATGCTGGACTGGAAGAAGCACAAGCTGGAATCAAGATTGCTGGGAGAAATATCAATAACCTCAGATATGCAGATGACACCACCCTTATGGCAGAAATTGAAGAACTAAAGAGCCTCTTGATGAAAGTGAAAAAGGAGAGTGAAAAAGTTGGCTTAAAGCTCAACATTCAGAAATCTAAGATCATGGCATCTGGTCTCATCACTTCATGGCAAATAGATGGGAAGACAGTGGAAACAGTGACTGACTTGATTTTTCTGGGCTCCAAAATCACGGCAGATGGTGATTGCAGCCATGAAATTAAAAGATGTTTACTCCTTGGGAGGAAAGTTCTGACCAACCTAGAGAGCATATTAAAAAGCAGAGACATTACTTTGCCAACAAAGGTCCATCTAGTCAAGGCTATGGTTTTTCCAGTGGTCATGTATGGATGTGAGAGCTGGACTATAAAGAAAGCTGAGTGCTGAAGAATTGATGCTTTTGAACTGTGGTGTTGGAGAAGACTCTTGAGAGTCCCTTGGACTGCAAGGAGATCCAACCAGTCCATCCTAAAGCAGATCAGTCCTGGATATTCATTATAAGGACTGATGTTGAAGCTGAAACTCGAATACTTTGGCCAACTGATGCGAAGAGCTGACTCATTGGAAAAGACCCTGATGCTGGGAAAGATTCAAGGCAGGAGGAGAAGGGGACGACAGAGGATGAGATGATTGGATGGCATCACCAACTCAATGGACATGGATTTGGGTGGACTCTGGGAGTTGGTGATGGACAGGGAGGCCTGTCGTGCTGTGGTTCATGGGGTCACAAAGAGTTGGACACGACTGAGCAACTGAACTGAACTGAATTGGGGCTCAGTTTCCCTGGGGAGGACAGTGTACCAATCTTATTGGGAGTTAAGTTTTGCAAAGAGATTCTGGGTCAAAACAGAGCTTGCACTCTATTCTATAGACTCATCTACATTATTCTTCCTAATGTAAAGGATAGGAACTAAAATAGATAATAACAGAATTTCCACTTTCTAAATTAGCATGAATCATCTCCACATGGCAAAAAAGCTAAAAGTTGTTTCTGCAATTGTTTTTCCTTGAAAATAAAATACTGTTTTTTAAAGCATTTGTCCTTTGAACACAAATGGTCATATAACTTTCACATTGGAAATGGTCAGTATTATGGTCATGTCTTTACTGAGACTCTCTACATTTAATTTTCATAAGCATAGACTAAAATGCAAAGTGGGTTCATTTTATAAAAGCAAAATTATTTTTTCATTTCATTAAAATAACAGGACAGAATTAATTGCAGGGATTAGCACAATCAGAATCCACTAATGATTGTTTAATATTCTTCTGGATTCAAATCAGTATTTCCATATAATAACAGTAGAATGCAAGTACAATCATGTATTAAATGCCACATCAATTAATCATGTTAAAGGTGCTGATTTAAATGCCAAAAGAATTAACATGACCTTTCATTTATCAGAAACTGTTGGCATTTTGAAAGGATTTAGGAAATAGTTTTCTGTGCTTACTTCAAGACTCTCAGAAGTTATATTTGAGCATGTTTTTTTCAGTGATAGTGTTCTCCTCAAAAGTAACATTATAAAAGGAACTAAACACTTTTGTGGAGGAAAATTTAAGCATTCCTCCAAATGAGGGACTCATATTAACAGTCAAAAATTCTTTTGAATATGTACTTATCCTTTGAATATATGAAGTATGCATGTTTCAACTGCAGCATAATTTGAAATTCTGATACAAACTTTCAAGCCAGGGGTGGGGATCCATCAGGAGCCTATTTTTCAGAAGGTTTTTGGAAGCTAAGGCATCCTTAAAGGATGAGGAGGGAAGTAAAAATGAGCAGGTCTGCAGTAGGCGTGACTCTGAAATCACTCCTGAACACTTTCTTCCCTAATCCTCTGATTTGTTAATATAGTGAACTAGCACATCTGTGATTTGTCATTTTACATGGGAATGGGATTTCCAGAAGGATTTAAAGTTATAATTCGTTGATTTTGAAATAACCAAGTTCAGTTCGGTTCAGTTGCTCAGTTGTGTCCGACTCTTTGCGACCCCGTAGACTGCAGCACACCAAGCCTCCCTGTCCATTGCCAACTCCCAGAGTTTACTCAAACTCATGTCCATTGAGTCAGTGATACCATTCAACCATCTCATTGTCTGTTGTTCCCTTCTCCTCCCACCTTCAGTCTTTCCCAGCATCAGGATCTTTTCCAATGAGTCAGTTCTTTGCATGAGGTGGCCAAAGTATTGGAGTTTCAGCTTCAACATCAGTCCTTCCAATGAACACCCAGGACTGATCTCCTTTAGGATGGACTGGTTGGATCTCCTTACAGTCCAAGGGACTCTCAAGAGTCTTTTCCAACACCACAGCTCAAAAGCATCAATTTTTCGGTGCTCAGCTTAAGCCAAGTTTATTTCTATGCAGCTGATCTAATCACACAAGCCCTTCAAAGACAGAGAAGTTTGTCTGGTTGGTGGTAGAAGAAGTCAGAGGACTCAAGCACAGGGACCTGAAGCCCCACTGATGGCTGTGAAGATGGAGAGGACCTGTGTACATCGTACGGAGAGAGGCCTCTAGGAGCGAGAGTGACTCCTAGCAGACAGTCACTGAGGAAATGTGGCTCTCAGTCCCACAGTCACGGGAAGCGACACTCTGCCAGTAACCCGAATTTTCTTAGAGACAGATTCTTTCCCGGATGCTTCCTGTGAGTTTCCTCAGATCTTCCAGATAAGCACCCATGCTGGCTGATACTTCGTTTCAGCCTTGTGAGGCTTAGGTGGAGGACCTGAAGACTGCCTGAACTTCTGATCTCCCGAACAGTGAGATGATAAATGAATGCTATTTTTAATTTACTTAATTTGAGATTATTTGTGGTCCAGCATAGACATTTAAATGTGGACCCAAGAGGAAATTGTTTTTTGTTAGAGAGGATACTAACCCAACTGCCTCTGGACTCATTTTTGAGTCCTGAGGAAAATATTGGGTAAGATAATTTAGGATCCCATTACATGGCCCAAATAGATATATTTAGACAAAAAGATGACTTGCATACAATTTGTATACAATAATCCAGAAAAAAATGTTGGGGTAGAGCCTGAAACAAGGCTACCACCGTTGAACATGTGTTTAAGCTTTCGGTATGACAATGAATGATTTATTTCCTTATGAGAGCATATTATGTATTTGTATATGATAGCATATGTTTCTATAAGATAACTGATATATTTGAATACTTATTATATGTTCAACTTGTATACATGCTAAATCGCTTCAGTTGTGTTCAACTCTTTGCAACCCTGGGACTGTAGCCCACCAGGCTCCTCTGCCCATGGGATTCTCCAGGCAAGAATACTGGAGTGGGTTTCCATGCTGTCCTACAGGGGATTTTCCCCACCCAGGGATCACACCCATGTCTCTTACATCTCCTGCACTGGCAGGCAGGTGCTTCACTGCTAGGGCCACCTGGGAAGCCCTTGTTAAACTAATCATGTGCTTTAAAATTTCCAAAGGAAAAACAGTGAGGGGATTTCCTGGCAGTCCAGTGGTTAGAACTATGCTCTTTCACTGCTGAAGACCTGGATTCAATCCCCGGTCTGGGAACTAACATCTCTCAAGCCATACAACATGACCACACACACACACACACACACACACAGACACACACACACACACAAGAAACAGAACAAGGCAAAAAACAAAATAAGAAGTGAGAACACTGGGTGACCAGAACTTATAAGTTTCTGAAAGACAGAACAGGTAGATATGATTGAACTGAAAGACAAACTCATAACCTTAACGACAAGAGGGCCCTATTGACAACAAAGCAGGAAAGGGTAAGAACTGGGCCAAACTTCTCACTTGTGACCTAGCTCTTGGACAATGATCAGGGCAATCGACTGGAGACTGTGGAGGTGGCAGCTGGCCAGTTTGCTGCAAACCGCGCAGACCCTCATGCCTCATCCTTGGTGTGCCAGTCATGGGGCAGTGGGCTAGAGAACAGAGGTGGTAACAGTGCCTGGAGGTGCTTATGGCGGAATGGGAGAGACCAAGGTGGCTCCCAAGACCCAGGAGGAAGAAGGAAATCTTTCTAGCTCCTGGCATATCGTACCCTGCCTCTATCCCATAACTACTCAAGATAGGCTGAAGTAAGCGGTACTTACTTAAGTACTGAAGTAAGCAGAAAAACATTTGTTTCTGCTTTACTGACTATGCCAAAGCCTTTGACTTTGTGGATCATCACAAACTGTGGAAAATTCTGAAAGAGATGGGAATACCAAGACCACCTGACCTGCCTCTTGAGAAACCTGTATGCAGGTCAGGAAGCAACAGTTAGAACTGAACATGGAACAACAGACTGGTTCCAAATAGGAAAAGGAGTATGCCAAGGCTGTATATTGTCGCCCTGCTTATTTAACTTCTATGCAGAGTACATCATGAGAAACGCTGGGCTGAAGGAAGAACAAGCTGGAATCAAGATTGCTGGGAGAAATATTAATAACCTCAGATATGCAGATTACACCACACTTATGGCAGAAAGTTGAAGAAGAACTAAAGAGCCTCTTGATGAAAGTGAAAGAGGAGAGTGAAAAAGTTGGCTTAAAGCTCAACATTTAGAAATCTAAGATCATGGCATCAGGTCCCATCACTTCATGGGAAATAGATGGGAAAACAGTGGGTGACTTTATTTTTGGGGGCTCCAAAATCACTGCAGATGGTGATTGCAGCCATGAAATTAAAAGATGCTTACTCCTTAGAAGGAAAGTTATGACCAACCTAGACACTATATTAAAAAGCAGAGACATTCCTTTGCCAACAAAGGTCCATCTAGTCAAGGCTATGGTTTTTCCAGTAGTCATATATGGATGTGAGAGTTGACCTATAAAGAAAGCTGAGCGCTGAAGAATTGATGCTTTTGAACTGTGGTGTTGGGGAAGACTCTGGAGAGTCCATTGGACTGCAAGGAGATCCAACCAGTACATCCTAAAGGAAATCAGTCCTTGATGTTCATTGGAAGGACTGATTCTGAAGCTGAAATTCCAATATTTGACCACCTGAAACAAAGAGCTGACTCATTTGAAAAGACCCTGATGTTGGAACAGATTGAAGGCAGGAGGAGAAGGGGATGACAGAGGATGAAATGGTTGGTTGACACCACTGACTCAATGGACATGGGTTTGGGTAAACTCCGAGAGTTGGTGAAGGACAAGAATGCCTGACGTGCTGCAGTTCATGGGGTCACAAAGAGTCAGACACAACTGAGTGACTGAACTGAGCTGAAGCAGTACTACATATACACTAACCAGCATAAAAGGAATCTGAAATTCAAGGATAAGCAATTTTTCAAAAAAAACAAACTGTTAAAGTGAGGCATCAAAAAAGGTAGAATAAATAGAGTCTGATACAGTAAAGTCAAAAGAACAAAAGAAAGAAAACTATAAATGAAGTATAACATTCTGAGATAAATACAAGGTATTACCATATCCATGAAAAAAATGACAAAATTTACTATAAAATGTAATTATTCCATAGTAACAATAAAACATGCTTAATTTAATAAAATTCTATTTTAGAATGATTAAATGTATAAGAGAAAAAATGAATAAAAATTATGCTATCATTAACAATCAAGATTCTAATGAAATAGAAAATAAAATCAAAGAAATTAAAAACTCTGTAATATTTTTTTTAATTCCAGTAAAAATCTCTTTGAGTTGAAGATATCAATAGATAACACATTTCTTAGCTCTGTCTGCTTAAAGGGCATAGGACAGTGAAAACTGCTTAATACCAGATTATGATCTCCAAATATCTTTTCTCACCAAAAAAGACCAAGATTCCTCAAAGAATGCTCAGTTGGAGCCTGGCAGAAAACATACTGGATAAGTCTGAAACATCTTACTGTGCTAAAAAGCAAGGAAGCTATCAAGGACTATTAGCATCATTTCAAAAAAGATAGCCAATTTTGACTCCCACTGACTAAAGAATAGAAATTTGAACATTAGAAAATAATCATAACTATAATGGATATAAACACATAATATATATAAAAATCCATGAGTTCATAACAAAACTCCAAAATCTCTATGCCTAACAATCTTGAGAGATTGTTAGAGCCATCAAATCTCATTCTGAAAACTATAAAATAAAGTGAAATGATCAGCATTTATCTTATCTTTTTGGTACAAACTATTGCAGGATAACTAAGAAGTTGATAAGGGAATCTTCTCCTTTGTAGAATAATTATTTTTATTACTAGAAAAATCAACATTTTCTGGGGCTAATAATGGTTGGTACATGGTTATTAATGGTTGCAAAAAATACTAGATAAAAGGTTGATAAGTATCTTTCTAATGGCTGGATCAAGTAGACAATACCTGAATCCAGTGAATGATTTAGCATCACTAGGAAAGAGTTATTTTTGTATTACACACCTAGTATCATCTATATAACCTAATACACAGGTGTCAAAAACTGAATCTGAATCTCGTCAAGTAATTGAATCAAAATGTTAGTTTACAGAAAAGTCAGATGACAGAAAACAGTGTTAAATGATACCACAAAATATAATCAACAAAATCCAAAATATGAGAAGTTCTACAGAACAAATAACTTAATTCATTCAATTAACAAGTAGCATTTTTTTAAATGAGTGGGGACTATTATAGATTAAATGGACTTAAGAGACAAATTAACCAAATGTGATCTGTAAACTTACTCTTATTTGAACAATCCAACTGATATATGTACTCGGAGAAAATTGTTTACTAGATGGGTTTTAAATGATATTAAGGAATTAGATTGTAATTCTCTTAAGAATGATAATGGTACTGTAGTTAAATTAAAAATCTTTCTCTGTTAGAAATATTTAAGAACTTATAAATAGAGTGCTATATCTTGTGGTCGCTGTTGTTTAGTCACAAAGTCTTGTCCAACTTTGTGACCCCATGGACTGTAGCCCACCTGGATCTTCCATCCATGGGATCTCCCAGGCAAAAAAACTGGACTAGGTTGCCCTTTCCTTCTCCAGGGGATCTTCCTGACCCAGGGATTGAACTCACATCTGCTCTGTCTCCTGCAATGGCAGGTGGATTTTTTACCACTGCGCCACCTGGGAAGCCTGTGTCAAATATGCTTAGTTATACTTTAATTTTTTTAAATGAGAGTGATTAATAACACCCTAAATCACATTAGCTGAATTCAAGTTTAATCCCTAAGGAATACTTATTTATAAAATAAATAAATTCAACCTAAATTACTTGATTATTACTTTCTTTTGTTACTTATTTATTAACTTCATGTACAAGTTTGCAATACAAGATATGTCTTTATTTGCTTTAAAAATACCTCAGCAAATAATTATGTGTGTAATATATTATATATTATATAATATTTTATTTCTACACATGTACCGTATGTGTGCATATGTATGTATGTGTATGGTACATGTGTAGAAATAGATTCAAACAAAGTGGAAAATGTTGATAGTTTTGAGATTGATGGATGTATGGGGTTTTATTATATACAGGAAGAAAACACACACATAAACATAGCCTTAATATTTCACTGAAAGGGCAGCATAAAAGGGCTAGTGAAGTAGATCTAAAGCTTTCAAAAATTTCACTGAAAATGCAAATGGAGAGACCAAAGAAAATGGAAAGGGGAAATAGTTACAATTTTTAATTTCAGAATTTTTAAAAGGCAGGAAATTTTAAAACATTTAGTGAGTAGAATACATGAAAAAGAACCATTTCCTGAACACATCATGGTGAAATTTCAGGACACCAAAAAAAAAATCTGAAAATCCTTCAGAGAGGAGAAAAGAATTGAAATGACATATAACATCTCTGGTAAAAATGAATACATGGCAGCATAAAAAATATCTCCAGTGGTTTAAGAGAGAAATAGGTTTTTTTCAGCTTTATTGAGTTATAACTGACAAAATTATAAGTTATTTAAAGTATACAACATGATGATTTGTTATCCTATATATTGTTTGTTTGTTTGTTTGTTTTTTTCCTTTTTTTATTTTTATTTTTTTCAGTGGGTTTTGTCATACATTGATATGAATCAGCCATAGAGTTACACGAATTCCCCATCCTGGTCTCCCATCCCACCTCCCTCTCCACCCGATTCCTCTGGATCTTCCCAGCCCAACAGGCCCGAGCACTTGACTCATGCCTCCCACCTGGGCTGGTGGTCTGTTTCACCACAGATAATATACATGCTGTTCTTTCGAAACATCCCACCCTCCCCTTCTCCCACAGAGTTCAAAAGTCTGTTCTGTACTTCTGCGTCTCTTCTTCTGCCCTGCATATAGGGCCATCGTTACCATCTTTCTAAATTCCGTATATATGTGTTAGTATACTGTAATGTTCTTTATCTTTCTGGCTCACCTCACTCTGTATAATGGGCTCCAGTTTCATCCATCTCATTAGAACTGATTCAAATGAATTCTTTTTAACGGCTGAGTAATATTCCATGGTGTATATGTACCACAGCTTCCTTATCCTATATATTGTGAATGTATCCCCTCCACCTAATTCACACATCTGTCATCTCATATATTTATTCCTCTTGTGTGTGTGAGAACTTTTATAGTCTACTTTTTATCAAGTTTCAATTATGTAATACAGTGTTATCTACTATAGTCACCGTGTCATACATTTAGATCTTCAACCTTATTCATCTTATAACTAAAAGTTTGTGCCCTTTTACAGAACCCTCCATTGACAAATAATCTTGCAGCCAGAATTTCATATCATTTACATGAAAAGGCAAGGACATTCTCAATTAATATAATACTCATAAATTTTCCCTGAAAAATTAAGAAATTTACTTAAGAAAAAATCAGATATAAAGCAAAAAGAAGCAATGTTAAATGTTAAATATTGTTTATAAGAAATAATAATAGAAAAATACGTAAGTAAAATCCCAGATGATCACAATATGGACAGAAAGAGGAAGTAAGAAAAAAAGACTCAGGCTTTTTGGATAGGATTGTTGCTGGTCAGTCACCAAATCATGTCCAACTCTGGAATCCCATGGACTACAGCACGCCAGATTTCCCTGTTCTCCACCATATCCTAGAGTTTGCCCAAGTTCACGTCCATTAAACTGATAATGCCGTCCAACCTTCTCATCCTCCGTCGCCCCCTTCTCCTTCTGCCTTCAGTCTTTACCAATGAGTCGGCTGTTCACATCTACTTCTACTACTTTCCACAGTAGTAGATATAATGGTCATCTGAATTAAATTCTCCCATTCGCATCCATATTAGTTCCCTGATTCCTAAGATGTCAGTGCGTATTCTTGCTGTCTCCTGGTGGACCATGTCCAATTTACTTTGATTCATGGACCTAACATTCCAGGTTCCTATTGCAACACTTTTCTTTATAAGATTGAGTTTTACTTTCATCACCAGATAGATCCACAGCTGAGTGTCATTTCAGCTTGGGCCCACGCACTTCTTTCTTTCTGGAGCTATTAGTAGTTGTCCTCCACTCTTCCCCAAAACATATTGGACACTTTCTGACCTGGGGCCTCATCTTTTGGTGTCATATCTTTTTGCCTTTTTATACAGTTCATGGGGTTCTCACAGCAAGTATACTGGGGTAGTTTGCCACTCTCTCCTCCAGGGCATCTCATTTTGTCAGCACTCTCCACTATGACCCATCTCTCTTGCATGACCCTGCATGGCATGGCTCATAGCTTCACTGAGTTACCCTAGCCCCTTCGCCGTGACAAGGCACTGATCCATGAAGAGGATGGATAGTATTAACCCAGTGTTACTTATAAAAGTATATTTAAATATGTGGTAAATTTTTAAAATATAAAATACACATGCTAAAATGAAAACGACATGCAATATCAAGTGTTGACAAGAATATGGAGCAAACAGAACTTCCCTACACTGCGGTGAAAGCTCAGATTGGTGCAATCACTTTAGGAAACTGGTCCTGTCTATAAAAGCTAAACTTACACAAGCCGTGTGACTCCGTAATTTTGTTTATAGAAATACAACATCAGAAATGGTACCAAGGTACATCAAAAGACTTGTACTATCCTATTCGTGGCTGCATTATATGTAACTGCCAAACACTGGAAATGATCCAAATGTCCATTAACAGTAGAACGGATTTTGGCATAGTGACATAACGGTACTGTGCAATATGAGAGTGAGCAGACTAAAACTACATGTAACAGAATCTCACAAACATAAAGTTAACAGCAACAACAGCAAAAGATACTGCGTGATTCCACTTGTATGAAGTTCAAAAGTCCATATGGTAGAAGTCAGAAGAGTGGTTATTCTTGGGAAGAGGGTTAGACCTGAAGGGGGCTCAGGGTGAAGGATAGGGAAGCCTGGCGTGCTGCAGTCCCTAGGGTCGGAAAGAGCTGGACATGGCTGAAGCGACTTAGCATGCATGCATGTACGGGGAACCTCTGGATGCTACTAAAGATCTCTGGGCTTCATCTGGGTGTGAAAAATCATGAAGTTAAAGAACTCTTAAAATTCAACAATATGAAAACAAACAATATAATTTAAAAATGAGCCAAAGACCTTAATAGACACCTTTCCAAAGAAGATAAACAGATGACAAATAAGCATGTGGTCATCGTATGTCATCAGGATTTATTACAAATTAAAAAACAACAACAACAGCTACTGCACAATACCACTGTATACCTATTAGAGTGGCCAAAACTTTGCACCACAACTATGTTGGAAGACAGTTTGGAGGTTTCTTACAAAACTAAACACATTCTTACCATATGATTCAGCCATTACACTTCTTCCTGTTTACCCAAAGGAGTTGGAAATTTATGTCCACACAAAGTCCTGCACATGCGTGTTTATAGCAACTTTATTTGTAATTGCCAAAGCTTGGAAGCAGTCAAGCTGTACTTCAGTAGGTGAATGGATAAATAAACTGTGGTACATCCAGATAATGTAATATTCAGTGCTAGAAAGAAATGAGCTATCAAGCCAAGAAAAGAAATAGAGGAATCTTAAATGCATATTACTAAGCAAAAGAAGCCAATCTGAAAAGGCTACATACTGCATGATTCCAACTATATGACATTCTGCAAAAGGCAGAACTATGGAAACAAAAAGATCTGTGGTTGGGTTGCTAGGAAAAAGAGGGTGATGGGGGAGTGAACAGGCCAAGCACAGAAGAGTTTAGGGCAGTGAAAATACTTTGTATGATAACGATGGATACGTCATTATACTTTTGTCCAAAGTTGTAGAAGGTACATCAACAGTGAAACTTACAGTTGTATGGACTTTAGATAATTATGATGTGTCAATGTAGGTTCATCCTTGGCAATAAATATACCGTTCTGATGAGTGCCTATGTGAGAGTAGTGGGCATAATGAAAAGCTCTGTACCTTCCTCTCATTTTTTCTAAACCCGAAACTTCTCTTAAAGATACATTCTTTTTAAAAAATCAAATTGTATGTTTGTGATTTCTTGCCTTTATATCAGTAAATTTTCAAAAGTTTAGGGAACCCTTAAAAATGGACTGTATTTAAATTTAGAACTTTCAAACTATGAATGCAAATAAAAACAGAATGATTGACCAACCCAAAAATAAATAGAAAAGAGAACAACAAAAAATAAAAAGCAAAAGTACAAGGTATGACATGGCAAAAATAAGTCCAAACTTATCAGTAATTTTTTTTAAATGCGAGTGGATTAAATTTACTTCTTAAAAGACAGAAATTCTGAGATATAGTTCAGTTATAAATCTAGTTTGTAGGATTTCTAAAAGGCCCATTTAAGCAGAATAATACAAAAGATTTAAGATAGTTGATGAAAAAATCTATAACAGGTGAATATTAACAAAGACAAATCTTCTATATTATTAGCATTTAATATTTTTAAAGTAGATTTTAAGACATTTAAGAAGGACACAGTTATTTCAAATTTATCAAAGAAATAGTTTTACCAAGAAGGAAAAACAGCCAAGTATGTCTTCAAAGTATAGAAATCAATTGAGAAATTGGCAAGACCTTATCATGTGAAGAAACTTTCATGAGTTCTCTCACACAGAATATATACATTCTGTCCAAAACCAAATGGGATATTTACAAAATGTAATTACATGCTACATAATTTTATTTCAAATTATGTAAAAATAAAATTTTAAAACCCTTTACTGAAGATAAGAAGCCAAATTGTCATATAATTATAGGTGCCTGTCAATAATGAGTGAACAATTGATTTCCACAAAAATTACATGATTTTTTTGTCATAACTGCAATCTGGTTTATTAAAGATAAAATTATACAAGACTGTAATAAAGCTCTCATTATTGCTTAGGACCTGTCGTTGTGGAAAAAAAAAAATGTGAATGAATAGAAATGTGAACTAAAGTCTCAGAAGTTTTCTTAAAAGCAGCCTAGAGAGGATCTTGGATTTCACTGGTCTTCGAATCAATCTCACAAGCCTCTAAAGTCAATAACTGTTAACATGTGAACTCTGGGGCAGAAGAGAGCAATTTCAGTGTTACATTTGGAAGGCTATTTAGGCACAATAGATGCTAATGTCAGCTAATTCACACATTACCCAGTCTTGCCGCACATAACAGCCTAGGAAGCAAATGTGTGCAATTCATAAGACCACCACCAGTATTGACTCTTTCCTTTCCCTGTGTGTGTATTCCATTAGTTAACAATGAAGGCGCTTGTAACTGGGAACAAAATAAGCAATAGTCCTGGGGACAGTGTGCCTTGAGGCTAATTCCGTGTTGGCAGAAGAGCTTTATAATTCTCTTGCTTTGCCAAGAAACATTGTCTCAGATTAAATGGGAAGTGAGTCTAAGTTTGGGCTCCTTTTTGAGGACAGAAGAATCTTATAAGAAGTTTCCCCTAAAAAAGACAGTGGCTTAGTTGTAAATAGAGTCCTTGTTTCTTAAGCTGATAAGCTAGTTATTCGTTTTCACTGGACATGTTTGCAGTTGAAGAGAAAATCTAGAACTGTATGTTCTAAAACCAATTTATAAATTTTCTGTAAGACATTCATCTTTTGTCCAGTCTTTATCTTTCAAGAATATTTGATTCATAATTTTACAGAGAAATAGACAATTGGATATGAGTCATTGATTTTTTTTTAACCCCAGACCATACAAACTTCAGTCTGTGTGTGTATGTGTGTGTACATAGGTATGCTGGTTAATGTTTAAGAACTGGCTTCTCTGGAAAAGAAAAGTGCTGATTTACAATATTTGCTGGTTTTCATACTCCCCTCACAACAGATATCAAGCTGCCTACATGAGTCCTGAAAATTTCACAATCTGCCCTCAAAAGCCAGTGCAAACCAGTTCCAGCACACCAGTTGTGTGTGTGTTGGGGGGGGATAGTGGGGGATACTCTTGTACCATCAAAATTGAATTGACAGTTCTATCTGTATCTTGCTAATCTAAATATGTAGTTCAGGGTGTGATTTATGGTAAATGTAACCTTTTATAATCTACTCATTATATTCTTACCTAGGTAAAAGTTTTGTAGCACAAGTATCATCTTTTTATACTATCAGACCTCATCTGGAGATGGTTGAATATAGTAGCACGAGAGAAAAATCAAGGCTATAGTCATAGGTAACTCCAAAGAATAAAAGCAGATTTTAAAGAAATATTTTATTGGGCTCCTTAAAACAGAGCCTAAAGACAATAAGCAGATCTTTGAGTCAGTGGGGTTTTTTTAATATGAAGTAGATAATATTCATTGCCTTCACTGCTCTGTTCAGCCCTGAGAAGAGCTTCAAGCTGTATTTCAGAAATGCAACTTTTAAGTCATGCTAAGAGCTTTTCCTTTTAAAGCAGACAACAGCTCTTATAGATGTGAAGGGATGTCATTCAGCTGTATTCCCAGTCTGTGTGACTGAAAAGTTTTGTATGATTTTCAAATAGGAGGAATAATCTTATCAGCATCTTCTCGCAGCCCAGAAATGGGCTCCTTTTAATTGGGAAACTAGAGAGCATGAAACCTGGTTTTTCCTTAAGTTATTCCATCATCTAATTGCTACTCAAATTTTTGAAACAAGACATCATTTTCTAAACATTGGTAAATTTGTTCTGTTCAATTTTATTTATTATGCCAGTTCTTAAAGAATTTTCAAGAAGAAAGAAATTTAGCTGATATGTCAAGCATTAATCAATACTGCCAGTTGAACTAGCACAGCCAGGAAATTTGGTAAGTAGGATGGCATTCCACCTATGAAAAGAAGAAAGCAAGTTAGTGGATGATAACCACAGTAAGGATAACTAACACTTACACTTATTAATCCACTTAAGGATTTTTAGATTATGTTTTATGAAATTAATAAAGATTACATTTCACGAGTAAGATTACTCCACAGTACTGGTATATTAATTATCTAAGGGAAATGAAATAGCTTACAGGTAATAAGTGTCCATCTTTTGCTATCTGTTGGCCCTTTGTATTTTTTTAATTTAACAAACTTTATTTACTGTTGTCTGTGTTGGGTCTTGGCTGCCGCATGGGCGTTTCTCTAGCTGTGGCGAGTAGGGCTACCCTCTCCTTGTGGTGTGCGGGCTTCTCATTGCAGTGGCTTCTCTTGCTGCCAAGCACAGGCTCTAGGGCGTGCAAGCTTCAGTACTTGCCACACACGGACGCAGTAGTTGCAGGTCCCAGGCCCTCGAGCACAGACTCAGCAGTTGTGGTGCAAGGGCTCAGTTGTTCCGCAGCGTGTGGGATCTTCCTGGATCAGGGATCGAACCCGTGTCTCTTCCACTGGCAGGCGGATTCTTTACCACTGAGCCACCAGGGAAGCCCTGTTGTCGCTTTTTAAAAAGACAGTTTATTATCATGTTCTAACATCTTTCATGTCACTCTGTAAAAGGAGTTAGTATCCTGAAAGTGATTTCTGACTTTCAGATACAGCCATAATTTTGAGCACTTAATACTGAAGAATCTGACTTTTGTACTTTCATTTAATCATCAAATGTTTATAAAGCCCCTACTTTATGTTAAGTCTGGGAGAAACCATGGGCTATTGCCTCAAAAATTCCTGGGTTAGATGTCATAAAATGTTGTTTATATCCCTTTTCCTGATGAATGACTTAAAAGAGAGTTTTAGGTATATTGTAGTAAACAAGAATTCCAAAGCATAACTTAGATGTGTGCTCTTAGTAGTAAAATAAATGAGGAACATCAATTACTCAGTTGAGTTTGATATATTTAACTAGAAATGTGTAAAAATGTATTATTAAGTACAAATGTACCAAAAAGAATTTGGTCAAAGTACTCTAGTGTTGAAATATGTTTAACTGACTATCAATAGCATCATTAATATTTCTAAAGTATCATTACTTCCAAATAAATTATCATCATTGGATTTTTTCTTATTTCTAAGCTTAGTCATTCTTAGTATGTTTTATTTCTACCACAGCCAAAATGCTGTTCACAAATATATAATAGAAGACATATTTTAGAATGACACTTAGGTAGCAAGTAGAATGATACTTAAGTAACAAGAATGATACTTGGGTAGGTAGCAAGATGGTTGATATCAGCTGTTTTCCAACTAGGATATAGTAATCCTGAGGGTACCATAGATTTTCCATGGAGTATTGGGAGAAAAATAGTTTTACAAAAATAAATCTACTTAAAGTAGTTCTCTTTCATGATTGTCCTGCTTCACAGCAGAAAGGGCATTGCTTTAGAGATACAAAAGCCTCTGGAGCCCCAGAGACACTAATCTGATATATTGGTGTAGGTGTTGAGAAAGTTAACCGCCGGGTAAGAAATCTTTTTCTTTTTTTTAATCAGGGAGTATTAAGTTCCTTGTCTTAAAAAATTTAAAAAGGACCTAAATCAGATGTCATATGATAGATCTTTAAACATATTTTTAAGATTGTCAGTGTTCTCCAGAGAAACAGAACCAGTAGGAGATACATATTTTATATTATAGCATTTAGGCAGATGCCAGGAAAAAATGGTCTTTCCATGTATTTTCATCAACTGGCTACACTGTCACCTTAAGCTTAAGAAGTCAAAAATAATTATGGAGATGGATATGTCTCTTTCTTAAGGAAAGAGTTACAGAGTATCTTGACTAGATTTATTCTTCTTGGGCACCATGGTATCTAACTTTAGCAACTGAGCCTAAAATCTGCAGGGTAGACCAGCATGCTGAAAATTCGGGCAGAATTTCTATGCTGCAGTCTTGAAGCAGAACTGCTTCTTCAGAAAACTTCAGTCTTTGCTCTTAAAGCCTTCAGCTGATTGGATGAGACCCATTATGTTAAAGTCAGATGGTTATAAATGTTAATCATTTTCACAAGTGCCTTCACAGCAACATCTACATAGGATTATTTGTCTATGTCTGTCTACATAGGATTATTTGTTTAAAAAATGAACATGTATCTCCCTAAAAGGGCTTCCCCAGTGGTTCAGCGGTAAAGAATCTGCCCGCCAATGCAGGAGGCAGAGGAATCGTGGGTTTGATCCCTGGGTCAGGAAGATCTCCTGAAGGAGGAGATGGCAACTCGCTCCAATATTGTTGCCTGGAAAACTCCATGGACAGAGGAGCCTGACAGGTTACAGTCCGTGGGGTCACAAAGAGTCAGACACGACTAAATGACTGAGCATGCACGCATGAACTTCCTAAGAAATGCATTTCCTTAATAATTATGTATCAACTTTTGTAACATGTATTTCTGCTGCTTGGTTCAATTGTGTACTAATAACTGTAACAAGGGCTTCCGTGGTGACTCAGCAGGATACAATCCGCCTGAAATATAGGAGCCAAAGGAGATGCGGGTTCAATCCCTGGGTCAGAAAGATCCCCTGGAAGACGGCATGGCAACCCACTCCAGGATTCTTTCCTGGAGAATCTCATGGAGAGAGGAGCCTGGCGGGGTACAGTCCATGGGTACTCAAAGAGTTGGACGTGACTGAAGCGACTTAGCATGCATGCACAACTGTAACAGAAAACTCACTTCAAAGGATCAAGCTAGACCCTCAGGGACACAAATCTTTTAAAATGTATTTCCAAATCGGTACACTTTATTACAGAGTAATCTGATGATTAATAGAAGATTTTTAGGCATACAATATATTACATTTGGATGAAATCCTGTGGGAGGAGTGAAATGGAAACATAAGCACAAAGAAACTAAAAGTCGAATTTCTAGTTTGAAAGGTTTTATTCAGTGATTTTTTTTTAATGGATTATGGTTAGCAGCACACTGGTATGGTTTCAAGTTATACTGAGTGCTTTTTAAATAGCTTTATTTTAAAAAGGCAATATTTTTATCGCTTCTCGGCCTTTTGGCTAAGATCAAGTGTAGTATCTGTTCTTATCAGTTTAATATCTGATACGTCCTCTATCCGAGGACAATATATTAAATGGATTTTTGGAGCTGGGAGTTGGAATAGGAGCTTAATTTAAAAAAAAAAAAAAGGCAATATTTACATTATACTGGAAATTGTATCCTTTGTTTATAATAATGTTGAGAAATTTTAAATGTACATTTAGATGGGCAAGAGAATGTATATTTTTTCAAAATTCCTTTAACAGATATTTAAGGGGAAAATGTTAGAAGATTAGTCTCATATGTCTTAAGAACACAAAAGACATTTCTGTCTAAAAATAATCCTGTACTAAACCAAAGAAACTCTTCAAGTTCTCAACTCTACAGCATATATTGCTGAAATAGGGCAGAATCTTAGAGATCATCTAATTCTTACAAAATGTGGGAATTGTTACAAAATGTGGAAATTGGACCCCTCCAAAGGGTAAAACAAGTGTCTCTGCACCTACTCCAGTATCTTTGACTACATCATGATGCAGCAACATCCTGACAGGATGATTTGGCATATCATCTTGATCTCCGGACAAGAATGTAACAGGCAAATATACAGTCTCATAATGTTAGGTGTATGAAAAATATGGGCATTGTAATGATATCTTATTAAGAAATTTTATTTTCTTGGCATTATCAGGATTACCATTTTTTTCTAAGAATAAATGTAGACTTTGTCCCAGGACTTTCAGAATTTAACAGACCTTAATATGAACCTATTGAACAACCTGATTCTGACTTATAAACTCCTGACATGTATAAAATAGTGGGCTTCGCAGGTGGCGGTAAAGAACCCGCCTGCCAATGCGGGGACTTGGGTTCAATCCCTGAGTTGAGAAGCTCCTCTGGAGGAGGGCATAGCAACCCATTCCAGTATTCTTGCCTGGAGAATCCCCATGGACAGAGGAGCCTGGCGGGCTACTGTCCATAGGGTCCCACAGAGTTGGACGTGACAGAAGTGACTTAGCGCAGCATAGCAAACATGTATAAAATAGCTATTAACAATCATCCTCATCCCAAAGGCCTGAGACTCATTGCATTTCTCTGTAAGGTGAACCTGAATGCTTTATCTAAGGTAAAGTATTTAATATAATAATTAATAGGATTTTATTAAGCAAAAAATAAGTGATAAAATAGACAAAATAATATCATATTCATTTGTGGCAGTTTACATCATGATAACACTATTGTAGGTGGCATTTTTCTTTTTTCCCCCAAATTTTCTATAAATTGATTATATTACTTTTATAATGAAAGATTGTTTTCAGGAATGTTCAGAGAATATACACTACTCTGGATTCACGTTTTTTAATTTTAGACAAAAGCTCAGTATTGGTGGAGGGAAAGGAAAATTTTCAGAGCTTTAGAGGTGTACTAAGGGATATAAGGTATAAAAATTAGTATTAAATGCATTTGTCTTCACTTTTTTATGTAATACAGATATTTCATGTATTCAGTTGAAGAAGAAATGGAGTCTAACCCTTTCTGGTTGTAACCCATGAGCTTTAGCCCCAGTGTAGTATCTAACAAAGATACACGTCCAGAATTGCAAATTCCATTCTTAGTTAAATCTCTGTAAAGACAGCAAAGGGTCTCCATTTCTGAGGGCTTAACCAACTTTGCTGTTGACATGTCTCACTTCCTTCCTCCTTTCCAGTCCTCTCAAATTCCACACCCATTAGAGCCTCTCATTTGCCAAAACAAAGGGAAGGGAAAAACAAAACAAAAGGAAAAAACAAAAAAACAAAAAATTATTTTCTCTTTAAGCCCTGGTCCAGAACTGTTTCTTTGTCCCTTCTCTTCTATGCAGGAATTCAAACCTTTTCTTTGGGTCCTCTGCCCTCTTGCCCTTTTTAGCTGTATTGATGAATATAGGTACAGTGGGAGAACAATAGTGGATTAGGAGTTGATTCTTGAATAGTTTTGCTTCACTTGAAATTATCCCAGGTTCACCTCTTAAAAAAAAAAAAAAAAAAAACTAAGTGGTTCCTCACAAAACCTTAGCAAGGGCATTTTACTTATTTTTGCAACAAAAATCAGAATTCTGAGTGAATATTTACCTCCTAAAAGAAGTGGCACTAACAAAAAAATCTCAATCACTGAAGCTGCATGCAATGTGTACTTTAGGGAAGTTTGTGTTGATGTGCATATGCGATTTGTCAGCATCACTAACTACGTGTACATGGATGCAGCACACACATAAGACTATGGAAAAAATGACACAGCAGTACTTGGAAAGACCCAGCCATGTGATCTTCCTCATCTTTGCTTAGCAAATTTTTCCTTTGGCTTCTATAACTTGGATACCTCCTGCTCAGTGATAGATCATCTTTATTTCACAGAATGGCCTCTGAGAGTATCTTTGGTCTCCCCATGATAATCCTATCACACCCATGTGTGGCAACAACAGCACCCACACTGTGGCTCAGCACCCACTGCCTGCTGCCCCGGGTTCTCGGCCTCCTGGATCACACCATTACCTGGTGCCAATGCACTGATGCCCAAGCGCAGATAGAAAATTCTTCTGGCATGGATTGAAAAAAATGCAAATGATGAATAAATTTGAAAACACTTGAAAAATTCACTCTATTGCCCAGATGTTTATCTTCCAGATAAATGGCCTATGTAGACAAATTCCATAATTTACTATTTTAAAGGAAAGAAGAAAAGATATGAAAGGGAAGGTAGCTCTGGAGAGAGAGATACAGGCAGGACCCTAGGCAGGTTATCCCCTTGCCCAAAATGTAGCCCCTCACAGTGCCTGGACTGGGTGATGTAATTAGCCAGGCTATGTAAAACGCCACCACTAGGGACATTTTGGGTTAACATATATGTTCCTTGAGCTGACTCACTGGAAAAGACCCTGATGCTGGGAAGGATTGAGGGCAGGAGGAGAAGGGGACGACAGAGGATGAGATGGTTGGATGGCATCACCGACTCGAGGGACATGGGTTTGGGTGGACTCCAGGAGTTGGTGATGGACAGGGAGGCCTGGCATGCTGTGGTTCATGGGATCGCAAAGAGTTGGACACGACTGAGCAACTGAACTGAAAGTACAAACAATCTTGGAGTCTTATATTTAAATCAAATTACTTTCTAATCCTAAAATTTGTATGAACCATAAAAAGACCAAAAATTGCTAAAACAATCTTGGGGGAAAAGAATAACACAAGAAGCATAACCCTCCCAGACTTCAGAAAATACTGTTAAGGTACAGTAAACAAAACAGCATGAAACTGGCACAAAACAGTCATATGGATCAATGGAACAAAATAGAGAGCGCAGAAATAAACCCACACACCTACCATCAAGCTTCAATAAAGGAGGCAAGAATATACAATGGAAAAAAGACAGTCTCTTCAGCAAATGGTGTTGAGAAGGTTGGACAGTCACATGAAAATAAATGAAGTCAGAGCTCACCCTCACACCATATACAAAATTAAACTCGAAATGGTTTAAAGACTTAAATATAAAGCATGGCACCATGAAACTCCTAGAAGAGAACATAGGCAGAATATTCTCTGATGTAAATTATAACAGCATTTTCTTAGATTAGTCTACCAAGGCAGTAGAAACAAAAGCAAAAATAAACAAATGGAAGCTAACCGAACTTACAAGGTTTGCACAGCAAAGGAAACCAGAAACGAAATGAAAAGACAAGTCTGAGAGAAATATTTGCAAATGATACAACTGACAAGAGCTTAATTTCCAAAATTAAGCTCATAGAGCTCAATAACAAAAACCAAGACCCGGTCAAATAATGAGCAGAAGACGTAAATAGACATTTCTCCGAAAACATATAGATGGCCAACAGGTACATCAAAAAGCTCAACGCTGCTAATCATTAGAAAAATACAAAGCAAAAATACAATGAAGTACCAGCTCACACCAGTCATAATGTCAACATAAATTAACATTAGAGTCTATAAATAACAGTGCTGGAAAGGGTGTGGAGAAAAGAGAGCTCTCTTACACTACTGATGGGAGTATAATTGATGCAGCCACCATGGAGAAGAGTATGGAATTTCCAAAAAATAGAACAGTTCAGTATGATCCAACAACCCCACTTCTAGGCATACATATGGATAATAGTCAGATTCAAAAAGGATAAAGGCACCCCTGTGTTTGCAGCAGCACCGTTCACAATAGCCAAGACATGGAAACAACGTAAATGTCCATAGATGAATGGATAAAGACGTGAAAGTGGAAGTTGCTCAGTCACGTCCGACTTTTTGTGACCCCGTGGACTGGAGTTCTCCAGGCCAGAATACTGGAGTGGGTAGCCTTTCCCTTCTCCAGGGGGTCTTCCCAACCCAAAGATCAAACCCAGGTCTGCATTGCAGACAGATTCTTTACCAGCTGAGCCACAAGACGAACTCAAATGGCTTATAGACAAATATATGTATGTGAAAGTCGCTCAGTCGTGTCCGAGTCTTTGGGACCCCATAGACTGTAGCCCCCCAGGCTCCTCCGTCCATGGCAAAAAACTGGAGTGGGTTGCCATTTCCTTCTCCAGGGGGATAAAGAAGATGTGGTACATATATACAGTGGAATATTACTCATAAAAAGGATGAAATAATGTCATTTGTAACGATGTGGATGTACCTAGAGGTTATCATACTAAGTAAGTCAAAAAGAGAAAGACAAATACCATATGACACCACTTAAATGTGGAATCTAAAATACGACACAAATGAACTTATCTGTAAACAGAAAGAGACTCACAGACATAGAGAACAACCTTGCGGTTACCAAGGGGGGCGGAGGAGGAAAGGATTGGGGCTTTGGGATTAGCAGATGCAAACCTATATAGAGAATAGATAAGCAACAAAGTCCCATCACATAACATAGGAAACTACATTCGGTATCCTGTGATAAAACATAATGGAAAAGGGGGGGAAAACTCAATTGAAAATAAGTAAATAAATCAGATTATTTTCATACTAAAACGTGATTGAAAGGGGTTTCAGGGGCTACCCTGGCGGCTCAGTGGTGAAGAACACTTGCCAATGCAGGAGACGTGGGTTTGACCCCGATCCAGTAGGATCCCACAGGCCACAGAACAGCTGGGGTCATCCACAACTATTGAGCCTGTGCTCTAGAACCCGAGAGCCTCAACTGCAACTTACTGCAACTCCTGAAGCCTGAGCACCTAGAACCTGTGCTCAGCAACAAGAGAAACCACCTCAGCGAGAAGCCCGTGCACTTCAATGAGAGAGTAGCTCCCACTCACTGCACCTGGAGAAAACCCCATGCAGCAATGAAGACCCAGCACAGTCAAAAAGTAAATAAATAAAATTACCTTTAAAAAAAAGAATTTCAGAAAAGAGATGATTTTAACAGGTGTAGGCATGAAGAGATTTACATAAAGACAGTTCAATGGTCACACACACACACAAATTTTTATTTAAAATTTTTTTAAAAAAGAGAGATGATTTTGTTTGAGAGGTATGAAGAGTCTAGAGGCTTCCCTGGTGGCTCAGATGGTAAAGAATCTGCCTGCAATGCAGGAGACCTGGGTTTGGTCCCTGGGTCAGGAAGAGGCCCTGGAGCAGGGAATGGCCACACACTCCAGTATTCTTGCCTGGAGAATTCCATAGATACAGGAGTTACTGTCCATGGGATCACAAAGAGTTGGATATGACTGAGTGACTAACACTTCAAGAAGAAACAGGCAACACCAGAGCAAGGAGGCCTTCTGTGAGCAAGGCTGTAGTGATGGATATAGGATGGTAATGGAAAGAAGTCTTGAAGTCTTGCCTAGCTTCTATTCAGTTTTTCATTTATGCAACACTTACTAATAGTTCTGTTTATACTTTACAGGAAGCATTAAAAGAATTTTGGGGGAACTGATGATCAGCTAACCATCATTAATAGCTTCACTTTGATGCACCAAGTACCCCCAAATGCAAACTCAGCTTGTTCTGAAAAATGCACATGAGAGGAAAACTTAGAATTTTTATAGAGAACATGTGGAAAAAGAACAAAGTATCATAAGTAGCTAAATAGAATGCATAGATTTGATTATCCTATTTATAGAGTGATGCACATTAGTTAAGTCTGATTGTTTTCCCTTAATACTCAGCTGATACTATTGCCAGGAAAGGGGGTGGTTCTTTGAAGTTTTTAGACCTAGAAGAATAGTGTTTGGCAGCATGGATTACTTTGTGGGGTCTTATAGGCCTTGATACAGAGATACATTTTTTTAAAAAAATCTTGGGGCAATACTGGATTAAAGGTCCAGTATGAACTCAAACATGTGTTTGGACAAATAAGCTATGTATGGTCAACTCTGTAGTTAAATGTTAAGTAGTGAGGTGGTCCCATCATTTTTATTTCTTAGGGATTATTCTATAGAAGAATGGAAAAGGATATTTCAGGAAAGGGAGAATTGCTAGTTAGTGAGTTTGAAAAAGAGTTCCATAGAGTGGTGCAGAAAAGGGCAGATTTAACATGTCTCACCTTGTACACTGGGCTTCCCAGGTGCTGCAGTGCTAAAGAATCTACCTGCCAGTGCAGGAAACTCAGGAGTCATGGGCTCGATCCCTGGGTCGGGAAGATCTCCTGAAGAAGGAAGTGGCAACTCACTCCAGTGTTGTTGCCTGGAAAATCCATGCACAGAGGAGCTTAGCAAGCTATAGTCCATGGAGTCACAAGAATCGGATAGGACTGAGCAGCTGAGCATGCACACACCCAGACAGGGCCAAAGGAGCAGACGAGTGAGAGGGGCTTTATGGGATCATGGTTCTTAAAGTAATTCAGTACTGGTGTTAAGGCCTTAAAGGATCTTGTTCTTAAAGGGAATGAGAAACTGAGTCATAAAATGACTTACCCAAGCTGCGTATCCGTCAGCTTGTCTCCATCTGTAGACAGAAGAACATTCAGAATGAGACCATTAACAAGACACCCAGTGCGGTGCCTCTATTATGTAAAACGATAAACATTCTTTCTGGGCAAAGTAACCGCATCCTTGGACGTTTTAGTTGTTGAATGTTGTGCCAGATTAGATTGCAAAAATTACATAATCTCTCCGAGGGCTGCAGTCCTTTCATCCTCTCAGCTGGCATAAAAACAGCGAAGCGCTGTCAAACAGCACTGGAACAAATGTGCGGGTATGTTCTATCACTTCATTTATACCACAAATCCAATCCTTGGCTTTTAAAAAATGAACTTGATTTATCCTTCCTCCAAGTAATGTTCCATTGTGATCCAAGACTGGGGGAAGTAGATTCTGATTTCGAGAGTTTTGCATCCCTTGAAAGAAGAATTCTTTAACAGGATCAGAATTGTAGAGTTCAATGGGCCTTAGGGTTTTTCTAGTGTAAGTCCCTCATTTAATAGATGAAGCCTCTGCTGCTGCTGCTGCTAAGTCGCTTCAGTCATGTCCAACTCTGTGCGACCCCATAGACGCCAGCCCACCAGGCCCCCACCCCTGGGATTCTCCAGGCAAGAACACTGAAGTGGGTTGCCATTTCCTTCTCCAAGATGAAGCCACTAAACCCCAGAAAATTATTTGTCCAAGACCACCTAAGTAGTTAATGGAAGAAGAGGGGCCAGGTTCTAACCTTTTGAGTCTCAGGTTTACATACTTATATACTGTAGTTAAAATAGTTAAACTCAATCAGAGATGTTATATTTCTCAAATCTGGCTGTACAATAGAATCAGCAGAGGAATTACTGTTTTAAAGTGAAACTCCCAGAGTTAACCCTAGATAATTCAATCAAAAGTCTCTGGGTAGGGAGATCTGGCTTCTTTTTATTGCTTTTATTTTCCTAGGCAAATATGACACAAAGCCAGTTTGAAAACTACTATTTTGGGCTAGAATGACCATATACCCTCTCTTTCCCCAGCATGTTCTTGGTGTGAATCTATTGTCCCACATCTAATTTTTTAACAGAGGCCCCTTTCATTAAAAGTGTCCCGGCATGCATGATAAACTACACCCTGTCTTTAATCCATCTGATTTGTAAGCATTGAAATAACATCTTCAATGGCAAAGGTAAAATTCCCCTTAAAGTGTTAAAAGGTGGAGCCAGGAATCAAGATCCCCAAAGAGAACAAACCTGTTCAGCTACTCTGGAATTCTCCCATCAGGAAAGAGACTTTTATCTCCCGGGCTTCCTAAGCTTAAGGTGACAGTGTAGCCAGATTATGAAAGAGTTTGTGAAGGCTATTTTTCTTAGATCTACCTAAACTTAATATTGTAAAGTTTCCTGTTTCCCTCACTGAAATAGAAAATTATTAATGTTGGATACATGAGGAGTAAAGGAATTCTGACACAAAATTAAGGTACAGATGAAAATGGCAAGGTCTGTGATGTATCCAAAAAATTCATTTATATAATTCAAGAGATTATTAAGTACTTTCATTTTTAAAAAAATTTCCATTTCTGTTTATTGTTTTTGTTGTCATTGCTTAGTCTGGACATTTTCATTTATAAGTAACAAAACCCCAATTCAACTAGTTTAAGGTTAAAAAAAAAAAAGAAAAGGAAATTATTGACTGGGAAGTAAAAGCCTGGCAACCGCTTCAAGCATAAGCATATTCAGGACCATGTCCTGAGAATCCTTTCATTTGGGTATTGGCTCTTCCATCTGAGGCGGGACCTCATTTTCTCTGCTGTTGGCAGATTCCATCCACATGATGAGGAGGGTAGTTGCTAGCAATCGTAGATTTATATTCTTCTAGCAAAGGGATCACAAAACGGGAAAGAATTTTCTACCTTTGTCCCAATAGAAATATCCCAAAGAATTTGCTTGGCTGATGTCATTTAACTCAACTCTGACCATATTTATATGGCCAGGGGAGTAGGTTCGCCTATTGGATAAGACTGGGTCTCATTCCTATTCATGAATATTGGGGTGGATAAAGAAAGGACACATTTTATGAAGTTGGGAGGAGCACATAGGAAAACGTACTGTATGTCTAAAAGCAATAGCTATCACATATTTATGCCACTATCCTCATAGACCCTCAAAAAAAATAGATGTTTCAATTCAGTAGATTAGTAGAGGAACTCTCAGCAGTTTTGGGGCAAGGGGAAGACTCACTTGTTTTAAAATTGAAAGCAAGAGGGCAGGCAGGGTGGAAAGCAGAAAGCTTCTTCTCCTCTGTGTATTTTCAATTCAAGATGTTGTAAGAATGGCCTTTCTTGACACGAGCACCTGCACCTCTGTTGGAAAGTTGTTATTAGAAATGCAGCTACAAAGCAATGAAAGAAAGTGACAGAGATCCCTCTTTTATTCTATCAGAACACTTAGCACACTATTATGGAAGGGCATAATACCACACAGGAAGTCTAGAGAAGAATAAAATCCAGGCCCCGGATGTTGTAACCCTTCCCTGACCCCTAAAAAAAAAACTTTGCAATCAGCACTTTAATACTTGGTATTCGGGTATCAGATTTGTGGATTACTGAAGTGGAGCCTGAACAAAATAGGCCAGTGGAGAAAGAGGTATGAGGTTGGGTAGTTAATTCCCTTTCTGATCAAATTTAGAATGTATTTCTTAGCTCTTTGTCTCCAAGCTGGGAATTACATTCAAATGTGAAAGAAATAAATATTGACTGAACACAGATGGTAAGCATTTTAATGTTACTAGTCCAAAAGAATGAAGCACTGCCCCCATGAACTTCTCCACAATGTAATCTCTATTTATGATCAGATATTTTAATGTATTCAGTTCCACTCCAGGAATGCACTTTCACCACTTTGTAAATATCAGATAGTAGGTGTGAGTCCATAATTAATTCACAGAGAAGAAAACTAGAAAGTGAAGAAGTTGGCCTTTTCCTGGGAATTCCAGCAAATTATTGTGGAGATTAGAAACTGGACGCTGAAATAGGATATGCACTGGTCATGTAATCACAGTGGTCAGAGAAAGAAATGTTTTACCAAACTCAGCTACTAATGACTCATCTCCATGCTTCAAGGAACAAATTGTGGTTCTTCATGCCAAAGTTTCCTAAGTTTGAGATGTTAGTGTAAAATGCACGTGACAGGGCATTTCTCCCTCCTAGCTGACTTAGAATCTCTGCTAAAGGAACTTTCCAGGAACCTTTATTTTATTAAGAATCCTTAGTTATTTTTTTAAACAAGCTAAACTTTAATAACTATTTCTTTACTGTTTATTAATTACTAGTATAATAGTCACCAGCTCTCATAGATCATTGTTTTTTTTTAATTATTTAATAAAAATAATACTTGACCAGTATTAAATTTCTTAAGGAACTTAGAGAAACTTCTCTTAAACAGACTCCAACTCATGGCTAGCCCACCTTAGGGACAGACAAAGCTTCTCCTATCATTCCTTCAGCAAATGTTTACCAAGTACTTATCATATGGCATCCTGTACTTTCTTGGGGGTAAAGCAATGAACAAAATACGAAAAAATTCTGCTTCCATAGACCACATTTTAGGTGAAAGAGAGGCCTCCAATAAGATTTATAAAAAAATGAAAACATACAGTAGGTTAGATAGTAATATTTGCTAAGGAAAGAGATAAAACAATATAGCAATAGGCAGTATATCAGGTAAGAGGGAAACAGTATTTGAAATTTAAGCCAACATCTGACTCCACAAGGGCAACAATGAAAGCTTAAAGAGTAAAATATCTTTAACATACTGAGAGAAAAATAACTGACCATGTAAAATTTTATACACAGCAATATTATTCTTCAAATATAGAGTGGAAAAGTACATTTTTAGGTTATAAAAAACTGAGACTATTCAAAGTTAATTAAAGATTAGCTTCTAGTAAAGGTAGAGGAAAGAGAGGAAAGAGTGGTCTCATGAACCTGCAACAGATGGCAATTATAAAACATGGGGAAATTTTTTAAATAAAATTATTTAAATTCACTAAAAAATATCTAAAAGCATAAATAAACTCAAGAAAACTACAAGCACTAGATGGACTAAGAGTTTAGAACTCACAGCATGAAAACAAGAGACACAAATTTAGAAACTAAATTTCCCAGATCCCTGACTCAAAGCTAAACTATTCATGTGTTGCGGGGAAACCACATAAAAGCAGATAGAAAGCAGAAAGAAATCTATTCTTGTAAACAGAGTGATGCTGAGCTGGATATGTGAATTTAATCCCCTTCTTAAAGGGATGCATTCCAAATTTTGGGACGATAAAGTAGCAGAAATCTCAAGGTCAGAATATAGATTCCAAAGCGAACAGAATGTAGCTTCCAAAGCAAACAAATTACTTGTATCCTTGGAATCCTTCCCTCGCTTTTTTGCCCTGTCCGTGTTTCTTGGCCCTCCTTTTTAACCTAGTCCTCTGTGGATTTCTCCTATGTTCCCATTGGCCGTGATCCAAGTATTTAGGCATTTATGGAGGCTTCACCACAGACATTTATATGACATTTATATCACGTCTATAAATATGTTCAAAGAACTAAAGGAAAATATGGTATCAATAATTAAGAAGATAGGCTATCTCAATAAACTTTTACATAACATTTTAAATGATAATTATCAAGCTGAAAAGTACAAATATTAAAGTTATAAAATCTCTGGATGAACACTACAGCAGCCTGGAGATGGTAGAAAGACAAGGAGAACTTAAGGACTGCAACTGTAGTTAGAGAAATAGAAAAAGAATAAGACTAAAGAAAAGTAAATAGAACCATAAGGTCAAACAGGACAGTAAAAATTAGTGTAACACATGAGTAGCTGGAATCACAGGAAAAGAGAGAGAAAAAAGGGCAGAAAAAAATGTTTGAAGAAACAATGGCTGAAAACTTTGGACAAAATTGATGAAAATTTTTACATATCTAAGAAACTCAATAACTCAAGCAAGAAAAGCACAAAGACATCCCCTCCTAGATATGTTGTAGTCAGAATGCTGAAAGTCAAAGACAAAGGGTCTTGCTCAAAGTCAACCTCAAAGTCATGCTCAAAGTCAAACATAGAAAAATTACACCTATATAGAATAATAATAAGATTAAGAGCTGACTTTTCAGAAACTGTGAAAGCCAGAAGGCATTGGAACAACATTAAAAGGGCTGCAGAAAAGAAAAATGCTATCAGCCAACAATTTTAAGTTCAGTGAAGCTTATCTTTAAAACCACAGTTTAAAAATCATACAAAAATTGCAATCATTACAAAAATAAATATATAACTAATGAAATTCAAAATGTAATCCTATTTTTTTTAAACACTCTGTACTAAGTAAGAATAGAGATGATGACTTTAATTTCAAACAGAAAACATTTGTACACTATGATAAAATAATGTAAGTTTTCCTTGTCCTATAGCATTTTTAGGTTCACTGCAAAATTGAAAGTTTCTTTTCCTTTCCTCCTGCTAGAAACATGAGGGGAAATGTCTCTGATATTTACTGTGGAAATCTGTTCGATCACCTGGAGGTAAAGCCGCAAAAGAATGAGGCTGCTCTATTAGTGGGACCTCCTGGAGTTTCTCATTCTCAGCTTTGTCCACACTGAGCGTCCAGCAATTCGTTAATTGTAGTTCAGGTTTTCCTACCACAGCACTGCTTCCAACAGAAATTTCTGTTCCAAATACTGTGAATCTCTGTATCCTCCTGTCTGTCTTTTCAGCTTGGGAGGCAATCACCTTCCTTGTGACTTCACTTTTCTTACATGTCTAAGAAGAGTTGCTGATTTTTCAATTTGTTTGGTTTTTTACTTATTAGGACAGAGTGGTGACTTCTGGACTCCTTACATACAGAATTGAAAGTGTACTTTCCTTTTAAGATTGAGAACCAGACAAAGATACCTGCTGTTCCTGCTTCTATTCAATATTATATTGGTTGACCAAGCCAGTTAAATAATGAAAAGGGAATAAATATAAAGGATAAAACTGATAAATTGGACTACATTAAAATGAAGAACTTCTGTTAATCCAAAATACCATAAAAGAGAGAAAATGCAAGCTATTGAATGACAGAAAATACATAATTCTAACCAAAGACTCATATCCGGAATATGCTAAATATTTCTGCAAACCCAGTAAAAAGAGAGATGACTGTAGAAAAAATGAACAAGAAACTTGAACACGAAATTTTTAAAAAAAGACTTTCAAATGACTAACAAACAGAAATAAAACAGGTTCAACCTCAGTAGTAATCAAGAAATTGCAAATTAAAGTCACAGTGAGTTCTCACTGTGTACTTATCAAATGACTAAAATGAAAATGGTGAAAATTCTTACACTCCGCTGCTAAGAATATAAATTGGTCAGCAAATTGGGAAATCATTTGGCATTAACTACAAGGTTGAACACACACATATCCTGTTACTCAGCAATTCCACTCTTAGGTATGTCCCCTCATGTGCTTTAGGAGACATGTGCCAACTATTCCTAATAACAGTCATACAGCCAAGTACTAAAAACAACTCATGTCCATAAAAAGTAAATGGCTAAAAAAATTGTCGTATATTCATTCAGTTGCTTACCAAAAAGCAATGACAAGGAAGAACTGTAGGAATAATTAGGATTGCGTTGTTTTGTCACTAAGTCATGTCAGACTCTCTTGCTTCCAATGACACCCTTTTTCTTTGACTTGCCTTTTTATTATGGACATTTTCAAACATACACGACACGAAAGCAGAGAGATGAGGGCAAATCAAAATGTGGTCACCGTATCACTGTTTCTGTCTTTTCATTTTGACTTTTCTTAAAATTCTACCTCGGTTTACTTTTTTAATTGGAGAATGACTGCTTTGTACTATCGTTAGTTTCTGACTTACAGCAACATGAATCAGCCATAGGTGTACCCACGTCCCCTCCCTCTTGAGCCTCCCTCTCACCGCTCATCCCGTCCCACTTCTCTGCACTGTCACAGAGGCCCGGGTCTGAGCTGCCTTCATCACACAGCAAATCCTCACTGGTTGTCTTTTGCAAATGGTAATCTGTGTGTGCCAGTGTTAACTCTTTCAATTCGTCCCTCCCTCTCCTTCCCCCACTGTGTCCACAAGTCTGTTCCCTATGTCTGTGTATCCACTGCTGCCCTGCAGATAGTTTCATCAGTACCATCTTTCCAGATTTCATATATATGCATTAATATACAATATTTGTTTATCTCTTTCTGACTTACTTCATTCTGTGTAATAGGCCCTAGGTTCATCCACCTCATTAGAACTGACTCAAATGCATTCCTTTTTATGGATGAGTAATATTCCGTTGTATATATGTACCACAGTTTCTTTATCCATTCATCTGATGATGGACATCTAGGTTGCTTTTGTGTGTATGTCTTTTTTTCTTTTTAGATACTTCTTGGTGACAGCATATCTTAAACCCTGTTTTCTTTTAACTTAACTTAACAACATCTGTCTTCTAGTTGTGAGTTTAGCCTCTTTTCTCCCTTTCTTCTTTTGTAAGTTTAATTTTTTTCTTTATATAGTTTCAAAAGTTGAATATACTATTTATACTCAATTGTTAGCCTTAAGATTTCAACATGCAAACTTATTTCAACATCTAAAATTTCTCACTATTTCAAACCTCCTCCCAAGCACAAATATTTTACCTTTAATTCCTACAATCTCTGCTTCTTTTTACATGTTAATTTTGCTCCATATTTATGTTCTATTTTGATTTAATGATCCAACTCAAATATTAGTATTTTTACAATCAAATCATTTTTTCCAGATTTACCTCTAAATTCCCCAATTTCCTTGCTCATCAGTCCTTCTTGCCTCTCATAAATCTTGGAAATTTTACTTTCTTCTTCAAGAGCACCATGTGTATCAGCTTTAGTGCCATATAATTCACATACTGTATTAATTTCCTGGGGTTGCCATAACAAATTACCCCTTAAATCAATATAAATTTATCCTCTCAATACAGTGGCTAGAAGTCTGAAATCAAGGTGTTGACAGATCTTTGCTTCCTCCAAAGGCTTTAGGGCAAAAACCAATTTTTTCCTCTTCCAACTTCTGATAGCTTCCAGTATTCTTTGGCTTGTGGAAGCATAATTCATTCTCTGACTCCATTCATCTTGAGAACTTTGTCTAATTGCATCTGCAAATACCCTATTTCCAAATAAGGTCACATTATCAGGTTCCAGGTAGACATGAGTTTGGGATAGGAGACATGAAATGGGACTGCATTCAACCCTCTACACGTATCATGCAATTCAGCTATTTATACACAATTACGTGAACCTGGGCTTCTCAGGGGGTACTAGTGGTAAAGAGCCCACCAGTCAATGCAGGAGACATAAACAGACAGGGGTTCAATCCCTGGGTTGGGAAGATTCCCTGGAGGAGGGCAAAGCAACCACTCCAGTATTCTTGCCTTGGACAGAGGAGCCTGGTGTGCTCCAGTCCATGGGGACGCAGAGTCAGACACGACTGAAGCAACTTAGCTTGCACACAAATGTACAATACAATGGGGATTTTTTTGGATATTCAGAGTTTTGCAGCCATCACCACAATCCATTTTAGAACATTTTTCTCACTCCTTAAAAGAAACGCTATCTTCAAGCACATTTCCTAAGTTTTCCTTTGCTGTTGTGGTATGCTTCATCACTCAGTTGTGTCCGACTCTTTGTGACCCCATGGGTCGGACTGTAAACCACCAGGCTCCTCTGTCCGTGGGATTCTCCAGGCAAGAGTACTAAAGTGGGTTGCCATGCCTTCCTCCAGGGGTTCTTCCCAGCCCAGGGATTGAACCCAGGTCTGCTGCATTGTGGGCAGATTTTTTACTGTCTGAGCCACCAAGGAAGCCCAAGTTTTCCTTTAGTGAATACCTAGTGGTTGCAATTTTTTTTATTCTTTATGTCTGAAAATGTCTTTATTTTTGTTCTTAAAAATTTAGCATAGGTTATAGTTCTAGATTAATGTTTATTTTGCCTCAACAGTTTAAATAAATATACCCACCACATTCTGGATCTGTTATTGTTGCTAAGAAGTTTGCTGTTAGTCTAATTGTCTTTTTTTTTTAAATTGCATCCGATCTCTTTATTTTTAGAATCTTCCCTTTACTTTTAGACTTCTGGCATTCTACCAAGGCTTATCCAAGTATGATTAGAATTTGTTGTGATTATCGAAATCTCTAAATCTGTGTATTTCATCACATAAGGAATCTTTTCACACATTGCCTGTTTCCATTCTTTCTACTCTGGCCTTAGTGGGGGTGGGTGAGAATTAACTTCCGTTAGCCCAGCAGATTGCTGTGTTCTGGTCCCTCTTATAGCGGAGGGGCTTTCTGGGACAGCAGTCTGATCGACAGTCAGCCAACTACAGATATGTGAAATTAGCTGCAGGGGAAGCTGGAGAAACATGAATTCTTCAATATAAGTCCATTCCATGCCACTAAGGGAAAACTCAAAATCCACCCCTTACTGAGAATGGTGGGTACAGTAAGCCGTAACTTCCTATGGAAGGCTGTGTTGCTGTATCATAAATGAAGAGAATTATGTTACTTATAAGAGGAATTAGAAATAACTGCTTAGCCTGTGTATAAATATTAGAGTTTGGCAACTGATCTCTGTTGATTATTTTCCTAAATGTTCCGAGTAAAGGTGCTTCAGAAATCTCATCAATCAAAGTGATGTTTTCAAAGAAAGCATGATATTAATTGAGCAATTATTATAGCCAATATCCCAGTATATAATTCTAGTGAATTACTTGCCAGTTAATTATGGTTTTGACAATATTTCTCTTTCAATGAGCAGCACTCAGGCTCAAAATAAAACATTATATTATTCATTATGCAAGAAATGAATTCCTAAAATAGACGATTAAAATAAACTGCTACAAATCCAACTGTCTAAATGGAAGTTATGTCTTTGTCATAAAACTTACTCAGGATATTTGGAAGCTATCATTTGAAAAACAGAAATCAAACGTGTCCGAGGGCAGCAATCCATTTATCTGAACATTTTTGCATACATACTTTAATTTTCTCCCCCTACATAATAGAAGATATTTACATATGTCTGGCAGAAGTTATTGGTGGATTAATGTGTTTTTTCTTTCTGTATTTTCCCTTCTTTCTTTCCAAGAAGGTAGACAGGCTCTCTCTAACATCCTTCCCTCAATGTGGTGGCTGCTGCCAGGGCTGCCCACAGACATCCCTAAGCAAAATTAAATGGGAAACTCAGATAAGGAGAGTCTATGTGCTGGCAGAACAACCATTCCAAGGCCTGGAACCCACATTTCTGGGGTTTGCCAGAGAGGCTGAAGAATTGCCTTTGATGGTAACTTCTTGTTTCTGGGTGCTGATGTGGCTGGAAATGTAGAAGGCAGGGACCCTCCGAGCTGGTGGATACTTCCGTTTTCAGGGCCTGCTGAGATCCCAGAGGTTGGATATGTGTCTGGCAGATACAAGTTAGGCAGTGGAGAGCTGCACCTTCACATCTGTGTCATTGCCCATGCATGTATGCTCTGCTTTTACTCTGCTTCAGAAGTAAACAGGGTCCAGATTATAGTTCTTACCTCTCCCCAAACCCAAACCTGACTCCACAAGGATATTTGTAGGGTGGCTGGAAGGCAGTCTTTTGTGAAAGTCTACACCCAGCAGATATACCACACTAGTTCTCCTGGAGTCCCTTTGAGGGCGTGTGTGTATGTGTTCATCTGTGTTTGCATTGGAGGTGGGACATCGATTTTGGTGGGGGAAGCAGTTTGGGGAAGGAGGGAGGGTTCTGGAAGATCTACGTCCTGCTCCCTGACAAAGGTCCGGGGCACATAGCAAGCCCAGACAGGAGGTTTGTTCAACAGATGGCACCAAAGAATAAAACTGCTGCATTCAAGGGTTCATGGGTGCTTGGGTCATAAGGATATCAGTAGCAACCACAATAGACTAGAGATCTGAGACCCAGCCTTTGTTTGCTAAGTACTGCAGAAACCTCTGAATCTCTGGTTTGTCCTAGAGAGAAAAGAGAATCAAGATCAGGACTGACACCTCATTTCTCAGTCAGGTCTCAGGATGGAGAAACCAGGGTATGATTTAAGTTGATTTGAAGGAAGTAAAGTAATGCACTAGTCTTGCAGATTTGACCATGTGGCTTAAGATGAACACTTACTTATGGTATATATTTATAACTTATCTTTCAAACTGACAAAATTTCAAAAATATTCTCTATCACTTATAAAACACCACAAACACTCAAAGACATCCACACAGGCACACATGTCCTTCTGTCCCTTCTTCAGGCGTGTGTATGTGTGTTGCATACCTGCGTGCTCAGTCATGTCCGACTCTGCGACCTCATGGACTGTAGCCCACCAGGCTCCTCTTTCCATGGAATTTTCCAGGCAAGAATACTGGACTGGGTTGCTATTTCTTCTCCAGGGGATCTTTCCTACCCAGGAATCAAACCCCCGTCTCGTGCATCTCCTGCATTGGCAGGCGGATCTTTTACCACTGAGCCACCTAGGACTATGTGTGTTACTTTCTATGTATTTCTCATTTTCCATGGAATTAGGTTTAGTGTGGTCTTCATCCTCATGATTATGACTCTCCTGTCTACCTTGTTCTCTTTCTTCAGAATAGACTGCAGATGGAGTGTATCTACTCTGACAAAATCCTTCCTCTCACCTCCTTTATCCTCTAAGAATCATTGGGACCTGGCTCCACTGTCTTCATCTTTGGCTGAGATGTAGTAGGGTGGAAGAGTAGACTGCAGTTCTTCTTCTGCATGACCTTTTTTCTTTGGAAATGGTACACTTTTTCTTTCCCATTTTAAAACTAAATATTTCACCAGTAGATTGAAAATATATAGGCTTTCTTTTACAGGAAGCTATTAGTGAAATGAAATAAATAAAAATGTATAGTTCATGGTTATAGAAAATAAAGGCATTTTCAGCCCAGGAGAGACAGGAAAATGCTTCTCCCCAGAAAGAAGGGAGGTGCTGCCTACGTGGGGGAAAAATGGATAATTAAAGAGCTCCCACAGCAGATCGGAGGGAGGGGCACCAAGGGTACGTTGAAAAAGAAGGGACATTTTAAAATTATAAAAAAAGAAAAGAAGATTACTAGATACATTGACAATTTGATGTAAACTTGACTGAAGTTGGTGGAATTCATATCACTTGCCTCACCTTTCTCAATAGAATAGGCATTACTGTCACTGGCTGAGAATAAGATCAGAGTTTAAAAAAAAAAAAAAAGAAAAAGATTAGAGTTTAAACAGTAGAAACCATTGGAAATGGTTTCAAACTCCTCTAGGTTTGAAATGGTTTCCTAACTCCTCTAGGAAATTATGAAGAAATAACAACAATAGCAGTAACCACAATGATAAAGACAACCATAGTGGCGCTGTAATGCAATAACTGCAGTTTTCTCTTTAGCCCTCTCGTTCACCTCAGTCGTCAGATTTTTCCACTGCCTCCGACTGTTCCTAATTCGTGTTCCTACTCCGTGTTCCTACTCCAAGGGCTTTGCTCTGCCTGCCTTGGGTCTCCTGGCGTCATTTGTTTTGGTCTTTCCATCTGTGAGCTCTTCTATACTTTTTCCCCGTCTTCCTGGTCTCTTCTATTCACAAAGCTGAGTTCCACTGTTTTCCTTTGACTGCAAGAGCTCCCTTCTGATTTTCTTGCTACATTACACCCAATTCTACCCTCACGTTTCCCCATATGCTTTCCAAAATCCACAATTTGTTTGTATTAATTCCTGAAATGAAATCCACTATTTTTCCTCTTCCTTTCAAGCTCCAGGTAGTTTCTCTCCATTCGTTTAATAGCTGTTACCATCTCATTTGTTCCACTTGACCTTCTTCCACTTTACATTCTTCCTACCCTCTCCTTTCTTCCCGTGCTAATCATGAGTATTTACATAACCAGTCATCTTTTCTCATACGTTACCAGGGTCCCATCTCTTAAAGAAGATACTTAAAGATAGTATAACTTTCCTCTATCCCAAGAGCTCTATATTTGACAATGAAGTCATTTCTTGAGCTGCAGTAAAAGAACATTTAACCTTAAACCTTTTCCATCTGAACAATATCTTCTTCTGCCCTTGCCATAGTTACCTTATTCAAGTTGGTCCCCCACTTTTCCTGAGACTAATGATTTCCTTGAACAGGCCGTGGCAGTCCTATATTGAGCCTTTCCTTCCCCAAGATAAAGAACCAACTTCACACTTGGTTGACTAAGTGAATTGCCTCATAAATCCTCTAGCATACTGTGATTTCCACACCCCTGAAAGCAAAGGGGGGTAATATAAATCCAGACTGCGGTCCATCTGCGCTTTCTGCCTGTGCGCTGATGGACTTCTTCCTCAGCTGAGTCTCTGGCAGATTAAAGACGGCTTCAAACTCTCTGGTACTCTGCTCACCAAAGGATTATATCTGTGTTCCCATCCCTTGAATATGGCTGGTTCTGTGAATGCGTAGACAAGTAGCATATGGCGAGAGTTATGCTGTGTTAGTTTCTGGGCCCAGGCCTTAAGAGGTTGAAAGCTTCCGCTTTCTCTCTTAGAATATTCACTCTTGGCACCCTCAGCCGTTAGACAAAAGAGCAGAGACCATCAAGGAAGATCCCAAGTGCAGTCTGCATCATGTGGAGTCAAAACTTGCCTAAATTCCCAAACTCACGTAATAAATAAAATTAGTATTGTCCAAAGCCACAGAATTCAGGGGCAGTTTGTTATGCAGTGATGCACAATATCTTTATGGGCATACCCAAACACCACTAACGCACAAACAGATGAAACTCTTGTGTTCAATGGCCTTAGAACATAGTGTTATCCCCATTTTACATATCAAAGAAACACCAGTAATACTATTGGAGTCAGTATAATGTGAAGTTAAAAGTGCAAATGTTGGACTCAGGTTATCTGCTAGCCGTTGTCACTTACCAGTTATATCAATTTCTGAAGCTGAGTTGAGCTTTGGATAGTGCCCAGATGAGCTTGTCACATTGAATTATACAGTATTACAAGTAGGAGGGATCTTGGTATCATCTAGTCCAATGGCTTTCAAACTACATTCCTGGGAGCCCCCTCAAGGGGAGAAGTGGACGGAAATGAATAGAGCTCAACTCCACCCCATCCTCTTGATAAAAGCAACTACCCATTTATATGTGTCATGTATTAGGATTCCAGATAGAATTTCATTTCAAAAAATTGCTGCCTTATCCATTTGTCTGTTGATGGGCATCTAGGTTGCTTCCATGTCCTGGCTATTATAAACAGTGCTGTGATGAACACTGGGGTGCACGTGTCTCTTTCAATTTTGGTTTCCTCGGTGTGTATGCCCAGCAGTGGGATTGCTGGGTTATATGGCAGTTCTATTTCCAGTTTTTTAAGAAATCTCCACACTGTTCTCCGTAGCGGCTGTACTAGTTTGCATTCCCACCAACAAGTGCTCAGGCCTGGTGCACTGGGAAGACCCAGAGGAATCGGGTGGAGAGGGAGGTGGGAGGGGGGATCAGGATGGGGAATACATGTAAATCCATGGCTGATTCATGCCAATGTATGACAAAACTACTACAATATTTTAAAGTAATTAGCCTCCAACTAATAAAATTAAATGAAAAAAAATAAAAATAAAACAGAGACTTAGATGCTAAAAAAAAAAAAAAATTGCTGCCAACACAAAATAAAGAACTAAAATAATACATATATCCTAATCCCCCTAAACTCCCAAATTCAAAGATGAGGAAAATGTCATGGAAAGTGACTTCTCCCTGGAACCCTCTTTCCGACTTTCTTCACAACTTTCCGCTCATCCTTCACATCTCAGACTAGACCTTACTTCCTTCGGAAAAGACTTCTTCCACTGTGGACGTCCACCTTCCTGACCATTTCTGTGTCTTTCCCAGTGAATTTCAAGATGGAATTCATATTTTCACATTACTGAAATGAGGCATTATCATATAATTGATGATATCTTGCAGTTGTTGCCAGCCAGGCGGCAGTCATGGCACAGTTGAATGAAAGCTTTCTGCTGGGAGCTTCTGATGTACAGTAATTGAAAAAGCATCAAAGTACCTGAGATTCTTTGAAACGCAAGTTCTTTATAATGTAATTGCTTATTTAGTTTGTCTCTTCCACTGGATTGAAAGCTACAAAGATACAAACCATGCCTTTCTCTGTCATTACTAAGGCTCCAATCCCTACCTAACATGCTCAGTGAATATTTGTGGAATCGTCCAAGAAGAATTTTCTTCTTTAGAAAATTGATAAAGGGTTTAAATAGAAACAGCAACATTTTACTCTTCTCACAATTTAAGCTTGTATTTCCAGTAGGTGAAAATATTTGTATAGGTAGATATAATTATTTTATGGTGGGTTTAGTATTTAACAAAGAAATGTAATATTGTACAGAGAAACTGTATTTTCAAACACTGCTAGTGGTTTTGAAAATTGGTGCCAACTTTAAAAATTGACGGATCAACTTAAATAAAAAGAAAGATTGGAAGGATTATTATTAAAAGGGTAGCTGAACTACTGAAGGACTATTCTTTGTGGAATACAGGACTGAGGGTGTATGCCAGTGTCAAGGAAGAAAGAACTCTTCTGTGATTCTCAAAAAAAGAATCTTTTTAGCAAATGCCAGCCAAGAGAAAGAATGATAGACTTAGAAAATCATCATTTTATAATCCACAGTTTATACATTCATTCAGCAAGGGCCACCAGTTGTCACAAAAATCATTGCTTATAATCCTGTTGTGCATGCATGCTAAGCCACTTTAGTCATATCCAACTCTTTGTGACCCCATGGACCATATAGCGTGCCAGGCTCCTCTGTCCATGGGATTCTCCAGGCAAGAACAGTGGAGTGAGCTGCCATGCCTCCTCCAGGGTATCTTCCCAACCCAAGGATCAAACTCGCGTCTCCTACATTGCAGTCGGATGCTTTACTGCTGAGCCAATGGGGAAGCCCGTATAATCCTGTTAGAAAAGACTATACCCATAAATCTCATATCCTCCCACAAATTTCTTAATAACAAAGAAATATATTTTTTTACAATAGAGAGATCTGGCTGACATCACTTTAAGCAGGTTATCAAACTTGCCTCACTATAATAGGACACTTGACATTTGCCTCTAGATATATCAAAATAAGCATAGAGAATGACCTATGGAAAAGGAAATAGCAACCCACTCCAGTATTCTTGCCTGGAGAATCCCAGGGACAGAGGGGCCTGGTGGGCTAACATCTGTGGGGTCACACAGAGTCGGACACAACTGAAGTGACATAGCAGCAACATATAGAATACTTGACAAGAATTTTATCTTGCTTTTATAGTGGAAAAAATTAAGTAGAAATGAAATTTTTTAAATGCATATTTCTTTCTTTAAAATTCCATGGCACAGTCACAAAATATAAAGTATTTCAGTGATTTTGCATAATCCCTCCCTGAAAATACATTAACATCTGAAAATATTTTTATAGTGCTTTTCCTCTAAATTACTCTATTCATCATCATCTGCATATACGCTTTGGAAAATGTTTGGAAAAGAATAAATCCAGTTGGCACTGAACTTGCCACGTTTATTTCAATAGAGAAGTAGCCACATAATTGATATTAAATATTTCTCTTGAATTACAGAATTTACTTTGGAATCATGGTGTGTTCATTGCAAATCTAGTGTTTGTGCAGTACAAAAATATATATATTTTTAATTCTCTCATAAAGCAATGACTAAGTTCTTTTGTACAAACCTACTCATTGGGAACAGTTAGAAAAGATAAATTAAACATAAAGTATACTTTTGAGGCATCAAATAACTAATGACACAGAGAGAAGTTAAACAGCTAAGATCTGTGACTGGAAGAAACTCCCTGGATCAGAAAGATTCCCTGGAGAAGGGAATGGCAACTCACTCCAGTATTCTTGCCCGCAGAATCCTATGGACAGAGGAGCTACAGTCCATGGAGTCACAAAGAGTCAGATATGACTTGATGACTCATCTCAGTTCATTTGCTGAGTCATGTCCGACTCTTTGTGAACCCATGGATTGCAGCACACCAGGCTTCCCTGTCCATCACCAACTCCTGGAGTGTGCTCAAACATATGTCCATCGAGTTGATGATGCCATCCAACCATCTCATCCTCTGTCATCCCCTTCTCCTCCTGCCCTCAATCTTTCCCAGCATCAGGGTCTTTTCCAATGAGTCAGTTCTTCGCATCAGGTGGCCAAAGTATTGGAGCTTCAGCTTCAACATCAGTCCTTCCGATGAATATTCAGAACTGATTTCCTTTAGGATTGACTGGTTGGATCTCATTGCAGTCCAAGGGACTCTCAAGAGTCTTCTTCAAGACCACAGTTCAAAAGTCAAATCTTCAACACTCGGCCTTCTTTATGGTTCAACTCTCACATCAGTACGTGATACTGGAAAAACCATAGCTTTGACTAGATGGATCTTTGTTGGCAAAGTAATGTTTCTGCTTTTTAATATGCTGTCTAGGTTGGTCATAGCTTTTCTACCAAGGAGCAAGCTTGGCTAGAGTCACCATCTGCAGTGATTTTGGAGCCCCAAAAAATAAAGTCTGCCACCATTTCCACTATTTCCCCATCTATTTCCCATGAAGTGATGGGACCAGATGCCATTGTCTTAATTTTCTGAATGATGAGTTTTAGCCAACCTTTTCACTCTCCTCTTTCACTTTCATCAAGAGGCTCTTTATTTCTTCTTCTCTTTCTGCCATAAAGGTGGTGTCATCTGCATATCTGAGGTTATTGATATTTCTCTGGCAGTTTTGATTACAGCTTGTGCTTCATGCAGTCTGGCATTTCACATAATGTACTCTCCATATGAGTTAAATAAGCAGGGTGAAAACATACAGCCTTGTTCCTGATTTGGAACCAGTCTGTTGTTCCATGTCCAGTTCTAACTATTGCTTCTTGACCTGCATACAGATTTCTCAGGAGGCAGGTCAGGTAGCCTGGTAGTCCCATCTCTTAAAGAATTTCCCACAGTTTGTGGTGATCCACACAGTCCAAGACTTTGGCATAGTCAATAAAGCAGAAGTAGATGTTTTTCTGGAGTTCTCTTGCTTTTTCAGTGATCCGACAGATGTTGGCAATTTGATCTCTGGTCACTTTGCCTTTTCTAAGTCCAGCTTGAACATCTGGAAGTTCATGGCTCAGACACTGTTGAAGCCTGGCTTAGAGAACTTTGAGCATTACTTTGCTAGCGTGTGAGACGAGTGCAATTATGCAGTAGTTTGAACATTCTTTGGCATTGCCTTTCTTTGGGATTGGTGACTAAACAACAACAATAGGAGAAGTGAGTCTGGCATTTGAAGCTGCTTTTTCCTTAGAGGAGACTGATAATTTTTAAAGTACCAATTAACCAAAAAGAGGTAATAATTCTAATTTGTATGCACCTAAAAAACATCAAAATATATAAAACCATTAAACAACAAAAGTTTTCAGAAAAGTCAGTGTAATTAAAAGAGGTCAAAAACTCATACTTTCTACAGTTTATTACTTTAGTATTTATAAACTAAATGAGACGATCTCATTTAAATTATAAAAAAGAAGAAAGCCACACTTTGAGATTTTGCAAATTAAATATGGAATTATACCGCAATACATTCCCATATCACAGGTGACTTGAAAGAAAAAGAAATCCACACTTTGTCAAAATCCCCAAATGACTACATAAATCGTATTCACTTAGTTATAACAACACTCTTTAAGGCATATGTACTCTCTTTCTTCTTAATTTTAAGAATGAACATGTTTGTAGCCCATGATATTTATAGTGAGGTGTCCTCATGAATTGAAAGAAGGGATATCTTGAGTCTCCTCCTTGATATTTAAATCTTGGCTGAACATCTGCATATAATGGCATATGTTAATTTGCCTACATGCTGTATGCTTGTAAAGACTATGTTCATAAGTAAGGATAGTAGAACTGTATGTCAGTTTTTAATAATAATAATCCTTTGTTCATCTGTTTTAATGTGCCGGTGCACCCTGTAATTTCATCCTAAATTCAATGCCTTTCCATGATATCATGTGGTCTCACTAGTGCCATACAGAACGTGGCAGGGGTCAGGACATCCCTTGGTTACAAAAGGCCCAGATTGGGAACTTGGACAAATCAGAAGGATCATGATAGAGTCTGGGGTAGACAAGTACTAGAATCTAGGGAATCTCAGCTAATGCAAAGCAGTCAGGAAGCAGACACCCAGGCAGAGTCCAGGGTTCAGGTTATGGGTGAGTATGAATAGAAGTGCTAAGCCAGAAGGGCAAATTTGATCCAAATCCACAGGCTATTTTGTGCTCACTCCATAGAGGTGGCTATGGGCCCATTATAAGAAGCTCTGACAGCATAAAATTTATGAGGACTATTTTATCCCCCAAGTGTAAAATACCTAGGGAGCTGGAGAATTTGGAACTGGAATATTTCATATTTGCAATCCAGTTTAGTTTTAAGCTCCCTTTCTGTACCCTTACTTGTTAAAACTCTTTTGTCTATATCCAAATTTTGGTATCTAAATAGCCCACATGATATTGGCTCTGAAACAAACTCCCGAGCTTCTGCATCCAGGAAGGATGCTTAACAGACTTAAACAGGACTGAGCATGGCATTATTGTTCTTGCCCAGCGGGAGGTCTTCTGCAGCTCAAACTCAAACTGCAAATTACTTTCCCATCACAAAATAAGTGAAATAAATCCCCTCACATTGCAACACACAGGTAGAATTCAGAGGCCATAGAGAGTGTTGTTGTTTTTTTTTTTAAGCCAAATGTTGCATTCCAACAAGTGAAAAAGAAACCATTTCCAGGGAATAATTGGACTTAGTGGAAGGCATTTAGCAGAAAGCCTGGGTAGAAGCCACTTCCTTAAGAAATTAAGTGTTTCAATATTTAAAATGAACTCAGAACTATAATTAAAAACAATTTTAAACCCTCTGTTATTGGCAATTAAGGCACAGACTCAAGGATATCACTTTCCTAGCACAGATAAGCAGAAAGCAAGAGGCATATGTCAGAACAACACAGATAACCCAATAAAGAAAACAAGATCAGAGATAAATGAATAACTTCACTTGGGCTTTCCCAGTAGCTCAGATGGTAAAGAATCTGCCTACAATGCAGTAAACCTGCATTCGATTCCTGGATCAGGAAGATCCCTGGAGAAGAAAATGGCAACCCACTCCAGTATTCTTCCCTGAAGATTCCCATGGACAGAAGAGTCTGGTGGGCTAGAGTCCATGGGGTCACAGTCAGACACGACTAAGTGACTGACACTTCAGTTGGCTCAAAGTTATAGCAGGGACATAAAAGGGAAGGTATAAATATTAATTTCACAATTAGTTCATTAGTCATGATTCATTATTAACTCTACAGAACAGTTTATATAGTTAGCCTTCCAAACTATAGGCTTAGCCATTTTAATTTCTTTTTGCTGCTGAAGCATTTCAAATTAAGAACCCTGCAGCCTTTAGGATTATTAGAACTAAATAGAGCCGCTTCTTTATTTTTGTCAAGACCAAATAAAGAGCTCGTTTGCCCCAGAGAGGAAACAAGGTAAGCAAGCAGGGACCTGATCAGACACACCGGGACATCAGGGGGAGGAATGGACAACAGCAGCACACGCCGGGCTGTCTGGGTGTGTGTGCGGGGCTCTTCCATTGCACACTAGACACCAGACCTAAGGCAACTGCATTGGGTCCAGATCTCTACCGCAGGTTGATCCTGAAGCTTTAAATATACTTCTTGACCTGATTAAGGATTGTTGGTGGTACTGTTTAACTGTCCTTTGAACCCATAGTCACCTCCAGCTATTTTTTTTACGACTCTTCTCTTTTATGCAAGATGTTGGTGAGTTCACAGATTAGAGTAAGCTGAAGAGTAATGTGAGAGATGTGGAAAAGGATAAAGACAGAGGACAGGCAAATCTCAACAGATGCTTTGTATGTAGGGGATCCTCAAACCCAGGGTGACCTGACATGGCTGTATTCATCTGCTTAAGGCTGTATAGAATGTCTCTTAAAATTCGTCAGTACATACTCTCTTTTACTCTTTTTTTTCCTCAGTATACTTTTTAATTCACACCGAAATACAAAGTTGATGTCAGAAAAATGAAACCACTGTAAAACTATAGCATAACAGGAAGGAACCAGGGACATATATATCTGATCTCTCTCTTCTCTCGTTGGCTGAGCCCAACATTAAACTGAGGCAAGGGAGCCTGGGTGATAAAACTCCTAGAAATGAGTTCCCAAGGGCACTGAACAGCCCAGAGAAGGGAGGAAAGGGAAATGGAGAATTTCTCCAGCACACTCTTCTCTCCTGGTTCTCTCCTAATTTGTCTGACAACATTTCTCCATTCTCTTTGTTAATTAAATGTTGGAGTGTTCCAGTCCTAGGTCCTCTTGTCTTAGTCCACAGCATCTCCCTAGCAGAGCTCATCCATTCTTACAGGGGCGATCAGCACCCATGTATATACAGCAGTAATCTACAAGTGTATCATTCCAGCCCAGGTCACTCCCCGGAACCTGAGACTTGAAGGTCCAAATACCTACTGGACATCTCTGGTTAAGTGTCTCAACTGAAAACGTCCCCAACTGCTTTGATGGTTTTTCTCTTCCAGATGGACCCACTTCCAGTTCCCCTTCCATGAGTGATTGACCTAGTCAGAAAGTTCAATCCCAGAATCCTGTCCTTTATACTTCCTATGTAGTATATAACTTGCCTGTGAATTTGACTTGGAAAATTTCTGACATCCCTCTACCACTGTTTATATCCACCACCACCACGGTCCCAGGATCTCCATCTGTACCATGATTATCATCACCCTTCTCACTCTTACTTCTGCTCCAACTTAGGTTTTCAACATAGGAGCCAAGATCATCTTTAAAAATAAGCATAAGTCCAGGGACTTCCCTGGTGGTCCAGGGGGTAAGATCCAATGCAGGAAACATGGGTATGATCCCTGGTTGGGGAAGCAAGATCCTGCATGCCACGTGGCCAAAATAAAATTACATTAAATGAAAAAAATAAGCATAAGTCTGACCATTCCACTGTCACAATTTAAAGCCTCCAGTCATTCCTCTTAGCCTACTCCTCAGAATCTTTGTCCTGATCCACAAGCCCTCCCCTGGGTCCTCTCCCATGCTACATCTTCCCACTCTCTGCACTGTTGTCAGACTGCCCTTACCGCAGTTCCTGCGAGGCGCCGAGCCTCTTCCTACCGGAGGAGCTCTGCGGATGACTCCCTGGGTAGGAAGTACTCTCCCCACCCCCAACTCACTCCTTTCTCAGCATAACTCCAGCTCACCTCCCTCAAACTGCAAAACCTTTCTGCTGGCCCCACCCCTCCCTGCTTCAACTTGATAAGCTCTTTCATAGCCACATGTGCCTTGCCTTCATGGAACCCACCTCATTTCTAATTTTAAATGTTTTGCAGGAGTGTGGTTATCCCCGACCCTCAGGGGCCTGTAAGCTCGCTGTGTCTGCTTTCGCCTATCGCTCTATCACCGTACTGTGTATGACACGAGATCGTCTGAGCGCAGGCTGCACTAACAGAACGCCCTGGGGACCAGGAGGCTTATAAAGCAAGACACTCATTCCTCGCCGTCTAGAATATGGAAAGCGCAAGATTAACGTGCCGGCTGCTTTGGCGTCTGGTGAGAGCCCTCCTCCTGGTTTGCAGCCTACAGTCTTCTTGCTGGGTCCTCATGTGGTGAAGAAGCTAAGGAGCTCTCTGGAGTCTCCTTTTTGAGGACACTAATTCCATTCATGAGGGCTGCTGCTGCTGCTAACTCGCTCCAGTCGTGTCCGGCTCTGTGCGACCCCATGGACCGCAGCCCGCCAGGCTCCTCCGTCCACAGGACTCTCTGGGCGAGAGTCCTGGAGTGGGTGCAGAGCCCTCCGAAAGGTCCCATTTCCAAATACCAAATGACATCACTCTGGGGATTTAGGTTTCAATATACAGATTCGGGGGACATAAACATTCAGTCTGTAGCAGTGATCCAAAGACATATTTGTTTAGTGACAGCTTGGGGAGATAACGGGATGAGTGAATATATAAATGGATGAATGGGAATTGTCAGCGCTAAACCTACAGCTGGGAAGGACTGTGATTCCAGCTGGGAGGTCTTGGGTGGAGGCGAATAGTACAAGACTGAGACATGAAATAGAACGTAGAAACAGCATTCTTAATGGTTTCAAGATTCGTGTAAATTAGAAAGTCTATTCAAGCCATCCCTGGGGTGGGTCCTACCTCAAGGCATTCTGGGACTGCAGTATCCCAGGCCAGAGGAAAAGCGGAGGGAGCCAGGGCCAGAGAAAATCTTGCCTCCTCCACAGCGCACAGCGTGCAGGGCCTGCTGTGAAGCGGGGAGCTCAGGAAAACAGGCCAGGCTGCCGGGACGAATGCTTGGTGCTCAGAGTTTGCGGAGAGGTTAACACAGAGCTTGGTTTCTGTTACATGAGCAGTCCTGCAAGGGTTTGTCAGACCTGTCAGTCAGTTCCAAAGGCTTTTCCAGCCGGATAACATACATGAGAGGCTGGAGAGTTGAGGGCAAGAGAAACCCACTGTCTTTACAGGGCTGAGTGCTCTCATTTCAAGGAATCCATTTTGTGCATCTTAATGGATTCCCACATGGATGCCAGCATTCACTTTTCGACTTCCAAAATATTTGAGAGCTCTCCTATCAACTCAGCCTAGAATTCAAAATAGTCTGCAAAATTATTTTTAGTAAGAAAATAGACTATTCATAATTTTGCTAACCTGAAGTGAGTAAAAATTAATTAAGAAATGTGTTTGGGAAATAGTGCAACTGTAATGCATCAGGTTGAATTGGGAGCCTGAGGAGCTCCCAGGAATGATGAAGTATTGAAGCTTTTTTTTAATGCCAGGTAGACTGTTATTCCCCAACGTCAGACAAATTGTGTTCTACCTGTTTTCAGGAGATATCAAGTCTCAGACTCCCTGGCAGTTTTATTTGTTTGTTTGCTTATTCCTTTAACTTTTAGAGCTTGTCTTCATTTTTTAAACATATATGGTAGCCCCATCTCAATGCAGTTGTTTCTGGTTATTTGCAGAGGCCGACTGGACACACACAGCTCACAAACAAAAGAAAGAACACAGCCAGGTGATGCCTTCCCTCAGAGGCATTATAATAATGCCAAAGCTCAGACTTGACTTGCAGTTTTCTAAACTTGTCTGTCTCCAATGGCAACTGTGAAATACAACTAGCAGAGTGTTTCACATTTAGATGACTTTTGTCTGTGAGTTGCATAATTAGATTAAATGTGCTTAATCTCTCTGAGAGTTAAAAAAAAAAAAACATGGAAAGATTTTATTTGATGAAAGGGGGAAGAAAACAGTGGAAAGAATTTGAAAATGAAGCATTTGTGGATTTCTAACATCAATACATAATGTCCTTTCCTGCTTTGGTTTCAGAGGTTACAGACTGGAACTGCTGCCTCTAAATGAGGAGGTTTATAGAAAAATTTGTTGTGGTTGCTTCTTACAATCAGAGCCAGAAAGAACAGAATTGCATCATAGTGTCTTTCATTATAGGGTTAGGGAAAGAAAACAAAGCTTTCTCATTCAGCAGACGTTTCTGAGGACCTATGATACCAAGGCATCATGTTTAGCCTCATGGGGGAGATACGCACCAGACAAATCCTGCCTCTCTGAGTTTGCAACCAAGTAAGGAGAATTTGGCTGTTAAAAATAATAAATAACATAACAGTGACTATTTCATGCATCTTAAGATTGTCAGATTCCTCTGTGCTGACAGGATAAGAGAGGACTTCTGGGGAGAAAATGTCAGTTGAACAGAGCCTGAAAAGAAATGAGCAAATACATGGGAGCAAGAAGTACAAAATGCCATACTGTATCTGCCCTTGTCTAAAAAGTTCACTGAAACAGTGATTAAAATATTCCATTTTGGAAATGGCCAACAGCTTTTCTGAGTGTTTTAAATTTTCAAGTTTATCTCCAACAAGGACTGACTGTCTTCATTCCCTCCTTTCTTCCTTCCTTGCCGCAAATAACTGAAAATCCAGCTCAAACTAGATTAAACAATACAAGGAATTTATTGTCTCACATAACTGAAAAGTCCAGAGTAGGTTTTGTTTCAGAAGTTTGATCCAATGACTAAAACAGTATGAGTGGAATGTAGCTGCTGCCCTCATTCCTCAGCAGTACTTCTTTCGCAGTTCCTCCATTCTCAAAAGACAGTTCTCTTGGCATTTCAAGAAGGTCTCCAGGCTACATGTTTCCAACATAAAAGAGCAAGTCACTTCCCACAATTGGAATCCCAGAACTGTCTCATGGGTCCTCCTGATTGGCCTAACTTATTGGTACCCACTTGGGTTAATATGCTGACTGGCTGACAGTGACCAAGAACCACAACAATCCACTAATGGTTGGGAATTTTGAAGGATTTTTAGAAAAGAGGAAGGAAGGAATGGATAGAGCAAGGCATCCAACAGGTGAACATATTCTTTACACTGTCTATTCTAAGGTATTGTATCTGAACCTGAGGAACCCAGTAAGACAAAGAGAGATGTTAATGTTAACATTCAAATATGAATGCAACAACGTTAATGGTGGTAGGGTTTCAAGTTATATCTTTGTTATAGGGTTATATATAAGTTATTCATAAAGTAATATATAAATAGAGAAAAAAATGTGATAATGTACGTTTGACTCTTACATCTAAAGGTAATTTGTTCTGGTTATGATGTAGGTGGCAAGTTAAGATTGTTGATTTACTCACAACCTTGCCTCAAGAGTAAAGCTTGATCTGTTTGTTCCTGCATACTGAATAACCACAAGCAAAATAGGATATTTTTTAATTGAAGTTTAGTTGATTTACAAGATGTGTTAGTTTCAGGTGTACATGACAGTGATTAAGATGTATATATATGTATGTATATGCATATACATACATAAAACATGCTTTTTCAGATTCTTTTCCCTTATAGGCTACTATAAAATATGGAGTGTATCTCTCTGTGGGATACAGTAGGTCTTTGTTGGCTCTTTATTTTATATATGCTGGTGCTATGCTCAGTTGCTAAGTTGCGTCCAACTCTTCACAACCCCATGAACTGTAGCCCACCAGGCTCCCCGTCCACAGAATTTTCCAGGCAAGAATACTGGAGTAGGTTGCCATTTCCTTCTCCAGGGGATCTTCCCAACCCAGGGATCGAACCCTCATCTCCTGCCATGGCAGGCCGATTCTATACCACGGAGGCATCTGGGAAGCCCCATTTTATATATAGTATTGTGTATACATTAATCCCAAACTCCTAATGTATTCCTCTCCCACCCCTTTCGCCTTTGGTAACCATAAGCTTGTTTTCTGTGTCTGTGGGTCTATTTATGTTTTGTAAGTATGTTCATCTGTGTGTGTAAAAAAGTTCATATGATATACCACATTAACAAATTGGAAAGCTAAAACCATATGATCATCTCAAAAGATGCAGAGAAAAGCTTTTGTTAGAATTTAACATCAGTTTCTGATTAAAAACTCTCCAGAAAGAAGGCATAGAAGGAAAATACCTCAATATAATAAAAGTCATATATAACAAACCTACAGCTAACATCATACTCAACAATGAAAAGCTGAAGGCATTTCTTTTAAAATCAGGAACAAGACAAGGATGCCCACTCTAACCACTTTTATTCAACATACTATTGGAGGTCCTAGTCACAACAATCGAAAAAGAAAAAAAATAAAGGGAACCCAAATTGGAAAAGAAGAAGTAAAACTGTCACTGTTTGTAGATGACATGATACTATAAATAGAAAATTCTAAAGCTGCCATCAGAAAACTACTAGATCTCATAAATGAATTTGGTAAAGTTGCAGCATACAAAATTAATAACCCAGAAATCTGTTGCATTTCTATATACTAACAACAAAAGATCAGAAAAAGAAATTAAAGAAACAGTTTCATTTACCATCATGTCAAAAAAAATACAATACTTAGGAATAAACCTACCTAAGGAGTCAAGAGACCTGTACTCCAAAAATTTTAAGATGCTGATGTAAAAAATTGAAGACAACACAAACAGATGGAAAGATATACTGTGTTCTTGGGTTGGAAGGATGAATATTATCAAAATGATTATACTACCCAAGGCAATCTACAGCTTCAATCAGATTATTCAATTTGTTAAGTCTATCAAATTACCAATGGTATTTTTCACAAAACTAGAAGAAAAAAAATTTAATTTGTATGGAAACAGGAAAGACTTCAAATAGCCAAAGTAATCTTGAGAAAGAAAACAAAGCTGGAGAAATTAGGTGTCGTGGTCTCAGACTATGCTACAAAGCTATAAATAATCAAACCAGTATGGTACTGGCACAAAAACAGAAATAAAGATCAATGGAACAGGACAGAAAGCCCAGAAATAAATCCACAGACCCATGGTCAATTTCAATAGGTGGTGCTGCAAAAACTGGACAGTCACATATAAAGGTAGAAAATTAGAACATTCTCTAACACTCTTCCAAAATAAACTCAACCTGGTTTAAAGACTAAAGTTAAGGCCAGATACTATAAAACTCCTAGAGGAAAAACGTAAGTAGAACACTCTTTGATTTAAATTGCAGCAATGTCTTTTTGAATTGTCTCCTAAAGCAATGGAAATACAAATAAAGATAAACAAGTGGGACCAAATTAAACTTAAAAGCTTTTGCACAGCAAAGGAACCATAAGCATGAAAAGACAACCTACAGAATGGGAGAAAATATTTGCCACTGAAAGGTTTAATTTCCAAAATATACAAACAGCTCATACAGCTCAACATCAAAACAGCCCAATGAAAAAGTAGGCAGAAGGTCTCAATAGACATTTCTCAATAAAAGGGATGTATATGGCCAAGAGGCACAAGAAAAGATGCTCAGCATCGCTACTTATTAAAGAAATGCAATTCAAACCTACAATGAGGTATCACCTATTACCAGTCAGAATGGCCATCATAAAAAAGCCTACAAATAATAAGTGATGGAGAGGGTGTGGAGTAAAGGGAACCCTCCTACACTGTTGATAGGAATGTGAATTGGGGCAGCGACTATCGAAAACAGCATGGAGCTTCCTTAAAAAACCGAAGATAGAGTTACCATATGATCCAACAATCCCACTCCTGGGCATATATCCAGAGAAAACTCTAATTTGAAAGGATACATGCACCCCAATATTTACAGCAGCAGTATTTACAATAGTCAAGACAAGGAAGCAAACTAAATGTCCATTGACAGGTAAATGGATAAAGACGAGGTATATGGAAGAAGTGATTTTCGAATGTCATTTTCTCCATTTTATTTTGAAGACTTAAAAAATTTTTTTCATTTATTTTTATTAGTTGGAGGCTAATTACTTTACAATATTGTAGTGACTTTAAAATTTAAGACATATTTCTTAAAACAATGGTTCAAATTTGAGAGAAAATGAATGCTTTTGGCTGTTCATAATTTTCGTGAGTTTATGTATGGAAATTATAAAGAATATAATCTATCCTCATTTTCCCTTGTCACCTGTTCAGCCATTTTTTGTCATCATGTATTTTTTTTTTCTTGGCCTGGCATTATCAGATAATGACTGAAAACGTGCCTTTTGTAACCTTCCTACCTGATGAATGAGTGAGGGACTGGATAACCTATAGAATGCAGGAGTGTTTGGGGAAGTCTCACACAACCTGTGGGAGAACGAACCCAGGAATGTTTCTCCACTATCTGGTTGACTCTATGGCAGATATAATAGCAATAGTTAAAACTGAAAACACAATGTGCTTTTCTTGTCTTTACACACTCAGATGCTCACAGCAACGTTGTGAAGTATTATCCTAGTTTTATAAATGAGAATTGCTAAACATGAAGCAACTAAGTAATTTTCCCACTGTCTATTCTAAATGTCCATTTCTATTAAATATTCTTATCTATCTAGTATGATTCTCTCATATTATAGAAAACTTGTTCTCAACCTTGCTCCTCATGAGATATGTGAGGTCCTTTTTTTTTAAATATTGATGGTCCTAAAATAAAAAAGATTGACAGTACCAACTGTTGGTGAGGATGTGGAGCAACTAAAATTTCCACACAGTTCAGGTGGGAATGTAAGTTGTTTCAATGACTTTGAGAGAAGCGATTTAATCTAGCCACTTATTTGGCATTTTGTAGGTAAACTGATAGATTGCTTCCATTGCTTTTCAGTTGTTTGATTTGTGGATGATGTCTGATTGTGAATGGCTCCTTTGAGCTATCGGGTTCTTTCCTGTTGGCATACCAGAAAAGTGGATCTTCAATCCTCTGTTTTCACAGTTAACACTCACTCTCTTGATCCAGTTTTTTCTCAGCACCCCCTCTTGTCACCTCAACACTCATTTCCTGTTTACTGCGCTAACCTCCTGCAGACCTGACACTCAGTCCCACCATGACCCCCCTTTCCTTCTTGACTGTTCCTTGTGCTCTGCCTGCCGCTCATTAGCTTCAGTTGTTCAGAGTAACATAACTATGCATGGGCAGGGGTCAGTGTCCGCCTGGCAGTGGGGTGGAAATATCAGGTTATCGACCCCATGGTTCTAGATCTGCTTTCTCAGAACTCCATTGCAGGGAAGACAGCCAAACCTCACAGTAATCTCTTGGTATTACTTCTCCAATAACAGGAATCATCTGCCAGGCTTTATATGAGACCTGGATATGCAGCCTGTTATTTTCGGTCTAGCACAGTCCCTGACCAGCATCAGCTACTCACAAGTTTCTTAAATGATATTAAGCACCATAGTTTCTCATCAGAATCATGCATTTGTCAATTTTTTATGCTTTCTCAAAACCTGATTTACTGTTTTTATGTGAAATGTCCTGGGTTCAATACAAGACAAGACAAGACAAATAATTGGAGCTGTTTTTTCAATTTGAATAAATGTTATGAAAGTGTCAGAAAATCAAGTAACAGGGTTTTATAGCAACACATTGAGAGAAGTATAGGAATTTTCTATTTAGCCAAAGAAAAACAATAATTTTTTAAAAGCTTTATAAGGTAGGTAACAGTGTTGTTAAGCTATTTACTTCTCTACTTGTTTATAGTAGTTGAAGAGGCAAAAACAGGAGTGTATAAGATGTCATTGTGAAGTACTAATTTATAATTAAGATAATAAATACTTGGTAAAACAACGTTTAAAAAGATTTTTAGAATAACATACAAAAGACAAGGACAACTGCTGACATAAAGCTTTTCTTGAAGGATTCCTCCTAACATGACCCCCCAGTGTTTTAGGTCCTAAAACAAACAGCAACAAAACATGTATAAAACCCACCTTTATATGTACTTGACTCCAGACCTTCTACAGTGATTTGTTCTCCTGTAGATCACACAAGATTTGTGTCATCGTTCCTTTCTTCCTGGAGCAGAGGTGAGTATGTTCTTCCCAACTGCTTTTCTATTAGGACAGATAAGGTTTGTGTTGTACACTTTAGAATTCTCTGCCTCCTAGAAACTAATGGTTGCTCTGTTTCAACCATGTAGTTTCTTGCTTTAAGCAAGTATATTGAAAGAAAGTTGAAAGTGTTAGTCGCTCAGTTGTGTCTGACTCTGACCCCATGACTGTAGATCCCCAGGCTCCTCTCTCCCTGTGATTTCCCAGGCAAGAAATAGTGAAGTGGGTTGCCACTGCCTTCTCCAGGGGATCTTCCTGACCTAGGAATCAAACCTGGGTCTCCCTCATTGCAGGAAATATCTTTACTGCCTGCGCCAAGAGGGAAAGAAAGTACATTGTGTAGTACTATCTTGGTTGTTAGAAAAAGCTAATTCAATCTAGAATATGCAAAGAAAAAAACTGGGGGTGGAGTAGAGTGGAAAACTGAATTCCTCATGAGACTAGGTGAGTCAGGGGAACGTTCCTGACAGGAGTAGATCAGCCTTAAGGAATGACTTCACTTTAAGTAAATCAGAAAGAGAAAAATATCATATGTTAATGCATATATATGAAGTCTAGAAAGATGATACTGATGAACCTATTTGCAGGGCACAGTGGAGACGCAGACATAGAAATAAGACTTGTGGACACAAGGAGGGAAGGAGAGAGTGAGACGAATGGTGAGAGTAGCATGAAAACATATATATTACCATATGTAAAGTAGCGAGCCAGTGGGAATATGCTTTATGTCTCAGGGAGCTCAAACTGGTACTCTGTGACAACCTGGAGAGGTGGGACGGGGTGGGAGAAAGGCTAAAGAGGGAGGGGACATATGTATACCTATGGCTGATTCATGTCAATGTATGGCAAAAATCAATACAACATTGTAAAGCAATTTCAGTTCAGTTCAGTCACTTAGTCATGTCCAACTCTTTGCAACCCCATGAACCGTAGCACGCCAGGCTTCCCTGTCCATCACCAACTCCTGGAGTCCACCCAAACCCATGTCCATTGAGTCGGTGATGCCATCCAACTATCTCATCCTCTGTCGTCCCCTTCTCCTGCCTTCAATCTTTCCAAGCATCAGGGTTTTTTCAAATGAGTCAGCTCTTTATATCAGGTGGCCAAAGTATTGAGTTTCAGTTTTCAACATCAGTCCTTCCAATGAACACCCAGGACTGATCTCCTTTAGGATGGACTGGTTGGATCTCCTTGCAGTCCAAGAGACTCTCAAGAGTCTTCTCCAACACCACAGTTCAAAAGCATCAATTCTTTGGTGCTCAGCTTTCCTTATAGTCCAATTCCCACATTCATATGTGACCACTGGAAAAACCATAACCTTGACTAGATGAACCTTTGTTGGCAAAGTAATGTCTTTGCTTTTTAATATGCTGTCTATGTTGGTCATAACTTTCCTTACAAGGATAAGTGTCTTTTGATTTCATGGCTGCAATCACCATCTGCAGTGATTTTGGAGCCCCAAAAAATAAAATTTCACTGTTTCCCCTGTTTCCCCATCTATTTGCCATGAAGTGATGGGACCAGATGCCATGATCTTAGTTTTCTGAATGTTGAGCTTTAAGCCAACCTTTTCACTCTCCTCTTTCACGTTCATCAAGAGGCCCTTTAGTTCTTCTCCACTTTCTGCCATAAGGGTGGTGTCATCTGCATATCTGAATTTATTGATATTTCTCCCGGCAATCTTGATTATCCTTCATTTAAAAAGAAATTTTAAAAAAAGAAATAGCTTCACTTTAGATCTCAACCTTGTCTATGTTATGTTCTCTCCATTCTTCAGTTTTGCTTCTCTCTGTAAATATCTGTTCCGCCTCTCCTACTCTATGTGGCTTCCCTCTTGCAGCACGGCTGCACGTGTAATTGTTCTTCAGTCCCTAAGTCATGTCTTACTCTTTGCAACCCCATGCACGGCAGCTTATCAGGCTTCCCTGTCCTTCACTAATTCCTGAAGTTTGCTCAAATTCAGGTCCATTGAGTCAGTGATGCTATCTAACCATCTCATCCTCTGCTGGCCTCTTCTCCTTTTGCCTTCAGTCTTTCCCAGCATCGGGAGCTTTTCCAATAAGTTGGCTCTTTGCATCAGGTGGCCAAAGTATTGGAGTTTCAGCTTCAGCATCAGTCCTTCCAATGAATGTTTAGGGTTGGTTTCCTTTAAGATTGACTGGTTTAATCTCCTTGCTGTCTGAGGGACACTCAAGAGTCTCCTCCAGCACCACAGTTCAAAAGCATCAATTCTTTGGCACTCAGCCTTCTTTATGGTCCAACTGTCACATCTGTAGATGACTACTGGAAAAGCCATAGCTTTGACTAAACGGACTTTTGTCAGCAAAGTGATGCCTTTGCTTTTTAATACTCTGTCTAGATTTGTTATAGTTTTCCTTCCAAGGAGTAAGTGTCTTTTAATTTCATGAGTCCAGGTATGAATCATTTAAGTTTGTGAGCTCAGAGGAAAGAGAGACCTTCTCATCCTCTCAAGTCCCATATACAAGATTCTAAGGCAGTAAGAGGGAATCTAGAGATGCTTCATTGACAGACACAGAAATGCATGGGGTGGAGGAATACCAGTCTACCAGGTAAAGGGGAAATGCTGTGACCTAAAGTAGTGGGGAAGAGTTATTGGCCAGATGAAAACAGATGTCCTCGTTACCAGTGTGGCAGATGCCATAGAAGTCCTCTTGACTGCCTCAAAGTTCCCCTGTTGCTGTGATAGATTGTTTCTGGCAGTCAGCTCCCCATCTCCAGTTCCTGGCTTTCCCTTTCCTCTGCCAGAGGGTTTTCTACACACTCTAGTAGTTTAGGCCACCACAGACACATACAACACAAGTATGTCTAGAATGGAGTCAGCCCGCACCTAGTGAGAAATGAGATGTGGAAGGCAAAGTAGTTGTAGTTTTCCCAATATCCACAGGGAACAATTCTGAGGCATGTTCCACATGATTTCTTTAATATCCACTGTGCGGTTGAAGTCCTGTTGCCTATAGTGGTGGCTGGTTTATTAACATGCCTTTTATTCATTCCTCTCCTTCCCCTATTTCAGTTCTCTGCTTCCTTGCTTGGCCATCTGAATTCACATCTGAAATAAACCACCTCTGCCCAAGTCCTTATGTCAAAGTCAACTTTGGAGAGAACCTATAAGAAGACAACCAAATTATCTATTAAATTTGCCAAACAATAATTTTTCTAGATACTATAAACATAACTAGAAGGGTCTTTCCGAGAGAGAATAACAAGGAAATTTAACTTCTAATAAATTAAAATTGTCACCATTTAGTCTCATGTGCCTTCTTCTTACAAATTAAAGAGATTGATCATGTAAGTCTGCCTCACTTTCTGATAAATTGGTTGCTCTTGTTCAGTCACTCAGTCATGTCCGACTCTTTGCGACCCCATGGACTGCAGCACGCCAGGCTTCCCTGTCCTTCACCTCCTGGAGCTTGCTCAGACTCATGTCCATTGAGTCAGTGATGCCATCCAACCATCTCATCCTCTGTTGTCTCCTTTTCCTGTCTTCATTCTTTCCAAGCATCAGGGTCTTTGCCAGTGAGTCAGCTCTTCACATCAGGTGGCCAAAGTATTGGAGTTTCAGCTTCAGCATCAGTCCTTCCAGTGAACACCCAGGACTGATCTCCTTTAGGATGGACTACTTGGATCTCCTTGCAGTCCAAGGGACTCCCAAGAGTCTTCTCCAACACCATAGTTCAAAAGCATCAATTCTTTGGTGCTCAGCTTTCTTTATAGTCCAACTCTCACATCCATACATCACCAGCGGAAAAACCATAGCCTTGACTAGATGGACCTTTTTGGACAAAGTAATGTTTCTGCTTTTTAATATGCTGTCTATGTTGGTCATAACTTTCCTTCCAAGGAGTAAGCATCTTTTAATTTCATGGCTGCAATCACCATCTGCACTGATTTTGGAGCCCAGAAAAAAAATAAAGTCAGCAACTGTTTCCACTGTTTCCCCAGCTATTTGCCATGAAGTGATGGGACCGGATGCCATGATCCTAATTTTCTGAATGTTGAGCTTTAAGCCAACTTTTTCACTCTCCTCTTTCACTTTTATCAAAAGGCTCTTTAGTTCTTCTTCACTTTCTGCCAAAAGGGTGGTGTCATCTGCATATCTGAGGTTATTGATATTTCTCCCAGCAATCTTGATTCCAGCTTGTGCTTCTTCCAGCCCAGCATTTCTCATGATGTACTCTTCATATAAGTTAAATAAGTAGGGTGACAATATACAGCCTTGACATATTCCTTTTCCTATTTGGAACCAGTCTACTGTTCCATATCCAGTTCTAAATGTTGCTTCCTGACATTCATATAGATTTCTCAAGAAGCAGGTCAGGTGGTCTGGTATTCCCATCTCTTTCAGAATTTTCCACAGTTTATTGTGATCCACACAGTCAAAGGCTTTGGCATAGTCAATAACACAAAAATAGATGTTTTCTGGAACTCTCTTGCTTTTTCGATGATCCAGTGGGTATTGGCAACTTGATCTCTGATTCCTCTGCCTTTTCTAAAACCAGCTTGAACATCGGGAAGTTCATGGTTCATGTATTGCTGAAGCCTGGCTTGGAGAATTGTGAGCATTACTTTACTAGCGTGTGAGATGAGTGCAATTGTGCAGTAGTTTGAGCATTCTTTGGCATTGCCTTTCTTTGGGACTGGAATGAAAACAGATCTTTTCCAGTCCTGTGGCCACTGCTGAGCTTTCCAAATTTGCTGGCCTATTGAGTGCAGCACTTTCACAGCATCATCTTTTAGCATTTGGAATAGCTCAACTGGAATTCCATTACCTCCACTAGCTTTGTTCATAGTGATGCTTCCTAAGGCCCACTTGACTTCACATTCCAAGATCCGAATTGTCTCTCCAAATCTTTGCCCCCCAATTTCAAGAATAAATCAAGTTTGGCCACCTGATACAGAGAGCCAACTCTTTGGAAAAGACCCTGATGCTGGGAAAGATTGAAGGCAGGAGAAGAAGGGGACAACAGAGGGTGAGATGTTTGGATTGTATCACCGACATGATGGACATGAGTTTAAGTAGGCTCCAGGAGTTGGTGATGGACTGGGAAGCCTGGCTTGCGGCAGTCCATGGGGTCACAAAGAGTTGGACACGACTTAGCAGCTGAACTAACTATCTGAGGAAGGCTGTAAGTGGACTCACCCAGCCTATTTCTTAGTCCAACTTCCTCCTGGCGAATTTTTTGCCATCTTCAGGCTCAGCTTTCACTGTAAATTCAACCAATTAAGATGCAACCAATCCTAATCTTCAGCAAAAGAAATTGAGATAGTTCTTGTTCAGTACTGATAGTTCTTGTTCAGTACTTTGCGATTTAACATCAGGACATGTGTAACCTCAAGTCACTCAAATTATAGCAAGACTGGTCTTATCCCTGAGACTTGGTGCTCACCACGAATCATCCTCTGACAACTGGGTTTCTTCTTTATTTCTGGCCAGCATCTAATGTACCAGGAGCTTTCAGTCACAAGTACCAGAAATGCCAATGCAAATGGCTGCAACAAAAAGGGAATTCATTGGTCCAGACAACTGAAAGGTCTAGGGGTATGGTGCTATCTTTAGTCATCACAAGATACATGGGTTTGCTGTATCCTTAGGGATTTGTCTTCACTTCCTTGCCTGTTTTCCAGTCTTTCATGTCCATAAACCTCAGATTTTTCCTTAATATGGGTCCCCACCATGAAACTAGAATTGATTTCAGTAGTTCCAAAGAGTGGAGAGTGCAACGCTAATAGTCTTAAAGTCCCATCAGTCACTATGATTAATCCAACTTAGCCATAGACTTTATGCTGCTCAGCTTAAGTCATCCAGGGCTCACCCCAGGAACTGGGTATGATCAAGTCCATGCTCATTATCTGTCTGGTTTCTCAAAGCAGATCTATGGTAAGAAAAAAGGGAATGGATACTGGGCACTATGGACAGTTGTCCACCCCACCTACCTCAGTTCTGTGGGTCAGTGTTTTCTGCCTTGACTCTGGATCTTGGTCTTTTTTTTTTTTTTCTTAGTTGCCTGCTTTCTTACCCATGCTATTTAGTGATGGGTCTTTCCTTATGCATTCCAGCACTTCTGCTATAGATCTGAGTACTGAGAATTACTAACTGACTTCACTGAGGTTGAACGTCTGGGCTTTGGATGATAGACCAGAACTTGATTTCTTTTTACTCTGCCTCATGAATCTCTGAGGATACTTTCTTGAAACCTCAACACTTCATTTTTCTTATACTATACCATTTGGACTAGCCTAACCTGCTCATCAGATTGATCCACTGAGCATCTGTCACCAGGTCTATTCACAGGCCAAGTGTAGGGCCACCTCCAAGTCTGCACGCCAGTCCACCTGTCATAGTTTGTCAAGGTGCTGCTGGACCAAACCCAAGATATGTTATTAAAAAATAAATAAATAAACAGATTTTTTAAACCTTAAAGTTATATATTTAGAAAGAGGGAAATTCTAAATAAAATTCAAAATAGTTTACAGATATTATCTTGAAAAAACACTGATTTAGACTCCTTTCTAAAAGGAGTCATTATTGAGTACTTTAAGAAAAGTAATTATATGATTAGTGATATTTTAAGCAAAGTATTCTCAAATTAAGATATTTATGATCATGAAACTAGAATGCCACAGAATAACATTTCAAGGTTCCCTCCAAATATGACAGAGCTTAGGAAAAGTTGAAATAATTTGCACATGGCTCATCTGTTTGTTGCAGTCCATATTTCCAAAGTGTTTGAGAACAGCTTGTTCTTTTTTTCAAATCATCTTAAACATCTCATCTGCAGACTCATTTATAACCTTAAGCTGCTTTAAAATTCTTTTACCCTGTCTTACAAGTTTTACCTCGTGACCCATCTGGTTTATTATAAATTATGAATTATCCAAAGCCAGAATGACTAACATTTTACAGAACCATTTTATAGGAACTAGCTTTTGGAGCCAGAATTCTAAGTAGGTAAGGCAAATTATGTAGTTTCTAGTCCTGAAGATTTCTGTCTCCAATTTTCTTCTAAAATATCTCTCTTACATCCTTCATCAAAAAAAGAAAAGAAAAAGAATTAAAAATAATACACTATAGGAGTTGACTCAGAACAACGTGATCTTTCCATATCAAAACCTTTGTGTTGCTCAGGTTAGTCATTGTTAAAATGTTAATTAAACTAGTGCAGCAGGTTTGTGATTGCACATTTATTCGGGTTTCTTTTTAATAGGATATATCTATATCAAGAACAAAATGTTGTCTTTTTCATACAAAAAGAAAAAGAAAGCAGAATTTTAGATCTCAAAAAGATCATGAAGATCTTCAAAAGCAACCGTACATGTGACTGATTTTTCTAAAAGATTTAATTATTCCACCACTGAAATATGCATATAAACATTCTGTATTATCTCCTGACAATAAAATCTGTTTCTCTTACTAAGGAAAAAGTAGTTTTATCTGATAATTGCATAAAGGCCTGACGTATTTTCCAAGTCTGAGAAGTAAATGAAAGAATAACTAAAACATCGGCCTCCTTTAATGTTGACTGAACAGCTACTCTTGTAACTTTGAAATAAATTTTCCTGTCAGATGATGTGATTATTTTCTAAGGAAATAAAATTTTTCACTATTTGGTAAACAGCTTTTTCTTGCTTCCCCAAACATTTTCATTTCTAAGTTAAAATATTAATGCATTGATTGTTTTCCACAGTGTGAAGCAGAACCAGGTATAGAATTACTAAATGATTCTTCAAATTTCAAAATTTGCATTTACCAATCTAAATGATAGTTAAAATAAATGTTGAAAAAGATGTATATCTGACCTCTTAGGTTTTTTCATTACTGCCTAACAATGCCCCATCATCTCCTCCACGAAGCCTTGCTGGATATAGGCTGCCTTGTTTGTTGCCTTATCTCTGTGATCTCCTGGTATCTTGACACATCTCTGTCATCACACTGTGTTATGAATATATGCTTATGTGTCTATCTCCCACCTAAGTTTTAAGAAAAGGATCATTTTACTGATATTTGTGCCCAAGACGTGCTACTAATACTGAATATATAAACATCAATAAGATATGGTAGGGACTTCCCTGGTTGTTCAGTGATTAAGATTCCATTTTCCAGTGTAGCAGGTTCAATCCCTGGTTGGGGAATTAAGATCCCACAGGTCATGCAGTGGGGCCTAAATAAATAGAACTCTAAAAATAAATAAACAAAGAAAAAAAAGAAAAAACTAAAAGAAAAATAAATAAAAGAAAGAAAAACCAATAAGATATGGTAGCAGCACTCTGGGAAGTCACATCCTTATACTCTGGTTTCTGAGCCTCCCCGCTACTCACAGAGATTGCAAATTAACAACCATGGCCTACATGAGGCCTTTAGAAATGTATTCTTTGGCTCACATGATATTATAGAAAAATTTGAGCCAACATTTAAAATGTGAGTGATTTCATGCAAATCTCAGGATTTCAGCCACTCTTCAAAAACCCAAAGGTGTGCCAACACTGGCCCGATCTCTCACATGGAATTAATCAACTGGTCCTGAGCAATCATAGTTTCTTTCCCGTGTGTGCATACTCTCCAGTTTACCTCGGTCCCTACTGCTTCCTATTATCTCTCTAACACCAAGACTAAGACTCAGTTGCCACTTATATTTGATCTTCTTTTGGTATAGAAATGTTTTTCTGTATCCATGCTTTTTTAATCAAAAAAAGAAAACCAAAGACATCTAGAGAACCACAGGATTTTATAAAATGCAGTAACCAGCTTTATGTACCTGTTCATCTGAATTACTTCAATAGCCTTCTGATTAATTCAAATATGCAGCCCTGGTTTCTCCTCCTCCGATCTCTCTCCCATTCTAGCCCATTTTTTGTACCCTTACGGCAACACTACCCTTTCCAAAGACCTTCAGCAGTGGCAGTACGAGTAATAAAGTAGTGGTAATGAAACCGTGCAACTCTAGTTGGAACTTGACCCCACGATATTTTAACTGAGATCACATGCCTGCTCTCAAGACAATGAAACTCGGGTTCTTGATGTCTCATCGCTGAAAGAATTCAGTGAGAGACAGAGTGATAGGTAAGAAATGGATTTGTTTAGAGAGAGACACGCTCCACGGTCAGAGTGTGGCCCATCTCCGAAGGTGAGAGTACACTCTTCTCCACAGCTCCTACACACAAGTGTGATTGCTTCTGTCCCTTAAAATTCAGTCTAATTCTCAAGGGAGGACTCGAACGGACCTGGCTCAAAGTGGGACGGTGGAGGAAGGAACAAAAAGAAGGTCACAGAGCACTGATCAGAGGGGAAACCTTAGAGGACAGGAGTCTGCTAAGGGCAAGGTCTGTAAGGCCCAGCCCCCATGTTACTTCCTTCATGTACCTTCTCTGCTCCTGAAAGTTAACATGTGTTCACTAAAAGAGCCCCATGCATCCTGCATTAAGTGACAGCTATGAATTCTTCATTTGCATACATTTCTGAGCCTCAGTCTCATCCTGTTAGGTAGAAATCATAACGCCCATCTTTGCAAAAGAAATAATTTTTAAAGTGCCCAGCCCGTAATAGGTAATCAACCAATTCAATCAGCCAAAAGTAGAATCTCTCTTGAACTTGTACACAACATAGTGTGCTATGTTTATATATCACTTTATACCACTTTATATCACTATATCTTTGTTACCGTTTGATTGTGCACGTTTTTCTCCACTATTTGATCCACTATTCACTCTCCCCTGGGGGCAAGGAGTGTCTTATTCCTCTTCTGAGCTGTTTCAGCCCCTGTACATTACCCAGCACATTGGAATCAAGGAATAAACATTTGGCAAAAGGGTAACTTCAAATGTATTCAATAAAATGATCTGGCTTTTATTTGTGGATCTTTAAAAATCCACTTTTTGAAAATGATTAGTTCTTCCTCAGAGTCAAGCAAAAGTGAGCTCTTTCCTAACTGTTTTACGGGGGAAAAGTTTTCCTTCCTCTCTCAAAATGTACCACATGCCTTTCAGTTAGCAAGTAATATTGGACATACTAAGAATTAAAAACTGAATGAGGCCATTTCTGCCCACAAAGAGTTGAATATTGACTTGTGGGTGTAGTTATTTAGTTTTCAGATGAGTATTTCTATATAGTTAACTCCACATGTTCCACATAAGCTGAAAAATAAACATCTTTAAAGCTGGCTCTCCTTCCTTATTTCATGTTGCCTTCAGATCCACACCCAAGATGCAAGTGGAAACTGTCCATGTGGATTTGATTACGTGAAAATAGCTTATATATTTCCTTCTATTAATTACAGTGACTCGAAAATTTATTTTAAAATGTATTTCCTTCTCCACCCCACTTGCCATATTCTCACAATATTAGTTACACATCTTTGCTTTAACATAGCACAGACATATCTGAGATTTATGGGGGTTTAGTCACATTAATTTTTAGGGTTTATGTATTACACTTCTTGTTTCTCAAAAAAAGTTTTAAGAAGCTCTGTTTGTATCAACAGTGTAAAGAGCTCAAGAATGGCAAACTTTAAGTCTTTCAGTCAGACTAAAAGAAACAGCTTATTCCTGTTATAGCCTGTTTCACTCTTTAAGGCTTAAATCACATTTTCTTTGACAATTGTAGTGGATTCACTGCAACTTCCCTAGGGGCTCAGTAGGTAAAGAATCCGCCTGCAATGCAGGAGAACCGAGTTCGATCCCTGGGTTGGGAAGATCCCCTGGAGAAGGAAATGGCAACCCACTCCAGTATTCTTGCCTGGAAACTCCCATGGACGGAGGAGCCTCCTGGGGTCACATGGGGTCCATGGGGTCACAACAGCCGGACACGACTTAGCGACTAAACCACCACCACCACACTGCAACTTAGCCAGTTCTCTATAATCAGAGGCCCTGGATGAGATAAAGAAACCCATCCACTCTGAATACCCTAAACCAAATGAAACTCACTTCACTCACCAAAATGTAGATTCTCATTGAAATTAGGAATACCAAGCCAATCTCTTTTTTGTTTCTCCTTTCTTATATCAGGACAGCCCTTTATCATTTGTGATCGACAGAACCCTTCCAAATATCTGGTATGGACATCACTGGCATCCTTTGAACCTGTCAACTGCAAAGGATCCCAACTAGAAACAGGTGCCCAGAATTTGAAGAAGCCAAGAATATTGAAAGTCCAGGATCTTCACTTAGCAGATGAGGACAACACTCTGGTAAGTTGCATTTGAGTGATCTGCCCACTTACATACAAATCAGTAAAGGAGCCTGAATGAAAGACCACGTGACCTATTTTAAGAAGAGGACCTACTATGCTCTAAGGGCCAGCTCTCTTTGGTTCACTGTTACTCAGCATTCAAGACAGAATTCTGAAATGAAGGGAAAATATCTCAAGGTCTTGGTTCCATTCTGCAGGTTTTCATGCAGCCCCACACCCAAGCAGGCCAGCTTTTCTGGATAGTGATAAAGATTCACATTCTTTTCCACCGTCAAAACACTTTCCTTCTGTAGTTTTCCCAGATACATAAAATGCTAAAAATTAATTAATTGGTCAAACCTTCCTTCACTGTACATCATTGATTTAATCCTTGCAGGAGGGTTTGCTTGTTTAAAAAAAAAAAAAGCTTTGTTAGGTCTGACGAAGGACTCTATTGATGGCACTGGACAAAGTCAGGGTCAGGCCTTGGCAGCTGGTTTACAACTTCTGTAAAATGAATTTTAGCTGGTGGCTGCACCAGAATTTTTATGTAAGAGGCACTCAGAGGAGTCATTCTCTGAAAAGGGGGTAACGTGGGACTTTCCTTCAACCTTCATTTGAAGACTAGCAAACCCAGTTCTTCCATAGATTGTACAGGAAACTTACTTGGAATGACTTTGGGGACAATGATGAAAATCAGGCCAAGCCATCCCTTAGACACATCAGCTGATGGTATGTGCGCTCTCTCAGTCACGTCTGACTCTTTGGGCCGCCATGGACTGTTGCCCTCCAGGCTCCTCTGTCCATGGAATTTTCCAGGCAAGAATACTGGAGTGGGTTGCCATTTCCTACTCCAGGGGGACCCTGGGATCAAACTCGTGCCTCTTGCGTCTCCTGCATTGGCAGGCAGATTCTTTACCACTGCGGTCACTAGGGAAGCCACATCTGATTATAGTACTTTTCAAAACTGGTAGGATTTGGTCAGGGAGCTGATCCAAACTCTTATTTCACTTTTTTCACAAACTCCTGGCTTGCCAATCCTGGTCACGGTTGTCTTAATCTTTTCCTGAAGTTAAAAAACAGCATAAGCCATGAGTACTGGCCTAAAAACACTCTATATACTTTTAAAAGCAGCTTTAACAGACGTAGAGACTAGGACTGGTTTATATAGAGCTGGCTTAACCATTTTTCCCTTTATGAATTGATTAGAAAAACAGAAATTATAACTTACACGTATTTTTCACAATTTGGAAAAAAGGAAGTGAGTCGCTGCTTATGTGTCAGACTAGAGATCAGATATGGTGCCTGATTCCATCCTGACATACAGTCCACAGTGTCAGGGAAATAGGGGAAGCTATTTTAGGGCAGTAGATCAATCCACACCTTGGGGCAGATAATCCTTCACCTCCAAAGAGCCAAACTAAACATCAGTCACTGTCACCAGACCTCAGAGAACTGGAACGTATTGTAGATTCTCTGAAGCCGGCACAGAGTCTTCACTCTTGTCTTCTTGCCTCTGCCTCCCACCTAGAGCCCAACACAAAACAGGTGCTTAAGAAATATTTTCCAAGTGGAAAAATAAAAGTTCTGAAGTTAGTTTATTAGCCACTCTTTGAAAAACGTATCATAGCAGATAAAATGGTTCTCTATATCTCAATGGGCCCAGTTATTATAAAAGACTATTATTTCCATTTATGTATATGCTCCATTTGACTCTCATTAATTATATAATTTTAAAGTAACTTCTCATAACCATTTTATCTCACAAAAAGAATAAAAAATGAAAAAGAAAAAGGAAAATTATGATAATCCAAGAAGGAAAATGCTTACATATACGATTGAGGGAAAATATGCCACTGGTGGTCTCATATTTAAGCTTTTTCATAGTTTATAAGTTCCTGAAGACTTATATACATTTTTCTACATGTTACTGAGTTGTGTTATATTTTGTAAATAGATATCATAGTTGATAAACCAGCAAATTAAAACAGTCATTATGCCCTCCCTGTAACTCTGTTACCCAGCAGTACTTGGGATAGTTTTGGAAAAATAGCTCTCTCACCATAGTTTGCAAACTTGATTTGATGGGTGTGCAGCCTCACCTGTTTGGCCTCGTCCAGATCTCGGGTTTGCACCTACAGCTTCTTGGCAGAATAAAACAACTAGCAATGCGTCCAGCTTTACTATGCCAGCTTCCCTCACCTCAAGCTGTTGCTCTGGCTCCCATTCCCCTCTAATTCTTAAATCCCTTCAAAGCCTTTCTCATCCCCCCAGCTCTTAACACTTCATTACTACCAGGACTACACTGACTCTTATTCCAATGCTTGAATAGGTGGTGTGAAGAATTATAAGGGCTGAGGGTTCTCACTCATCTGCCTAGGGTAGCAAGGATCTGGATCACGTCATCACCTTCATGGCCAGGGTACACTGACTATCAACCTCTCATACACTGAGAACCAACCCGCCTTTCTCCAAAATTCGCTGACCTTCAAATTTCAGAGCTTAATGATTATGAAGCATTAGATCTGGAATCAGAAAGTTGAGTTCAAATCCTGACTTAACAACACAACTGTCGTATGACCTTGGGCAAATTAGCCTTCTGGGTGTTGTTTGGGTATGATGAAAAATAATAGTGATGAAGCCAAATGAAATTTGGATTAAATGAAATAATATATGTAAAGCACTTAAAATATAGTGCACTAGGTAAGCTCTTAAACCTATTACTGTTACCTCCTCCCCTCCCTGCTTTTAGGATACATATGAAAGTTACAGATTTGCAAGTTTCACAAATAAAAGAAACTGGAAAATCAACTAGTTCAGGGCTAAAAATATTTGAATACTTACAGAGCCCAGAGCTGTATGATTGATACAGCTGAAGCAAACTCAAGGGATGCAAAGGCAGAAAGCAGGTGACCTGGCTAGAGGGATAGCTGCTTCTCAAGGGGAAGCACATGGCTATCAAGTGAGATCAGGAGCCTGATGTTACCAGATCTTCTGGTTTTTCATGAAAAGACAGAAATCCAGATTTGTGTGTAATCTCAATGTTCAATTGTTGACAGATATAATTTAAATTACTATAAAAATGGTTTATTGTTTTCTTTAATGCGAACAACAACAATAATAAAGTAAGGTAAAAGTGAAAGTCTCTCAGTTATGTCCGACTCTTTGCAACTCCGGGGACTGACTGTATGGACTGACACCACCAGACTTCTCTGTCCATGGAATTCTCCAGACAAGAATACTGGAGAGGGTAGCCATTCCTTTCTCCAGGGTATCTTCCTGACCCAGGGATCAAACCCGGGTCTCCTGCCTTGTAGGCAGATTCTTTACCATCTGAGCCACCAGTAGGGTAGCTTCTACTTTATGGTTGCCTTTTGTATTTATTTTTTAGCTGCACCAGGTCTCAGTTATGGCCTGTGGGATTAATTTCCTTGAACAGAGATTGAACCCAGGCCCCCTGCATTGGGAGCACAGTCTTAACCACTGAACTACCAGGGAAGGCCTGGTAGCTTCTGCTTTAGAGCCTCTAATAGATTTTCATTTGAAAACTGAGAAGACAGGATTAAGAGTTGAAGTGTCATGACAAAAGGCACACACAACTAGTAAATGACAGAACCCTGACCAAGCTCACATCTCTCATGCCGTAGTCCGGGGATCTTTGACATCCCTTGATTTTTGACATAAGAGAGGCGCTTTTATCCTCTTCACATCTATTTCTAATCTGTTACTAGATGCTGTTCTTCAGTACTTTCTGGTTCATTCCTATAGCCACCAAGTGTCCTGGACCCCTGTTGTTCCATAATCTCCACATTTGAGGCTCTCTTAGTCTGATCCACACCACCTGTTTACTAAAATCTAACTGACCTTTATATGTGGTCACACCCCTTCTCTAAGTCCTTCAAAAATTTTGCATCCAGGCCAAGTGTACTGGCCTGTCTTTCAGTCATCCAGTCTCGAAGTGATTTCCTTTTGCTGACCTGCATCCTGGTTCCTCCTCCGTGAGCAAGATGTGTCATCTTGGGTGAGTTAGTCACTCTACAACAGCATTCTTCAAAGTGAGATCAAAATAATGGGAGAGTGTAATAATAGCACTCACCTCAGTGTTGTGATGGGCATTGATTAAGTTAACCCATGTAGAGACCTCCCTGGTTGGCGGTCCAGTGGTTAAGAATCCATCTGCCAATTCAGGGGACGTCGGTTTGATCCCACGTCTGGGAAGATCCCACATGCCATGGAACAGCTAAGCCTGTCCACCTCAACTACTGAAGTCCGTGTGCCTAGGGTCCGTGCTCCACGGGAGAGGAGCGGCCGCTACGAGAAGCCTGTGCACTGCGGCCGGAGAGCAGCCCCCACTTGCTGCAACTAGACAAGGGCTGGCGTAGCAGCAGAGACCCACAGCAGCCATAAGCAAATCTACAGATCCTTCTTAGTCTTCTTTTTCAGCAAGCAGTCTCCCTGTGGAGAGGCTTCCCCGGTGGCTCAGTGGTAAAACATCCCCCCACCAAAGCAGGAGACGCGGCTTCAGTGCAGGAGACACTGGGTCGAGAAGATCCTCTGGAGAAAGAGAATGGCACCCACTCCAGTGCTCCTGCCTGGAAAATCCCATGGATGGAGGAGCCTGGCAGGTTACAGTCCATGGAATCACAGTCAGACACGACTTTGCGACTAAATCACAACAACTCCCTGTTGAGGTGTAATGCAGGGGCGGTGTGGTTCTACATGCTTGCCTTGCCTCTGGGCCCTGCCAACACACCCCCCAACTTACACTGCCTCATTGTACCACATGGGCGCAGGAGAGTTCAGCTCCTCCTCAGCCCTGCTGGCAACTTCCTCTTGAAAGTGGAGAACTGACTATGCTGTCTCCTTGTATCCTAGTAGGGGCGTAAGCTCAGCTCTCTGTTAGGCTCCCCCGACCTCGGGGAAGGGGGAATGAGAGTGCAAAGTCATGCTCATTGTTGCTGCAGTGTCTGAGCAGAAGCTCCCCACCACACTGGCCCCTGCTGTTGCCTGGCTGGGGGATAATGAAGGACTGATCCATTCAATCTCATTGCCTAATGGGAATGGAGGATCAACTTGCCACTGGACCTCCCCAATTCTACCCTGGCAGGAGAAGGGGAGCAAAGTCGACTTTCAGTGGAAAGGTCAGCTCCTCACTCAGCCCAGCTGACACTAACTAGGCAGCGGGGTCAGAGCATCACCTGCTTCCCCTGAGCGGAAGACAGAAGGTCAGCTCCTCAATCAGTCTCACCGACTTCTCCCCAACAGACAAGAGAACCAGAGCACCACGGTCTGCTTCCCCGACTGAGGACAGAGGAGAGATGGAAAAATCAGCTTGCTGTTTGACCCCACTGAAACCGCAGGAAGCCAGGCAGTATTTCCGTAGATGTCTGGCTGGAGTAGGGCAGATATTGCCAAAAAGATTTTCTGTTGTTGGGCCATCCTTTTCCTGATCCTTTGGCTATGGAAACGGGATTTTTCTTGGAGCTTTTCTGTCTGTGCCTGTTGGCGGTTCCAGTTTGGAGGGAACAGCCTGTCTGGAACACATGAAAGGCAATAAAGAAACTCAGGGACTCATTGCTGTGTCCTTCCTCGAGTCCCGAGGTCCTTGGACCATTGCCTTCTTTCCATTTTTCAGAATCTTCTATGCTGTTGTGTTATCTTCAGCGGTACTTTTAGTTGTAAGGAGAGGAGTTTGAAAGCATGGGGCTATCCAATCTTAAACGTGATTCTTATTTTTAAATGAGTATTATAATAAACAAGCAAAATGTCAAAAGATTTTTGAGACAGAGAAATTTTAATATGGACTGAGAACTGGATGATATTGAGGAATTATTTTTAATTTAGTGTATTCTGTTAATGGTGTTTGGCTATATAAGAAAAATATCCTTATTCTTTATTATTTAGAGGTGTTTTTAAAGTAGAGGTGAAATTTTATGATGTCAAGAATTTCCTGTAGAATATACCAGCAAAAATAAATAAGTAAAAAGGAGAGATAGAAAGAGAGAAATAAGTGGGGGAGGTAGGGGGAAGAAAGAAAGGAAAAGAAGGAGGATGGAAAGAAGGGGAAAAGGCATAGATTAATCAAGTAAGCAAGTGTGGCAAGATGCTGGTAATTGCTGATTCTTGTTGATGGGTTATATGAGATCATTGCACTATTTTTTTCTACTTTTGGATATGGCTAAAAAAATTTATTTAAAAAATGTGTTTATTTAAAGAATCACCCTATGGTAGACAATAGATTTAAAGGGGAAATAATCAGAATTGGGATTTAAGTTAGGGGCAAATGCAGTCAAGGAGATGAGAAATACTGGAAGTTTTGACTAGAATTCTGACCACTGAGATGGAAAGAAGACAAACAGTAAACAGATATGAGAATTTGTGGCAATGACTTGGGAAAAGATATTAGAGGGAAGGTTAGAATCGAGTATGACAGGCAAGTGTGGCTTGATCTACCTATTATGGAAAATATGGGAAAATGTGCAGTTTTAGATGGAGGTGGATGAGTAGGGAGAAATAAAAATCTGGTTCTGAATATGTGAAACAGTCAAATGGGGGGTATGTAAGTAGTGTGTGATATAAAACTATGTTGGAAGTGGTATAGTATTGGAAGTTGTTATAGAGATGATATAGGAAAGCACAGGAATAGTTGAGAGGGCTGATGGTAAAGATAAAAGGGACTCAACATGGAGCCCTAAGTATTAGCATCTCCAACTCAGGTGGAAGTGACCTAAAACGGGCCAAGTGACAGGAATCCCTAGCACCCAGATCTTGATTTCTAAATACCATTCATTCAATTATTCTTTAGTTGGTTGATAAGATTCAGTTAACAAGTAAAGTGGGGCCCTTAATCTAATAAAACTGGTGTCCTTATAGGAAGAGAAGAGATGAGATGCGTGGAAAGACAAATCATGGTTTAAATAATCCAGTTTTATTTTTGTCTCGTGACCTAGAAAAATCTGATATGTGAAGTTCTTTTTTGTAAATTCAAAAAAGTGTGTCTTCTCTTTTATTTTTATGGAAGTATAGTTGATGTACAGCATTGTGTTGGTTTCTTGTGTACAACACAGTGACTCATATTTTTGTAGACTGTACTCCATCTAGGGTTATTGTAGAATGCTGGCTATATTCTCTGTGCTGTGTTGTATATCCCTGTGGCTTGTTTATTTTGTACATGGTAGTTTTTTAAAAAGAAGCACAGAGAGACGCAGACACCCAGAAAGAATGCCATGTGACAGAGGCAGAGGCCGAAGTTATGCAGCTAAAAGCCAAAGAACACCAAGAACAGCTGGCAACCTTCAGGAGCTAGGAAGAGTTAAGGGGGATCCCCTCCCAGAGCCTTCAGAAAGGGCACGGCCCTGCTCACACCTTAATTTCAGACTTCTGGTCTCCAGGGCTATAGGACTACAGATTTCTATTGTTTTAAGATAGTCATTTTGTGGCAATTAGTTATGATCTCCCTAAGAAACTAATACACCATTCACTCATTCAGCGAGTCATTCAAACACATTTCAAGGAAAAAAGTTAAAAGACCTCTCCCTTCATCCTCACTTTCCTTTTCTTTCCTGAAATGTTGGTCCTAAAGCTCCAGGGATCATTATTGTCCCCCCTACCAACCACAGGGTCTAAAGGAGCCCAAGTGAGGAATGTGTCCTTGAATGTGGGGAGCTTGGAATGGGGTGGTAGAGCCTGATGAAGGTGGGCAGGGCTGGAATGCCAGGGGCAGCTCAAAATGGGAAGGCAGGGAGCTGCCTTGACACAGAGGATGCCCATATGATGGTAACCCTTCAGGGTGTTAGAACTGGGATGAGGAGAGCAGACATGTGTAGGAGCAAATCAAGGTAAGCTGACTAAGGAAATCTATCAAGGAAAACAAGGGCTGAGTTTCTCACACTCATAGAAGGGAACTACAGCAAAGGAAAAAACACTACTGGAATTAACTCCATGTTGAACTGAAATCAGGATGAACTTACGGTCTTGAATAAATAGAGATAGATATAGAAATATGAGGGGGGGGGGGCTGTACCACATCTAGTCTTTAGCTCAGTTTTCTCAGAGGGCGAAAAGAGTTGCCCAGATCTTGGTTTCTAAATACCATTCTGTACTAAAAGGATTCAGGAACTCCTTGGAAAAATGACTCATTTCAGGACTGGGACTGGGAAAGGGTGTAAGATGATCATTACAAACAAAAACAAAAAAACGAAGCTAAACAAATGAGACCTACTTAAAAGCTTGTGAATAGCAAAGGAAACCATGGAAAAGACAGCCTACACAATGGGAGAAAATACTTGCAAAGGGTATGACCAACAAGGGATTAATCTTCAAAATATATAAAAAGTTTATACAGCTCAATATCAAATAAAGAAACAACTCTATCAAAAATGGACAGATATAAACAGATATTTTTCCAAAGAAGACATCAGTTCAGTTCAGTTCAGTCACTCAGTTGTGTCTGACTGTTTGCAGCCCCATGGACTGCAGCACGCCAGGCCTCCCCGTCCATCACCAACTCCCGAAGTTTATTCAAACTCACGTCCATCGAGTCGGTGATGCCATCTAACCATCTCATCCTCTGTCATCCCCTTCTCCTCCCGCCTTCAATCTTTCCCACCATCAGGGTCTTTTCAAATGAGTCAGTTGGCCAAAAGACACATGAAAAGATTTCAACAGTGCTAATTATTTTAGAAATGCAAATCAAAACTACAGTGAGGTATCACCTCATACCAGTCAGAATGGCCATCATCGAAACTCTACAAACAATAAATTCTGGAGAGGGTGTGGAGAAAAGGGAGCCCTCCTACAGTTGGTGGGAATGTAAATTGGTTATAAGCACTGTGGAGAACAATATGGAGTTTCCTTAAAAAATAAAAGAAGAACTACCGTATGATCCGGCAATCCCACTACTGAGCATACACCCAGTGTTCATTGCAGCACTGTTTACAATAGCCAAGACCTGGAAGTCACCTAAATGTCCGTCAGTGGATGACTGGCTAAAGATGTGGGGTGTGTGTATATATATACATACACACTTACAGTGGAATATTACTCAGCCATAAAATAGAATGAAATGATGCCGTTTGCAGCAACATGGATATACCTACAGATAGTAACCCTGATAGTGACCCAGATAGTAACCCATAGTTATCATAGTAAGTGAAGTAAGTCAGACAAAAACAATTACCACATGATATCACTTATATGTGGAATCTAAAAAATGATACAGGTGAACTTATTTACAAAACAGAAACAGACTCACAGACATAGGAAGCAAACTTATGGTTATCAAAGGGAAAAGGTGATGGGGAGGTTAGATTAGGAATCTGGGAGTAAAATATACACATTACTATATATAAAATAAGCAGGGACCTGCTATATAGCACAGAGAACTATATTACATATTTTACAATAACCAGTATGGGAAAAGAATCTGAAAATATATATATAACTGCTGAAATTATAACTGTATGCCTGAAATTAATACAATATTTTAAATCAACTATACTTCCATAAAAAATAAATAAACTGTTTAAAAACTCAAAAAAAATGGAAACATGTCAGGACACAGAAATCAACTTGTGGGGGTTCCCATTGACCAAACTGGGAAATTTTGAGCAAAATAAATAATGTTACTAATGAATCACTGAATAAAATTAATTCAATTGAATAAAATTTTAAGAAATGAATCTAAAGAGATATGAGTAAATGAGTAAATTGGAAGTTTAATGAAAAACAGAATATATAGGCAAAAGAACTCCAAACAAGGCATGTATAAATTACCAAGTGAAAAGAGTAATTTTACGGCGGAAAAACCTGGTAGACAATACTTTAATCAAGTGATGAAAGTGAAAATCATTAATAACGGGACAATCTGAAAATGTGTGTCAGCTGATAGATAAATACAGCATTACTCTGTCACACTGATGCCTGTGATGCACAGCCTAAACCTAACCATGAAGAAACATCAGACAAATGCAAATAAAGGACCATTCTAGAAAACAATCAGCAGATAGTTGTCGAAAGTTATCAAGGTCATGAAAGTGAAAAACATGAAAAACTGTTCCAGAGTGAGACTACAGAGAAATAGCTAAACGCAACACATTATACTGAAATTGATCTTTGTGTTCCAACGGACAGAAACGGGACAACAGGCAAAGCTTAAATGAGGTCTGAGGTTTAGTAACACATCAATGTTAATTTTCTGATTTGGATGGCATTGTGGTTGTGTAGGAGAAATCTTTATTTGCGGCAAATACATGTTAAAATACTCTGAGGAGTGTCACTGTATGTGCAACGTTCTCTTAAGTGGTCCAGAAAAAAAAAAAAAATACTCACACCTTTTATGAAAGTTTGTCATTGTTTCAAAAAATTTTTTAAACCTTCTGTATGCAAGGCCCAATTTGAAATACAGTACAAAATGCCAAGTTCTAGAATATATAAGGCTTATATACATGGAAGTTACAACCAAGCAAAGAAATTAAGACAGGTGCACACATATTCCTGGTAAAATTAAATCAAGCCAAGAGTTGAATTTGACTGAAAATTCCTCTGCCCTGGCAGCCTCTTGTCACACCATATATCCCAACATGTGGAGTAAGGTAATCCCCCTTTTAAACATGATTGTCCTAACCTGATCCAACTTATTTGCAATACTGGATCTGTGAAAAATTCTTTATGCCTCAATTCAATCCCCTGGTAACTGACTAGGTGGAATTGAAAACATCAGTTTCACCAATGACCCAAATTTATAAAGGAATCTATAAGCGAAGAAAAAGGGTGCTCCGGGGAACAGAAATAAAGAAATTTGTGTTTCACCGTCACGATATATATTTCTTTAGAAACATTTATTTTCCATAGAAGCAATCATCCCACACGGAAAGCTAATTTCTAAGGTGGAAGAGGCACTCAATGCATTTGCTTCAGTATTTTCCATCTCCTAATAAAGCAGCAGGACCGCATGATCACTAGAGGGCACAGCTGGGCTGTTCGCAGGCATGTGAAACTAAGGGAATTTCTCCAATTTTATATCTAAAGGTTTATACCATCACTTCACCGTTGCAACATAATAGATAAATGAGTTCATTTCCAAGTAGGTGCCTTGCCTGATACAGGTGATTTAGTAGCAGGAAAAAAATGCTGTCAGCAAAGTCAAGCCCTTTCCGGTTTCTGGATTCCAATGTCATTTTTAAGTTTTTCTGGCTCTCTGCTTTGTTGTCACATTTAAAATGGGACAGTATGTCTACCCACCTCTGATTTCATTTCATTCTTAGCCAAGTCCTTTGCTTTTCACAACTTCTAGACAGCACCACAGCACACCATTTCCCTGCTGACATCTTCCCGTTTATTTTCCCTTCAACTTACTGACAGTTAATCTTGAAGAATTTTTTAAAAAATAAACATTCTCAGTAACTCAGAGTGATCGTTTCTATGTCTGGCTCACTCGTGAGTTTTGAAATCTTAGTACCTAATATTGTGCAGCAAGTGTCTCTTTTCAACTAAATACTCCTGTTAATCAAGCAGTTGGGAACAAGAGTTTTCTCCGTGGCCACCAGGCTTAGCAGCCTATGGTGTGTGATGTGTGGGGAGTGGTCTAAGGGCAGGCCCGTTGTCAGCGTACCTCATCTCCCCTTGACTGACACCTCTCCACCCCCACATCCTATATCCCCACACTCCTAGGCACAACTTTCCCTGGTCATTCTCAGAAATGATCCAGCCAAAAACATTGGCTCAGCAAAACATCTGAGCAATGCAAGGAGGGGTAGAAAAAAGTAAAACATCATGCATACATAGGCCTTTACGATCTAGTTAGCAAAACCAAATGGGAAACTAGGAGAAACGCCACTATCACAAGGCTATTTAGCCACATATTCTAAATTCTCCAGAACAGCATCAATTTAAATTCTGACTCATTGTCACTTTATGTATTAAAATAGACCTTAACATAGTGTTTAGCAGTAACACCATTGAGACGTCTAAAGACCTGGACTAGAATATGATTTTTGCCGTCGACTAGGTGGCAGATTTCTCATCTGTCAAATAGGAAACATAGGACTTACCTTTTAGAATTAATATGAGGATTACAGTTTCTGAAACGTAGAACAAAGGTCTATATACACCAAGTGATTATATCACGATCATGTGCAAAAGCAGATGTTTTATTTGAGAATTTTGTCATCATAGCATGTATCAGATACTGTGCTAGGCATTGGCTGAAGATGATGTAATAGCCACTGCCCTCAAGGGTCTCACCATCTAATGTAAATACTAACATTAATATTATAAACATGTAATAAGTATATTTCTATTATAAACACATGTAAGTATGAATAAATAAATAACATAGAGTAGGCTACCCCAAAGTTCTGACCAATAGAAGTATATGATTGGAGACCATTGACTGATTTAAGAACTAATTACAGCACCATGTTAAAAGATTCTGCAGGGCTGTGAATTAAGTGTAAGGGACCCCGAGATGCATGACAAATCTTGACAAGCTTAAGTGTGATTGGAAATTCATAGTCAGGAAAATATGGAAAGAGTTTCAAGCAGAGGCAATGAGTGTGGGCTTTGGGTAAGACAAAACTTGTGTTGAAATATTGACTCCATCACTTTCTAGATGTATGATCTCAGTTTTCTCCTGTGCCTATATGGAAATACCACTACCCACCCCAGGGTTACCTAAGGACCAACTTTTGGTAAATTAAATGAGATAATACTCAACTAGTTCAATGCAATTTCCTTGCCCTAGTTCCCTTCCTTCCTCCTTATCTCAGAAGAATGCTGCTGACAAGATCTCTGCACGTGCAGATGGACAAAGCACATAGGGATTTCTGGAGTTCTGAATTCTTTTGCTATTGATGCTCGAACATTCGTCTGTGGTTCATGCCTGGATTTTAACCCCTCTGACCACTCACTTTATGTGGGTTCTGAGATCCTCTGTCTTACTCTGCACTATTACTAGCTATTCATGCATGTGTGCTAAGTTGCTTCAGTTGTGTCCAACTCTTTGCAACGCCATGGACTGTATCCCACCAGGCTTCTCTGTCCGTGGGATTCTCCAGACAAGAATACTGGAGTGGGTCGCCATGCCCCCTTCCAGGGGATCTCCCCGCCCCCGGAGGCAAACCTGCATCTCTTATGTCTCCTGCATTGGCAGGTGGGTTCTTTACCACTAGCACCGCCTGGGAAGCCCATTACTAACTATAGTAGACATATTTGTGCACCCACATCTGTACTCCCTACTCCTGGGGGCAGCAACCTGGTTTCTCTTGGCAGCCCACCTATTTTTCATTCAGCCCATATGGTTCTGGGGATCCTGGCCAGCCAGAGCAGCTTAACCCCCTGCTTGCAGCAGTTCGGTCCAAGATGGAACACAAAGTCACGGAGAGCCAGGCCCAAGACTTACTGGAACTCAGTCAGAGAAATGGTTTCTTTCTTCCGGACTTAGAGCTTCAGTTGCCAGGGGCCACCATTAAAAATTACCTGGCAGAGAGGGAAGCCAATGTAGTAGAGTATAACCGAAACTTAGGAAAGAATTTTCTGAGGACTCCGTTGAGCATCTGGATCTAACAGGACTGAGAAACTCTCTCAGTCTTAGCCTGTCAGTCATGTCTGACTCTTGGCTACCCCATGGACTGTAGCCCGCCAGGCTCCTCTGTGCATGGAATTCTCCAAGCAAGAACACTGAAGTGGGTTGCTTTTCCCTTCTCTAGGGGATCTTCCTGACCCAGAGATCGAATCCTGGTCTCCTGCATTGCAAGAAGATTTCTAACTGTCTGCGCCACCAGGGAAGCATTAACAATGCGGAAGCAGGTAGATTTGCTACTGCCTCGTTCTGTATGTAAGCCAACAAATTCTTTTTTCCAAAAATCCTGGTTTTGATTTTCTGTCACCTGTAACTGAATGAGTCCTAGTACCACTGAAGGTTGACAGTCTAGTCTTCTGACTCCTCCAGGGAGTATTGCTGACTTCCTACAACAGATTTTCAGCTTTACTGCCACCAATGACAGTTGGATTTGTTAAGTACAGGATAAACCCATCTGTTCTGTTAGAAGTTACATTTATAATGATTGTGGCAATTTGAGTTGTGTTTATAAACCACTTCCACGCTCTGAAGCTGGGAATCTACTCTTTCTGAAGGGCATTGCCTTTAACCACCTTCTGTCACAATCCTGATGCTACTATTACTACCAGTAATAGTAACAGGAAGAAGAAGAAAGATGAGCAAGGGGAGAGGGAGGAGGTGGAGGAGGAGAAGAAGATGCTAGCTGCCATTTACTGAGCATCTAAAGAATGTCAGTCATGCTACCATTAGTGGGCTGTAGTTGGTGAGCTGTAAAAAAAATAAAATGGAATAGAATAAAGTAGATCAGAATGGAATGGGTTTGTATAGAAAAGAAAATACCAGAATGCATCCAAGGTAGGAAGAATAAGTATTGGTTTGCAAATTTTTCTTTCCATTTATATTTTGCATCTGTGTGTGCATGTGAGTACTGATTTGCAATATAAAGCATATTTTTAAAAGTGCTTGTGATGAAAAAAGTGACTTGTCCAAAATCACATAGATAGTAAGTAACAGAGCCAGTTTTAAATCCAGGCATATGGCTTCCAGCTGATGGACTCAACTATATCCCATTTATAGAGAAGGAAATGAAGTTAGGAGTTAAGTAATATGGGGGAAAAAATAATAACCACTGCCTAGAATTGTAAAGATTAAATCAGATCATACAACTGTCTGGTATATAGTAGAGTATAATAAAAGTAATTAATCTTGAGCCATTTTGGAAGTTGTTTCTTCATGTAACATATTATGAACAGATTTTCATTTCTTTAAATACTCTTTTATAATAGCATTTTAAGTGGCTGCAATACATTCCTTTGTTTGTATTTGTAATGATTTCTTTGCTTACCCAGTCTTATATTGTAAAATGTTTAGGTTGTCTCCATCTTTTTTTGACTTATAACAGCAATTAACAGTTTACAGCACAATCTCCATATATAAATACTTCCTTAGGGTTAATTCTGAGAAGAAGATTGGCTGAGTCAAAGGGTATACTCATTGTAAACTTCAAAAAGTTTAAACCAATTTACACTTTCTCCCAGCAATTGCTCTAAGTCTGGCATCTGTTAGAAAGTGTTGTCAGGAGTTTTCTATTAACTTCAAAACCCATTTGTAGGACAAGTTACTGGTGTCTTGCTAAGACCAACCTAGATGGCTCTGGGCACATCTCCTCAAAGCATTCCCTGCCTCATCGCCATCTCTCCTCACCCACGTCTCTGTCTCCTGTTCTTGACACGGCTTTGTATCTCTCCTTAGAATGTTCTGTTTCCAGGGATTCCTTGGTGGCTCAGAGGTAAAGAATCTGCCTGTCAATGCAGGAGACATGGGTTCCATCCCCGGTCCAGGAAGATCCCACATGTCGCAGAGCAACTACTGAGCCTGTGCTCTAGATCCCAGGACTTGCAACTTCTGAAGCCTTCGCACCCTAGAGCCCTGAGCCACAACAAGAGAAGCCACTAGAATGAGAAACTCACGCATCACAACTACGGAGTAGCCCCTGCTCACTGCAACTAGTGAAGAACCCACACAGCAGCTAAGACCCAATGCAGCCAAAAATAAATAAATAAGAAGAATACTCTATTTCCTCAGCATGAACCAGTCCTGGCATCACTGGGTACACGCTCCTGCACTTCGGCCAAGCCTGACTCTTGGATGTCCTGGAACTGAGCAGGATCCTGTTTATTTCCCAAACATAACCACACTGGGATGTAACAATATTGGTTGTGTAATTGCTTTCCTGGCCTCTGACAGATATTGCTTACCAACATCCAATCCTTTTGACCACCCCCATTTTCCTAGTGAACACTTCCATCTCAGTCCTTCTCTTTCTCCCTGGCAGGAGACAGGGAAACAAGATCCAATCTGAACCTATAAAATAGTAGCAGGTTCTTCCGGACACAGAAATTGATCCCAGGGCCAGGCACAAGAGGCAAGAATCAGAGTCTCCCTCTGAGAGACATACAAATTTAAGCAAATAGACTTCTCTCCACGTGGTTACTAGAGTCTGATTAAGTAAGCCTGGAGCTGCTGGCAGCCATCTCCCCAGCTGCATAGAGGAAGCTTTTGGCTTCAGAATGAAAGAAGCCAGGCCACCAAGAGAAGCAAGACAATTAAGTGACATCACTGAACCCCTGCTTCCAGCAGTGTCACCAATGGACTTCTCAGTTGGGAAAAATAAAAAAAATCTGGGGCTAAGGCAAGTGTACTTGGCTTTTTGCCTCTAATAATTGAGTCTTGATTGATACAGTTGTCAAATGAGTGGTATTAACAACATATTATCTTGAGTTCAGAGGAAGGAAGTATTTTATATGAATGAAATATGAAAATAGGATGGGAATTAATCAAGTTATAAAAGTATGTAACTAGTAATAGTTGTAAGAGAATTATCAATGCAAAATACCTCTAAGGAAGTTGTTTGTTTTTAAAGGTAATATAATAAATAAAGCGGGTAGAGTATGGACACTAGTTATGGTCTCATTTCTACCTCTAGACAGCTGCACACCCTTGGTCAAATCATATCACTTCTTTGGCGCTTCATTTCCTCATCTGAAAATAACTGGTTAGACTCTAGAGTCTCTTCTAGTTCTAAAATCTATTCTTGGTGGTGGTGGTGGTGTTTAGTTGCTCTGTCATGTCTGACTCTTATGTGACCCCATGGACTATACTCACCAGGTTCCTTTGTCCATTGGATTTCTTAGACAAGAATACTGGAGTGGGTAGCCATTTCCTTCTCTAGGGCATCTTCCCAACCCAGAGATCAAACCTGTGTCTCCTGCATTAGCAGGGGATTCTTTACTACTGACCTACCAAGGAAGCCCCTAAAATCTGTAAATCTCATCCAATAACGTCACCATGGTCTGATCTGTGTCTCGGAAATATTGTTTGCTGGTTGGCTCAGGCCTGAGTTACTATCTGTTGATGTGGGCAAGGGGGATAGTGTACCAGAAGCAGATAAAGGATCAATCGCCCCTAAAATGTAATAGGGAAGAAACTTAGTATTCTATTACAAGTTAATCACTAAAGAGATTTTGCCTATAAGCTTAAATTATACATAATGGCCCTTCTCTGGGAACTCTGCCCCCAGGTAATTAATGTAAAGCTAAAATACCTTTTTTTAGAGAAAGAATAAGACAGCAGAGGAGTAGGTGGATGTGCAGTACATCTCTCTCCACGGACACATCAGGAATACACTTTCAGACTCAGAAATGCATGCAGAACACCAGCTGAGCACAGACAGGGGTACCTGACCAGTGGAAAAGAATTTATAGACCCACACAAAACTCAGTAGGATGAAGGAACTAGGGGGAAAAACAGGAGTGTTAGTAGGACTGGCCCTGCCCTTGGTGGGTGGGGGAATTGAAGCAGGGGTCTGATCCCCACATCAGGGCAATTCTCTGAGTCAGAGGAGAAACATTGAAGGCTGAGAGGGAAACGCCTAAAAGGAATGAGAATCAGACAGTCCTTGCTGCAGCCACACATACCCTGGACAGGGATGCAGGTCCCCTAGAAGATGCAGTGGCTGGGAGCTGGAGTTTAGGGATTGTGTAGCAATCCCAGGACTAGGGCTGCTGTTGACTGTGGAGAGACAGATCAGGGGGATGTGAAGGAAGAGATTGTGGTGGGAAATGCCAGTGGAGGAAAGCCAGGCAGCCATGGAAGCAAGGCGATACTGCTGAGTCACGCGTAGCGGGTAGAGCCAGCACCATAGTCTATCTCTCCCCACATGCCAGCATCAGCAGCTGAACAATAGAGAGGCTGGCCCATCAAACGCCTCACCACTGAACTACAGAGTAGGACCCCAGCCAGGGGGGCCCCTCTATGTGCCTGACATGCCTAACAATAGAGAGGGACCCCAGGCAAGGGAGCCCTCTAAGTGCCTGAACAGGCAGAGCTACAGAGAAAGGCTGCCCTAAGAGGCCTTCTGATCACCAGCTACAAGAGGCTTGAAAAAAGACCCTGATAGGGCCATAACTCCTACGGCAGAGGCAGTCCATGTCTCTGCACACTTGGCGCCGCCAGGGTCCCTGCAAGACAACCAGCCATGCCACCTTCACGCACTCTCACTGGGGCAGAGCTGCCACAGGCAAGAAACGTCTTGCGTCTGTGCGCACAGGGTCGCTTCAGTCGTGTCCGATTCTTTGCGACCCTGTAGACTGTGGCCTGCCAGGTTTCTCTGTCAGGGGGGTTCTCCAGGAAAGAACACTGGAGCGGATTGGCCAGTACTGGTCGCCACACCCTTCCAGAGCACTGTATTTCCTGCTGCCGCAGCGCCAACCCCCCTGAGTACCCGGTGCTGCCAGAACCCCTGCGACCCAAGCAGCTGCACCTCCTCCGCACCTGGCCCTCACAGGGGAAACCCAAGTCCCCCAGGGCAGCCTCAGGAGCAAACCTCAGTGGACGACCCACACGCAGAGGTGGAGATAAAACCACAACTGAAACCCGGGTGCAGTGTGGCTAAGGAAGAAGACCCAGAACCTCCCCACCAGCTGTACAAGCTGCAGGTTAAATCAACAGGATCAACTAGGCAGACTCTGTGTCTATGGAATATATAAAAGGTCACTGAGAACTCCCAGAAAAGAAAACGCACTAGTTCTGATGGCTGTGGACCTTGGAGGCAAGAACACAGGAGGAGGACCAGATTAGAATCTGAGCTGCCTCCACTGCAGGTCCAGAGATCAGTGCAGTGTTGGAGGGCATCCTAGGGAGGTGAGGTGGACTGTGACTCCCAGCGAGGGAAAGGATCCTGACAACAGTGACTCAAGAAAAACATTCATTATTCTTATGTTTTGATCTGTTCTGTAGATTCTTTTGGATTTTTTTCTTTTTTATTTTTCTTCCCCTTCTGTTGTAACTGTCGATTTTATTGGCAGTACAAAATCCAATTAAGTTTTTGAGTTTTTTTTTTCTCAGTCACACTTTTTATTGTTGTTATAAACCTCTGCCCTCTACAATGGGCTTTTGCAATTCTGTGGAGTTTTTCCTTTTTTTTCTCTCTCTCTTTTTTTTATTTTAATGTATAATTTTTTAAACCTATTAGTACTTTTTCTACATTTATTCATTTGCTTATTTTTCCTGCTGTTCTTTTCCCCTTGCAGTTAATCTTTAATGTGTATAAATCTTCTTTATCTACCTCTATTTAACTTTGCATATGTATTCTTTCTTTTTCTTTCTTTCCTTTCCTTTCAACATATTTTTTAGTTTTGTTTTCGTTGCTTTGTTCCCAACTGGCATCTTGCTATAGTTTTGTTTTCCAGTTTGTGCTTTAGTTAGTTTTGTTCTTAACTGGTAGATATAATTTTTGGTTTCCTTTCTTCACTGGGTCAATTTATTGTACTTTATTTTTGTTGGACTGTTTTGATCTTGCTTATGGGTGTATATGTGGATGTGTATAGTCAGTCACACTTTTTATCATTATAAAATTCTGCCTCTATGTTGGGCTTTTGTAGTTCTGTGGGGTTTTCCTTTATTTTTTTCTTTTCTCTTTATTATAATTATAATTTTTAATTTTTTTAATCTGTTATGTTTTTCTACATTTATTCCTTTGTTTGCCTTTCCTACTATTTTTTCCCCTTGCAGTTAATCTTTAATGTATATAAATCTTCTTTATCTAACTCTGTTTAACTTTGCATATCTATTCTTTCTTTCCTTCCTCTCTTCATATTTGTTTGTTTTGCTTTCATTGCTTTATTCCCCACTTGGCACCTTGCTTTAGTTTTGTTTTCCAGTTTGTACTTTAGTTAGTTTTCTTCTTAAATGGTAAATATAATTTTTTATTTCCTTTGTTCACCAGGTCAATCTGCTGCACTTTATTTTTGTTGGGACTGTTTTGACTTTGCTTATGGGTATATAGGTATATATGTATATTCCATTATTTTGATTATTATTAGCCTGATTTTGTAACTGCCATTTGTCTGGGGTTCATCTTTGATTTCTCATTTTTGGGTGTCTGTTTTCATCTCACTTAATGCCATAACAAACCACTTGCAGAATCTTCTTTCATGACTAGAAATCAAGCCCCGAGCCTTTGGAGTGGGAGCACTGACTCCAAGATTCTAGACTGCCAGAGAACTAACCCTAGGGAGCATCAATAGTGAGAACTCACACAAAGGAAGCCACTGGAATACAAGGCCGAGCACAACTCAGCCACCAGTAGCATCCTGTGCAGGACGCCTTATCTAAACAACAAACAAAACAAAAATACAAACCCCATCACCAGCGGACAAGATTACCACCTCATTCAGTCTTGCCCATTGGAGGAAAATCAAACAAAAACTCAGCACAAACTTCACCATATACGAAGCTTACGCAAACCACTGGACCAACCTTAGTGAAGCTGCTCAGTCATGTCCAACTCTTTGCGACCCTGTAGCCTACCAGGATCTTCAGTCCATGGGATTTTCCAGGCAAGAATACTGGAGTGGGTTGTCATTTCCTTCTCCAGGGGATCTTCCAGACCTAGGGATTGAATCTGGGTCTCCCACATTGTAGACAGACGCTTTACCATCTGAGCTACCAGGGAAGTAGAAACCAAAAGGAAGAAAGAATTCAACCCTGAAGCCTGGGAAAAGGGACCTCAAACACAATAAATTAAAACAAAAGAATGAAAAGGCAGAGAAATACTACACAAATGAAGGAACAAACTAGAAAGACAGAAGTCTAAACAAATGATGAGGAGATAGGCAAACTACCCAAAAAAGAATTCAGAATAATGATAGTAAAGATGATGAAAAACCTTGAAAACAAAATGGAGAAAATGTAAGAATCATTTAACAAAGACCTAGAAGAATTAAATAAAAAACATACAGAGACAAACAATACAATTACTGAAATTAAAAATACTCTAAAAGGAATCACTGGCAGAATATCTGAAGCAGAGGAATGAATCAGTGAGCTGGAAGATAAAATGGTGGAAATAACTTCTGAAGAGCAGAATAAAGTAAAAAGAATAAGAACTAAGGATAGTCTCAGAGACTTCTGGGACAATATCAAAGACATCAACATTCTAATTATAGGGGTCTCAGAGAAAGAAGAGAAAAAGAAAGGGTAAGAAAAAAATTTGAAGAGATTATAGTTGAAAATTTCCCCAATAAGGAAAAGCAATTAGCCAATCAAGTCCAAGAGGCACATAAAGTCACATACAGGATAAACCCAAGGAGAAACACACCAAGACACATACTAATCAAACTAACAAACACTAAACACAAAGAAAGAATATTAAAAGCAGCCCGAGAAAAGCAACAATAGCATACAAAGGAAACCCCATACATTTAACAGATGATCTTTCAGCAGAAACTCTGCAGGCCAGAAGGGAATGGCAGAATATATTTAAAGTACTGAAAAGGAAAAATCTACAACCAAGATTAGTGTACCCAGCAAGAATCTCATTCAAAATTGATGGAGAAATAAAAAGCTTTTCAGACAAGAAAAGTTAAGAGAATTCAGTATTACCACAAAACCAGACAACAAATGTTTACAACAAATGTTACAAAACATTTACAACAAAACTTTACAACAAACGTTAAAGGGACTTATATAGTCAAGAAATACAAGAGAAGAAAAAAGATCTACAAAATCAATCCCAAACAATTAAGAATATGGCAATAGTAACATATATATCAATAATTACTTTAAATATAAATGGATTAAATGCTCCAGCCAAAAAACACAGACTGGCTGAATGGATACAAAAGCAAGACCCATATATATGCCAACTACAAGAAACCCACTTCAGACCTCAAGACACATATAGACTGAACATGAGAGGATAGAAAAATATATTCCATGAATATGGGAAGCAAAAGAAAGCTGGAGTAGCAATCCTCATATCAGGCAAAATAGACCTTAAAATAAAGATTACAAGAGATACGGAAAGACACTACATAATGATCAAGGGATCAATCCAAGAGGAAAACATAATAATTGTAATTATCTACACACCCAACATAGGAGCATCTCAATGCATAAGACAAACACTAACAGACATAAAAGGAGAAATTGACAGTAACACAACAATAGTAGTAGACTTTAACACCCCACTCACACCAATGGACAGATTATCAAAATGAAAATTAATAAGGAAACACAAGTCTTAAATGATACATTAGATGAGATGGATCTCATTGATATCTTCAGTACATTCCATCCAAATGCAGAAGAAAACACCTCCTTCTCAAGTTCACATGGAACATTCTCCAGGATAGACCACATCTTGGGTCACAAATCAAACCTCAGTAAATTTAAGAAAACTGAAATTGTTATCAAGCATCTTCTCTGACCAGAATGCTATGAGACTAGATACCAAGAAAAAAACAGAAACACAAACACATGGAGATTAAACAACACGTTTCTAAATAACCAACAGGTTACTGAAGAAATCAAAAGGAAAATCAAAAAATTTTTAGAAACATGAAAAAGAAAACATGGCAACTCAAAATCTATGGGATGCAGCAAAAGCAGTTCTCAGAGGGAAGTTTGTAGCAATACAATCCTACCCAAGAAACAAGAAAAACATTGAATAAACAACCTAAATTTACACCTAAAACAAAAGGAAAAAGCAAAACAAAACAAAACAAAAAACCCAAAATTAGTAGAAGGAAAGAAATCATAAAGATTTGAGCAGAAATAAGCGAAAAAGAAATGAAAGAAATAATAGTAAAGATTAATAAAACTAAAAGTTTGTCCTTTGAGAAGATAAACAAAATGACAAACCTTTAGCCAGACTCATCAAGGAAAAAAGAGAAGAATCAAATCAACAAAATTAGAAATGAAAAAGGAGGGGTTACAACAGACAATGCAGAAATACAAAGGATTATAAGAGAGTATTATGGGAAACAATATGGCAATAAAATGGATAACCTGGAAGAAATGGACAGATTCTTAGGAAAGATCCATCTTCCAAGACTGAACCAGGAAGAAATATAAATTATGAACAGCCCAAATATAAGCACTGAAATTGAAGCTGTGATCAAAAATCTCCCTAAGACAAAAGCCTAGGACAAGATGGCTTCACAGGAGAATTCTATCAAACATTTAGAGATGAGCTAATGCCTATCCTTCTAAAATTCTTTCAAAAGATTTCAGAGGAAGGAACATTTCCAAACTCATTCTATGAGACCAGCATCACACTGATACCAAAACTAGACAAAGACAACACACAAAAAAGAAAACTACAGGCCAGTATCATTGATGAACATAGATGCAAAAATCTTCAAGAACATTTTAGCAAACAGAATTCAGCAGCACATCAAAAAGTTCATACACCATTTTCAAGTTGGGTTTATTCCAAGGATACAAGGATTCTTCAATATATACAAATCAGTCAATGTGATCAGTTCAGCTCAGCTCAGTCGATCAGTCTTGTCTGACTCTTTTGTGACCCCATGAATCGCAGCACGCCAGGCCTTCCTGTCCATCACCAACTCCCGGAATTTACTCAAACTCATGCCCATCGAGTCGGCGATGCCATCCAGCCATCTCATCCTCTGTCGTCCCCTTCTCCTCCTGCCCTCAATCCTTCCCAGCATCAGGGTCTTTTCAAATGAGTCAACCCTTGGCATAAGATGGCCAAAGTACTGGAGTTTCAGCTTCAACATCAGTCCTTCCAATGAACACCCAGGACTGATCTCTTTTAGGATGGACTGGTTGGATCTCCTTGCAGTCCAAGGGACTCTCAAGAGTCTTCTCCAACACCACAGTTCAAAAGCATCAATTTTTCTGCGCTCAGCTTTCTTTATAGTCCAACTCTCACATCCATACATGACCACTGGGAAAACCATAGCCTTGACCAGATGGACCTTTGTTGGCAAAGTAATGTCTCTGCTTTTTAATATGCTATCTAGGTTGGTCATAAGTTTCCTTCCAAGGAGTAAGCGTCTTTTAATTTCATGGCTGCAATCACCATCTGCGGTGATTTTGGAGCCCCCCAAAATAAAATCTGACACTGTTTCCACTGTCTCCCCATCTCTTTGCCATGAAGTGGTGGGACCAGATGCCATGATCTTAGTTTTCTGAATGTTAAGCTTTAAGCCAACTTTTTCCACTCTCCTCTTTCACTTTCCTCAAGAGGCTTTTTAGTTTCTCTTCACTCTCTGCCATAAGGGTGGTGTCATCTGCATATCTGAGGTTATTGATATTTCTTCCAGCAATCTTGATTCCAGCTTGTGCTTCTTCCAGCCCAATGTGATAGACCATATTAACAAACTGAAATATAAAAACCATATGATAATCTCAATAGATGCAGAAAAAGCCTTTGAAAAAATCCAGCACCCATTTATGATTAAAAACTCTTCAAAAAATGGGCATAGAAGGAACCTACCTCAACATAGTATAGGCCATATATGATAAACCTACAGCAAACATTATTCTCAATGGTGAAAAACTGAAAGTATTTCCCCTGAGATTGGGAACAAGACAAGAGTGTCCACCTTCACCACTATTGTTCAACATAGTTCTAGAAGTCCTAGCTACAGCAATTGGAGAAGAGAAAGAAATAAAAGGAATCCCAATTGGAAAAGAAGAAGTAAAGCTCTCACTGTTTGCAGATAACATGACACTGTACATAGAAAACCCTAAAGATAGTATCAGAAAATTACTAGAGCTAATCAGTGAATTTAGCAAAGTTACAGGATACAAAATCAATACACAGAAATCACTTACATGTCTATGTTCTAACAATGAAAAATAAGAAAGAGAAATTAAGAAATCAATCCCATTCACCATTGCAACAGAAAGAATTAGATATCTAGGAATAAATTTAACTAAGGAAACAAAAGAACTATATGCAGAAAATTATGAGACACTAATGAAAGAAATCAAAGATGACATAAACAGATGGAGGGATATTCCATGTCCCTGGTAGGAAGAATCAATATTGTGAAAATGACTATACTACCAAGCACAATCTACAGACTCAATGTGATCTCTATCAAATTACCAATGACATTTTTCACAGAACTAGAACAAAAAAATTTCACAATTCATATGGAAACACAAAAGACCCCAAATATCCAAAGAAGTCTTGAGAAAGAAGATTGGAGCTGGAAGAATCAACCTTCCTGACTTCAGATTATACTATAAAGCTACAGTCATAAAGACAGGATGGTATTGGCACAAAAACAGAAATATAGACCAATGGAACAAGATAGAAAGCCCAGAAATAAACCCATGCATGTATGGGTACCTTATTATTAATAAAGGGGGCAAGAATATACAATGGGGCAAAGACACCCTCATCAATAAATGGTGCTGGGAAAACTGAACAGCTACATGTAAAACAACAAAATTAGAACACTTACTAACACCATTCATGAAGATAAACTCAAAATGGATTAAAGACCTAAATGTAAGACCAGAAACTATACAACTCTTAGAGGAAAACATAGGCAGAACTCTTGATGACATAAATCAAAGCAAGATCCTCTATGACCCACCTCCTAGAATAATGGAAATAAAACCAAAAGTAAGCAAGTGGAACCTGATTAAACTTAAAAGCTTTTGCACAGCAAAGGAAACTATAAGCAAGGTAAAAATATAGCCTTCAGAATGGGAGAAAATAATAGCATATAAAACAACTGAGAAAGGATTAATTTCCAAAATAAACAAGCAGCTCAGACAACTCAATGTCAGAAAAACACACAACCCAATCGAAAAGTGGAAAAAAGACCTAAACAGACATTTCTCCAAAGAAGACATACAGATGGCTAACAAACACATGAACAGATGCTCAACATCGCTCATTATTAGAGAAATGCAAATCAAAACTACAATGAGATATCACCTCATACAAGTCAGAACGGCCATGGTCAAAAAGTCTACAAACTATAAATGCTGGAGAGGGTATGGAGAAAAGGGACCACTCTTGCACTGTTGGTAGAAATGTAAATTGATACACCACTGTGGAAGACAATATGGAGATTCCTTAAAAAACTAGGAATAAAACCACCATATGACCCAGCAATCCCACTCCTAGGCATATACCCTGAGGAAACCAAAGCTGAAAAAGACACATGTATCCCATTGTTCATTGCAGCACTATTTACAGTAGCTAGAACAAGGAAGCAACCTAAATGTCCATCAACAGATGAATGGATAAGGAAGTTGTGGTACGTATACACAATGGAATATTATTCAGCCATAAAAGAAATGCATTTGAGTCAGTTCTAATGATGTGGATGAACCTAGAACCTATTATACAGAGTGAAGTAACTCAGAAAGAGAAAGATAAATACCATATTCTAATGTATATGTACGGAATCTAGAAAAATGACACTGAAGAATTTATTTACAGGGCAGCAATGGAGAAACAGACATAGAGAATAGACTTATGGACATGGGGAGAGGGGAGGAGAGGATGAGATGTACAGAAAGAGTAACATGGAAACTTACATTCCCATATGTAAAATAGATAGCCGACGGGAGTTTGCTGTATGTCTCAGGAAACTCAAACAGGGTATCAAGCTAGAGGGGTGGGATGGGGAGGGAGATGGTGGAGGAGGTTCAAAATGGAAGTGATATATGTATAGCAATGGCTGATTCATGTTGAGATTTGACAGAAAACATCAAAATTCTGTAAAGCAATTATTCTTCAATAGAAAAATAAAGTTTAAAAAAAAATCTTTTTTTTAGCTCACAGGAAGCATCCTGACCAGGCCCACCTGTAAATGGCTGCTGGAAGGATGAAATTAACACATCCCCTCGATAGTCTGGCTGGAACCAGAACTTTACCCCTTCTCCTCAGTATAAAAAAAAAAATCTGAATTCTAACTTGGGGAAGATGGTTCTTTGGAACACTAGTTCACCGTCTTCTCCATCTGCTGGCTTTCCAGATAAAGTCTCTGTTCTTTGCCCCAGCAACTCGTGTCTCGATTGGTTGGCCTGTCATTCAGTGAGCAGTATGAGCTTGGACTTGGTAACAAAGCCATATGCTTATTACACTTAAGAGAAGGAGCAGAAGAGATACCGAGAACACAATCATAATGAGCATGTGATCGTGGAATCACACAGGATTCCTGTGATCACACAGGAATCTCTGTGTGAGGGACGATGAAGCTGCTCAGCATTTCAAAAAATTAATCCAGGCTCTTAGTCATTAAACCTTGATTTACCGCCCCTTCTCTACATAAACCCAGCCTCCTCTGAAACAATTCTTAGTGCAGAGGTCACAAACTGGTAGGCCACAGATGGGTTTTGTTAGGACCACACATTGTTGGTCCACAGAATATTTTTAAGATTTCAAACTAGCTGCCAAGACTTAAAAAATTAGGAGATTTTGCATTAAAAAAAAAAAAACAACCTAGGTTTCTGGCTTCTCTTGAATCAGAAGCTCTCCCTCTGGCAGAGCCCACATTCCCACGTGGCAACAATATACTGAGGCTGAGTAGCAGCCGCGCCTGTTAGACACGGCGTGCATTTTCCAGACTCCCACAGATCGCCCTAGGCTATTTTGCACAGATAAGTTACCTTTAGACCTCTGTAGACTCATTAGGCTGTGGTCAGTCTCAAGGCCTGGATATGGACTTGCCCACCCACAGTGCTCCTGCCCTCAATATGGTAACAATCGAGCTTCCCCAGCACTGACCTGGCACTCCAGATGGCAGAAATGCTGTAAATTGTGGCTAAGGAAGTAACAGCCTCGTCCAGAGCTACTTTCCACAGGCTCTATATGCAGAGTCAACTGAATACCCAATCTGGAATGGAAAACTTCAGGGAACGGAAACTTCTTCCTCTCCCCTTTATCATTACATGCTAAGTTTTAACATGACAAAGTTTTTCTTTAATTGGCAAATCGTAATCCTAACTGTTTAAGTATGAGTAGAAAAAAATCAATAGTCAAATAAAAGGATCAAAAGTACAAAGAAGAAATTAAGTTGAGAAATTATACTCCATCGGAAGCAAATTTACATCAGAAAACCAAAATTTTTTCTAAGAAATTTCGAATTCATAGTCCCTATAAATGTCTAAAGGATATTGTTTCCATTGTGAGTACATTCTAAGGTCAGAAAATGTTTTAACAGAAGAAAAAGTAATGACCAAATTTTCTTTATCTGTTTTCTTTAATTTTTTAAATTGAAGTACAATTGATTTATAGCATTTCAGATGTACAGCAAAGTGATTCATATATATGAATATCTATATTCTTTTAAAAATTTTTATTGAAGTATAGTTGCTTTACAGTGTGATTTATAATTCTTGCTATACAGCAAAGTGGTCCAGTTATATTAGTGTGTGTGTATATATATATCCATTCTTTTCCATTATGGTTTATCACAGGATATTGAATATAATTCCCAGTGCTATACAGTAGGACCTTGCTGTTTATCCATTCTATATATAATAGTTTACATCTGCTAATCCCAAACTCCCAGTCCTTGCCTCCTTATTTGCAACAGCAAGCCTGTTCTTTATGTCAGTGAGATTGTTTGTTTTGTAGATATGTTCATTTGTGTTGTATTTTAGATTCCATATATACGTGATGTCATGTGGTATTTGTCTTTCCCTTTCTGACTTACTTTGCTTAGTAAAATCTCTAGACCCATCCATGTTGCTGCAAGTGCAAAAGTAGAGCTATTTCAAATCCTGAAAGATGATGCTGTGAAAGTGCTGCACTCAATATGCCAACAAATTTGGAAAACTCAGCAGTGGCCCCAGGACTGGAAAAGGTCAGTTTTCATTTCAATCCCTAAGAAAGGCAATGCCAAAGAGTGCTCAAACTACCGCACAATTGCACTCATCTCACACATTGGTAAACTAATGCTCAAAATTCTGCAAGCCAGGCTTCAGCAATACATGAACCGTGAACTTCCAGATGTTCAAGCTGGTTTTAGAAAAGGCAGAGGAACCAGAGATCAAATTGCCAACATCCGCTGGATCATTGAAAAAGCAAGAGAGTTCCAGAAAAACATCTATTTCTACTTTATTGACTATGCCAAAGCCTTTTACTGTGTCGATCACAACAAACTGTGGAAAATTCTGAAAGAGATGGGAATACCAGACCACCTGACCTGCCTCTTGAGAAACCTATATGCACGTCAGGAAGCAACAGTTAGAACTGGACATGGAACAACAGACTGGTTCCAAATAGGAAAAGGAGTATGTCAAGGTTGTATATTGTCACCCTGCTTATTTAACTTATATGCAGAGTACATCATGAGAAAGGCTGGACTGGAGGAAGCACAAGCTGGAATCAGGATTGCCAGGAGAAATATCAATAACCTCAGATATGCAGATGACCCCACCCTTATGGCAGAAAGTGAGGAGGAACTAAAAAGCCTCTTGAAGAAAATGAAAGAGAAGAGTGACAAAGTTGGCTTAAAGCTTAACATTCAGAAAACTAAGATCATGGCATCTGGTCCCATCACTTCATAGCAAATAGATGGGGAAACAGTGGCTGACTTTATTTTTGAGGGACTCCAAAATCACTGCAGATGGTGATTGCAGCCATGAAATTAAAAGACGCTTACTCCTTGGAAGGAAACTTATGACCAACCTAGACAGCATATTAAAAAGCAGAGACATTAGTTTGCCAACAAAGGTCCATCCAGTCAAGGCTATGGTTTTCCCAGTGGTCATGTATGGATGTGAGAGTTGGACTATAAAGAAAGCTGAGCGCCAAGGAATTGATGCTTTTGAACTGTGGTGTTGGAGAAGACTCTTGAGAGTCCCTTGGACTGCAAGGAGATCCAACCAGTCCATCCTAAAGGAGATCAGTCCTGGGTGTTCATTGGAAGGACTGATGTTGAAGCTGAAACTCCAATACTTTGGTCACCTCATGCGAAGAGTTGATTCCTTGGAAAAGACCCTGATGCTGGGAGGGATTGGGGGCACGAGGAGAAGGGGACAGCAGAGGATGAGATGGCTGGATGGCATCACCGACTCGATGGACATGAGTTTGAGTAAACTCCGGGAGCTGGTGATGGACAGGGAGGCCTGGTGTGCTGCGATTCATGGGGTCGCAAAGAGTCGGACACGACTGAGCAACTGAGCTGAACTGATGTGTCAGGCATCTGTGCAAATACACCATTATAATAACTGGATATGTTCTTCCAAACTCCACTTATGAGTGTTTATGTGTCAAAAAATTTAGCATGAAAATAAACAAGGTAAAATTTGTGAGAAATTATGGTAACAAATGAAAAACAATAACAAAGATATTACTCTCTGTGTCAGTTTTCCGCAGGCCAAGTTAACAAATGTAGTAAACATTATATAATTAAAAGTTTAATTAGTATATGTATTGAGCTTTTTGTCACATAGATAGTCTATATTCTTTTCAAAAATTCATGAAGCATTTACAAAATGTTGTAAAAAAAAAAACCTTATTAGATATCTCAAGTAGCATAACCAGTAAAAGCACATTCTTTGACTACAGTATAATAAAAGTAAATACTTGTAAAGCAAAAAAGTACATAAAGTCCACCTCTAAACTAAAAATAGAGTGTATATCTATAATTATTGATAGAAATTGAAAGCATCAATCAGAAAATGAAAGTATCAATCATGTTGATGAGCCTGGATATGGATCACCTTGCTTGATGCCCAGCAAAGCTAATCTCTTGACCTCTGGTCACATAATAGAAAAGTCCAGTGTTTATTGCAGGTGCCAAGCAAGGAGAATGGCAAGTGCGTTTAAGACCTGAACTCTCTGATGACTTTCAGGGAAGGATTTCTTAAAGCTAGTGAGGAAGGGAGCCATGGGGCCCGGGATCAACTTGTACTCAATTCTCAACTTAGTAGACATCAAGATGAAGTTTTGAGCATCATCAGTCTTCTGGTTTCAATTGGCCTAGGGTCTACTTGCAGTTAGCAGTTTTCACGAGCTTCCTGTAAAAACAGTTTAGGAATGTGTGTCAGACCTTTATATCTTTCAGGGACCTGGGAGACTGCTATATGGTTGATTTATAATCTAAGTTGCTACCATTTTCTCCACCTAACAGTTATTCTTTGTTCCTACATCTTCACATTTCCTAATCATTAACTCTTGAGCTAGTCCTTTGTGACTCAAGGGAGACCTGGAAAACCAAAGCAAACACCTTTTACTTCAAAGGACAGGGTCACAGGGCTTGTATATGATTTTAATAACAGACTAATTAGAAAACAGTAGTAACATATAAACATGATAACACAAAATTTAAGTTTATCAAAAGTGTACTTGGAACAAAATGTATCTCTTTCAAGGCTGTTACTATCACACACAAACACACACACACACACACACTATTCAAGAAGAATTGATGAAAATGTGTGTGCTGGTTACCTGTTGATTGCCTACTGTTTCCAAAGTCACCCTTTGAAAAAGTCAACCTTTCAACTCTGTGAAATGGACCTGGGCCCTTTAAATATTTTTTCGTTGCTTGCTGGCACTGAAGATGTATCACTTTAGAGTGCTGTAGAAACAGTAGATGAAACAGGGCTTGCTTCTGGGTTCTGTTGTACTTGTTAGGCAGGCTCCTGCAGTGCAGGGCGGTGGTTTTCTTCCCCACCAGGCTCCTGCAGCACTTCATTGTGGGGAAGCCTGAACTTCTGCAGTGAATGGCAGCCAGCAGCTCCCCACCCCCCATGCACCTTCCCTGGTAGGTTTTGCAGATGAGCTTTTCTGCCTCCTGGACTGCTGACAGCTTCTCCAGGACAGACTCTTCAGGTAGTACTCTCGGCTTCTCCACCCAGCGCTCCGATCCTGGGGTGTGCAGCTGACAGCGGCACCTCATGGTCTGAGGTTTGCCCTGGTACCCACTTGCGCAGTTCTGCAACAAAGCACCTCCAGTAAGACACCTTCCTGTGGATAGTTTTCCCTGGTACCCTAGAGGGCAGATATTTGGCAACTCCAAAGGACAGATTTCTTTTTTTTTTTTTTTTTTTGATAAAGGACAGATTTCTAGCAAGTTTCACCAGCACCGAGATACAATGACATGTCTTCTCCCCAGGAAGCCAGGGCAGCATCCCCTTGGATAAGGTCTGGATCTCAGCACCCCCACCCCACATTCCCACCCCACCATGGAGATGGGTTCTTGCTTGCGCGCTCCATCTCAACTCCACGGATAGTGGCTGCTCCTTATGTCTGGCAATTCTTATAATCTTTAGAGTTCTCTTTATTTCCTGGGCTTCCCTGGTAGCTCAGTGGTAAAGAATCTGCCTATAATGCAGGAGATGCTGGTTCGATCCCTGGGTCGGAAAGATCCCGTGGAGAAGGAAACGGCCACCCACTCCAGTATTCTTGCCTGGAAAATTCCATGGACAGAGGAGTCTGGCAGCCTACAGTCCATGGGGTCGCAAGAGTTGGATACAACTTAGTAACTAAACCACCACTTTACTTCTTACTAGACAATCTATAATTACTTTAATCGTTTGTTATGGTTAATAATTCTTCATATTAAACCTTTCCTGTGTAAATTATTATATAGTTTTCCTCTCCTAATTAGATACAGACTGACACAATTTGTGAACAAACTGTTCAAGAAATTAGAAAAAGAACAAAACAAAGAAAAAAGAAAAAGACATGATTAAAGATAAAAACAGAAATTAACAAATTAGAAATGATTAGGTCAGTAGGATTGATTAAATAATTTTGAGAAGCATTTGGAAAACAGTGCCATATATAAACAGACAAACTTGTATGGCAATGTTAAATAATAATGCAAAAAATGCAGAATATTAATAATGGTACATAAAACTGATCTCAGAGGCACTTAAGAAGTTAAGGAAAAAAATGAATCTAGGAAAATACAGAAACAAAGACTGACTCAAGAAAAGCTGTAAAATCTAAGTAGCTGAGTAATTCTGCAAGGAATATAAAAAACTGCCTGTCCAAAAGTCAGGTTCAAGCTGTTTCATTATTAACTTTTCCAGCTTCTAAAACACAGACAGGTCTTGTGCTATTTAAACTGTCTCAGAGGATAGGGGAAGAAGAAGAATTCTACTCATTTGAAGACTTCTCTAGGTTTCATAGTAAAGTTCAGACAGTAACATCCGATGAGATAGTAAAATTAAGAGTTATTATAAATAAAGCAACTGATTCAATGATTTATAGACCTTAAGTGGAAAGAAGGGAAAGACCGTATTTGTTGAAGTCCCTATGGCTAGTGCCAAAATACCCTCTGGTCATAACTGCCCAGAAGAAACTGGGGGTAATTTTTAAAACAATCATAGAATGGGATAGACCTTTTTAATTATGACATAAAAGAAAATACTGAACTATTTTATTTGGATGAGTAAAGCAATGAGCACTTTTCTTTGAACAAATTATGTCTGTATATGAAATAGGTAATTCAGTTCAGTTCAGTTCAGTTCAGTCATTCAGTCGTGGCCAACTGTTTACAACCCCATGGACTGCAACACATCAGGCTTCCCTGTCTATCACCAACTCCCAGAGCTTGCTCAAACTCATGTCCATTGAGTCAGTGATGCCATCCAACCATCTCATCCTCTGTCATCCCCTTCTCCTCCCTCCTTCAATCTTTTCTAGCATCAGGGTCTTTTCCAATGAGTCAGTTAGTTCTTTGCATCAGGTGGCCAAAGTATTGGAGTTTCAGCTTTAGCATCAGTCCTTCCAATGAATTATCAGGACTGATTTACTTTAGGGTGGACTTTATTTTACTTTACTTTACTTTAGGGTGCAGCCCAAGGGACTCTCAAGAACCTTCTCCAACACCACAGTTCAAAGACGTCAGTTCTTCGGCACTCAGTTTTCTCTATGATCCAAATCTCACATCCGTACATGACCACTGGAAAAACCATAGCTTTGACTAAATGGACCTTTGTTGGCCAAGAAATGTCTCTGCTTTTTAATATGCTATCTAGGTTAGTCATAACTTTCCTTCCAAGGAGTAAGCGTCTTTTAATTTCATGGCTACAATCACCATCTGCAGTGATTTTGGAGCCCAGAAAAATAAAGTCAGCCACTATTTCCACTGTTTCCTCATCTATTTGCCATGAAGTGATGGGACCAGATGTCATGATCTTAGTTTTCTGAATGTTGAGCTTTAAGCCAACTTTGTCACTCTTCTCTTTCACTTTCATCAAGAGGCTCTTTAGTTCTTTTTCACTTTCTGCCATAAGGGTGTCATCTGCATACCTGAGGTTATTGATATTTCTCCCCGCAATCTTGATTCCAGCTTGTGCTTCTTCCAGCCCAGCATTTCTCATGATATACTCTGCACAGGAGTTAAATAAGCAGGGTGACAATATACAGCCTTGAGGTACTCCTGGCCCTATTTGGAACCAGTCTGTTGTGCCATGCCTGGTTCTAACTCTTGCTTCTTGACCTGCATACAGGTTTCTCAGGAGGCAGATAAAGTGGTATGGTATTCCCATCTCTTAAAGAATTTTCCACAGTTTGTTGTGATCCACACAGTCAAAGGCTTTGGCATAGTCAATAAAGCAGAAATAGATGATTTCTGGAACTCTCTTGCTTTTTTGATGATCCAATGGATGTTGGCAATTTGATCTCTGGTTCCTCGGCCTTTTCTAAATCCAACTGGAACATCTGGAAGTTCATGGTTCACATGCTACTGAAGCCTGGCTTGGAGAATTTTGAGCATTACTTTGCTAGCATGTGAGATGAGTGCAATTGTGCGGTAGTTTGAACATTTTTTGGCATTGCCTTTCTTTGGGATTTGTTCGTTGTCATTGCCATATAGAATTTCACGGTGAGATGATACCACATGCTTAGATCCATTCTTCTGTTGGTAGATAATTGAGAGTTTTTCAATTTTAGCCTATTTCAACTTTGCTATGTTAATGAATTTCTCTTGCACACTAGGGATGGAATTGCTGCATATTCAGCTTTGGAAGATAATGTCATGAAGTTTTCTGCACTGGATTAACCAGTTTCCTCACTCAAGACTATATATGAGAATTCCTGCTGCTCAGGATCCTCACCTACATTTACTATTGTGAGACTTCAGCATTTGTGTCCATCTATTGACTGTGTAGGTTTTTTAAAATGTAGATTGATTTGCTTTTTGTTTATTTATTATTGGTTGTGTGGGGGCTTTCTCTAGTGTGGTGGTCAGCAGCTACTCTTCATCGCGATGGGAGGGCTTCTGATTTCAGGGGCTTTCTCTTGTTGCGGAGCATGGGCTCTCGAGCACTGGCTCAGTCGTTGTGGCATACAGGCTTAATTGCCCCTTGGCATGTGGGATCTTCCCAGGCCAGGGATTGAACCTGTGTCCCCTGCATTGGCAGGCGGATTCTTTACCACTGGACCACCAGGGAAATCCAACTATGTAGTTTTAATTTTCATTTCTCTCCTGACTAAATGAAAGAGTGCTTTTCATTTGATTTTGGCAGCTAGGGGCTACTCTTAATGTGAAATGTGTATCCAAGTATTTTGCCAGTTTCTCTAATTGATTGGAGTTCTTACATATTTTCGGTGCTGGTCCTTTGCCAGTTATATCTGTTACATTTTCTTGCATTCTGTTGCTTGTCTTTTCATTCTTTGTGGCATCATTCAATTAACTATCTTTTAAAAACATACTTAGGATGAAACTTTCACTCCTTAAGAAGTAAATGATTTGTTCTTTTATTTCACAAGACTAGAATAGCAGATTATAATGAGGAAAGAGATTAGAGGGTATTGCACATTCTGTATGGGTTTTTTTTGTAATATTTGAATTTTTATATTAATCATGTATTGCTTCATTCAACAATTATTTATTGAGCATGTAATATGTGCCAACAAGCTGCTCTAGGTCCTGGGGCTCCATCACCGAACAAAGGAGGCTGACACCTGGCCTAGCGGAACCTACAAGGCGGGATTCAACATTGTTTTACTTAAAAAAAAATAAGCCTCAGATTTAATTTCCATAAAATTTTCATTCTGAGCTTTTACATACTTATATATAAAGCAACATGGCACATAATTCAGAGTGAACATGTAAAATAATAAGCAAGACTTTCTGCCAAGGGTTGATTTTTGTCATTGATTTCAGCAGCAAGTTTTCCGGAAATTGTGCTGAAATGTCAGTTCCCAGTCCTCTTTATCAGACAGTGTGTATAAAGACATTTATTTTAAAATACCTTATTGCCACGAGTCATCTTAAATCAAAGATGCAAGTTGAAACATGAATCAGATTCTGGACTGAATTTATTATAGTCATTAAATTTGAATTTTTATTATGAGTCAGTAATAAACACACATTGGAAAATAAATCAGTGGGTATGTAAGGTATGTGAGCAAATATACCTCCATTTCAGAACCCACTCCCCTCCACCACTGCCTTACTCCAGTCCTCTCCACCCCGGCAGCCCCAGTTAGCCATTTCTTTTTTAAAAAAATAATTCTTAAATTGAAGTATAGTTGATTTACAATGTGGTGTTCATTTCTGGTGTACAGAGAAATGATTCAGTTTATACACACACACACACACACACATATAAATATTTACACATGTATCAGCAGGATCCCCCGGAGGAGGGCATGGCAAAACCCGCTCCAATATTCCTGCCTGGAGAATCCCCTGGACAGAGGACCCTGGTGTGCTGCAATCCTTAGGGTCGCACAGAGTCCGATGTGATTGAAGCGACTTATCACACAAGCACACACATGTATACACATGTTCTTTGTCAGATTTTTTCCATTATAGTTTATTACAAGATATTGCATATTTTCCCCTGTGCCATACAGGAGGATCTTGTCATTTATCTTTTTTCTATATACTAGTGTAGATGTGTTAATCCCTAACTTCTGACTTAACCCTACCCCCTTTCCACTTTGGTAGCCAGAAGTTTGTTTTCTATGTCTCTGAGTCTGTTTCTGTCTTGTTAATAAGTTCATTTGTATCACTTTTTCAGCCTCCACATGTAAGTGGTATCATATATTTGTCTTTGTCTGTTGGACTTCTCTTTGTATGATCATCTCTAGGCTCATCCATGTTGCTGCAAATGGCATTATTTCGTTCTTTTATGGCTGAGAAATAGTCCAATGGGGCTTCCCTGGTGGGTCAGCAGTAAGGAATCCGCCTGCAATGCAGGAGACACGGATTTAATCCCTGGGTCGGGAAGATCTCCTGGAGAAGGAAATGGCAACCCATTCCAATATTGGTCCCTGGGAAATTACATGGTCAGAAGAGCCTGGCGCGCTACAGTACATGGGGTCAGAAAGGGGTCGAACACAACTTGGCAATTAAACAACGGTATTGCAGGCAGATGCTTTACCCTCTGAGCCACCAGGGAATCCCAATTGTACTGTATATATACCATATCTTCTTTATCCATTCCTCCATTGATGAATTTTCAGATTGCTTCCATGTGTTATCTATTGTAATTATATTGTAATTAGTGCTGCAATGAACATTGGGGTGTAGGAATCTTTGCAAATTAGAGTTTTCTCCAGATATATACCCAGATGTGAGATTGCTGGATCATATGGCAACTCTATGTTTTATTTTTTTTTTAAGGAAACTCCATCCTGTTCTCCACAGCGGCTGCACCAATTACATTCCCACCGACAGTGTAGAAGGAAATCTTTTTCTCCACACCCCATTTAGCAGCTTCTTATGTGTCCTTTAGGAGATGTTCAATCATGTGCAAACACATAGGAATTATATTTGAATTCTGTCTAAAGTATTTTGTACTGCTGAGTTAATGAGCTGCAGATTTCTCAGGTGGGGATGAGGGGCTGTGATCTGGATTGAAGACAAAGCGGCGGCCTCTCGCAGGCTCAGAGTTGGGCCAGGTGAAGCGGGAAGGGCAGGGCCTTGACAGAGCCTCTCCGCCCCGGGCTGGCTCTGCATCCTGGTGCAAGCGGCCTGAGGATTGTGTGGGTGCTGCCTGGAGGTGGCCGTGGCCTCTCGGGATCCCAGGTTGCCCCTCTCGCATCTTAGCCCAAGCTTCAGAAGGCATATTTACATGGCGGGCTTTCTCCTCCTTCTAACGCTTAAAAGTGAAATGGATGCTGCCATCGCCCACTTCCTCTTGCTCCCGGAAGCCTAGGCAGCTGGCTCTCCTCCCCGGCACCCTTCCGCTCTGGGGCATCCCTGCTCCCACACGGCTAACCCCTTCCTTCGCCTGCCTTCCTCCCAGTTTAGCTTTCTCAGCTGCAACACTGGGTTGATTTCTCGTCCCCTTGTTAGCTCCCACCCGACTTGTGGCCTCCTATGCTTCATGCTCCCTCCTATCCAATAGCCAGTGCTCTTGGAAAGGCATTTTAGATCCATAACATCAGTAGCCTTGGGGGATCAAGTTAATATGTATGATGTATGCGTATCTGCGTGCGTGCGTGCCAAGTCGCTCAATCGTGTCCGACTCTGCGACCCCATGGACTGTAGCCCGTCAGGCTCCTCTGTCCATGGGATTTTCCAGGCAAGAATACCGGAGAGGGTTGCCATGCCCTCCTCCAGGGCATCTTCCGATCCAGGGATCCAACCTGTGTCTCCTGCGGCTCCTGCATTGCAGGCAGATTCTTTACTGCAGAGCCACAGAGGAAGCCCATAAGTGATGTATATTCTACAAATATTCCCCCGCTCTGTACTACAAAAGTATCTAAAGAACTGAGTGGCCAGATTGAACAAATAAAAATACAGAATGCACAGTCAAATTTGAATTTCAGATAAACTACAAATAATCTTTACCATAATCTGTCTACTGCCATCTTTAATCTTTAATCGGCCAACTCTGTTCCAAAACTCAGCTGAGCAGTTAAGTTAAATAGTCCTTCTAATCTGCATATCTTTGCCCTAAAAACAAAGTTTTAATCCTCCCTTCAATGACTGCAGCCCACGCACAGCAAAGCACCCCATCAATTTTAAAGAAACACCTCACCAATTTTAAAGCTGGCACTTTGAGTTGTCTTGGGCCAGCGCAGGAAGCAATTCACAGCGGTTGCTAGGTGGCAGATCTCAACTCAGGAAAGCATTTTTCAAATTCTATTGGTACTGCTCGGTGAGAGTACTTGGTAATGAGCCCAAACGTGTATGGTTTATAGAGCTTTCCCCTCTTACCATTTTTCTTCCAATTTAAAATCTGTAGCAAAACCGAGTTTAAATAACACTTTATAAAAAACTCTGTCTTTTAAGCCAAATGCCAGACTGTCTAGGTAAACACAGAATTTAGTAATCACAGTTTTAATTTATTTCAGCTATTTTTCCCTGCTGAATTTTTGAGATAGGTAAGACTGGATTTCTTCCAAACAAATCTGGGCAGAAGAAAACTTGAAATGTGTTGGCTAGCTTTAAGTATCCCCACATGATTCCTGATACAGTTTTACCTGGAAAATGAGGGCACACAGAAGAATTTTTTTTTTATCTCGAGTTCTTTTTGCAAACATCAAATACTTCACACAAAAGGAACATTATGGCCTATTCAGATAACTCTTTGTTCAAATTACTTAGCAAACTTCATGAGTTGTGATTCTTTTTTTTTTTTTTTAATTTTTTTTTTATTAGTTGGGAGTTGTGATTCTTCACACCACTTTGATAATTCAAAGAAAGAACAGGATCCAGAGAAGGACAGTAAAGAAGGAGCATAGGGCTTCCCTGCTGGCTCAGATGGTAAAGAATCTGCCTGCCAATGCAGGAGACTCCGGTTTGATCCCTGGCTTGGGAAGGTCCCCTGGAGAAGAGAATGGCTACCCACTCCAGTATTCTTGCCTGGAGAATTCCATGGACAGAGGAACCGCAAAGAGTTGGGTAAACTGGGAGACTAAAGAGAGAGAGACTGGGAAATTATCAGTAAGGGAAATCAGTAATAGTGATGATAGCACCCCTAATCTAGTTTCCCCCAAAAGAAACACACCTAGAGGATGTTTGCCATATATCACCATTAAAATTGTATTAAGAGCAGACTCCTAATTACTCGTCACAGAATTAAATCATCCTTGTATCTTTGTTCAATAAAGTGTTCTCTTTTCTACCTTACCTGACCCAGGCATTGAAGAATGGGAACAAAAAAGCATTATGGAAATTTAGAACTAAAGGCAACCTTTTTTTTCCTTCTTGGTGCTCAGATTTTGTGAAGAAGCAAGTTAAATGTTTATCAACAGGAAATTTGCCAATAAGTGATGTAACATTAGGTGGAACCGTATGAAATTGATAGTGCATCTGATTCTTCCTAATGCTATGCAGATGTTAAAAACAGATAGTGTCTCTGTAATTACTGGTGGAGAATAGTATCCTAGGTAAATGATAAGTTACAGGATATCGTTATAGGATACTAGTGCATGTGGGGGTGTCCAGGGTATATAGGGATATATATGCTTGTTTATGTCCCACCATAAATCTGAAAATTATAAAATACACAAACAGTTAACGGTGAATGCCTCTAGAGGGCGGGGTAGGAAACTAGAGGCAAGAGCAGGAGATATGTTTTACTTTTGTACAATCCCAATTTTTACCACATGAATATATTAAAATTTTAAAAGGAAAAAAAAAAAAGACAAAACCTGCAAGAAAACTATTGCTTGAAGAGGTGAAAGTTCTGTTCAAGCCACGTGTTGACCTCAGACTAGAACCTATTGAAGAAAGTGGCTGCTCAGTTGTTTATCTTATCCCTACAATTCAAAGGACAACAGTGAACAGTTGTTCTCTGGGGCCTAACAAGTTCAGAGAGTCACTGTCTACCTTGACTTTGTAGTTTACCTAGGATCTGATTCACTCTAGTTAAATGGAGAGCTTCCCCTCAAAAACCCAGTGTCACTGGGGGGTCGATCAGATGTGACTCATTCTCAGAGTCACAGTTGTGAATCAATAGATTAGATGCTGCTGGCTAAGACTGGCAGAAAGAAGCCCTTTCTCTCCTCTTATCATTTTCTTGGGTCCTATCAAGAGTCCTCTGAGCCATTTTCAGCATCCCTTCCTCACTGTGATCCTTTTCCTTTATGCTAGAGTTGGAAACAACAGAGTTTCATTCTGATTATGTTCTGTTCAAGATTGTTGTTGTTTAGGCGCTAAGTCATGTCCAACTCATGTGACCCCATGGACTGTAGCCCACCAGGCTCCTCTGTCCATGGGACTTCCCAGGCAAAAATACTAGAGTGGGTTGCCATTTCCTTCTCCAGGGGATCTTCCTGACCCAGAGATGAAATCCAAGTCTCCTGCTTTGGCAGGCTGATTTTTTACCATCGGAGCCATCAGGGAAGCCCCTCTGTTCAAGACAGAGGAAAGGTGATTAGGAATTTGTTTTGTACGGTTCAGATGGCCTCCGTTCCCCTCCCCACCCCCCCTGCATCCCATTTTCCCCAGTCCACATCCAAATTATTCTAATCAATCAGTGTTCTCAAACTGTGCTGAGAAGAGGAACAATTTCATATTTGTAGTTGAAGAAACTGCAGTCTTATAGAGGTTCAGTGACTTGTCCTCATTCCCACAGTTAGAAAGCAGCAGACACCAACTACAAGACAGCTGCCTGACGTCCAGCCAAGTGTCCCCTGTCTTGAAATAAAACTGCTTGTTTCTCCCTTTCCCTCCAGCAACTGCTCTGTTTTTGCCTTTCCTTTCACTGTCGGAATTCCCACAATTGCAGTGAAGTGCCTGCACTGTCTTCAGGCTGCCTGCTCTCTCCAGAAGCCCTGTATGTCGGGTTCCCTGCCCCCCAAGACGAGAGGGGCTGGTTGAAAGAGCAATAGGTGAGCAACATGGGTGAGATGCCCTTTGGGGTTGGCCTTTCCCGAAAGGTTGTTAGCAAGACTGTGGCAGGAACACTTAGCAGGATCATGCCTACTTTCTTTACCACTGTCTCTACAAGTCCAGAGCCTGATACCCATCAGGAACCAAAAGAAAATACTAGCTGATGAACAGGACTGCCTTTCCTTTCTGAAAGTCTTCCTTTCCAAAGGCCTTTGCATTTATTTCCTGATTGGGTGACCCTGCTTGGTATGCCTCCCCTCCTCTGGACTAACATTGTCACTGATCCATCCACCTGTTCATATTACCGAAGCATGTAGGAGACAGAGGAAGAAATGACAGTGGGGAGCTTATGTTTTATTTGTGGGAAAAGAATGTAAGTGAATAATGGAATCACAAATAATATAACGATGTGATAGTTATGAGGCAGATTGGAGCCAGACTGCATGGGTACTTAACCTCTTTGCATTTTAGCTTCCTCCTCTATAAACTGGAGACAGTGGTAGTTCCTACCTCATAAGGTCGTTGTGAAGGTTAAGTCATGTATCAGTGATATAGTTGAAGCACTTCAAAGAGGGTCTGGTATATTGCAAGTGCTCAAAAAATGTTTTAAAAAGCAGAAGGTAATATATTAATCATTATTATAAGTGCTGTAAGAAAGTATCTTTTTAAGAACTCTTTTCCCAGTGAGAATTAATCAGCTCTCAAGTTCTCTTTTTCAAATATCCTTTCCAATTTTTTCTTTGTCATTTTGACTCATCACTTCATTGTACCAGGGTTACTAAGCTTGTCCAGGATGTTTAAGATCTGAGAACAGGAACACTGAGGAACCTCAGTTAACGGCCAGCACCAGCCAACCCTCAGCCATCTGTTCTCGTCCATCTGTCCGTCTGATCCAGCCTACCCCACAGCAGGCTGTGGCCATGTGGGAGAGCCTGGGGAGACACTCAGAAGAACCCACCATACCAGTCTGCAGAATGGTGAGGAGCAATAAATAATACAATTTGCTATTTTAAGCCCCTAAGTGGTGAGGTGGTCTGCTTTACAACCGAGCACAATTGGAATACCACCTTTAATTCTGTCCCAGAGGTGGACATGCCAACGTTTTGAATATCGCAAATCTAGATATTAAGTAATTGTGTTAATTCACTCCTTCGTGTCTGACTCTGCAACCCAAGGACTGTAGTTCAGCAGGCTTCTCTGTGGGATTTTCCAGGCAAGAATACTGAAGTGGGTTGCCACTCCCTTCACCAGGGAATCGTTCCAACTTGGGGATCGAACCTGGGTCTCCCACATTGCAGGCAGATTCTCTATCGTTAAGTAGTTATACACAGCTGTTTGCATTAAAAAAAAGATTCAATGTAGGATATTCTGCATGATAAGTTCAAAAATAACTTTTCTCTCCTACTTACCATACAGTGTTTTGAATTTTTATATGAGTAATTTCTGTCTACACTATTATTTTTGGTTGTTTCATTTTACATCATGGTTTATTAACAAAACTCTTGGTAAAGAGTCAGATTCTGATTTTTTTGCTACTGTAAGAAATGCTTTAATGGACATCTTTGAACATATATATTTTTACACATCAAAGATGATTTCCTCAGGATTATTTCCTGGGCATGGAATTACTTGGTTGAAGATATGCCTGTTTTCAAGGTTTTGATTAAGTATCATCTAATTGCTTTTCAGAAAAGTTGTTTACATTCTTACCATGAAGGAGTCAGAACCCTCTTTTCCCTGCACTTTTACCATGTGTTTGTTTTTTTTTTTAAGTCTTTGTTGATCTAATGAATGAAAAACTATGATCTCATTACTGTTTCAATTTTGTTGTTACCAATTGGGGCTGAGTGTATTTTTATGTACAGAAAACACTCCTGTCTACTCTAAAATTATTCTCACTCTGCTCATCTTTCCACTGTTAGTCTTTTCCTTAAAGATTTGTGAGTGATTAGATACTAACATTTGTCTGTTACGAATATATTTAAATATTTTTCTATAGTTTCTTTCCAAGAGAAGATTTCCCTCAGATTTTATGGGTTTAGGTGGATTTTTTTTTTTTTTAACCCACAAACAAATCTGTTTATTTTTATTTATTTATCTCTGAGATTGATGTTATCAGTTAAATTGTTTTAAAAGATAGCAAAGTTTAAATACTTCCAGAGTGTCAGATGTTATCCAAGTAAAATCCAGACCCCTCAGTTTATGTCACACACCACATTCTATTCTCTATTAAGCCAAATCAATCTCCCACAACTTCTTAATGCAAATGCCCTGATCTTGTGACTTTAGTTTCTGGTATGTGGAGCTCCAGGGCTCTGGAGTCTGACAGATCCCAGATATTAATAGGATTCTGACTCAACCGCTTACCAACAGTACAAGAGCTTTTAGACCCTCAGCTTCTTCCTATTTAAGGGGAGAGAGGATTAATTTGAGATTAGGTCCTGAAATATAGTTGGCACTTAGTAAATATTAGTTCTCAAGCCATGCCCTTGTGTTTCTATTCATTCTGGGACATGGCTCTAGGATATCCTTTTCCTCACCTCTGTCTCGAGATATTTTACATATTCTTCAGGTCCGCTTCCACCCAGACTCCTTCACAGAGGCTTTCAGGGAACAGGGAGCTTCATCATACACCTACTCAGCTTCAGTTCAGTTCTGTCACTCAGTCGTGTCCAACTCTGCGACCCCATGAACCGCAGCACGCCAGGCCTCCCTGTCCATCACCAACTCCCGCAGTCCACTGAAACCCATGTCCATTGAGTCAGTGATGCCATCCAACCATCTCATCCTCTGTTGTCCCCTTCTCTTCCTGCCCTCAATCTTTCCCAGCATCAGGGTCTTTTCCAATGAGTCAGCTCTTTGCATCAGGCGGCCAAAGTATTGGAGTTTCAGCTTCAGCATCAGTCCTTCCAATGAATATTCAGGACTGATCTCCTTTAGGATGGACTGGTTGGATCTCCTTGCTGTCCAAGGGACTCTCAAGAGTCTTCTCCAACACTACAGTCCAAAAGCATCAATTCTTCGGCGCTCAGCTTTCTTTATAGTCCAACTCTCACATCCATACAGGACCACTGAAAAAACCATAGCCTTGACTAGATGGACCTGTATTTCTCCAATTCTAAGAAGCACTTTGGTCTCACATTTTAACATCTCTGAAAGTGGGATGTGTGGTGATGGTGGTGGTGGTGGTTTAGTCGCTAGGTTATGTCTGACTCTTGTGATCCTATGAACTGTAGCCTGCCAGGCTCCTCTGTCCGTGAGATTTCCCAGGCAAGAATACTGGAGTGGGTTGCCATTTCCTTCTCCAGGGGATCTTCCAACCCAGGGATCAAACCCAGGCCTCTTGCATTGCAGGTGGATTTTACCAACTGCATCACCAGCGACCTCATTTTACTAATGTTAAGAAATAGCCATTGGCCAGAGGGCAGTCCTGATATAGTTGGCATTGCCTTTGCGCTTGTGAACATAGTTATAACTATTTGAATTGTCATCATTTCACTGAATTCTATGCAATTTAATACTACATGTGTCAAAATCACATGCTAAGAACTGCAGTTGAAGGCAGGAGAAATTGCCAGATGTGTCAGATTAGATGAAAGAAATTTCAAAGCAACAAGAGGGTAATATAACCAACTCCTGGATCACACAGGATTGCAGCGAAGGCCTGGAACTTCAATTTGTCAGAAACTTCTTTCTGGCCATTAATAGAGAGGATGTGTAGGTGGTACTGTGCTGGGCTGTAGTTAGTCACTCGGTCGTGTCCAACTCTGCAACCCCGTGGACTGTAACCCGCCAGGCTCCTCTGTCCACGCCGATTCTCCAGGCGAGAATATTGGAATGGGTTGCCATGCCCTCCTCCAGGGGATCTTTCCAACTCAGGGGTCGAACCCAGGTCTCCTGCATTGCAGGCAGATTCTTTACCATCTGAGCCACCAGGGAAGCCCATGAATACTGGAGTGGGATCTTCCCAACCCAGGAATTGAACCAGGAATAGAACCACCTGTATTGCAGGTGGATTCTGTACCAGCTAAGCTACCAGGGAAGGCCTACATAGGTTGTAGTGACATATACTTCAGTTGAACAAGAAAACTATGCTTTTAATCTAATAGGAATGTGCCAGCATCAAACTTGAAGAACAAATGTCTGGGTAGGAAGCAACTCCCAGAGACACAGTTAGGCCATCCTTTTAGGAAATACTACGTGTATATCAATGATACTGTGTGGACAAGCACATGCTGATGCTCTGTGTGAAGAGGGGTTTAGGAAAATTAGACTCGTGTACAGAATTAGTAGAAATATTTAATCAATTTATTTTGCTTATATTTTCCTTTTCTAAATATGGGCATTACTGAGAAAACTATATCTAAATTTAAAACCATCATAAGTATTAAAAAGATCCTATGTAACAACACAGTGTCGTAATTTAATTCACAGCTTTTTTTTTTCTTGATAGCACATGCTATCAAAAGTATCCTGCTGCTGCTGCTGCTGCTAAGTTGCTTCAGTCGTGTCTGACTCTGTGCAACCGCATAGACGGCAGCCCACCAGGCTCCACCATCCCTGGGATTCTCCAGGCAAGAACACTAGATTTGAATAATTATGATAAATTGAATGGACTGTAAAATGGGCCATAGATCTGTGGATTTCAAAGCTTAGTGAAGGAACAAGAGCTTCATGTTTTGTCCTTGTTGTTGTTTTGGTGGGTATTATGTTGTTGCTTAGGAATTAGGTAGGAATATCCTGCAATTTCTTCATAATCATCAGTTCTGTTTGTTTGCAGAACCAGCATAATTTGAAGAGAAGCTATTTTCTCACATCACCATTTAAGAAGCTATTTTCTCACATCACCATTTAAAACTTCTTAATGTAAGTCACAGATTGCATCCTGAATTAGGTAACACTTCATCTGCCATTAACTAAGCACTTTAAAAATTAACTTTATTATATTTTCCCAATATACAAGTAATACATATTAGTATGAAAAATACCCTATATTAAAAAGTGGGTAGGTATTAGTATATAATCAGCCATATCTTCTAACCAAAATATTTGGTAAATTTCTTTTTTAGAAAAATTTCTTATAAATATTTTGATGCCATTTCTTCTACTTATGAAAACATCTCAAATCAAAGTAACATATATTTAATGTACAGTATTTGGAAAGTATAGCAAAGTATAAATAAGCATGAAAAACATTCATCTCATCACCACCCAGAAATTGCCTCTTACTATTTTTGGTAATCAAATTCAACCTATCCAGGGCAAACAAGAGGACTTTGTGGATGTGCAGTATACCCTTGTTGAATTTGTGAAGGCCAAAAAAGAGAGTTTGGAGAACAGCCCATATGTCTTGGTAATAGAATTAATTACACAGATCTTACGGTCTAAAAATCATCTGTCTTCTCAAGTTTGCCTTATTCTTCTCACATTGCTGGAGCTTGTCCAGGCCACAGCCAACTTTCTACTACTTAGCAAGGGAGCACTCTGCGGTGGTTGGTCAGTGTCTTCATTCAGGTCACCCTCTCATTCATTCGTACATTCATTCACTCGACAAATAGTCATTAAGTGCCACTCTATGTGCCTGGAATACAGAGGCGGCAGGAAAGAAACATGGCCCCTGCCCTCTTGCAGATTTCAGTGAAAGACGACAAAGCAGATCATAAACATAAAGCTAAATATATGATTAAATGCATTTGCGACGAGTGTCGATAGATGAGAAAAGGTGGCCGGGAAAGTAAATAAGCGTAGCCATAATCAGATCCAGGAGGGAGGGCCTCTCTCACCGAGAGGTCAGAAGGTCAAGGAGAAACAAAAGGGAAGGTTTGAGGCTGTCAGACTTGGGGGGTGTGGCCTAAAATCAGCGGAGGAACGGGTGTAGCGGGTGGGGGAAGGCTGGGCTACAGAGGCAAGCGCGTCCTGTTCGTGCGCTCCTACCCAGCTGCCAAGTCCTAGAGGGCCTTGGAGAGGATTCTGAATTTTATCCTGTGTATGCTTAGAAACCAATAAGCTTTTTTTTTTTTTTTTTTTTTTGGGCAGTTTAAATTATGGTTACTTTTAATAGGTAACATTCGCAATTCAAAGCATACAAGATCCAAAGGTGATTGAATGAAAACACTCCGTCCCTCCGGTTTCCTAGCCACCCAGATGTGCTCCCCGAACTGGCTATTAAGTATCTTTCCAGAAATACTCCAGGCACAAGCAAGCCTATCAGTCCGTAAGATATTTTAAGCAGGGGCGCAGGGCATCGGATTTAAGACCACCGGAACACTGAGAGGCGCCTGGCTTTCTGTGTTCAGAGCCACGCGTTCCGGCTCACGCCCTTCACCCACCTTACGGTGCTCGGCATTCCGAGCTCCCACCAGGGAGATCCACCAGGGAGATCCCCCGGGGGCCCAGGCCTTCGCAAATTACTTTCTGGCAGGGCGCCTACGTTTGTTCCCACGCTGTGCTCCGAGCAACAGCCTTGCGCGCCCGCAGCTCCCACGCCGCCCCCTCCCCGCATCTCGTGGCCTGGAACCCGGGGCTCGGCGCACGGCCCAGGTGCGCTCGAGCGTTTTAACCAGAGACCGGGGCGGGAAGGCAGCGGCTCCCAGAAGGCGGCGACTCGGGCGGGCCGGGGCGCGGCCAATGCCGTGGGCGGGATCAGGCCTGGGGGCGGCGCCGACGCGGGGTCGCCGGCGGAGCTCTCCCGAGCTCCCGCTGCGAAGATTCGGTCCGGGACCCGGGACCCGGGCCACCCACTGGGCGGGGGTGCTGGTCGGCCCCGAGCTCTACAAAGCCCTGAAGGTAAATCCGCCTGGGAGACGGGCCACTGGAGCTCTAGGGGACCTGCGACGGGGGCTGGCCGCTGGATGGCGGCGGAGGGGAGCGTCCCGCGACGAGTTTCCCGAGCTGAACTCGTCCCAAGTTTCCTGTGCATCAGTTTGCACCGGCGATTTGGTGGCGGTCTGTTTCTGTGCGGGTGGTCTTGGGCCGCGAGAGCGGCGCGGAGGTGATTGGATTAATTCGCCTGGGCACGACCCAGGTTTCTGTACTGGACCCCTCGCCGCGGTGGGCGCAGTTTTTGCCCCAGAAAGGGTGGGTAATTGAACGCAGTTGTGTCCCGCGCAGCCGGGTGATCCCCGGGCTCAGAGCGCGCGCGTCTGCAAGGCGTGCCTGGTAGTCCGGAGGCCGAGCTCCACGACTTCTTTCCTCTTTAGGCAAGACTAACTAGGTGCTGTCCGCCCCCCCCGCCCCCCGGGGGCTGAGCCCCGAGGCTCCGCTATGAACACCGAGAGCGAAGTGGACTTCTCCAGCAACAGCTTAACCCCTTTGTGGCGGAGGCGTTCAACCCCTCAGCCCCAGCTCCTGGGCCGGAGCAAGCCGAGGCCCCAGTCCTACCAGAGCCCCAGCGGGCTGCTGATCACGGATTTCCCGGTGGAGGACCGAGAGACGCTCCCTGCGGCGCAGAGTCTGGCCGAAGTGCCCGGCGCCTCCGACGGCAGGACGGTCCAGAGGAGCCCCCTGCTTCTCTGCGCCCATCGGAGGGCGGTGACCAATGGGAGGACCGTCTCCCCGGAGTACCGGGCTGTCTCTCCTCGGCTCCGACGGCCCAAGTCACCCCAAGTCCCCAGAGTGGCGTCGGGCGGCTCCCCGAAGTCCGCAGCGAACGGCACGGCGACCAAGCCCGCGCCTCAGCCGCTGCAGCCCCCGCGGACTCCTCGAGCGTCCTCCCCCTGCAGCCCCGAGGGGGACAAGCCCGGATTCCCCTCCAGCCCCCTGCCTTCGCCGGCTGCAAATGGGCTCTCGCCTGGTGTCTCCTCCCAGGGCGCCGGTTCGCTGTCCGGCTGCGTGGCTAAGGACCCTGAGCGAGGACCCTCGAGGCTCTCTCCTTCGCCCCCCAAAAGGTCTTTGGAACAAAAACTGCCCCTCCAAAGGCTGCCCTCACCGGAGAACGAACTCCTGGAGAATCCTTCGGTGGTTTTGAGCACAAACAGCCCCGCCGCCCTCAAAGTGGGAAAACAGCAGATCATTCCGAAGAGCTTGGCCTCGGAAATTAAAGTTAGTAAGTCCAACAGTCTGAACGTGGAAGCTCACAAGAGACTGCTCAAGGTACGCAGCATGGTGGAGGGCCTCGGGCCGCCCCTGGGCCCGGCAGAGGACGAGGGCGAGGCGGAGCACGAGGCGGACAGCCCGGGGTCGCTGCGCAGAGGCTTGCGGTCCACCTCCTATCGCAGGGCGGTGGTCAGTGGCGTTGACTTTGACAGTCCTGGCACCTCGAAGAAGAAGAACAGGATGTCCCAGCCGGCTCTGAAAGCAGTGGTGGAGGACAAGGAGAAGTTTTCCAGCCTGGGGAGGATAAAGGTAAAAGTGGGCAAGAGGGGCGCAGGTTAGGTAGTCACCAAGTCGCCAGTGAAGATGTTTGGGGTGGGGAGGAGGGGCACGGAGGAACCACAGGTTATTGTTGTTTTTTAATTTTATTGTTTGTCGATCAGAGCCCTGCACGTCTATCTCTTGGCCATTTTAGTGCAGGTAGGCAGAGCCCAGGTTAATGCAGTTTTATGGGAGGAACTGAAACTTATCACTATTAATTTTCTAAGTTCGGCAAAATGTTTGGACAAGTAGGAGAAAAAAAACACATCAGATTTCGTATTGGTGGAGTGAGTCTTGAGCACTTTTAATACAGGTAGCTGCCAAGGGGGAGGCAGGCAGGCGTGGATCTGCCCGTGTGGTGCTTGTTTAGAAGTGTCAGTTACTGGTTCCTGATTCACCACAGCTGATGCAGGAAAACACTGATTTCCTTTCAGCCTGTTGATTATTTTAAGTACTTATATTAGTGACTTAGTTACTGAAATATTTTTCCTTTCCGTGATGATCACGGATACTAAATACCATCCAGGTAAAATGTGAATCTTAAAGGTCAACTGCTAGAATCACAAAGGACATAGTTTGTCATCTTCGTTGTTTCTGGCTTCTTTCACCAGAGATTTTGGTTGCATCTCATTCCCATTTTGTGCCCACTTAACCCTTGAGTGCATTTAACAAGTTGGTAGCTTGGAACTTCAGGTTGGAGTGAACGGTGTGGCGTTGCTCCCAGATAAAGACTTAGGAGTTGCACTCCTTAAAATACCAAATATGACATAAAGAAATAGGGAAGACTAGGGAAGGAGATTTTGGAGTGTACATGTGCTGCCTTCTCCAGACACAAGACAGATCTCAGCAATAGGGCAGAAATTCATTTTGGCAGCCACATCTTTTCCTGATTAATCTGAAAGCTGGAACCAGTCTATATAAATGTCACATATGTAATACACAAGCGAGCCTGTTTTATTTTAGATCCTATGGCCTTAAAGAAATTACATAACATTTTATGTGTATTTTTTTTTCCCCATCCAACTTTGCAAGTTTAACAGAGTTCAGTTTAACAGTGGTGGTGAATCATGAGTGGGCTTCCCTGGTGGCTCAGATGATAAAGAATCTCCCTGCAATGCAGGAGATCTGGGCTCAATCCCTGGGTTGGGAAGATCCCCTGGAGAAGGGAATGTCTTCTCAACTCCAGTATTTTTGCCTGGAAAGTTCCATGGACAGAGGAGCCTGGAACCAGCTCATGGGGTCACAAAGAATAGGACATGACTGGGCGACTAAGCAAACTAATTTCTAAGTAAAGAAATTACATAACATTTTATGTGCTTCCCCTCCCCCCAGCTCTGCAAGTATAGCATAGTTCAGTTTAACAGTGATGGTGAATCATCAGTAATAAGCTGAAAACTATTGGTCATTTGAGGATTCTCAAGCTGTATTGGCAGAGTGTGGGGGATATTGTACATTTTATTTCATCTTTTAAGTGAGTGGTAGTAGTCATATGACTGCTCAAGGGATCATGTGTGCATGCTGTTGGAAATCTAATGAATGTGACCACAAAAAAAGTACTTTTTCTTGAAATAGCTGTATTTTCTGTTTGGCTCATTCATACATAGTTTGCTTTGCTTTTCCTCTTTTTGCTTTTCTTGTTTCTTAGAAAAAAATGCTGAAAGGACAAGGAACATTTGATGGGGAAGGTAAGCATTTGATTTTCCAGACTTTTATTGCTGTTTCAATGTGGAATATCAATTATAAGTTGAAATCCAACTGAAGTAACAAAAACACAAGATGAGAAAAATGTACAACTTCTTCTCAAATTATACAGCACAAAGCTCTGCACTAAGCTAAATTTTCATCCAGTAATACCAGCAGTGAATAAAATTAACGGCATTCTTTGTAAGCCGATGCCTTTGTCAGACCAGTGTTCTGGGATTTTTAATTCTCCTCTACTCTGGCTCTATCCCCACCTCCCTCAAAAAATGAAGAAAGAATAAGGATAAGTTCTAGCTCTTCAGTTTAAAATTCTGAAGGTTTGGCATGTAGATCTTACATCCGCTATTTCCTTAGGTCATATTTCCTTTGACTTAATGGTCTTATCCCCATATTTTAATATCATTAATATGGTTTCCTAACCAAGTTTCAATTTGGAGGAAACCTAACTCTCTTCGCTAACAGAACCCTACTGCTATGAACTTCGACCCTGTGTAGTGTTTTTGTGAAGGATCTCAGAAACAAAAGCAGCTTTCACCAGGTGTTCAGACCCTAATCAGATTAGCGGACTTTGTGTAAATGGAGCCAGTGTCAATGGACCTGAAGAGCTTGTAGAGCTGGGGGAGTGTGGTGGAAGTGAGGGTAGTTACTTCCTGTCATTCTTTGAAATGCTAAGGTTTTCCAGCCTTTAAAAGAACAGTGAAGAAGGGTAGGCCCCTCTGTAAGTAAATCAAAAGTAAAACCACCCAGAGTTTTATCAACTTGGCTGATTACAAAACATTTCCCCATATAATTCTTATAAAAATCAGTTCCCATTTTATCATTTAAATATGACCAGTTTATAAAAATGTATTTATTGTATCCCTCTTAGAAAAATGTTTTCTATGGGGAAGAAACCCAGATATAGCATTTTTGCTGGTTGGGATAAAGGCATCCTCCAGATTTTATAACCGAGGAATCTGGAATCTCAAAGAGGCTTAGTACCTTATCCACTGTCACACAGCCGGGATCAGGACAGACAACTGCTTCTCATGCACTTTGCTTTCTCTTGTACCCTGTTAAGACCGTGAAGTGAACAGGCATCTATCTAATATCAATCATGAGAGATGTTTTGCATCTTCTGGAATTTGGCATTAGTTTTGGGACTTTTGCTTCGAATAGTTAAAAATGTTGAGCATTTTTGAAGTCTGAGGCCAGACCGTCATTATAACTAGTGTTACGCTGTTTGCTTTTACGAGGAGCTGTTTCTGTGCACCCTCTCCGCTCTTCTCAAATATGATGACCTAGACATTCTTTTTCACATATATGTACGTGAGGAATGCAGGAGTCTTACAGTTGGTGACTAACAAGAATGTGAGTCAGGAAGCTGTGTGGCTGAGTGGTGAGATCCTGTGATATTGGAACCAGAGACCTGAGTTCCTGTCCTGCTGCTGCTACTTATCAGTGGAGTGATGTTAAACACACCTCTCAACTTCACTGAGCCTGTTTTATTCTGCGTAAAATGAAGCTCATAATTGCCTGCATTGTTGTGGGATGAATGAGACATCATATCAACAATGTCCGAACATATTTTATGTCATATAATTAAGTACTTTAAAGGGTTCTACAGAGATCTGTACCCTCATAATCTGCTTTCATCTGCAGACCAATCAGAGAACAGTAAAGTCTTGCATGAACTCTCAGTATTTAGTGATGATGATGCACACAGTACATGCCATAGTTGATGAGAAATTAGGCGGATGTTTTGCTAGCTTCACTAAATAGGGAAAACGTTTCAAGCTCAGTATGTTCCAAAACCAAACTCATAATCTTTCCACTAAAGCCGAATTTCTTCTGGAGTTCCCTTCTTCCGCTTTTCAGCTGTGGGACTTAACAGAGCTAGAAGACATCCTGACCACCACAGCCAGTCTGACCCCTGTTTCCAGTCCAGCCCCCTCAAGTCCCCATCGCTTTTCACTGACCACTTCAAGAGCATCCTAATTAGTCCCTTATCTAGTCAATGTCTTGCTCTTCCAATCTAAAAATGTCTTTCAGTGGGTTTTCACTGCCGTCGGGATAAAATAAAACCTTTACAGTATGAAAGAAACTGGGGCTTTGGGGATCAGGATAAAATCTAGTTCTTGAACATTGCCTGCAAAACTCTGCCTGGTTTGAACTGTCTGGCTCTTCTCCCTAAACCCACCTTACACCCTTTGTCTGATAGACACCTCTACTCTAGCTCGTGACCTCTTTTGTTCTTCTCAGATCATTTATTTCCTCTTGCTTTTGCAGGTGGTTTTTTTTCTGTAGCTCTGTGCTTTCTCAGCTTTCAGATCTTAAGATTTTCCTCATTAACACCTCTCTGACCCCCAGACTAAATCATGTCCTGCTGACAGTCTGTCCTCAGAGCACTTGTGTATAAATCTTTTGGTTTGTAGATATGTATTTGTGCCAGATCATTGTGTTCTCAACCTTAAAATGACTTGCTGTCTTACTTGGAGTAAGAAACAAAAGTCCTTCCAGTGGCATGGAGGCAAGACCCTACATGGTCAGCCCTCTACTCATCCCAACCCCCATCTCCTGTGCTTCCTCCCCTCCCCTAACTTATTCCGGCCACACAGGCCTCCTGGCCCTATCGGCGTGCCTGTTGTTAGACACATCAAGCCGACTCCTGCCCCAGGCCCTTTGTACCTGCTGCTGTCTCTGTTTGCTGATGTCTCTGTTGTTGCCAGCAGTCCAGACGGTTTCCTTTCTTAACCTCTTTTAGATCTTTGCTTCAATGTCACCTCTATGAGGCCTTCCTAAACCACCCTGTTTAAAATCTACGTACCACCCTTCATAACACCCTTTCTCTGTTTGATTTTTCGCCATGTTACTTTTCAGCATCTGCCATATTATAAAGGTTGCTTGTTTATTTATTGTCATTCTTTCATCACTCTGATGTCAGCTTCCTGAAGAATGAGATTTTTCTCTTTTTTTTGTTGTTTTTCTTTGTTGTATTCCCAGCACCTAGCATTTACTGGCGTCTAGTAGACATTTTCTAAGTATCAGTTGAATGAATTCATGAATGACTGACTTTTACTATAAATTTTTAGCTCATGAGGGCACAGAAAGTGTCTTTTATTTTCTATTTACTCCCAGCCCTTGGCACATTGTAGATGCGCTATAAATGTTGTTAAATTGAAAAATAAAGGGGTGTAAATTCAATTTAACCTAAAAAACAATGATGTGATAGACATGACCTTCATGAGTGGTGGACAGAGTCATGGAAACTTTGCTTCAGTTGGCATTTGACGTACAGGTACTTCCCTGTCCCCTGCAGATGATTGGGGGATAGAGCTGTATGAGTGAGAAGATAGATTTTTGATCATGACTCTTCATGAAGAAATCCATTTATCTCTTGTTTATTAAATTGGAGGCCAAACATCACATAAATATTGGATGTTTCTTTAGAACAAGTAGCATCATGATGGGGGGGTGGCAGTTAGTGATGTGTAGGGTTTGGTTATTTTTTTGCAGAAAACGCTGTCCTGTACCAGAACTACAAAGAAAAGGCCCTTGACATTGACTCCGATGAGGAGTCAGAGCTGAAAGAACAGAAATCCGATGAAAAAATTGTGATTCACCACAAGCCTCTGAGGTCCACATGGAGCCAGCTCTCTGCGGTGAGTGTGTACCTTCTGGTTTTTCTATCTGTGGGCGTGAAGAAACCAAGTTGTGAAAATTATACCTGGTTGTGGTTTTAATTTTTTCTACCAGTGATCCTGTAACCCTCAGGAGGAAGGTTCTTCTCTTTAGATTGTGAAATATTTCTTGAAACTCTGCAGTGAGAAAGTGAACTTTGACAATTCTGATCAGGAAAATTTATCATGTTTTTATAAAATAAAGTGATTTAAGACTGATGTACTATGGGCTCTGGAAACTCTTCCTACTCAGTGTATTTTCTTATTTTTTTTTATAGAGTGTGTATGTAGTGGTAGCTTAATATATCTATATTAAGTGATAGCTTAATATCTCTTAATATATCTGAACTGTATCATAATTATGGCTGTGTATGCATAAGTTTGGGGGTTTCCTTGGTGGCTCAGTGGTAAAGGATGCACCTGCCAATGCAGGAGACTTAGGTTCCATCCCTGATCCAGGAAGATCCCCTGGAGAAGGAAATGGCAATCCACTCCAGTATTCTTGCCTGAAAAATCCCCATGGACAGGGGAGCCTGGCAGGTTACAGTCCTTTGGGGTCATAAAGAGTTGGACACGACTTAGTGACTGAATGACAATAATATATATGTATGTATGATATTTGTATGTATGTATAGTACCTATGTAAAACAGGGAATGTGTTACACCTCTTCCTTGGAAATTTCGTTTGATAGAGACATATTTATATTTTCTTGAAATTGGTTAATGAATGGCATTCTGTTCTGTCTCCACGTGTGCCTCTTTTGTGGGCCAGTGTCTGATACTTATTTTTGTATTGATGAGTAAATTCTCCTCTCTGCATCAAACCTCTTTAGTTTTCAGCCATAGTTTCTTCTCCTCCTGGCTTAACAATGTCACAGTGTGATGCTTAGTTTACGTGGTGTGAGTTTGGGTCCAGCATTTGTAGGTGGGAAAGAGTTCCCATAACTGGCTTGGGTGGTGGGAATGTTGGGTGGTGGGAATGTTGCATGACGAACATGCCAGTGCACCTCTGTGAGTCCTTTAGTATTACGGAAGCAGAAGTGATTCTCTCTGAAGCCGAAATGAGCATAGTTCAGAATCGGGAATCTCATGCACTTAGGGAACCCGTCAGCGTAAGTGAAGAAGCACTTGTAAACTTGACCATGGAAATGCGTGTATGTTGATTATGGAGATGACATCTGGCTCAGGCTTTTCCGCACTGAGCACCCTCTCTGGACTGTACTGGAATTCAGAATTCAAGAAACCAAACCCTCCTACCCCCTAATTTTGTGCTAAGGGGAAGATATGTATTTGCAGCATCACAGCACAGTGTGACATCCTTAGTGTTACACCACAGATTAAAATGCCTACGGGGGGCAGGCCAAGTAGTGTTATAAGCGATGCTGGTGAGTGTGGGTGATGGGGAGTGGTGGGGAACTGTGGTCCATGGGCCTTGTATAAATTGGACAGCTGCCAGTTAGTTCAAACCAGTTCAGTGTTGCAATATTTTCTGATATTTAGAAAAGAGAATACAGAAAGTCAGACTTTTGAGATTGAGCGAACTCTGGGAGATATCGAAGGACAGGGAAGTCTGGTGTGCTGCAGTCCATGGGATCCTAAAGAGTCGGACACAACTCAGTGAGTGAACAACAGCAAAATTCCGTTTGTTTGTTTTCTTTAATATTTGTTTATATGGCTGTGCCAGGTCTTAGTTGCGGCACACGATCTTCAATCTTTGTTGCAGCATGCAGAATCTTTGGTTGCGGCATGTGGGATCTAGTTCTCGGACCAGGGATCAAACTCCAGCTCCTGCATGCGGAGTGTAGAATCTTAGCCATTGGAACACCAGGGACGTCCCTTCGAGTATCATCCTAATTTAAGTTTTAAACAATTGTTTCATGAGCCCAACACTATCTCTGGGCCAGTAGTTGCTCAGTCGTGTCCAACTCTTTGCGACCCCATGGACTGTAGCCCACCAGGCTCCTCTCTCCTTGGGATTCTCCAGGCAAGAGTACTGGAGTGAGTTGCCCTGCCCTCTTCCTGGGGTCAGACCTGTGTCTCTTATGTCTCCTGCATTGGCAGGCAGATTTTTTACCACTAGCGCCACCTGGGAGACCCCCACACAGGCCAGTTCAGTTCAGTCGCTCAGTCCTGTCTGACTCTTTTCGACCCCATGGACTGCAGCACGCCAGGCTTCCGTGTCTATCACCAACTCTCGGAGCTTAGCAAACTCATGTCCATCAAGTTGCTGATGCCATCCAACCATCTCATCCTCTGTCATCCCCTTCTCCTCCTGCCTTCAATCTGTCCCAACATCAGGGTCATCAGGGTCTTTTCCAGTGAGTCAGTTCTTCACATCAGGTGGTCAAAGTGTTGGAGTTTCAGCTTCAGCATCCGTCCTTCCAGTGAGTATTCAGGACTGATTTCCTTTAGGATTGACTAGTTTGATCTCCTTGCAGTCCAAGGGACTCTCAAGAGACTTCTCCAACACCACAGTTCAAAAGCATCAATTCTTTGGCGCTCAGCTTTCTTTATAGTCCAGCTCTCACATCCATACATGACCACTGGAAAAAACCAAAACTTAGACTAGATGAACCTTTATTGGCAACGTAACAGGCCAAGTTGACCCTGAGGGACTGTCATTCTGTTGTTGGTATAGACCATTTGTTAGGGGATACTCGAGAAGAAAACTGGATTTTTTGAGTTTTCTCTCTAGGGCAGCATCTGTGTGTGTTAGTCCAGGCCTAAATCTTGCTGTTGATCTCTGAATGCTAAACAAAAACATGTACTTCGCTGTCACTTACACACTTCTCCAACTTAGCTTTGTACCGAAAGCCAGGCTGCCATATTTATGCTTCCTGGAGTTTGACTTTCATTTAGATTTTTTTTTTTCCATTTAGATTAACAAATGCAAATTTAAATACCACTTTGTATCTTTCAAACTTTCAATACTTCAAATATGGGCATGCATTTTATTTGGCAAAGGATCAATGTACTGTTGTGCCTTTTGTTAACGAAAAGATTGATATTAGAAGACTATGTGGTGATAAAATGTTGTAAAGTAGATTCTGACTGCAGAACTGTGTTATCTTGGATTTGCATGTTCCCAGGGCTTGTGTGTATTTATTGTGTTGCTTGGCAATTACATTTAACCAAAGCATCATGATTGGACTTTGCCCTTTGCGTCACTTGGGCACCAGCCTGCGTTTTCTTTGGCCTTTCTGTGTGTCTGTTTCACTTTTAAAAACTTTTTTTTTTAAACTATAAAGTATTTCAAGCCCAGGGCTTCCCTGGTGGCTCAGTGTAAAAAATCCACCTGGCAGTGCAGGAAATATGGGTTTGATTCTTGGTCCGGAAAGATCCCCTGGAGAAGGAAATGGCAACCCACTCTAGTATTCTTGCCTGGGAAATCCCATGGACAGAGGAGCCTGGCAGTCCATAGTCCCTGGGGTTGCAAAGAGTCAGACACAACTTGGCGACTGAACAACAACTTCAAGAAGGCAGAAAAGTTATCCGTAAATAATATTTCATTATATTGCTACAACTAAAAATTCAGAAAAAAATTCTTAATACCATCCAATGCCCAGTCAGTATTCTCATTTTCTCAATTTTCATATTTTTTTAAGATTTATTTAAATCAGAATCTGCATAAGGTCATACATTGTGATTACTTAATCATGTTTCTTAAGTCGGTTCATCTGTAATGTACCCTCTGAAACCATGTAATTCAAATTGGGCCTTGAACCTACAGTCCAGGACTTGACCCTAGCGAAATCCCAGATCTGGAACTTGAGCTCATGGTCTTTTAACTGAGATCATGCCTGGTCTCAGGATTTATTGAAGTTCTCAGTGTCTTGTGGCAGAAAGAATTCAGTAAGAGACGGAGTGATAAGTAAGATGTGAATTGATTTAGAGAGAAACACACCCCAGAGACAGAGTGTGGGCCATCTCGAAAGGCGAGAGGACAAGCGTGCAGATAAACTAACATGTAAGTTTGTGTAATGCATCTCCAGGTACCTGCCACACAGGTACCAGCTTGAACAGACATTAACATTTTCGTATTCAGGCCTCTCGTTTTTCAGGCAGACCCTGTTCACCATCCTCCTCCCGGTCCTTTTCTCCTTCCTGCCTCCCCAGGTGTCATTACTGTCCTGAAGGTGTCTATTCTGTCCTTCCCACGTGGGTTTCCTGTCCACTAAAAAGTGGCAGTCCCCTTCGGCTTCTTTAAAACTGGATACTTTTAACAACAAAAAGCAGCCATTACTTTTTAAAAATTCTAGTAGTTAGTGAATATCCAGGTTGCAGTTAGGACCCTAAAGAATAGAGGCTTCGTGAGTTATGAAAAATGTCAGGATATTTTCCATAAGCAGTCAGCACCTCCATTATCTCTGTCTGATATTGTGCCTGATTTCTTCTTGTAAAGGGGCTGCCGTGTTTAGGGCAGGTTTTGGAGTACTTCGACTTTTTGTATTTTTTTGCATCATCTTTCCATGCTTAATTTTAATTTTAATTTTTTCATGCATAATTTTTAGTAATACCAAATAAGTAAGGTCGTCTCTATCTAGTCTTTAACCCACAACTCTTCTCTGAGTGAGGCCTTGATTCCAGAAAGGAGTAGAATAAAGGGTTTTCTGGCAAGGGGGTTAGATCTCTATTTGGATCTACCTTGACTTTCTACTTGGGAGGGGTTGCTTAGGAGCACACCTGTGTGTTAGCGGCTGTTGATTGTCCTATGCAAACCTCTTATCTCCATTGCCAACTCCAGACTGCCTCCTGAGATGATGAAACTTTTTTTATCAGATAACTGCAAGAAGCATCCAGTGTGTGGGAGACTTGAAAATTTCAGAGCAGCAATTTGCAGTCACTTCTGCTTGTTTTGTAGGTGTTGAAACCTTCAGTCTGTATGGAATTTGTCTTAGTGCATTTGTTTATAATGCGTCTTCTTCAGTTTCGTTGGACAACCACGCAGGCAAGAGGTGGTTTTCTGTGTAAGGTGTTGCGACAGGTTTAACTGGAGTGTTGTAGTCACCTAGGAATGAGTAAGAGAGGCATTTAATTGGGCCTCAACATAGTGGAGAAAGTTTAGGCTGCCGCAGGCGTCCCTAACTGGATTACCGCGACCTGGTGGATGTGTGTAGCAATGCGGCTTTGTTGACAGGTCCCCCCACGTAGAAGTGGGGTGTTCTTCTGTGTCAGGAACGCAACCTGGGCTCCTTAATGTCATCAGATGGTGCCAGACTTATTTTTCCTTTACTTGATTGTCTGAGTGCATCAATCTTTTCTTCAGTGGAAATACAGAATTTCTCCATTCTAGGGAACATAACTTTTTGCTGCTCTTTGAGCTTTCCTGGTGGCTCAGATGGTAAGTGTCTGCCTACAATGCAGGAGACCCAGGTTCAATCCCTGGGTCGGGAAGATTTCCTGGAGAAGGAAATGGCAACCCACTGCAGTACTCTTGCCTGGAAAATCCCATGGATGGAGGAACCTGGTAGGCTGCAGTCCATGGGGTCCCTAAGAGTTGGACACGACTGAGCAACTTGACTTTTACTTCAGGTCTTGGGGAACACTAATGTATGCAAAATAACTTAAATGATCATGGTTTTCAGGTTTTGCTTGGTTTGAAATGAAATTTGGGGTTTCAATTTGAAAAAAAAGTAATTTTTTTTCATTTATTTTTATTAGTTGGAGGCTAATTACTTTACAATATTGTAGTGGTTTTTGTCATACATTGACATGAATCAGCCCTGGATTTACATGTATTCCCCATCCCGATCCCCCCTCCCGCCTCCCTCTCTACCTGATCCCTCTGGGTCTTCCCAGTGCACCAGGCCTGAGCACTTGTCTCATGCATCCAACCTGGGCTGATGATCTGTTTCACCATAGATAATATACATGTTTTGATGCTGTTCTCTCAAAATACCCCACCCTCGCTTTCTCCCAGAGTCCAAAAGTTAGAAAAAAAAGTAATTTTCTGTCCTCTGGAGATCTGTGCCCAGAGACAAAGGAATCTGCCATCCACAGGGGATTCACCCAGCAACTCACCTAAACTGGCATTGTGAGGACTAAGACCACAGTGCTTGGATTTCTGGGCTTGTGGGTTTGAAGAAAAATATTGATTGTGTTACTGGTGTGGGATAGAACACTGCATACCTGTAGCAGTTAGCGCCAGGTGCGTAGCGGCTGAGTCCCCCCTGCAAAGAGAGCTTCAGGTTTTTAATAAGTTTTATCCTTTCATAGGATCCCGGGAGGCTTTACAGTATTACAGAAAATAAAAAATGAACCTCGCCTGGAGCCTTTTTGCCGTTGTCATAACTCGACCCTTCCTCCTATCAGGTACTACGCGTTAGATTGAAAAAATGGCAGTTGCAAAACTAGTGTTTGTTAACTTTGGTGACAGTCCCAAAGCCACCCTTGCCAGCCCTCTTTGTTGGCCCTGACCCCCTCTGCCGTGGGGTGTTTGTGTAATTCCCATAGCCTTGACATGCCAGGTGCCTTTGACACGGGTGTTCAGCTCCAGAGGCAGGAACAAGCACAGAGGCGAACACTCTGCTTGGGTTCAGTATCCAACGCAGTCACCAGATACGGGCCTCCTATAGTCACCCTCTTACTGGACTTTTCCTCTGGACTTGCTGACAGGCGACTTATCAGTAATCCTACTCGCTTTGCATATTTCTCCAGCGTGCTCAAATATTTTAAACACTTTATTCTGGAACTGGTTCTCTATGTTTTCTGTGAAGTACGTCTTCGGCTGTCCCTAGTGTAGCTAACTAGGTTCATAACTAGAATTAGGACTTGGCTCCTAAGACACATAGTTTGCTCTGGACGACTTTCTGGAACTGCAGAACCAGAAAGGATGATTTGAAAACTGGCTATTTGATTATGATTTCATGATACTTATAACACTCTTTGGAGTCTTAGCAGTTCCATCTGGTGGGACTTATTCTTTTAGAATTTACACCATGTTTATTGTAAAAGACAGACTGTTTTCTACTGAAAATCACAACTCAGCAGATGTAATAAACCTGAATATCCTTCTGCTTGCAGAAATGCTTAAAGAGGTCATTGAAAATTTCATCGTTTTCCCTTACGTTTTCACACTTGTCTGAATTAATTTTCAGTTGTTCAGTGACTTGCTGCTTAAAATAATCTCTTCAGTCGTAGAATTTTCCATTTACATTTTTGCAACACAGCAGCCTCATAAACTTATTTTTTTTTTTACCTTAAATGTTGATTAATGGCTTTTATCATCTCTATCTTTTATGTTTATAAAAATAGAAAAAAGTTTGCATTTTTCATGTCTGGCTTACTTTCAGTACTCACCGTGTAAACAGTCAGGGCTTTAGGCGTGTACTGGTGCAAGCTTTTAAGTTGGACAGTAGGTCTCCTAGGGTGTTTGTATCTTTATAAACAGAACTGGAGGTCTGTGTCCTCCAGACCTGAGACCCCCAGCAGAGATCCTGGTCCAGCCAAGAGGGCTGGAGCTGGGTCTGCATAGCCTGAGGCAAGGACAGAGCTACACTCTTGCCATTTGAGTACAATTAAATTAAGGCATTCCCTTAACATTTTTGAAAGCTGATTTTGACTATATAAGCAATACATAACACATTCTCCATGAAAAAAAAATTTCAGATAAGACTGAAGTCTCTCTTGATCATATCTTCAATCCCAGTCTCTTCCCCTTTCTCTCTAGGCAATGCGCTTCTCAATTTGGTAACACTGCTCTCAAAATCCATGTATATACATTTAAGGAGAAAAAGATTATGTGTACTAACATAAGTTATATACTGTGCAGATATCGTTGCTGTTGTTTAGTCACTGAATTGTGTCCGACTCTTTGTGACCCCATGGACTGTGGCCCACCAGGCTCCTCTGTCCATGGGATTTTACTGGCAAGAATACGGAGTTCCTTTACTGCTCCAGGGGATCTTCCCAACCCAGGGGTCAAACCCATGTCTTTCAAGTGTCCTGCATTGGCAGGTGGGTTCTTTACCACTGAGTCACCAAGGAAGCCCGTGCATATATTAAAGCTTGCTTTTTTCCTGAACAATGTGTCTTAATTCCTGTCTATACATGATGATTTTCAGTGTTCTTTCTAGTCCCTCTGTTAGTCTGTAGGATGGATGTGCATTTTGTCATCTGTCTTTTCTGGGGGAGCTGTTATGTGCTTTGAGAATCTGATAAAAGCTGTGAGCCACAGACCTTCTCTTTAGAAAAATGTACACGCATGTTTATGTTTGAAGTGTGTGTTTATAATTTTTGGTTTTGTTTTTTTCAGTTCCAGTTTGGGAGTGTTTTTTCTTTTATCTCCAAATACTGGGGACACATCAGTATAGCTTAGTGCATTTCATATTGTTCATATCACTATTAGAAATGGCTTTTTTTCTGAATTATAGTGATAGCGGAACTTGAACTATATAACCCTTTCTGGAAAATATATAGACATTGAGAAAAAAATAAATATTCTGGTTGGAGCTTAAGTAAGAGCCAATGAGTACACTAATTTATGTGCCAATATTTATGTTATTGATTCTCTGGGGAGAACAATGGGTTGTGAAAATGGATTTGTATGCCTGAGGCCCCAAGGGGAGGTAGGGGGCAGAAGAGACAGGTGCTCCAAGAATGTGGGAGGACATGAGCACAAGGGTATTTTATTTTGGTTGGCATAAGTATAAAAGGAGATGTTTCAACTGCAAACCTTGACCTGGGACCCACACAAAGAGAGTCTTATTTCATTTAACAGAAAATTGATGAGAGGTTGATCAAGGATTCCTTCCTTCCCCTATTCTTTATGAAGGGCCCTGTTCTAGACACTGGTGATGGAGTACAAACAGCCCCCACCCTCCGTTCATGTCCTTGCAGACACTGTAGCTGGTAAGACAGACACCAGATAACCCCCTAAATAGATGCAGAGTTGCTGTGTGACTGCCGTGAAGGACGGGCTTGTGCTGCTCTGAGACCCTGTGGGGAAGGGCATCTGTTTGGGCACCTTTGGGAAGGTGGCAAAGAAGGTGACAAGAGCTGCCATCTGATCAGCTGCCAGATACATGTCGGGTCAGAGTTGTTGGAGGGGGTGGGTGCAGGGTGGAGGAGTCCCAGGCAGGGAAACATCACGTACACACACCCTCTGAGGATAGAGGGTCAGGGGATTTGAAATCAAGTCAGAGCACCTGGAGCCCCTTGATCTCCTTGTGAGTCCTCCCTCTTCCCATCATTAACGGTTGGGAGTCCCAAGGCTCCATCTTTGGGGCTCCTCCCTGTTCTGCACTCCCAGGCTCATTGCTGCTAGTCTTGTGGCTTTAAATGGATCCTCTGCCTCTGACGATCTCCAGGTTTCTGTCTGTAGACTGGACCTTTTCTCGAGTGTCAGACAAGGATCTCCAACTTCACTTCTGGCATCTAGCCGGCATCTCAAAGTTAACCTGTCCCAACGTTGACTTCCGATCACTCCCTTCTCTCCCCCCCAAATCAGCTTCTCTCACAATCTCTTCTTTTTCTCAGCAAATAATGACTCCTTTTTCCAGTCCTGAAGATCAAAACCCTTGGAGCCGTTCCTCACACTTCTCTTTCTCCCATCACCTGCTTCCAATTTGGTGCAAAGCCTGTTGCCTGGACCTTCAGAATAGAGCTGCTTTGCGGCTGCCATTCTGTCAACGCGGAGGGGCGCTGTCCCCTGTGCTGCCCAGCTCAGCGCCCCGCGTCTTCCTCTGTGCCGTTGGTCTCGTCTCCATACAGCAGCCATATAGTTATATTATTGATTTGTGGCCCTGTAACAGTGTACCAAGGCATCCTGTTTTCTGAAGTGTTAACTGATTTCTTAACTCCACGCAAAGTAAAGACCAAGCCTTACAGAGACCAGTGAGACCGTGTTCTGGCCCCTGGTTACTCTTCTGAACGCCTCTCTTGGATCTCTGTCTTGCTTGTTGCTCAGTTATGTGGATGTTCCTTCTGTGTGAGGTACACTCTGCCTCAGGACCTTTGCACTTGCTGTCTTCTCAGCGTACACACGACTCTTTCACTACCACCTCCTCATCTTTTCTTATCCTCTTCCTGACACTTACCCCTCTCATGTACTATGTGATTTACTTTTCTTGTTAATTGTCCATACTTTCCCACTGAAATAAAAACTGCATGAAGGCAGATTTTTGTCTGTTATATTCTCTATTATATCCCTAGCACATGAAACAGTACCTGAATTACAGTAGGCTTGCAGTAAATCTGTGATGAATTTATGAGTGAATGAATGAAGACAAAACCTAATTCCATAAGTGAAAATAACAGAAAGCTACCCAGCAGTTAAAATAGCCAGAAAGTTTCCTATTTAGGGACTATGTAGAGGCTGTTTTGAATTTTTATTTTAAAAGAAAAGTTCTTAACGTTTTCTTGGCTACATCCTGGATTTAACAAATGTCTTTGATGTGTTAGGAAATTTGGTATCTTCATAGTTTAAAACTACCTATGTTAGGTGTTTGCATACTATGAGATCAAATTAAATTACAGCCTTGTCCTCCACTTGATAATGTCTTTTGGAGAGGTGGATGGGATGCATTTAAGAACAGTAGGAGTCTGTAGGAATACAGTGTAATTAAGTAAGAGGAAAGCAGGCTTGGTGACTTTTACTTTACTTTTTTATGTATTATTTGCATTTGGTCTCAGTTGCGGCACGTGGGATCTTTCGCTGAGGCTCATGAACTCAAGTTGTGGTATGAGGGTTCAGTAGTTGTGGCCCTCGGGCTTAGCTGCTCCACGGCATGTAGGATCTTAGTTCCCCGACCAGGAATTGAACCCATGTCCCCTGCATCGTAAGGTGGGTTCTTAACCACTGGACCACCAGGGAAAGTCCCAGCTCAGTTGCTCGAGGAGTTCTGAATACCTCTGGGGAAGGGCTCTGTAGAACTAAACTTGGGTTTGTGGAAATCATCCATCCGATTCCTGTGTTTGCCCTCTCGACCTTGAGATGTCTCCTTGTGGTGTCTCTTCTCTCGGTCCAGGGAAGGGGCCATTCCACATCCACAGAGTGATTTGTCTCCTTGATGACTGAATAGAGAAATTGTCACCATCGAAATGACTACTGAATCTATAAATATGGAGCTAGTGCTTAAAAGTTCGTTTCTAAATTTGTTTGATTTATCCAGAATACTTAAGGCCTGTTGATTTTCTGCATGATCAATCTGTACTTTTCTGTCTTAGGATCATTTTGGCATTTGTTACCTGTATATCTGTTATTTGGGGGCATAAGGACTATATAGCCAGTGGACAGCTTCTGCAGAAGGAAGTATTGTTGCCAGTGAAAGGAAATTGCAGATTATTTTCCCCTTTGGTGTAGGAGATAAACTCTACTACTCATCTGACTGCAATAATAAAATGGAACAGTTCCCGTTTGGAGCAGCAGGAAACCCTGCTTCTGGTAGTGATAGACAAAGGCTTATGGCTGCTAAACTCATACTCAGCTGTCTCAGTGTGAGCGGGCAGGGTGGAGGCTGACTTGCAGGGTGGCTGTAGCTCTGGGACCTGTCATTGGGTCATCATGAAATTAATTTTTTTACATGTAGGTGAAGTATTAACCCAGGGTTTGCAGAGGATACTGTACTGCAGGGATTGGACTGGGCCATTTCACTCAGCTTGTATCATCCTTGTGACAATGCCATGAGGTTGACGATACCATGAGGGTGGAGGCTATTTCTCCACCATATATTGAGGCAGCTGAGACTCTGAGATGACAAATATGGTTCCTCTCCTACTGTTTTTCCTATGGTCTTGAGGTTACCTGGAACAGAGCCTTTCAAGTTTGTCTATACCGGACATATACCTAGGGCCGTGAAAGAGCAGAAACCGCATTTCCATCAGGTACTTGGCCAATAATATGACTCCATCTCAGAAGTGGCCTGTCTTCTCATTTTCCCTTTTTGCCTGGTCTGTCTGCTCTTCCGAGAGCTCCTACACACTCGAAGTTTCTGAGTTCTTGTAACTTAGACTTGAGGTTACCTAGCATGGTCCTGGCCCTCCTCATGTTACCCTTTTAGCTTTCCATGGATAGCTACCTGTTGAGTTTCTTAAGAGATAATCATGTAGACTTAGACACTAATTCTGCACCCCCCCCAACAACACTTAAATAGGTTATTTAAACATTTACTGTTATTTGATCACTGCTTAACCAGCCCTGTTCCAATCCGTTTTGACCCCCCGCATGATGAGAAATCTGGCCTCTTGGGCTGCTGCTTCTGCGGAATCTGAGTAGGACAGCTTTTCTTTCATGTGTGAATGAGAGTGTACAGTGACGTGCCTGACATATCTAGTGGAAATTCACACATGGTGGAGTCATCCTGCAACCGTGGTCGGTATCGGTAGCTTAACATAATGAGAAATACATTTTGCTTATAGCCTAGCATGTGTGTTCATGGGTGCGCGTGTCTGTGTGCCTCAAACAAAAGCTTCACAGTGTGGAAGTTACCCTTGATACACACAGTGCACTGTGGTATTTTCCGTCCTGTCGTTTCTGTTTTGTTACCCTGACGTGGATGACAGGCAGAAATTTGGGGGCTTTATTTTGCCGTTCACTAAGTGATGGTAAGTTTGTAGTCTGAAAACGCTAGTGTCCGTCTCTGAAATTCATACGTGTTCCGCTGCATCGGGGCGAATGGGGCAAACAAAACAAACTGAAGCCAGTACCTGCTCTGTGGGAACTTGGAAGCTGGTTTAGGAGGCAATAGAAACGAAAGGTCTAAGTGATGTTTCTGAAAGAATGTTGGGCAAAATGCAGAAATGAATGGCACAGATAGATGTCATAAAAGCAGTAAAGGCCAGGAAAGTGCTCCCTAGAGGTTATGACTAAAACTCGATGGGCTAGATGGGCCAAGAGTTGAAAATAAAAACAGAAGTGTAAAATAATTGCTTGAGTAATTGAATTGAAAATGAAACTTGAGGTATAGGTAAACAGGAGAATATTGGTAATGCTATGCCTGTTTCTCAGATCTCCTCCATATAATATGGTAGTTCCTGCCCAGTGGGATCATGGCATGCTTTGAACATGGCGCGTAAAACATCAATTCACTTTAGTACCCACTTTTCTGAAACCAGTTTTGCTCAAGTTTAGATTGTGTTGCAAATCTAAGACGCTCACTTCAGTGTCACTGTTGTTCTAAGGAATTTACTGATTGGAGGTGATCATTCCTACCCATCTGCCACTTGACAAAAATAACAAGCAGAAGCAGAATGGCAACAAAGATGTTGGCACCTGCTCTATAAACAGGTGTCCTTTTCTGCAAGAAGGGCCCCTCAGACCTGTTCTGCCTTCGTCAGCCCCTCCCGACTCATGCCTTCAACCATGTCATCGGCTTCATTGTCAGTTCCGCACCCCTAGTCCTGTCCTCTGTTCGCCCATCTACACGCCTGCCTGTCATCCGTCACTGTCAGCACCGCCTCATAAGCCACCGCCTGGTTTGGGCTGGACCGAAACCTTTCTCATCACCTGCCTTTATCTGAGCTGCTTTTATCTGCGAATGGTTACCTCTCAGGAGCTTTCCTATGGGCAGCAACTAAGAAACGCAGGCATTATTGGCATCTCTACACAATTCCATTTGCCTCTCCTACTTGCTTTATTTCCTTTTTTGAGAGAAGACTTTGAAACATTTTTATTAAAAGCAATGCTTTAATTCCAAAGCTAAGAGATGTTTATTAGTGCAAAATAAAAAAGTACCAATAGATAAAAAGAAGAAAGTAAAAATTGTTTGAAATCCTTCCCAAGTAGTCACTGTTGATATTTGGGTATATAACTTTTCAGACTTTTTTTGTTTTCTTAATGTGTATTTAGAATTTTCCTCTTCCTGTAAGCAAAAATTAATAAAAACATATTGTCTTATTGCTCATATTTTCTATTTAATAATGTAAATATTTGCTCACCATTAAACCTGTTGTTTTTTAACCCATTTTTTCCCTCTTAACAACACTGTGAGTGACTTTTCATGTCATTAAACTTTCTTTCATAACAACCTTTGTAAAGCCCATATTTATATTTCATCAAATAGGTAGTTTTTTGTTTTTTTTTTTTTTTTAGTTTGGTTCTTTTAACCAATTCCCCTTAGTTAGTCATTAGTTTGTTCTTAATATTCCAATTTAAAATTCAAAATTTAAATTAAGTTCTTTGCAATAGCCATTTTTGAATTATGAAGGTAATGCAGGTGCGTTCACCTTATTACAAAACTGAGCACAACAAGACTGAGAGTTGCTATGGTTTTACCACCATTCCCGCCTCTCACCACTGTCCACCATCATTATTGGTCTGGTCGCTTCCTCAGTATTTTATTAAATTTTCCAATATTTAAAACTGCTCATCTTTTATGAAATAATTTTATAGAATTGCTTTGTCCCCCTAAAACCAGTTTTCCTTTTTATCTTCTGTGACATTAGCTTTTCATGTATGTCCTGATCTCATTTTCTCCCCTTGGCTGCTGATAGAAAAAGCAGCAGTGGGGTTCTCTCTCACTGGGGGATAGAGATTGAGTCCACCTGGGTCCAGGCTCAGTAGCCCGCAGGGGAGTGAGTGGTATTGAGAGCCACAAGTCAGAGAGAGGAATTTGTGGAGATTCCACGGATGTCAGGACTAATCAACAAGTTAAATTGCCAGGCACCCTGCCAACAGCTTAGCTTTCTCTGGAGCAAGAGCTGAGAATTCATTTGGGGATGCAGTTTCTGAGGTTTCCAAGGGGAGGACCTTAGTTTAAAGGAAGGGTAGCTGCGGGTCACGCACACCTCGAAGAAATTCAGAAGTGTGAGAAAGCAGTGCACCGCGGTGGTAAAGAAATTGTCCTTGTGAGCAGCAAGCATGCCTGGGTTGAATACCAGCTTGACCACTTGTTAGGGCTGACGAAGACAACTTTCCTGTGTCTGTTTTCTTATTTGTAAAATAGCGATAGTAATACATTTCTTGTGGTATTGTTAGAAGGTTTAGATGCATGGGAAGAACAGTGCCTGGTGCATGGTAAGCATTGGATATATCAGAAGTTGGAGAAATACAAGAGGAACAACCAGAACTCTGAATCAGGTCTTGGCTAAATAAAGGATGCTGGTTTACAGGGACTGGCTACAAAGTAACACATGCACTCTTGTCTCCTAAATTCCACAAGACACAGAAGTTTATTTAATGACCTTGCTGTTTGTGGTCTGTACTCTGGGCCTCATATCTCTATTGAAGTAACTGGGACTCAGTCAGGAATCCCGGCTCTGACTCTAGACGGTGACCCAGGCCATTTCTGGGTCAAAGCCCCGAGCCCTGCCTTGCCTTATCTGAGTTCGCCACAGTTTTAGCAGACGCGAGGTTACCTCTGGGAGGCTGGCAGAGCTTACTGTTTCTTGAGATTCAAGAATTTTGGTGAGGATTATAGAATTTTCAGTTTTAAGCTTATGGAATTTATAGTTTTAAGATTATAGAATTTTACTGTTTTAAGTTTAACAACAGTCGATAAGAGAGGAGCTCTGGTTTTTTGAACAAATGATGAGATCCCTGGCATGTCACTGGAGATCTTTTTAAATTAAGCATATGATTTATTAAATGGGCCATTGTCTTCTACCTCTCATTATTCTCAAAAGTAGTGATCTATGTACCTGTTTCTCCTGACAAATACCGCACCGTCCCCATCGTGACCTCGGTTATCTCATCTCTGGTCGTCTGGATCTCGGGCCCTTGTGGGTGTTCTGCGGCAGCTTCTTGCTTAGATGGACCGCATCCCAGTGATTTCTCAGTGGACGAGGCGGGACCTGAGACAACCCCGGGGGCTACTTTCCGAGGACAGTTTCAGGCCCGTGGCAGATTTTTCATTTTAGGAACTTCAAGCACACTCTCAGCGAGCTGCTGTTCCTATGTTGTTGAAGTGAAAGAACTCTTAACTCATTGGAAATTCCGGGACTGTTCAATTTGTATTAAGTCTGTAGAAAGGACCTAGGAGTGATTGTGTCCCGCAGTATAATTTTACTTTGCAATTCATTCTCTTCCCACTTGAACTCTCCAGAATAGAAACCCATGAATAGCAAGTCACCAGGAGGCATGAATAATCCAGCTGGTTTTCCGCGAATGAGTAACTCTAAGTTTGAAGGTCTTAGCTCCTGTGGGTATTCAGTGGACATCAGTGCTTTATGGAGCCTGAGTGAACTTGGATTATAAATATCTGATCTCATTTTTAATTGACTACTTTTCTGAGCTTCTTTGGTCGTCAATCTTTTGCAGGCCCTCCTGTTCTAGTTACTTTGGCTGGTGGGAAAAAGAGAAAGAATGTACACCCATCTTATCTGTATAGAAACAATGTCAAGTCATAGAGGGCCTGAGGTCATATCCCTGTTTACCCCATAGAAAATGATCCGAGCAGCCTAGAGACTGGGGTAATTCCTCTTGGCTCTGTACACAGTTAGAGGGCAGGCTGTATGCTCTGGATAGGCTTAGTTACACATGGCAACCTCAGGATTCTGTTGGAGACTTGGAGAACCCGGCTCTTACTGCCTTCTGTAGTCAGCGGCGTCAGAGGCCAAGGAACATTGCCTAGGTTTCCTTAAGACAGCTTTTCACAAGGTGAAATCACCTGTAGCTGTGATGAGTGCAGAAGTGGAATTACTACCTGAAGCCTGCTTGTTCCTTCATGAGATAGTCATCTAACAAGCTCAGGCTTGCAAAGGATCACGAAGGAAATTGGCATCCATTTTGTTTATTTTTTTAATCATAAAAAAATGAAGCGTGGTCAATTTACAGTGTCATGTTTCAGGTGTAGAGCAAAGTCATTCAGTTGAACATATACATGTATCTATTCTTTTTTAGATTCTTTTCCCATGTAGGTAATTATAAAGTACTGAGTATAGTTCCCTGTGCTATATATCAGCCTCTTGCTGTTTATTCGTTTTCTATGTTGAAGTGTGCACCTGTTAATCACAGATTCCTTATTTATCTCTCCTTTCCCATTTGGTAGCCATAAGTTTGCTTTCTATGTCTGTGAATCTGTTTCTATTTTGTAAGTAAGTTCGTTTATATAATTTTTATAGATTCTACGTAGAAGTCATATCATATGATATTTGTCTTTCTCAGACTAACCTGGCGTCAGTTTTAGGTGGAGTAACTTTTGGATCTATCCTTTGGGGAGTTTACCTTAAATTTCAAAAACTATATCTTGGAGCCAGTTAGACAGTATATCCATTGATGAAGTATCTATTACTGTTCTTTATTTGTTTTAGCCAGTTGTTAATTTTTGTCTCTTTTGAACATGGAAAATATGTTGATTACAAAAAAAAAAAAATCATAAGTGGAGAATTTTAATACCAATTACAGCAGTAAAAATATAATTTATGATTATGAATTTATAACTGTTATGAGATTACTGAGTTCCCTGCATTCACTGCCTTGACAAGTCACATAATATATGTTCATATATTTTAACATATGTCAGAACTGTAGTTGTGGGCTACAGTTTTGCTTTATTTGAATTAATTTGTATCGACTTTTATTTGAATATATGTCATATATGTCAAATAAATATTGACATATATTCACATGTTCTCCTAAGAGTGTAGAATCTGCCATGGCAAGATTTGAACGGTTTTGTGAATTAGTTAGATTGTACAAAATCAAGAACCTCAAACTGAGTGTAGCTCTTAATGTTTCATTCAAGCACATTTGTAACTGTACTTACTGATGATATAGTTAAATAGGAAATTTAAAGCAGTGAGCAAGTTCCAGTGAGGTCAGAAGGGCGCTGGAAAGGCTTGTTGCTTGGCAGAATGTGTGTTCCCCTTTGTCCTGGGCTGGAGCCGCCACTGCAAGATACATATGTAAAAGGTTTTAAAAAAGAGCCTCTGCGATTTAGTTTCTTTCGTTTTAGATGACAGAATAGGAATCCCGTTTTGGAAGCTGGTGTATCATCTTTTCCACATGTGGAGACAAGGGGAACACTTGGAGAAATGTGATAAACTTGATATTTTAATTCTCTTAGCAAAAGTGTGCAAACTGCAGAAACATGTCAATGTAAAAACTGTAGGTATTATTGTAAACATATGTTTTACACATATATTTGTGTGCTTGTGCAAAAGAAAAGCCTGGGCTTACCAGCGATTTTTACTTCGGTTTAGTAATATAGGTCATTGGTTTTGAATAGAAAATTTCCAGAGATAACATACTATTAAAATTGTTGCACACAGCCTTTCTCCTTCTTTTGTTTCCCTTTCTCCCTTCCTCCCCCTTCTTTCCTTGTTTCTTTCCACTTGACATTTTGCTCTGTGTTTTCATTCTCCCAATTTTCTCCTGCCTGTCTCCTGCCAGTCTCTGTGGGACCCTCTCATATATCCCCTCTACCTTTCTTTTTCTGGTTTCATTTTCCACATTCTTTGGTCTCTGAAGTCCTCTTGCCCACTCTGATCTTCTGCCTCCAGGCACCTGCTCTCAGGCACTGTGTAATTTAGAGTTGCATGTGGAAGATCTCAGGTGGACAAAAAGCTTCCTCTTGGCTCGGGAGAAGAACCCGTCTAGCCGGGCCCCAAGCAGTGGTCTGGCAGTCAGCCAGGTAGAGCCGGCTTGTCATAACTCCAGACCTGGCCTTCTGGATCCTTGAATGTGCCCATTTTCTTAATTATAACTCAAGAATGTACTTTCTAGAACCTTTTGTTTTCTCTATCGGTCAGTTCTGTATGGGCTACTGGTTTCTAATTGATGACTTCTTGGTTAAAGGAATGTTTGATCGTTTTTTATTAGTGTTGGTGAAAGATGATAATTCTATGTATGAGTGCTTTGCCTTTTTGAAAACTACCTTCTCTTCTCCCTCAGAAGGGCAGCTACTTTAGCTGGGGATTTTTTTTTTTTTTTTCTTTTTGATGGGATGAAGTACTCTTAATCCCTCAGTGACCTAGCTGTATCTGGGTAGGTCTCTAAGCCCACATGCTTTACTTTCTTCCCCTTAAGATTCTGTGATTGAACTCAGTAGTAGCTGTGGGTGCAGATGCTGGTGGCATGGAAATTCTTGCTGGTGACATCACCTGCCGAGACTGTGGGCACAGCGCCAGGATATTGATCTGCTGGGCTTTGAGTCAGGCAGGAAATCCTGTGCAATTCCTGCTCAACGTTAACCAAATGGGAGCAGCTCTGAATGGTTTCATTCTTTTGGCCAGTCTCCTCCCTTATTAAAATGTATGAAGAAGCCTTTTTAGCCATGAATTCTTGCTGACAGGCTGGCCCAGTGTCAGCACGGTAGATAAGGCTGAGAACATCCCGCGATATGTGTGGTGACAACAAGCATGTGGAGATTTGGTGCAGACCTGGCGTTAGAAGGGATCATCATTAGTGACAGTCACCCGACCTTAGAAGTAAGGTGTCTTCATGCAAAACTGGGGGTCCCCTATCCCTGATAATATCATGATTAAGAGCGGGAGCCCTTGAGTTGGTACGCCTGGATGAGGATCCTGGCCTTCCTATCTGTTAGTTGTGTGATCTGGAATCCTAAGTCATAGTTGTTATTACTGTCTGTGAAATGGGCATAAGAATAGTATTGGCTTTTTAGAGTTTTTCTGAGGATTCGGTGATCATAGGGATATAAAATACTTGGCATATTTCCTGGCAGTCAGTAAATGTTGATTTTACTATTGACTTAGGACTCTTTCTATGCTATTGTACTGCTCTCTATAATCTTTTCGAACAACCAGATTGAAGGCAGTAACATATAGGTGTCTTTATTTCCCTGACCCCACCATGTAAAGACCTGTATACCAGCGGTCTTCACACTGGGGTACACATCACATGCCTGCATTCAGCAAGACCAGGCGAGGTGGTGGGCAGGAGTAGTTGTAAGGGGGACCATTTTCCAGATCCTTAATTCCTAGGCATTCTTTTCTCTAAAACTGAGAGTGTATCTGCAGTTAAAGTGTGACACCACATTTTGTTGTCCAATTTCCACTTTTCACAGTTACCCTTTTGCCATTTTTCTAAAGAAAGCCCATCTCAAATCTTACTTGGTGTTTGGTGCCCTGTGTCAGCATGTTAAATCACAGCACAAAATAAAATGGGGTCAATTTGAAATATTGGTTTCAGCAAAGCCTCCTTGAATGAAGCCACCATACACCCCCACCCCCGTCTCACTCAGAGCTGCATTCTCAGTAAAATTTTACTTTTAGTGCTTAATGCATTGAAATTAGAAATAATTGCATCATTTTGATTATGGATTATTAATGGTGTTTGTAGTGATTATACAGTCCAGAAGATTCTTTTTATACTTAAAGCTCATTGATCACAAGAAATTTTAGAAAATTAAATGTAGAAACCTATGCCCTAAATATGCTAGAGTGATGAATTAAATACTCTGACACAGAATTATATCAGGAAATTTGGAGGGAAAATTGACATAGAAATGGGTTTTCAAGGAGAAAGAAGAAGAATGTAAAATCTCCATATGTTTTAAATGGATGATGGTGGATTTTGTCATCATGGTTTTTATATTCCACTAGATACATTTAAAAGAATATGATAACACATGGTTAAAATGTCTAGATTTACAATTAATAGGAAGATATGTCTTTAAGATTCTTTAAATTTTGGATGAAAATTTGAAATGTCAACATAAAATGGGTCTAAGGGAACATGGTTTTTTAGTTTTTTTGGGAAGTAGATAGCAAATCGTTTGAAGACCTGTGTTACATCTTATTGCTATTGCTTTTTCACACGAGGGGAGGACTTTCTCCTTTTTTGCTGCTCTTCTGTCAAGTTCAGGATCTAATTGGTTGGTATTGGGTGCATGCCTTACTTTTCGTTAATTAAACTTTAACTGAAAAGCATGAATGTCTGTCACGTGCTGGACTCAGGGCCAGGTATATTAGAAGAGACTCCAGGTCCTGCCTTCATGGGGTTCGTAATTCAACCTCTGTTCTGAGTTAGAGACTGAATTTTGGTAGGAACTGCAGCAATCAAGTATAAGTGTGTGGCAGTTGAGATAGGGACTTCGGAATTCAACCAGGGACACAATTGCATTATTCCCAGTATGGGGCTGGCATTCTTGGCTCTTGGAGGTACTCTTGCTTCATCAAAGAATATCAGATTAACATCCTTATTTGTCAAAATTCAATATACCCAAAAACCTGTTGAAATTGGGCCAAGAGGCCTGTGTTTTCTTGTTTGATTGGGTTTTTGTAAAGCGCATTGGTGTTCCACTGAGTTCCTGTTTTCACAGAGTGTTCACATAGTGTTAAAATTGCACTTTCAATGTAATAAGGACACCATATTACCGACCAGGGTTTCTGAGCAGTAAACTCTTAGGGCAGTGGCTTCCTTTCTTTTATTGTCAGGGACTTCTTCACTTATGAATTGGGAGATTAATTTTGTAAGTGTTTTAGGAATAGCCAGAACTAAGACCAGAACAAATTAACTCAAACCCATTGGGTAGTGCTCTAGACACTTTTCATTCCTTTAATGTTGTACTATTCTAATTTATTAATGTGATTAAATGTCATCTGAGGAATATGAGACTCAAAATTAATATGTACTGAATTCAGCATTTTGCAGTTAATTCATATTTGAAGGGCATAGGATTATGCCTTACATAATAAAGAAGTTGTTTATGAAAGTAAATGAACTCAACTTTATTTTGCTTTTTACTCTAGGTGAAAAGAAATGGATTATCTCAGACAGTTAGCCAGGAGGAAAGAAAGCGGCAAGAGGTATTTTTTTGAATTTTAATTAATTTATTTGGCTGTGTTGGATCTTAGTTGCAGCTTGTGGAATCTAGTTCCCTGACTAGGAACTGAACCCGGGTCCCCTGCATAGAGAGCACAGAGTCTTACTGAACCCCCAGGGAAGTTCCAAAAGATATATTTTCCACCAAGCAGATTCTTTAGGATTCTTGGGGTGCCTGTTTTGTTGAGCATTTTCCTTTGACAGTGTATTCATTTTCTTTCTTTTTTTTTTTTTTACAAAAGCATTATGTGATTATTGTCAAATAAAATTACATGTAGATTCCCAAAAAAGAAAATTTAAAATATCCAATGTCATTTTAATTTAACAAAACATCTAGTCCCTGGTGGCTCAGACTGTAAAGAATCTGCCTGCAATGCAGGAGACCCAGGTTCAATCCCTGGGTCAGGAAGATCCCCTGGAGAAGGGAATGGCTACCCACTCCAGTATTCTTTCCTGGAGAGTCCCATGAACAGAGGACCCTGCAGTCCATGGGATTGCAAAGAGTTGGACATGACTGAGCGATTAAGCAAACAAAAACTAAAAACAAAATGTCATTTTAACTTAAGAAAGCACCTAGTCCAGGTATAATATTTACACTGGAAGAAATATGTTGAAAAATGGAAAAGACATTAATTAGATTCTGGAACTGAAAAAGGATGATAGTGGAAAAACTCTGAACCCTCTTTGCAAGAGTTCTAGAAATCTAAAATTATACCCAAACGCAAGTTTGCTTAATAAAAAATAGAACAGATAGCAATAGTTTCATAAGTTGAAATTTAGTAAATGCAGCTTAAGAAAATTGCTCATTGTAACAATATTTTGAAGTTCTCAAAGCACTTTCTTTCTGTCTTATGCATATGAGTTTGGAGATAAATAAGCTTAGGCATATACATGCATATAAATAAATTCCATAGAGGACATGAAGTACCCCTTTCTTATTTCATTGGCTTGCAGTGACACAAAAATATAAGGGTGAATTATAGGATTATTTAAAAAAAATCAAAATAGTGTATAACATTGGTGCATACATCACAGAGAATTTAAAAAATTATTGCATTTATAATTTTTCTAATTTTTATAAAGAAAATATGACTTTCAATAAAATAGAAGTCTTACATTCTCCTCCTTTCATTCCTTTCCTCTCCTCCCAGGAGATAACTATAATTATGGATCGATGTGTATCCATCTGTTCATGTATTACATCTATTTATGTACATATGTTTGTGCCTATTAAGATGTAGATAGATGATATGATTCTGAACGTGTGTTTTGGTTGACTGCTTTTTACATTTAACATTGTTTTTGAGATTTTTCCATGTAAAGACATATTAACCTAGGTCATTTATTCAAACCACTATATAGTATTCCATTCCATAAATACTTCTAAAGAAAGTATGTTCTCCTAATGATGGACAGTAGGTGGTTTTTTTTTTTTTTTTTTAACTGTTAACATTATGGCATAAACAGCTCAAGAGCTTCTCCAGGGTCCTGATCCCACTGGAATGTTTCTTCTCTTTTAAATCTATTCCATTTCCCTTACATTTTGAGAATATTTATTCATATTTGTGATATAAAAATTTAATGATAGCAAATCTACTTATGATTTATTTCTGTTCTTATACAGATATTTAACAGGTCTAATGTGGTCTTCCTCCAGTAACTGATGTTTCTATTGCAGGATGTTTTAAGTTATTACATTAAGCGTATTATGTTAAACTACCACGTACTCATCTTTTCTTTTATTCTGTATGGTTTATCATATCATTTTGTTTGAATCTTCACATTTCGGATTTGATTACAAAAACGTCTACTTTGAAATGTTTTTAATCATTCCAAGGCACCATATCCATCAACAACCCGAAATCCATTATTTTTGGTCAGGAAGAGTGAACTCTCTTTAGTCTGTATTATATTTCCTGGGGATAATTTTATTAATTGAATAGAATCACACAAGATACAAGTTAAATGAAACTCTTATTAACGTCCTTGTCTTTACCTCTAATGACATAATCATTAGATGGTTAAATCACTTACAGTCCCTGGAACACAACCAAGGCTAGATCAGCACGTTGAAGTCAGACTTACCTAAATGATTGTGGATGCTAAGAATAGAGGTGAACAATGAGCTTAGCCCCACCGACCCGATTTACCGAGTGTTACAGAGTGTGGCCCACCTGCCTGCAGCGGGGCTCCCACCTGACCTCAGCTGGAGCATTGGATCTTACAAGGAGACCCTTCTGGGCCCCTCCGGGCCAGGCTAAGGGGAGGAGCCCTGGAGGCCACGGGGATGATGCTCTGTTATTAGGGACGATCTCCAGGAAGGATGGGACTCTCAAGCCCGCAAGGATGTTCACCACGCCTCCCTGAGGAGGAATTCTCTCTGCCTGGCCGTTCTAGGAGAATCTGATGTTGTTAAGGCCGGAGATGAATTCCTTACACAGGGCGCTGGTATCTCTCCACATACGTGGGCTGGCTTTTCGTTGTTAATGAAGGCTTATCAGCTGAACCGCCTCTGTGTGCCTGACACCAAGAGTTTCTGCTGAGGGTCCTTCACTCCTTCTTGAGACAGTGAGGAGAGCAGAAAGGGTGACTTATTGCACAGAATTACTTTCGATTGTATGAGTTTATATAAAAGAATTCCTGTGGCTGATAAGAACCTTTTGAGGGTAGGTCCAGTCATGCTCCTTAATACACCCAGAATATTTGCTCATATTAACCACAGATTAGTTGAAGTAAAACACTGGGAGACAAAGGACCCACAGGGGAGGGAAGAAATGGGTTTGTGAGAAATTGTCTCTGAATCCCAAGGGAGGTCCATAAATCTTCACTGTCCCAGAACAGCATGCTTTGAAATCAGGGTGGAGGAGGTGACCCCAAAGGTTAATGAATGTCACCCTGAGGTTTTATGACCTGCCCTAGCTTCCGCCCGGAGATTCTGCCCTCTGGCAAAATGTGACCTCAGGATGCCAAATGCTTTTGTTTTTTCCTAGTTGCACTCTAGGCAGTGACTCTGCTTCTCAAAATTTGGGTATATGTGCCTTATATAAAGACAGTAGTTTGGTAATGTACTTTTTTTTAATACTTACAGTTTTGCATTTTTAAAGATACTGTTATTCTTATAGCAGAATTATGAGAGCTCAATTTAATTCTTTAATTGAAAGAATTAATAACTCATTTCTTCTTCCTTCTTATCAGGCTATTTTTGAAGTCATATCCTCTGAACACTCATATTTACTCAGTTTGGAGATCTTGATACGAATGTTTAAAAATTCTAAAGCGCTGAGTGATACGATGACGAAGACCGAGAGTCACCATCTTTTCTCCAATATTACAGATGTCTGCGAGGCCAGCAAAAAGTAAGTTCGCTTTCATTGGCCTTTAGATATCCCTTACTAGGAGAAGGCAATGGCACCCCACTCCAGTCCTCTTGCCTGGAAAATCCCATGGACGGAGGAGCCTGGTGGACTGCAGTCCGTGGTGTCGCTAAGAGTCAGACACAACTGAGCGACCTCACTTTCACTTTTCACTTTCCTGCATTGGAGAAGGAAATGGCAACCCACTCCAGGGTTCTTGCCTGGAGAATCCCAGGGACGGGGGAGCCTGGCGGGCTGCCGTCTATGGGGTCACACAGAGTCGGACACGACTGAAGCGACTCAGCAGCAGCAGCGTCCCTTGCTAACAAACACTTGGGCCCTCTAAACAGGAGCGGTGTGGGGCCTCTCATTTGTTCATCTGGCTTTTATCTTTGTCCCTTGAGGTAAATTTTAAGGTCTGTTTCAAGTTGCTGTTGTGTAAATAGATGCTAAGTGTGTAGTGAATTGACACAGCAGACGTTTGTATCTGAGGTCCCCGGATTCCTTGTTTTTCTCCCTACTTCCCCTTTATCCCTTTTATTTTTCCTCTTTAATTATGCCAGTAATGTAACAACATTTAGTTGGAAAAGAAAAAAAAGTAACTCATGATCATAACATTTAAAAACAAAAATTATATTTTCACATTCTCGCTTTTTAAGATATGTATATATTATTTTTAAAGTGAGGTCGTGGTGTCTGTAATGATTTCTGTAGGTTTTCCCTGCTTCACTTTCCATAAGCACTGTTAGGAGAGCTTTCATTATTGTTATATTTTTACTGTACCTCCGTCCTGAACTCTTCTGTCCAGAGGGAACTCCGTAGCCTGTCCTGGAGCCTTGAGCAGCAGTGTACTAAATTGAGTGTGCAAAGTTGCTGTTTTGGGTGGTCAGAATGGTTCAAATATTGGCAGTTTTTATGGTTGAGTCAAAGGTGGGTTTTTCATTCAACTCGTGAAGCTTATGCTTCAAGGCTGCTTACTTTGCAAGGGCATCTTTTGCGATAGTGCCTGATTTCTTCTTAGAGGGCCTCCGAATTGTATAGTCTTCAGGGCCCACAAAGACTGGACCTGCCTCGGGGTGAATACCCTTTGTGAATCTGGACGTTGTTCATTTGTCGCTTTAGGGCAGAGCCAGGTAGGCGGTGATGGTAATGCGGACGTACCCCTGGCCCCGGCTCTGTGTGCAGGTATAATAGATTTTCCTTTTCAACTACAGAATCGAATGTCCCGTGATGAACAGGTTGGTGTGTGAGTTTGGGCGACTGCAGAGATGGGATTCGTGGTCAGATCAGTGAGTGCTCCTAGTATTTTATGCTAGTTACACAACTCCTGAAGCAGATTCTGCCACAAGAAAAGATCTTGGCAATCTTGTGTCTGACGTGGATACTTAAAAATTCATGTTCCGAGGACCTGTTGAACCTTAGAGAAGAGAGGCCTGTGGTTTGCAGGTGGTGACATGCACCGCAGCTTGAAAAGTCCTTTTTTAGAACCTGAGTCGTTGCTTGTGTTCAGCCCATTGCTTTTTGGGGGGCACCCTTCTTGCCCATTTTGTTAAGAGAAGTGAAAGATCTTTCTCCTCTTAGTGAAGAGACCAAGACAAGAGCCTTAGATGGTGTGTCCTGGTTCGACAGGTGTTCAGATTTCAAAATGAGTCTCTTTCATTTTAACTTGTACTTTGGTCTAACTATGACGATAAATCCCTATATTAGTTATATTGCTACACAGAATTATTACTGTTTTGATAACTATAGCTTGTAAGTTATAATTTTAATTAGAATTTATTTTCTGAAAACCACAGTGCACGTTTTTACTCCTCTTCGGAACTGTTCTTTGAGTTGTGTGGCCATGAGTCCACTTCTCCCAGCCTGTCAATGGTTCTTGAGAAAGCTGCTGGTCAGTTCTGATTGATGAGTAACAGCAGTTCTTGAACAGAGGATGTTTTGGGTCCCAGAGTCTTTGGGCCTCGATAGCACTGCTCGTGTATCAGAGATGATTCAGAAGGAGCCTGGGGCCTAGCAGGTAGTAGGTTAGGCTTGAGAAGGTTTCTAAACCTCTGCAACTTAGCTATAAAATGGAGACTAAAATAATGCATAATTGGTTAACCCTGAAATAAGTCATTTCAATTACAGATGAACATTTTATTATTTTAATTTCCCTGACAAAATTTAAATCTCTTATGATTTTATCTAAATGTTTTGATTTTGATAGTAACTTATAATAGGCTATTCTGGATGGTTTTTTTTTTTTGTCTATTTTTCATTTTTAAAACAAAAACATCTCAACCTCCATTAAATGATAAAAAGAAACATCTTTATCCTTTACATTTTTTGTTCTGTTTTTATTTGAAATGCAGTGTTTTAGTTTGGAGAGATGCTTACCTATGTAATTTAATCTCTTGTTATATATTTCAACTAAGAATGGTTAGCTTCTACATGGTAATCCTATGTCTGTATCATAATAACTTACATTACAAAAGTTTAAGTTTGAAACACTCATTTTAGATACAGTGTTTTTTTTTTTTTTAATTTATTTTTATTTTTTTGTCTGGCTGTGCTGAGTCCCTGGTGGGTAAGACAGTAAAGCGTATGCCTGCAATGTGGGAGACCTGGGTTTGATCCCTGTTTCGGGAAGATCCCCTGCACAAGGAAATGGCAACCCACTACAGTACTCTTGCCTGGAAAATTCCATGGACAGAGGAGCCTGGTAGGCTACAGTCCATGGGATTGCAAGGAGTCGGACACGACTGAGCAATTTCACTTGTGCTGAGTCTTATTTGTGGCGTACGGGATCTTTAGTTGCAGCATGTGAACTTTTGTTCCCTGACCAGGGGTTGAACCTCGGCCCCCTGCATTGGGAATGCAGAATTGTAGCCACTGGACCCACCAGGGAAGTCTTAAATATGGCCTTTTTAAAATTCAAAGTGCTCAGGAGACTTACAAAACCTATTTCATTATGTAATTAATGCCTGCTTGTTGAATTTCCAGCATCCGGGCCCCAAGAGTGACTCGTTGTGTGACCCATGAAAGAGTTTCCAGTCTTAAGAAACCATAAAATTTTCATTTTTTTCCTTAAATAAACAAATGGACAGTGTCTAAACTGATTAGACTGTGTGTTATTATTAAGTGTGGCATAATCAAGACTGTCTGCATTGCTTTACTTTTATCTGATGAAAAATTGTAGCTCTAGGTGACGGGCTATTTAGTGGAGGCTAAGATCATTGCATGCTCAGCGTTTGACTCAATAGTGTGATGTCTGGTCCTCCTCATAATTGCTTGAATTTTTCACTGTTTGTCAGTAAGTGTCACCAAGAAGCCCTTCTGTGTAAGATGACGTTACATGAAGACAGGCAAGGACAAGACCATTCTGATTCTGGGTGTGTACATTTGTCAGTGGATATTCCTACTGAATTTTCTATGAAGAATTGTTCATTTCCGTCAATACATGTGGAGGCTCTTATTCTGCCGGATGCCTGGGATCTAGAGCGTTTCGGCTAGGAAGCATCTGCCCTGGGCTCTTGGTCCTCACTGGTCAGTGGTTTCCAGGAGAGCTTCCCCAGTGTGCGTGCAGAGGCTTCCTCGCGTAGGGCGCTTCCCCCAGGTGGGCAGATTTAGTCAAGCTGAAGGTTGTGGACCTAGAGCCCCTGGTGAGAATCAGAGAGGAGGAGGAGACAAGATGGTGAAGGCTTTTGTGTTCCTGCTGAGGACTTTTTTCTGTTTCCTGAAGGCTGGGTGGGCACAATGAGCACTTAAGTTGGGAAGTGAACTGGTGACCTGGGAGATGATGGTGGTACAGTGTTTACATTAGAGAGGAGGTGAAGATGGTGAAAAATTTGAGGCCTTTGCAAAACATAGCCAGAGATGATGGGAATCTGATAGCAGTCCTAAGAGGAAGGACTTGAGGGATATTTAGAATTTAAAATCCTGAGAACTTGGTGAGAAAGAGGAAGAGCTTTGTTTGCCTCCCAGTTTCTGCCTCGTTGACCTTGAATGATGGTTTTATTAGTCAGGGTGTAAGAAAAGCAGGTTGGGACTTTTTGAGGGAGATAAGGGGATTCAATTTGGGGTAAGCTCAAAATAACTGTGGAGGATGAGGGCAAGATGTCTAGTTGAAAGGAGAAAAAGGTTAGAAATCCAGGAAAATCTTGACACAAGATGTAGATTTGAGTTGTGTACATTCTTGGCACTGTGGGTTTAAATGAGATACTAGAGCTTGTAGCGTTGGTTTTGAATTGGTGGTGCTCCTTGTGTTTGCCTCCTTGGGGCATTCAGAATGTATTTTTGCTTGCTCCAGTGACCGTGGGACTGTGCTGGCATTAGTAGATGGAGGCTGAAAGTGCCAGACATGTTAGTAGGACTGCCCCCAGACAAGCATCAATTGTCCCACCCAAATACTAGTTGTGTCCTCCTTGAGAAGCATGGATAGAGAAAAAGAAAGCCATGGTCAGAATTTCGGCCCAGAAACATTGAAGGAACCTGGAGGGTGGGGCAGAATTGAAGCAGATAGGGTAAGAAGCACTGCATGGACCTTTCTCAAGCCCCTTGACTGTGGAGAACTCGCCCTTCTCTTTAATGCCTACCTGTCACCCCTGTATCTGCCATAGGCCAGGCAGCTGTTTGCTTTGTAACCTTATTTTTTATTTTTATTTTTTGTAACCTTCTTTATTTTATTTTATTTTTTATTTTTTGTAACCTTCTTTAAAGGCATGCACGGGGAGGCAGTTGGAACCCCACTGGTCTTATGTTTGACCCCTCCTGCAAGAGTGTGACTTTTTTCTTTTTCTTGGATGATTAGAGCTCAATCCTGTCCCGGTGTGTCCTTGGTCAGTGCTAAGGCAGAGTCTTTGACCTTCCAGCTGTGGACCTACTTCCTTCTACCTGTGACTGCCCGTTTCCCTCTGCTTAGATGCATGAAATCTCCCTGGATTCATGGTCTCTCTGTCTTTTGGGGCCCAAAGGTGTCCTAAAACCCTAAACATCCCATGAAAAAATGTAGTACTGGATAACTTTTGTTTAGAAATGAATACTTAATTCATTATTAAACATCACATGTAGTATATACTTTGTCTGTTTGTGTACATCCTTATCCTCTGGAGGGGGAAATGGCAACCCGGAGAGGAGTATTCTGGCCTGGAGAATTCCATGGACAGGAATTCTGGCAGCTACAGTCCATGGGATTGCAGAGTTGGACATGACTAAGCAACTTAACACTTTCAACTTTTTTGATTTTTTTGGGGGGAGGGATTTTGCTTTCACGTATCTGTTCATTTAGAATAATTTATAGATAGATGCCATATTAGTAGAGACCACGTATGATTAATTTACATGAATTTGGGACAGAATATGATCTTAATTCCACTTGTTTTTAAGTTTAAGCTCTATTGATGGTGAAAGACTGATACTATCAGAAAAGGAAATTGCCTTTTGTGTAAGACTAAATTATTAACCCCACTGCTATGGGGTTAAGGTCTAAGTAAGGTCTTCTGTATTAAAAAGTTTTCTGCGCAATGAAGACTAGATAAAACTCTCTTTGATTTTTTTTATAACACAATATGTTTTCAATCTTAATTCTGAGTTTTCATTCTAAATGTCTAGGTTATGCTAACAATATTTCATTTGCATTTTTCAATAATAGTATATACTATTATTTGTAACTTATAAAAATATGCTGCTAAAGAACTTTGAGGCATGCTTGTTTTTCTTGTTCTCATTACAAAGCTAAAACATTGGTATTTCTTTGGGAAGTAATTGAAAGCTAAAACTATGCTGTCTTCAATTTCTGCCGAGTAAAATAAAAATATCCATCAATGTGCTTTTGTGTCCTGAGGAACTGAATTTGTTCCCAACATATAATGAGCAGCTAATGCCAGATTCTCCAGTTTCTGCTTTGTGTGGAGAAGTAAATTACAGTAATAGTAAACAGACAAAATGGGGCTCACCCAGAACTTGCTTCTCCAGGAGATTCCTTTCTCTAATTTTAATCGGATTCTGTTAAAATTAAAATATCATGGAATCCTGGATACTGTTAAATGCATGTTTCAATATTATTTTATAAAATGACTTTATTATACAGAAAGTGACATTTTACTGGAGCAACAGCACAATGTATCTATATTGTACAGTGTTTTCTCTATTTGGTAATTAAAATTGTCAACCTGAAGGCATCGATAGTAAACTATCAAAAGTTTTGTAGTATTAGTACTAGCATTTCGTCTTTCCTGACTAGTTCATAAAGCTAAATTTTAAAAGAAAAACATATTAAATTTAACTTGGCCGGAGAGTATGGAATTCCTTACGTTGTAGAACCTGTTTTGTCCTGAAGTAATGGCTGTTGCCATTGTTTTTCATTAGCAAATGTTCTTTGCTTCCACAATATCCAGTATAAGTTTACCAACTTTATTTGGTACCAACTTTACAAAGCTTTTTGGTAACTAAAGCAATTGCCCGATTTCACAGATGTAACAGAAAAACTGTTCTTTCTAAAACCAAACGTCTTTAACTGACATTTGAGACAGTGACATTCAGGTTACTTTTATGATGACTTTTTCTCTAGTCTGAGATGAAACAACAAAGAAATTAATTTGAAATTCCCCTCAAGATCTCTATAATAATGTGGGTATTTTAGTCCACGTTATTCAGCTTTTACCAATAACCAGTGTCTGAAGTAAAAAATAGTCACTTTTTAAGTATCATTTCAAGTAGAGGCATAAAGACAACAAATATTTATGTGTTTTTAACATTTAACTGTTTTTTGCATGGTGAACGGCATGTAGGATCTTAGTTCTTCAAACAGGAATCGAGCCCCCCTGCGGTGGACGCATGGAGTTTTGACCACTGGACTGGCAGGGAGCCCCCAAATATTTTCTTAATAGACCCAGTCCTTTTAGGTAAGACTGAAGAAAAGCAGGGAGGGTATCTAAAATCTTTGTAAAAGTTAATGGGAGGCAGATGACTGAGTAGCCATGTGCTCTAACATTTATTCGCTTCTGATATCCCACTAAAAATGATGGGATAGTCAATGCACAAAGGCACAAAAGCTTTTAAAAAATTAAACAAAACAAAGAAAGAGATGCCAGCAATGAATGATATTTTGAAACCTTAAAAAAAGCACAAAGACTCTCAGTGAGTACTCAGATAATCTGAGAAAGTTTAAATTGGTAGTGAAGAAAGCCAAGAAGGAACCAGATTTAAACCCAGCACCTCTGCAAAGTGCAGGAATTAATGAATTTGGAGTAAAGGTGTGTCTATAAACAAGAGTTTCATCACAGCCTATTTGAGCAGTAGTCAGAGCCCAGATGTGCTTTTTGGCTCCACACCACTGGAGGATAGCTCGCTTCAACCCAGCAGTGGGGCAAAATCGATGAACACTGGACCAAGGGATTCAGGAGACCCAACCCCAGGTGAGGAAGTGGCCGGCATGCAGGAAACAAGGATGTACTGATTGTTGACACCCGAAGGCTTCTGCCCTAACGCTCCTTTTGGAACCCTGCAATCAGGTGTACGTGTTACCTTCACCCTATTCTTGTCAAATGGTGACTGGCATTAATTCAAGTTAAGTAACATTTTATAATTTTCAACTAGAATGTTTATATTCAGATGTGTTCTTATTATTAAGCTTTGTAGGTGCGCACAAATGAAGCCTCCATCTTTAAAGTATATATCCATTTTGGGACTTCACTGGCAGTCCAGCAATTAAGACTCCTGGCTTCCACTGCAGGGGGTCTGGGTTCAATCCCTGGGGAACTAAGATCCCACATGTTGGGGAACTAAGATCTTACATGTCTCGTGGCACAGCCGAAATGTAAAAAAATAAATAAAAATTTATACATATATTGTATATATATAGACATTTCAGTAATATGTTAGGCAAGTACTTATTAACTCTAAATCTTAAGTGTTTCCTGATGTCTAGTGGGGATAATAGTATATCTAACCTCCTTGGGTTGGTATAGAATTAAATGAGATAATACATATAGAGGACTTAGTTTCACACTTGGTAAGCTCTCAAATAGCAGTGATTTTGTTGATATTGTCATTTTGGTCATCTAATCTGGTAATCTGAAATATCTCTAGATTTTGTATTTAGTGACTTTGGTATATATTGTCTGTCTTCTGTGTATTAGCCTCTGACAGCATTGCTCTAGGACTAGGTTAAAGAACAGGTCTTGTTTGGTAAAGATTCTTGGCCAATGGTGTGCATGTTTGTAATTCAAGACGGTTGTGGCGAGCTTTGCAACATGTAGTGATCATCTTTATTTTGACATTGAATGATTTCAAAATAAATGGATTCTTCCCTAATCATAAAGTGTATTAATTATGACTTAGGATTAAAAACTGAGCTATTTGCTTCTTCCCAGGCTGGTGTGTGCTTGTGTGTAGTACATTCCTTGGACCAGGGCTTCAAAACAGGCCCTGACATGCTCCAGCTGCCAACCAGGCTGTTCTGCTTATTTTTTGCAGGCATTTGGGCCATTATGTGCTTTTTTTTTTTTGCCTTTTTGCATTGCTTTTGCAAGCTCCAAGAGTCTGTGGATTCTGAGTTGTCACATGGAGATTTAAACTTGGCCAACGATCCTGGTTGGGACAGACGAAAGTGTTACCAAGCCTAGTCACTAGCAGTTATCAATCTTAAACTAGGGTAGAACTTCGTGGAAAAAGAAACAATGGCTGGATTTTAGTTGCCGTATTTCATCTGCACTGCATTTGCAACTGTGGATTTTGAACCATTACATGGATTTTTGACTTTGCCAGTTGTAAATTAAACAAGCACAGGACCACAATTATAGCCTACCGTACACACTATTATGCACTGATGTTGACTTACTGTCGCAGGAGCTCACTTGTGTTAAAATCATTTCTGTAACCATTGTTTGTCCCTTAATCCCTTTTTCCTTTTTTAGTCTTCCTGGCTAATATCCAGTTTACTTCCACAGAACAGTTTTTGTGATCAGAATGAAATTTTATTAGAGTATCAGAATTTTACCAATTTATTACATTTAAAGATCAGAGTATTGTCTTATTGATACTTCTGAAAGGTAGACTGGGCGATCTGTTTTCTGCTCATGAGGTATCATTTCCAACTTAGCCGGGGAGGGGGGACGTATGGTTCTTTAGACTTCATACACTTCCCCTGCATACTGTTGAATACAATAGATTCTTCTGGACTCCTTGAAGACCTTCTGTATTTGGAAACGTACATGTTCAAACTGAAGGAACTTTGTCTTCCTTTGACTGTTTTATTGCAGAATTTCTTGGCATGAACTTCATCCCCAACATTGAAGATGAGTCTTTATTGAACACGTTTCTCTTTCCTGAGACCGGAATAAGGAATCCTCCTAATCTCATCCTTAGGAACATCACTCCATCCCTATGCACGTCAGCTGCTCCATAAGCAGTGAGCTAATGGTGATGGGAATAACTGAAGAGTCAGAAACCAGGTCACTGAGGCCCTGGCCTGCTGTGAGCCTGTTATCACTGCTCACACTGGAGAATTACTTACTCCTATCAGTGCTTTTTCTACACAGTGTATTCTCCGTACAGCACGTGAACTCGGGCAGGTTGGTCTCACAGAGGGTGGACTTTGCAAATGCCGGCTTAGGCTCAGAAATCTGACTTCCATTAGAGAGCCTGGTTATAGTACAAAGCCTTTCAGGGATGGTATGAAAAGATGTACACGTTGCCAGTGTTTTTAATGTGGGAAAGATAGCCTGGAGGAAGTAGAGACGTGAATAACCCTCTAATACGAGGGTGATATATGGGAACAGTTGAGGAAGTAGAGACGTGAATAACCCTCTAATACGAGGGTGATATATGGGAACAGTTTTCCGAGAGTGAACATCCAAGCTAGGAAAAACATGATGCGGGGCTGCCTTTTCCTTCCCCTAGAACCATTGGACACCGTGTTTGGGGAAACGTGCATGGCATCTTGATAATCTCAGTGGATGGGTTTCCTTCAACAAGCCTAGAATTGAGCAGTAGGCAAGGTTCGACATGGTACGTGTTTGACTTGTCTAGAACGTCTGTGGCCCGTTTGAAATTTTCCATGTGCTTTTCCCTTGTGAGCCTTGCATGTCCTTGTCGAGGGCTGGCTTGGTGCTGATTCCTGTGGAGGAGGCCGCTCTGCTTTCATCCAGCAGACAGTGGGTGAGACATCCCACCCCCCACTGCCCAGAATAATACATAACCTGGTGAAAAATTCGAATTCTGCCAAAGGGTATGCAGTGAGAAGTCCCCCATCCAGCTGGTTTGTGATGTAGCTTCCAGAGATGTTCTCTGCATATATGATTTTTAAAATACAGTTACAGGGCTTTCCTGGTGACTCAGGGGTAAAGAACCCACCTGCCAATGCAGGAGACCTGGGTTCGAGCCTTGATCTGGGAATATCCCACGTGCAGGGGATTAACTAAGCCGTGTGCCGCAGCAGTTGAGCCTGAGAACCGCAGCGACTGGCTGAGCCCGTGGGCTGCAACCCCTGAAGCCTGCTCTGCAGCAGGAGAGGCCACCTCGATCAGAAGCCCGCTCACCGCAGCGAGAGAGTAGCCCCCGCTTGCTGAATCTAGAGAAAAGCCCTTATCGCACTGAAGACCCAGCACAGCCAACAATCAATAAATTATTTTAAAAATACAATTATAGCCTACCGTACACACTATTATGCACTGATGTTGACTTACTTTTCTTTCAGTCTTTAAAATAGCGAGAGTCTTAAATGAAGAAAAGCAGTAGATATCCGTTTTTTTTCCCTTCCTATACTTAAAATAAGCCAGGGTGTCCTCTGTCTACTTTCTTCTATTTAGGAACTTTAAATGAGTGGTTCCACATGAGTTACGGGATTTATTTTCTTGGGGAGATAGATATTATTCTGAATATGAGATTCTTATTGAGCATTACATCTTTATTCTTTAATGAAGTATTTTAGACTTGACTTTCTTTAATGTAATTTATTTAATGTAATTTATTGTCTGTGTACCAGACAATATGCTAGGCACTGGAAGTACAGCAGTGAAGGTGGCAGGCAGAAAGCTTTGTCCTGGTGATCTGGGGGGATGAATGCACATGTTACGGAAACGTGAGAGCAGGATACCCCTCAAAGCAAGGCCTTGGAGTGGTGGGGGAACTGGGGAAGTGTCTTTTCTCTAACTCTTAATTGCTTATCTTTCCTATGCTCCCTCATCATATTCGTCTCCTAAGATTCATGGTCTTTAATAGATTTATTTTAATTTAGATACAACTGACATATAACATTAGTTTCAGGTGTACAACATAATGATTTGATATTCGTATAAACTCTTGTGAAGTGATCATCACAATAAATCGAGTTAACCTCCATCACTGTACATAGTGATAAATTTTTTTTCTTGTGATGAAGATGTTTAAGAGCTTCATTCTCAGCAGCTATCAAAAATATAGTAAAATGTTATTAACTATCGTCCCCATGCTGTACTTTGTTAATAGATGTTTTAGGTCAAATACAAGTCAACCTAGTCTCTATATGTAGAAGTCCCACACTAGTCATTTGTTATTATTGATTTTATATTTGCTGGTAACTTTATTAAATGGGCAATTGGAATGTACAGAGTAGAACTTAATAAACATCTCTACAACATATTAAATTGGTCATTTAACTACAATATGAAGATTTTTATTTGAAAAATAATAGAGCCTGGGTTATGTCTTGGTTCAAAACACTAAATATACTTCTAGCTAGAGTGCATGATTCTTCAATTTCCTTGCTTCTGAATTATTTACAAATCTGGGAGATTTGGACACCTTCAGTTAATCTCGCTTAAGGGAAAGTTATTTATGCTTCATTTTTACTAAGAACTCGTTTTGTACCATGTCCTTAGGTAACATTTGGTTTTGTTAAAATTTCTCATGATTACTATCTTGTTTTTAAAAATTCAGATAATTTATTTGAAATAGGAGATAGAAATTGTAAAACGTGTCAATCATGTTAGCGTGGCTAAGAGAGCACTCACTTGCTGTTAATTTATTCTCTTAGTAAACACTTTGGTACAAGTTCGGTTTACGCTTTTATTTTGTCTTGTAGCTGACTACTTCTGTGCAGTTTTGGGATAGAGAGGGAGCTTAGAGGCCATCTATCCCATCCTGGCACCCACAGACTACCTCAGGCCTCACAGCTAACTAGAATCAGAGCTAAGGCTAGAACCTGGAACTTCTAACTCTTGGCTCATTATTTTACAGGAAAGGATATTTCATTGTGGTTTTAATAAGCTATATATTTACATGGTGTAAAAGTACAACCATATCAAATGATACGTACTTGGGTTCAGAGACACCTGCTCATTCCCTCTCTCTGTCGACCCTGTTACCCTTCACTTCCTATTAATGTATTAGATGTCTTGTTTCAGCTTCCAGCATTTCTTTATGCAAATTCAGGCAAATACAAATTAGTTCTTACTGTCCCTCTTTTTAAAAAATGTAGCATACTGATGATATACATTATTCTGCATCTTTTTTCCCCCTCTCATTGAAGTTTAAACGAAAAGTTTTGAGAAGCCTCTGTACCTACAGATCATATTTCATTTGCTAGTTAGATCAGACCATGTTGCTCTGTTTAGCCTGATTCCATGGAAAAAAACTGAAAGTGAAAATATTAGTCACTCAACTGTGTGACTCTTTGTGACCTCTTGGACTGTAGCCCACCAGGCTCCTCTGTCCCTGGAATTCTCCAGGCCAAGAATACTGGCGTGGGTGCCATTCTCTTCTCCAGAGGCTCTTCTGGACCCAGGGATCAAACCCAGGTCTCCTGCATTGCAGGCAGACTGTTTATCACCTGAGACACTGGGGAAGCCCCAGCCTGAATTCCATCGCAGATGACAAATAAGGGAACTCAGCTCTGTAAAGACTTGGTAGTGAAGAACGATGAGAAATGGAAAATAGAACTCAAGATTGAAAGCTACAGAAATTGCTCTTATGTGACCCAAGAAAGAGAAGGTTTGGGGCAGTGTTAGTTTACAGTTGAAGACAGACAGCGCAGGGGGGAGTTAGAGCAAGTTACCCACAGCCGTCAGCTAGCGGGTGTCTGACTGGTGATTTGCGCTCAGATTCGCCGGCTGGAACTGGAGTCTCTGCTTCTGTATCACAGGCTTGGTGCCTTAGTGAGTGAGGGGCGTGGAGAGTTGATGCTCATTATTTGTGGTATCCGTATTTGCTCATTTGCCTCCCACTAAGACTTATTTGTGACGCCAAATCAATGCTTGTTGTGCTCCTGTAGTCGTTCAGACTTGCGGTCTATTTAAATCCACATTTCTTGCCCTTTTGTGGGTTTTTGGGGTGGGTGCTTTTGCTGTTTAAAGTGGCCCTCATGTGTAGTGCCGAAGTGCTGTGTGGAGTTCCCAAGACAGGAAGACTGCGATGCATGATACGGAGAAACGTGTGTGAGGTAAGCTCTGTTCAGGCTAACTGACAGGGCTGTCGGCATGAATGTGGTGCTAAGGAACCGAAGGTTATATGTCGATCAGTTGATGAAACTACTGTGATCAGAGGCTTGTAGGAATCTCTGTATTTCCACTTAGGAGTAATGGTTCAGGGTTTGCTAATTCAGTGTTCACAGTAACTTTATAGAACATAACTACCACAAATAAGAAGAACAGGCAACACACGCAAAACCGAAGTGGCCAGCTGCTTGCTGGCTCTAGTTGGGTTTATTTCTGCTCATTCTAATTCCAGAGGTACAGCAGGACTAATTTCAGTTAGATGTGAGAGGGAAAAAAAATTCTCAGGAATGAAATAACTCAGGACTGTGAAAAACAACAGTTAACTTTGTTTATTCTAAAACACTGTAAGCATCGGGGCTGTTAGAGTGTCATTAAGCTTGGTGTTACTGACAGTATTGGGGTGGTGACTAGCAGTGGCATCAGTCCATCTGGGTTCCAGTCCCAGCTCTTCCACTTGCCCTATGCGACCTCAGGCAAGCTTCCTGGTGTCGTTTCTCAGTATGCATGTGTGCAAAGTAGAGGTGATGGCAGTCCCTACTCTTTGGGTTGTTGTGGAAATTAAATTAGTCCATACATGAAAAGCAGCTGGAGTAGTTCCTAGTATATAGTAGTGCTCTTTAATTTATTAGGGTAACTACACATCCTTGTTGGCCCAGGTTAATTTCAGTAGTTGGGTGTAATCATTCATTACTCCTTTCTCACTCAAGAGGTGTCCCAGGTTGAAGGATACATTAGGTGGTGATGCCAGTCAGCTGTGAGGATGATTCTTCAGTATCACCTAGTACCTAATCAGTGGCTACTTCTGCAAATACAAGTTGGGATGATTAATCTCTTATCCTCTTCAAGAACTAAATTGAGAACTCCTCTTAGTTTCAGACAGCTGCTTGGAGAAGTGGAAAAGGAGAGGGAAAGACAAGTTGAGTGTTCAGATGTGGCACGAAGCTATGTGAGTCTTACTCATTTTGTTTCCTGCTCTATGAAAGAGTGGTCCAGAGTCTGGCCTTGGTACTAGAGTTGAAAGTCCATGTCTTTCCCACTGGTCAGTTTTTTCTTCAGGAGCCGGGAAAGACTTGTGGAAAACACCACTGGTCTAGGGGGCTTAAGAGATCGGGGTCTTATTAAGAAAGTTCTCATGAAGCCTGTCTTAAAGTTTAGCCTCATGAGAAGAGTCAGGATGCCCGTGGATGTCAGCGAGTATACACTGGTGAGTGATGTCACAGCTACTGTAGGATCCTTTCTTCTGGAGGTCTTTCAGGAAAAGCATTATGTGCCTTTCTAACTGGAATGCTGAAAATACACCCTGGGACGGTGGAACAGACATGGAATGATAAGCTTTTAGATGTCTTTCACTTGGTTCATTCACTGTTGTGCTGTATTCTTTAATACTTTATTATTATTACTTTTTAACAAATTGCAATTTTATTTTGACTTCGCTATGCAGCATGTAGGATCTTAGTTTCCCAACCAGGGATCTAACCCACATGGAAGTGTGGAGTTTTAACCACTGGACCACCAGGGAAGTCCTTATTCTGTATTTTTTAGAACAGTTTTGGATTAGAATAAAATTGAGTGGAAAGTACAGAGATTTCTTGTATAGCCCCTCTGAGCTCCCACAAGCACAGCCTCCCTCATTATTAGCATCCTCACCAGAGAGGCTCATTTAGACAACTTCTGAACCTACTTTGACATTGTCCAAAGTCCGAGCTTACGTTAGGGATCACTTCCGGTGTTGTACATTCTCTGGGTTTTGTCAAATGTACAGTGACGTGTATTTGTAATCACAGTAACATACAGAATGGTTTTCATTGCCTTAAGAACCCTTGGTGACCTGTTCATCCGTCCCTCTGCCCAGGCACCTGACAACCACTGATCTTTTTAGTGCCTCTAGTTTTGCCTTTAACAAGCGTTGAGTCCTGAAGTTGCTCTTTGTCCCACACGCCCTGTATCTCTGGAGATGGCTGGGAGCTGTCAGAGGTACTGCGAAGAGGCATTTCGTTTCATAAGTCTGGATTGGGGCGGTCTGAATGGTGGAGACATACTGGGACGTGGTTGGCTTGTAGATGCAGTTTCAAGCGATGGTGTGGATGAGTTTACTGGAGAAAGGATGGAGGCAGAGGAGGGAGCCCCAGGCGCTTGGACCTTCCAGCTCTTAAGAGATTTTGAAGATGCGGGAGGAGCCAGCAAATGAGACCGATACGGCCCAGCCAGTGGGGGCAGAAGGAAATCCAGGAAGGATGGTGTGCTCTAGAAGCCAAGGGGCCTCTAGGTTTTGTTCTTTTCCTTAATGGAAAAAAAAAAATCAATGTACCTGAAGAATGACATTAGTCTCTTTTGGAATCCTTTTGAGGAACCGTGTTGGGTATTATGTCTGTGAGATGCAGAGTTCTGCACAGGAAGCAATAGATGAGTTTGCTCTGGACCAAGTGGTCAGGATGCTCCTTCAGAACGCCTTAGCCTCCACGTGGCTTTTGTGACTCATAGGATTGTCAGAGCAATTGACAAACAGAGAGATTTCCAAACAGAGAAAGGAAGTGGAGAGTGCCGCACTCTACGAGGCCACAGTGCTGTTGTTGAAGTTTCGCTGTGGCAGCGGGAGTGGACGTTTCTTCCTGGTCTCACTTGTTTTCTGAATGCAGGTCGTACTGGTTTTGTTTACCAGCTTAAGATCCAGACATACAGCACAGATGCCTTCTAAGGGGGAGCATTTGCACTCCCAGATTGCGTTTCTTTTCACAAGATGAAGCATCCAGGGTTTTTTTAGTCATATGTAGTGACTTGATTTGCAAAAAAAAAAAAAAGTTAGCTTTATAAAAGCATCTATTGCATAAACGAGGTGCCTGTTGTTATGACTTCACATTATTGTATGGGGGTTGGGCTGTGCTTTACTGCTACTGACTGAAGTAAAATGGTTATAAGGAGCATAATTTAACCCTTTTTATACCAGTTTTGTTTTTTTCTTAAATATTCAGTAGCCAAAATCAACATTTGAGGAAAACTTAAGGTTTTATAGCACAGTTAACTTACCATCAGAATATGACGTGTTCAGCCAGGTGCTATTAATATCCAAATAGGCCATTGCAAGAGAGTTTATTAGTAAGGTTTCTATGGATTTTTTTTCTTCTTCCCCCAGTCCGTCTAAAAATTCATTATGGACTTTTGCCAGAATGCTATAAATAATTGGATTTAGCCTCTCATCTAGTTTCTTCTGGCTCAAATTATGAATTTAATTGACAAGACTTTTCTACTGATCTCCACTTACATAGGTTGCATTAAGATTATGAAGTGATGACTGAATTTTTCTTCCTTTATTCTTCTGTAATTGAACTATAAAAGTTCCCAATTAATTACAGTTCTTACAGAGGTATCAATTATGGCAATCTGCGAACTCCAAAGCCTTTATAGTGAAAGACAAACATTTTACAGCCATATGTTTGTTAAAATTTGATGCTAATTGCAGCAATTAATTCTTCACAGTTAAATAAAATTTTTTTCAGACTGATAAAAGCTTGTATTCTCTCTTTTTATATTAATAGGGGAAGCTTTTCAGGGGTACGGGACAGATTGATTTGCGTATAAAAATATTTCTGAACAATATGTTGCTCTTCTGAGGAATTAAATGAAAACCAGGTGTTGTGTAGGTTTTTGTTTTTTTCCCACATGTGTGGAGTCTGAACTTGCAAGATCCTGATACATGGAAGCAAAATTTAATGAGTCCCTAGTAACTTAGATTTCTTCTGAATAATATATACATTTAAGGAAGTGGAAATGGTGATTTTAGAAACTTTATGACTTGAATGGAAATTTGCATCTTCCCAAGTGTCCCTTGGATGGTTTTTCATTTGATGATGATGGTGATGACAACATTTATCATCATTTATTCAGCCCCATGTGCCAGGTACTATGCTAAGTCCTTTTTGACTTTGTATTATTTCATGCTTGCCATGATCTATGCAGGAAATAGATCTTTTTGAGCAGATGAGAGGCATAGAGGTTAGGTAAATTGCACCCAAATAGTAAGTGTTACTTACTACTTGGAGAAGAAGGGGACTTGGAGCCTTGGAGAAGGGGATGACAGAGGATGAGATGGTTGGATGGCATCACCGACTCGGTGGATATGAGTTTGAGCAAGCTCCAGGAGTTGGTGATGGACAGGGAAGCCTGGCGTGCCGCAGTCCATGGGGTCACAAAGAGTCAGACACGACTGAGAGACTGAACTGAACTGAGTAAGTATTTAGATGCTGAAGGATGAGCCGGAGCTGAGAGCCAGGTCTGACTCTGAGCCCTCTCTAGAGGGGGAGGAATTGTCTTGGCGAGCAGGTCACATAGCTGAAAAACAGGGTGGGCTCTGAGTGGTGGGGGGGGGTCACTGGACATGGGGGTGTGCGCAGCCCCAGCCTCCATGGCTGTTGTGAGAATGTGAGCTCCGTGTTGAGAGCTGATACTTCAGAAGTGGGAAATCTGGGTGTGTGGGTGCAGTCTCTTGATTTTTAAGTGTTGGAAGATAATTGAGATTTTTAAAAATACACACGTGTAGGGCAGTTTCAACCTGTCAGCCACCCATTTGAGAGCTCAGGTGTTCATTTCGTTGGTTTGATCATTTGTTCTGAGTTAACCTGAAAATCAATGGGACTGTGCGCGTGTACAGGGTCACAATCCTGAAGCTCCCCAGAGACCCTCTCTATCAACTTGGCAAGTATGACGGGGGTGCAGGGGGAGTGTGTTTTCATGTATAGGGTGAATGCTTTCCCCAGGACTTAGGGAAATTAAGCATAAGGGCTTTCAAATATACCTTTGTCTCTATTACTGTACAATTTGAGGCATTAAGAAAGTACAGTTATATAATTTTCAGTAACTCATGCCTATTTCCGCCCCCCCCCTGTTAAAATTAGATGGGATAAATAATATTCCTTTGTCAATTTTTTATATTAGAGCAACTGAGGGATCAGGTTGATTTGTCTTTTTTTTTTTTTTTACAGTATTAACATGGAGTAAAAACAATGCCCTTCAAATAGAAAAGGGACAGGAAAACAAGAAAAACAAAAGATAGATATGCACACTTTTTTTTTTTCCTGCTTAAAACAGTTAAAAAACTTGAGTTGGCTTCAAGGTATTAGTCTGGCAAAGAGGTAAGGCAACTATTGAAAACTGAGAAATGCTTGAAATTAGGAAGAAGCCCAATAAGAGAAACATAGCTTGTAGAAGCACAGCAGAGGAAGGTGATGATGGAGACCGTTGTTAGGCTGAGATTCTGGAGGTCCTAGAGGTGGTAGAAGCACCATCCACCTGCAGATCGGGGTTTTACCACTGAAGAGTCTCCCACTTAGAAAGGCTGAAGAGCTCACTTTTTAGAAAATTGAATTTACTCCCCTGGGTCATAGAGTGGAGGGTGAAGTCCAGGTTTTGGAAATCTAGGGAACAGTGCCAACATGCCTTTGATCGGTCTCTGCAGAAGGACGTGGTCAGGGATTTCCCTGGTGGTCCAGAGGTTAAGATTCTGACCTCCATTCAGAGGGCACTGGTTTAATCGCTGTGTGGGGAACTAAAGTCGTACATGGCAGGGTGGTGTGGCCAAAAAAGGGGGGAGAGGGCTAGACTTTTGATCTGTGTTCGCATACCTGCAGCTGCACTTCAAACGATCCAAGGTTAACTTGGCCTGTGGCCTGAGCATAGAGCTGAGAGCACGGATGTGCCGTATTGTGGGGCATTTAGACCGCTGGAGACGGAGGGCAGGCATGGTGGTGACCCTTCCTGCCTAGACCCTCATACGTCCATCAACTTTCCATGGAAATGAAATGCTTCCTTCTTTATTTTCCATTGTTTATCTTCAAGTCAGCCTTAAAAAATATATATATATATATAAAATTAATATACTGAAACCTGAAGGTTTATAAAAGAAAAGCAAACCTTAATACAATTATATTTTTCAAAGATCTTGAATTCTTTTAAAATTCCTAGAGATTATAAAGCTGACTGCCTCTGATTTATTTAGTATATCACTGTTGTATAAAAATAGTAAAACCTATACATGACCTTTTGTTTCAGAAACTGCGTCTCGTGGAGTAGTCCTCTATTGCTGAATTACGATTTTTCAGTTCGTCCCCCAGAAAGAACTTATACTGTATGTTTCGTTTCATTCTGGTTTAGAAAGTAGCCAGTGGGGATTTAGTTTTCATAGCTAAAAGCCAAAGACAGCCCTTGGAAAAGGTACTACTGTATAATAGAAAGATGAAGAAAACCACTTGGAAACTGAAGCACTATACACTGTCTAGTTAAGCTATCAGGTGTAATAACAGATAACAGTTCTGAGGTTGAAATTCGTGCTGACCGTGTTAGCACAGGTGCCCAGGCATTTTCAGTTTCTAGAGAAACTAGAGAAGCTGCTGATGACTTGAGCGCTCACATGCCTCGGCAGGGGATGCTGTGGTCCAGCTCTCCGGGAGCTGCTCACATTCCTTTTAACTCGAGGCTGTAAGACCATCCCCTTGTGAAGGTATCACAGTGCGGCACTCCCTCGAGTAAGCCAAGGTAGGCTGTTTCTTTTTCAAGTTCCTGCAGCTTGCAGGGAGCCTGCCCTCCCTGCTTCTGTGTCTGGAAGTGAGGATGGTTGGGTGCTACTCTGGTGAAGTGGCCAAAGGCAGGTGTCTATGTATCTTGGAGAACAAACATGTGGACACCAAGGGGAAAAGAGGGTGGGATGAATTGGGAAATTGACACTGACATATATTCACGACTGTGTGTGAAATGGATAACTAGTGAGGACGTTCTGTGTAGCCCAGGGAACTCTACTCAGAGCTCTGTGGTGACCTAAACGGGAAAGAAATATGAAAAAGAGGGGGCATATGCACATGGGCTTCTCTGGTGGCTCCGTGGTAAAGAATCCCCCTGCAATGTAGGAGATGCAGGTTCAATCCCTGAGTGGGGAAGATCTCCTGGAGAAGGAAATGGCCACCCACTCCAGTATTCTTGCCTGGGAAATCCCATGGACAGAGGAGCCTGGCGGGCTACAGTCCATGGGGTCACAAAGAGTTGGACACGACTTAGTAACTAAACAATAATGTATACGTGTAGCTGATTCACTTTGCAGAAAATAACAGAGCAGCGTAAAGCAGCTATACTCCAATAAATTTTTTGAAATCCAGATTAGCTGTTGATAGTTGTTTCTACCACAACCATGAAGATGTTAATTAAAAAAAGAAAGAGGGAAAACTAGGGAGTGACCAACTCCCTACAAACAAGTAGTCACCTCTCCACAGCCACTGCATATCCTAGTGAATGAATGGCTGTGATGATCTACTGTCAACATTGCTAAGAAGCAACAAAAGAAGGCTCTGCAACGGCACTGCCCTTTGCAGGATGTAGGTGAGAGCAGGTAGGAGGTTGACTTGATGGCTCAGAGTGGCTCATAGAGCTGGTTAGAAAGGAAACAGGAGAAGCGCATCATGGGCTTTTCTCAGAGGCAGTTGTGTGGTTAGAAGTTAACAGTCGGAGATTTGGTTCAGACAGCTGGGTCTCACTGATAGTTCCGAGGAATGGGGTGATGGGGCCAGAGCTTTTAGAAGCAGTTTTTGTTAGTTCTGGAAAAGCGGAATTGAAGCAGGGAAAAAAAAAAGCGTGGGGAATAACATGAAGTGCAAAATACCTTTCCTGAAGACTTGTGTTTGGGGACCAGGATGTTGGTAGAGAAACAAGTGCAAGAAAAGGGGTACATGTATAAAACAGAACACAAGCAGTGGTGAAATAAGACTTCTCATGGTTTATAGGCTACAGATCGGCAGCAGGAAACATAGGCTCCATTATGCATGCTATATAACTTTCTTTAAGGGAATAGATAATGTATTTTGTAATTCTAAATTCACTGTTACTAAAGAAAAGTGAAGGCTGCTAGCGTCTTGGTTTTGGTCAAATACCAGGTAAGATTTTGGATCATTTTGACTCTTTTGAACACAGTTACCATCATTGGAGCTCTTTGAAAACCTCAAGGGAGGGTGTAAAGCCAGACCTTTCTAGCTTTCTGTAAATGAACCCATCACTCACCCTTACAAGGGAGTGTGTATGGTGACGGGGCAGAGGGCAGACAGTTGTCACTGGACTGAAGGTGTGAGCGGTGGGCAGGGCTGCTTTGGTGCGGACACTCTGTCTCCAGTTCCCTGGTGTGACTAGGCAGAGTCTGGCTGGATTCCCTCTCGCTGACCCTACAAAGATGCTTCACATTCCCACATCTCTCAGCCCTTTGGATCCACTGAGTGGTTTCAGATTGCGTTCCCAGGGGCCCGGAATTCCCTGAAGGCATTTTAGGGTCGGCCAAGTTGGGTGTTGGTCCAAACAACTGGACTCTGAGCCTCCTGACCCAGCCTGAACCAGGGCAGCTCTCATTTATTGTTTAAATCTTGGGACTTTTCATAAGAGTCTCTTGAAAAGAGATGAAACACAGACAGAATTCACTCTCTGGGAAAGCAGGAAAAAAGAGCTCTATCCATGAACAGGATGCGTGCAGATCAGCTCTTACCCCTGTTGCCGATTTCCCAGCTGCTGCTCTTTTTATTAAAAGAGATTTATTGAGAGAATGATTCACATGCCATACAAATAATGCATTTCAGTTGTGTAATTTGGTGATTTTTAGTATATTCACAGGTTGAGCAGACATTACCACAATCAACTTTACATTTTCATCACCTCAAACAGAGTCGACATCCATTAGCACTCACCCCTGTTTCCCCCTAGACTTCTCCAGCTCTAGGCAACCACCTGTCTACTTTGTGTTTCTTGGGTTTAGCTATTCTGGACATTTCATATTAATAGAACCATATAATATATGATCTTTTATGACTGGCTTTTTTCACCTGGCATAATATTTTCAAGGTTCATCCATGTCACAATATATGCAAGTCTTTATTTTTATTGCTGAGTAATATTCCGTTGTATGCATATACCACTTTTTATGTGTCCATTCATTAGTTAATGCACATGGGCTGTTTTCCCTTTATTGCCATTATATCTTATGCTTCTATGAACATTTGTGTACAGGTTTTTGTGTGAACATCTGTTTTCATTTCATTTCTCTTCTCATTTCATTTCTCTCCCAGTGTATACCCAGGAGTGGGATTGCTGGGTCGGATGGTAACCCTTTTGTTTAACGTTTTGAGGAACTGCCAGTCTCGTCTTAAGTGGATCGTGTGTGTAGACAGTGACTGGCTTCCTTGCCTTCTCGTTAGTACCTCAGTTTAACCTTCAGCCCCATATCCTGTCCTTCACCCTCCTACCTCTAGATTTCTTTCCTAAAACAGAAGAAACTTCAGGGTTCTCTATTACTTAAGGAAGGAATTGAAGCTATTTAGTATGGCAGTCTGAGTTCCCCCCAATCTAGGCCCTGGCTACTGATATAAAATTTCGACTTCCACTAATTTTTCAGTTTCTGTGACTCTTTCTGTGTTAGGGTTTTCATTATACAAAGCCAATGGTTCTTTTTTCTTTTTATCATTATGCATTTATTTCACAAAATTTGATTTCTTTGCCTTCAGCAAAATCATGAATTTAGTTGTTATAATAAAGATTTTCACATAGTTTATATTTTCTGTTAACTTCAGTGATCTAAAGATACACTGTCCTATGTGGTAGCCACTAGCCCTGTGTGGCTTCTGAGCACTTGAAATATGGTTTGTTGAAATTGAAGTGGGCTATAAGTGTAAAATATACACTGATTCCAGGACCAAATATGAAAATAGGTAAAATATTTAATTAATAGCTTTTATATTGATTATATTTTGATACAATGTTTTTAATATACTGGTAAATAAAATATATTATTAGAGTTAGTTTCACCCCTGATTTTTTTTTTTAACTTTTTTAATATTATTACTAGGAAATTTTAAATTACTTACGTAACTCACATATGTGACTCACATTATATTTCTATTGGATAGTCCTAATCTAAACAATAATAAAGTAAAATGTCATTAGATTCAAAATACATGAAATCGGACTTCCCTAATGGGAAGACTTTTGTGGCTAAGCCTCCATGCTCCCAACGCAGGGTGCCCAAGTTCGATCACTGGTCGGGGAACTAGATCCCACATGCTGCAACTATGACCTGGCACAGTCAAATAAATAAATGAGAATAAATATTACTTTAAAAATTACAAAATTTAAAAAAAAATTACAGAATTTTAATATATTGTCATTAAAGTATAAATTAAAGCACATGCAAATTTTATAATTATTTATCATGGTTTCAGTAAAATGGTTTTCTTTTAAATCGTTTACAGTTATCTGTTTAGGTTAAAAAGGAAGCAGTAACTGATGATAGTGTCAAACTCTAGAGACTTTTGAGGGAGTAATGTCTATGGGATGAAATGGGCAAAAGTCATGTGGCACAGGGTTGGAATGAATCAGACCTCTTCATGTGGAAGTGATCTCTGTGATAATGAGGGGAAAGAGAAATGACTGGGGTGGGATATAAGATCGATGAGATGGATATTGAACTCTAGAACTGTGAGCAGCCTTTTTTCCAGCGTACGTCTTCACATTCTTTTCCATGATAGGTTATTACGGAACATCAAATACAGCTTCCGTGCGTGTGTACTCACTCAGTTGCGTCCAACTCTCTGTGACCCCGTGACTATAGCTTGCCAGGCTCCTCTGTCCACGGAATTTTCTAGGCAAGAATACTGGAGTAGGTTTCCATTTACTCCTCCAGGGGAACCCATGTCTCCTGCATTGGCAGGAAGATTCTTCACCGCTGTGCCACCTGGGAGGCCCTTATAGCCTCCTGTGCCAGGCAGTAAATCCTATTGTTTATTTTCTGAACAGTGGTGGGTATCTGTTAATCCCATGCTCCTAATTTATTCCTCCCCCTCCCCTTTTCCCTTTGATAATCGTGAGTTTTCCAAACTAAAAAAATAATACTAAGGAACTTATCTGCAAAGCAGAAACAGACGCCTAGACACCGAAAGCAAAATTATGGTGAGAAGACATTTTTTAATTTAATGAGATATAAAATTCTCAAATAATCAGAAATTTAACTTTAAAGTATTTTGATTCAAAGCCAGTGGTTCTTAAGCCCAATAAAGAACTGAGCTAATCCTCCTCTAATTTTGTCACTGATAAGTACCTATTACAATTTTTAGTAAGTTGATGAGGAAGTGTATGCCTATGACTGAGCAGATTTGGTGTATGGCAAGATGGATTTACACCTGCCCACCCAGACTTAATTGATGGAAATATAGGAGTTAGACTTGGTGTCCTTGAACAGAGTGGACTGGAAAATCGAGAAAGCTTAGTGGCTTCATTTAAAAGACATGTGAATTGTGTAAATTCACATGGGAGGGAAAGGAATTTTATTGCACTCGAGTAATAATTAATGTTAACTAGCACATACCTCATGCCAGACCACATTCTGGCCACTTGTTTTAATTCATTAAGTCATCGTGAGAACCACATGAGGTCATACCATTATTATTCCCACTTTACAAATGAGGAAATAGGTCATGGAGACATTAAGTAGCCTCAGGCTACAAGGCTAGCAGAAGACGGGTCGGGATTTGAACCCAGGCCATCTGGCTCTTGTAAGAGCCTGCACTTGTAACCAGTACCCTGCATCCATCTTCCAGAGGTGTGAGGTAATGGTACATGATAGCCTTGCTATGGTAGGTACAGTGCAAAATGGACTTCAGCTGGAAGTGTATTTATTTATAGATACTGTTATCTTGGAGTTTACTCATGAGATAAGAGATCACATACAGCTAATGTTGGAGAAAAGTATAAAGACTGAGAAAAAGAGAAAGTGGAAAGTCTGGTCTTTGGTACTGAGGAGGTTTAGTATTTGCACGTTCTCTCTTTTCACGTCTTCATGCTCCCCTACCAGTGACCTGGCCTTGCGTGTTTCTGGCTTCCCTGTGTTGCCACTGGTCTTGAGCTGATGACTGCGTGTTGCAGGACTGATGGTTGACCAGTCTTCTGTACTCAGCCCCTTTCATTTTAATAAATGCAGGAGCAAATTTATCATCGTCCCAGATCCACTTAAGACCAGGTTAAGAACTTGTTTACCCTGTAGATCATGTTCTTTGGCTACTTTGCTGGCCAGTGCTAATAACCATCTAAAAAGAAAGTATTTTAAAAATCCCTGATGAAAGGTGAATGAGAGGGTTGTGTGAGAAAGGGCCCGACTGGAGCCAGCTGCTGATAAACTGGAGCAGGTTTGAAAAGTGTCAGCAAAGACATGGAATTCTGTTTCCATCGTTCAGACAGGCGTCCTTTTTCTTAGGGTATTATGGCTTAGGAAACCAGCTGCTAGAGTTTTCCAAATTTCTGTGTCCTGGTTCCTTTTTCTTTTTGCTGAAACTGATGGTTCTATAGAAAGCATTGCCTCCTTTTAGGAAGACAACTTTTGGGGGCATATTTAATAAAGAAAAGTGAAGATGCGAAGCTTTGGGGCTTGTTGGAAATGTTACTCTTCCTTGTGGGTTAAATTCTGACTTGGAATACCGAGGGCATTACCTAAAAAGCATCTGGAGAGAGTGTCTGAAGGCACGCATGTCCTTCCCTGTGTTGATTGTGTTCAAGAATGATCAGTTCACAACAGGAAAGGGGGCTTCAGCATGAAAAGATGTTTTACTTGATATTGTCCCAGCGTTCTGTAGATTTATTCTCAGTGCTATTTCCAAGCACACCCAAGCATCCACATTTTCCTGGCTTATTTGTTCATAATTGATATTTTGTCCTCCAACTGCATCCACCAAAGGCCCAAGACTACTCGCAGTGGATGAGATGTACACAGTCCATTTGAGGGGGAAGTGGGGACCAGGGTGGGGACAAGGGTAGCCAGTGCGCCCAGCCAGCCCTCCTGCTACAGAGCTGCGAGCTCGAGTGAGGGTTAAATACAAAAACACCCTTCCAGGCGGCCAAGGGGAAAGGGTCATGGAATTGGTTATGTAACTGTCATCTAATAAAAGGAAACAGTCCCTCCGAAAGTCATAAATCTTTCCTAGGTTTGGAGTTTTCAAAGAATTTTGGCCAGGCGGTAGATTAGCAAAACTTCTTGAGTTACATGCCCTGCGTCTTGCATGCTGTGTCAGGAGCAGACACCCACCTGCCTCACTTGCCAGCCGTTAGGGCCATTCGGCCCTGCCCGCCCCCCTTGTGAGGACCCTGATAATTTAACTCACGTCTGAAGTTATTAACTCATGTTCCTGGGAGATACTTGTTTCATATTATCACCCTCTGCTCCTCTCCTTGGAAGTCAGCACGTTAACAGTGGGGCAAGGAGGAGTAATAGGAACCTAGTGTTGATTCAATCAATGCATTTATCAGGTCTGCATTCTTTTTTTTTTTTTTTTTTAATTAGCCCCAAATCTTTATTCATCACAGGGAAACAATGTTCAAGAGTAACACTAAGTAAAATTTTGCAATCAGGTCAGCCATGAAAAATAAACAATCAATTTTTTTCCCTTTATTTACAGTCTGTAACACACTTGAAGTTTATTGTATATTAGTAACCTTCAATTTTGTAATCAAAACAAATTTGAAGATAAGCTGACTGCGTTTCTGGTTAGGTCAGCAGATTGAAAGCAGTAGGTGAATTTCACCCCCATTCTCACCTCCACATCTGAAATAATTGTATAATAAAGATCTCTTTTCCTTAAGAACTTTTTATTTCGTAGTGAAGTATAGTTGATTAAGAATGTTGTGATAGATTCAGGTGCATAGCAAAGAGACGGAGTCCTCATTCTTTGTTAGGTCCTGGAAATCCAGGGATGAACCAGGCACATTCGGTCTTCACAGTTATATATAAAATTGTCGGGAGTGGGTGTGATTTTCTTTCAGATGGAAATGTATAGTTGTGTTCAGATTTTTAAAAACCATCATTAAAAACTGCAGAACTGTCCGTCATAGCCCAAGCGTCCCAGGCCTATGCCTACATAAGGCCTCTTCTCAGGGTGTTTTCAGACGGGTTCTGGCACATGCTTCCTGTCATTCATTAGAGTGTTATCTTCATTCTGAGTGAAGTTAAAATGTGGTAAATTCATGAGGAGTGCTGAAACAAAAGAATCGAGTATGCAGGTTACCATGGGAACAAGACCCCTTTCCTCCAGCTTCTGTGAAGCAGAGTCATATGAGAAATTCTTTAAATTCTCATTTTTAAGCAAAAACTGAGTCTAATGGTATTAAAATTTCAAGAAATTTAAAAATAGTATTTTTTTTTACTATTTGTTTGGTCATGTTTCTTTTCCCTCTAGCTTGTCTGTGATCAGTGAGAGAAAGAACTCAGCAAGCGGAGCCTTAACTGATGCAGGGAAGTCTCGGGGGCACTTGGTTCTGTGTTCGCTCCCTCGCATCCCTCCCCCGGCCCCCAGCTCCACCTTTCATCTCTGAGATTTGCTGGGCGCCCCGGACTGAAGGCATCTGTGGGGAGCTGGATTTAAACCTAGCGGGCTCTGTGTTGTGTGGTGTTAAGGATAAGAAAGAAAACCCTTCGTTTATCTCTTTCACCTCCATCACCTCTGTCCTATGTCCAGGTTGATTTAAAAGGTTTTGATAAGATGATAAGAATCCTTTAACAAAATCCATCCTAGAGATTTTTAGGATTAAACAGTAGGTCTCAGGATGGACATTATGGACATCTTTGTTGAGAATTTTTTTTTTTTCCTCTCACATTCCCAAAACACTTCTGATTCAGCCCTTATCCCTTTATTATCAATCCAGAGAGAAAAGGTCACAAGACACTAAAATGGAATGGAAAGAGATGTATAGTCTGCTGGGGAGGAAACCCGTGAGACCGTTACCAGATCAGGATGTAGGGTATTCTTATTGAGAAGCAACAGCCCTCTATTTCTGTTGAATTAACAGATTTCCCATCAGTGTGAGTCCAGTGAAGCATTCATAGGTGAGCTTCATCATGTTCATCATTGATTTTGATTGACTGATGATGGCTTGAATACAGATTCTGCACGTGGGCAGAGCACCATAATCTGTTAATGATGCCTGCCGCGGCTTAGTGATGGTATTCTTGCCGTGAGTTTGCTCTCCACAGTCCGCTCTATTAAAAGAAACCGTTTTAATGTCAACGTGACCACCACCAAAAATCCCCCAAAAACAAAAGACCCCAAACCCCCAACAAATGCAAACAAATAAGCCCCAGAGTTCACTTGTGCTCAGCAGAGTAGAAGTTCATTTTGGTGGAGTACAGAATGTTTTCTTGTTGCTCTGTTAGGAAAGTATTTCCAGGAGCACATAGTTTGCTCCACTTATCTGGAGTATTTCTTTGTTTATGAAGATATTTTTCATTATGCAATAGCAGTTTAGACACGTGAAACCCGCCTGGTATGGTACATGTCCCTGGCGTACGTGAATATGGCCCTCGCCAGCGCTGTACCACGGCCACTTAGATCGTCAGCTCATCCAAGGGAGGAAGGTGAGTTTGCTTTAGGCACGTGCATATTAATGAAGCAAAACGACCTTGAGAGGCCGCCCTTCCCAGAAAGGCACAGGGCTGCGCTGACCATAAGCAGAGCCCGGCTCTCTGTGCTTCCTCAGCCCGAGCGCTCTCTGCTGAGCTTCTCAGTCGCCTGGAATCCTCCCTAAACTGGTGAAGGTGGCGCCAGCCTGGCAAGGCTTTCAGCAAGGGCAGCTGGCACTGAAGAAACCTGGGCTAAACTGCGTCTCATCTTAGTGACCATACTTGTTGTTTAGATTCTAAATCCTGTCTCTCTTGCAGCCCCGTGGACTGTAGCCTAAGAGATGCAGGTTCAGTTCCTGGGTCGGGAAGATTCCCTGGAGGAGGGCATGGCAACCCATTTCAGTATTCTCTGCTGGAGAATGCCATGGACAGAGGAGCCTGGTGAGCTATAGACTCTAGCCCACCAGGCTCCTCTGTCCGTGGGACTTCCCAGGCAAGAGTACTGGAGTGGGTTGCCTTTTCCTTCTCCAGGGCATCTTCCTGACCCAGGGATCGAACCCGCCTCTCCTGCAGTGGCAGCTGGGTTCCTTACCTCTGAGCCACCTAGGAAATGCTGACCATACTTGTCAGGATTGTAAAAGTTTGTGCTGGGAGTGTGTGTCTTCACTGAGACCTTCACTGTGCCTAGAACAACTCTGGGAACTCTGTGGTCAGTAAATATGAATATATATTTACCAGTGAATAAAGCCAGGTAGGGGCTTCCCTGGTGGCTCAGAGGGTAAAGCATCTCCTGCAATGTGGCAGACCTGGGTTCGATCCCTGGGCTGGGAAGATCCTCTGGAGAAGGGCATGGCAGCCCACTCCTGGGTTCTTGTCTGGAGGACCCCCATGGACGGAGGAGCCTGGCGGGCTACAGTGCAAGTGGTCACAAGGAGTCAGACACGACGGAGCGACTGAGCGCAGTACAGCTCAGAACAAGGCAGAGACTGACTTCTTTGTAGGTGTCATATAAATGGCATTAGAACAAAATTCCCTGAGTGGATTCCCTCTTCATATTTACTGTTTAAAACACAAATTAGATTTATTCATGCATCCGTTGTTTAACTGTCTTTTATACTTCAGGTCCTATGGCCAGGCCCCAAGCATAGAGTGTTGAACAAAACAGACACGGCCTCTGTCCTCTAGCTCCCTTGCTAAGAGAGATAAAGGTAAACAAAATCATTATATAGTTAAATACAATCATAGTAGACACACCAAAAGAAAAGCATAGAGGTTTATTAAGACATAAGGTAGGGGGACCTAACCCAAGCCAGAAGGGTCAGGGAAAGCTTCTTGGAGGGGGTGAAAGTGAATCTGAGACTTGAAGGATGAGTGGGGCAGAGGGGAGGGCAGCAGGGGGTGGGGGTGGGGGGTGGCTGGGCATGACTCCCGGAGGGTTTCACCGGCCGCCCCGTAACCAATCTTTGCTCTCACTCTGTGGACCAGGACCAGAACACATCACCGGCTGCCGCCCCCCTGGAGGCAGCATCCAGGGAGGCGGTCAGCTCCTGCGCTGCCTCGCACCTCTTGCCACAGCGTAAATCCACTGAGAAAGTCTTTACTCTGTAGATGTGTGTAAATCATTTGTTGAGATAATTCGGTAGTCACTCTTAGGAAGTAATGTATTTCCTCTTTAAGGTCCAGCTATAAGCCTTCTTGCTGGATGTTCAGATTGAGGACTGGCCCGTAGTACCGGAGCAGTGGGTACTTGTGAGCAGAGGTGGTAGGTGAAGTAGTTCAAGCAGACTCTGGACTCAGAAAGGCTCTGCGTTCAAACTGAAGCTTGTTGTTTAGTTTTGACATAAGTTCGGTTAGCCTTGGTTTTCTTATCTGTAAAATGGGTTCATTGGTGGTCATAAAGTCAACTTGAGGGTTAAGTTAGATGAGGCAGTGTGTGGGAAGTGCTGGACGTGGCATAGTGAATGGTGGTCATCGTTAGCAATTGTTGGCTACTTGACATCCATCAAAGCATGTCATCTGTGCTAACCCACGGCAGAGATTTTGTTGGCTGACAGCTGAAGCCAGATTTGTTGTCTGTATTAAATAAGTGTTACTCTCCTCTGTAGATGAGTGGATTTACTGTCTCCAAAGATCTCTCAGGATTACTCATCCCTGACATGCCAATGACATTACCAGTTGAATTTGAAGAGCCTATTAGTCGTGGTATGGAGAGATTTATCCTCATATTGGTAGGTCTTTTCCGTCTACTACAGAAGGGAGAAAATGATGCTCACAAAAGTATATGTACTGAGTGTGTCAGAAGCGGCTCCTTCCCTGTTGACTTTGCTTTTTCCCTGAAAATGCAGTGCTACAATTAAAACCATCATTTGTTAAAGCAACCACGAAAGACCTAAAGACTATGCAGCCCCTGTAGTTATAGGAAATGTTAGAGAGGCTATAGGCTTCGAGCAGGCTCTGCAGATGTGACCATGTGGTTCTCATCTTGAAGTCTTCACCTCCTGGGAGGCTGGCCTGGTGTTTCTTGGTGGCCCCGAACTTTTCTCTGCACAGCCAAGGAGCTCGTCTGGAGGGGCTGCAATCATTTGCAGCCCTCCTGTGAAGTATGGATGTGATTAGGTAGAGGCAGAAGAAGCAAGAGGCAGTCACTTTCATTTCCCTTTAGAGAGGTGAAATAGATGCTGAAAAGACACATCTGTGAGAATTCAGAGCTACCGGCGGCTGGTGATGGTTAGTCAAGAGTCAGACAGGGTTAACCGGGGTGTCTGGTTAAGAGGCAGTGCTTCCAGGAGGCCTTTCCTGGTCCATCGGAGGTTTCTCAAAGTCTAGATGTTAGCGATGACATTAAAATTTTGGTAGGAAAAAAAAAAGGTTGTGTAACATGATTAGTTGTAAAACATGATCATCTTGGTACTGCTACAAAGAAGAAATAATGAAGGTATTGTGCCAGGAAAAAAAAATTCATTGGGCTGAAATAGATTTCCATTAAAGAGTTGTCCTTCAAGTAAGCCAGACTGCTTCAGAGACTGCATTCAGGTCTCACCCAGGGAATCAGAATGCTTTTATTTTTGCTTCAGATTTCATTTGGATCTCCAGCATTCTCGGTTATTGAAATAATACCTCATTCTTCAGTAATACTTTCTTGGCCTGTTGGTAGCTCAGCTCATTGAGTGAAATATGCAAATTTGCCCAAAATAACCATTAGAGAATTGAACATAGAAGGCTTTGAATTATGCCTTAATTATGCTCATGTCAAAATAAAAGATGGGCGGCTTCATTTATTTTGTATCAAAACAAGTAGCGTAAACAGATATTTCGTTAGTGCTTCATTTTTAATCTTGTACTTTGGCAAACTTTCAAGAGTGATAGATGAATTTCCCTTTTCATTGGGAAAAGCCAAGTTGCTGTTGTTTTTGGTCATATAGTTGCATTCTTTCAGACTGTAACAGTTAGCTGAAGACAAGAAATTGGAAGAGAGCTTTGCCTCTGAGATATTTCTTAGATTTACATGATAATGATCTTATGAATGGCTTCTTATTTTTTCCATTTTCTTTGAACGTTTTCTTAAATGACTCTTGGAGCTAAAAGAAATTGCAAATAGTTTGCATTTATATGAAAACCAGCTAAAAGTGAACTAGTCCTGGTTACATACTACCTAGAATTCCTGTGGCTCTGAATTCTCACAGATGGATATTTTCAGGGAAAATTAAACTGCGCTTTTCTTGCCTTTCCCTCTTCCTCCTAAGTTCCTGCCTTCATGGATGGCTTAATGACCCAGCTTGTTGCCCAGCTAGAAACTTTGAAGAGAAACCGCAGTGTCTTCCTTGACTTTTCCATCTAGTGAGTTTCTCCACTGTATTAACTTTCCCTCCACACTGTTACCCTAATGTGTCCTCTCCTTTTGGTTCCCCGTGCAGGCTTTATTGTTACCTGCCTAGGTGAGCATCTCACTGGCCTGCAGATGCTCTTCCCCACTTCTGTGTCAGTTGTCTCTGTCCTGTTGGATGATTTATTGGCATCAACATCTCCAGCAGGTTCTCTTTGTGCGTAGATTAAGTTCAAGCTGCTCAGTAGACAGTCAGACTTTGCAGTCCAGCTCAGGCCCACTTGCTTTGCCGCTGTTGTTCTCTGTCCTGTTCCTCCTGTGGTCGACATCTCAGCTTGCTAAACCCCACAGTTTTTCTGAATGAGATTCGGGCCTTTGCCCACAGGGTGTCCTGCGGCAGGTGCTCTCTCCCCTGGCCTCCTGCATTACCATCCTAATCGCTGATGACCCCTCACACCTTTCCTCGCCTCGGCCTCCAGCTGCACCGCCCTACACTGTCGTTTTCACTGTATGGCCCTGTCTTAGGTCTCGTATTGCAAGTGATTGGCTCCCTGCCTCCCATGGGCCACTCACCTCTGAGCATTAGGAGGTAAAGACCCATTTCTTACTCAATTAAGTTCAGTCACTTAGTTGTGTCTGACCCTTTGCGACACCATGGACTGCAGCACGCCAGGCTTCCCTGTTGATCACCAACTCCCGGAGCTTGCTCAGACTCATGTCCATCAAGTCAGTGATGCCATCCAACCATCTCATCCTCTGTCGTCCCCTTCTCCTCCTGCCTTCAATTTTTCCCAGCATCACGATCTTTTCCAATGAGTCAGTTCTTTGCATCTCGTGGCCAAAGTATTGGAGCTTCAGCTTCAACATCAGTCTTTCCAATGAATATTCAGGACTGATTTCCTTTAGGATTGACTGTTTTGATCTTCTTGCAGTCCAAGGGACTCTCAAGAGTCTTCTTCAACACCACAGTTCAAAAGCATCAATTCTTCAGTGCTCAGCCTTCTTTATGGTCCAACTCTCACATCCATACATGATACCAGAAAAACCATAGCTTTGACTAGATGGACCTTTGTCAGCAAAGTAATGTCTCTGCTTTTTAATATGCTATCTAAATTGGTCATAGCTTTTCTTACAAGGAGCAAGTGTCTTTTAATTTCATGGCTGCAGTCACCATCTGCAGTCATTTGGAGCCCAAAAATATAAAGTCTGTCACTGATTCCATTGTCTCCCCATCTATTTACCATGAAGTGATGGGACCAGACGCCATGGTCTTAGTTTTCTGAATGTTGAGTTTTAAGCCTGCTTTTTCATTCACCTCTTTCAGTTTCATCAAGAAGCTCTTCAGTGACTCTTCACTTTCTCCCATAATGGTGGTGTCGTCTGCATATCTGAGGTTGTTGATCTTTCTCCCAGCAATCTTGATTCTAGCTTGTGCTTCATCCAGTCCAGCGTTTCTCATGATGTACTCTGTATATAAGTTAAATAAGCAGGGTGACAATATACAGCCTTGATGTACTCCTCTCCCAATTTGCAGCCAGTTCATTGTTCCATGTCTGGTTCTAACTGTTGCTTCTTGACCTGCATACAGATTTCTCAGGAGGCAGGTAAGGTAGTCAGGTATTCCCATCTCATTAAGAATTTTCCACATTTGTTGTGATCCACATAACCAAAGACTTTGGCGAAGTCAATAAAGCAGAAGTAGATTTTTTTCTGGAACTCTCTTGCTTTTTCTATGATCCAACAGATGTTGGCAATTTGATCTCTGGTTCCTCTGACTTTTCTAAATCCAGCTTGAGCATCTGGAAGTTCACAGTTCATGTACTGTTGAAGCCTGGCTTGGAGAATTTTGAGCATTACTTTGCTAGCGTGTGAGATGAATGTGATTGTACAGTAGTTTGAGCATTCTTTGGCATTGCCTTTCTTTGGGATTGGAATGAAAACTAACCTTTTCCAGTCCTGTGGCCACTACTGCTGAGTTTTCCAAATTTGCTGGCATATTGAGTGTAGCACTTTCACAAGCATTTAGGATTTGAAATAGCTCAACAGGAATTCCATCACCTCCACTAGCTCTGTTCATAGTGATGCCTCCTCAGGCCCACTTGACTTCGGACTTCAGGATGTCTGACTCTAGGTAAGCTATCGTGGCTATCTGAGACATTAAGATCATTTTTGTATAGTTCTTCTGGGTATTCTTGCCACCTATTCTTAATATCTTCTGCTTCTGTTAGGTCCATACCATTTCTATCCTTTATTTCTTACTCAGCCTTCATTTAATGAAATAACCTCTCCTTGGCATCTAACTTAGCTTCTTCTGTATTGATTCTTGTTATTATACTGTCATTTCTTGGTATACACTACTAGTGGCAGAGTCAGCAAGGTTGAAATTCCACTTGTAGATATACATCCCAGAGAACTGAAAGCAGCCAGTCAAACAGATACCCAGATGGGGATGTTGACAGAAGCATTATTCGCAGTAGCTAAAAGGTGGAAACAACCTGTTCATATTATAAAGAAATTATAGTAAGTACCTACAATGGAATATTATTCAGCCATAAAGAAGAAAAGGTTCTGATACACGCCTCAATATGAATGAACCTTGGAGACAGAATACTAAGTGAAATAAACTAGAGAAAAAGTTGTGTGATTCCACTCACATGAAATATCTAGAATAGGCAAATTCACAAAGATCGATAGAAGATGAGAGGTTATCAGCGGCTGAGGAGAGGGGGGAACGGGGAGTTGTTGCTTTATGGGTGCAGCATTTCGGTTTGGGGTGAGGAAAGTATTTTGGAAATAGTGATGATGGTTGCACAATACTGACAGTAATTAAAGCCATTGAAAATGGTTTAAATGGCAGCATTTATGTAATATATATTTTACTACAATAAAAGATAAATAGTTTATATAATTTTTTTAAAAAGATACTGCCACCAGCACTCTTATGCATATGTTTCAACATGTAGTTAATTATATACAGGCATGTTATTTTCCTGTATCAATTATATTTACCATTCTTACCATCTTAATAGACAGATTTCTTGAAGTGAGGGACTAGTCTAGATAGGAAATAGCATGGTTTTTGTTTGTCGAGGGTTTGGAGTTTGACATTTTTGAAATTCTGAAACCTTTTAGAGAGGGTTTGATATTTTTTTTGAATGTTGAATAAACTCAGCGTGGCAAAGTGACATGAAGTCACTGACTGAGTTTTGAAACATAGGTGTGTTCTTCTGACCTGCTCTCTGATCCTGAGGGACGCTGTGCTTATTCAGCCTGATCCCATTGGAAGGGAGGCTGAAAAGTCTAGCATGCTGTGCTTTTATTTGCTCCTCTTGCTCTTTAAACAAGGAATTTGGATGATGAGGTCATGTGGATAGGAACAATATTGACTATTTTCCTGAGTCCTTTTTAAAGGTAATAAACATGTAGGTGCTTTCCCAGAATATAAATGTTAATTCTTCTAGGAAGTTAAAATGTATTTCTTTGTCTGGTAAGCTCCTTTGGAGACTTTTAAAAATTGAGTAGAGGTAATTCCTTGGTGGTGCAGTGGTTAAGACTCGGCACTTTCTCTTCACTTTCTGGGCACAATCCCGGTTGGGAAGCTAAAATCCCACAAGCTGTGTGGTGCAGTCAAAAAAAATAAAAATAGGATAGATAATGATGACAAGCTAATACAATTTATATTCAAATGAGTTTAATGTACATGTCAGCATGCATGCATGCTCGGTCACTTGGCTGTGTCTGACTCTTTGCAACCCCATGGACTGTAGCCCACCAGGCCCTTCTGTTAATGGGATTATACCAGCAGAAATACTGGAGTGAGTTGCTGTTTCCTCTTCCAGGGGATCTTCCCAACCCTTATAAAAATAAGATCTTTAACGTCTTAGTTGTTTTGTTTCTGAGTGCCAAGATTGTCTTTGAAAAGAACTGAGATATAAATGTGAGAAAATGTTAGCCCATATTTACCATTAATAATCTTGTATAAATTTCTGTTGTCTCATTCACTGTCTGTCTTGAATTTTGTATTATGGAGTCCACCCAACAAACTGGTAAGGAGCAATGACGTGCTAAATACCGAAACTAACCTTCCCTTGTACTAATATTCTAGAGTCAACATTAGACATTGTTGATTTCACCTTCTTCAGACTTGAGAAAACCCTTTAGTCCTTGTGTGAGAGTTATTTTTGATAGATTTTCCTGCTGCTCCGAACAGGGTCAGTAAGTGTGCTGTAGGGAAGTTCTCAGTTTAGGGTGCGTTCAGACTATCAGGCAGTCTTGATAAAGTGCAGGTTCAGACTGGGAGACGTGAGGGGTGAAATTCTGCCTTTTAGATAAGCTCTTGAGTGATACCAATGCTGCTGGTCTGTGGGCCAGAGGAAGAACAGTCTGTTTCAAATATCTGAGTTTGCTACTTTGTTAAAATTGGACCCAATATAAGGTTGACAGAAGAAATGCAAGACACCCAAGATGTCCTATACAGTTATTTTGCACACAGTTGTATTACAAAATTATTCATTGTTTATCTGAAATTTAATTTTGACTGGGCTAGACACAATATAGGTACGTGTGAGTGCACATAAGGCAACTCTAAATTGCAGTCTAAAGCATTTACAAAGTCATTTAAGTGTCATGTATTATGTTAGATGGAAACGATATGATTATTTTTATTTGGAGAGAAAGGCCCCATAGAATTAGGTCTGTTTCAGACTTAGTTTTTGGGCACTTATTTAGGTGTTTTGCTCATATGCTTTTCAATACAATACTATATGTAAGGATTAATGCTGCACCCCGTCCCCAAGTATCTAGGGAATTCTTGAAAAATAGTGAAATCTGTACATTCCAAAATATACCTGAAAGCATAGCAATGTCCTGGACTAAATGTTTTAAGCTAGCCGCATGCAGTAATGGGCTTCGCTGCTGGCTCAGATGGTGGAGAATCTGCCTGCAATGTGGCAGACCTGGGTTTGATCCCTGGGCTGGGGAAGGTGATGGCAACCCACTCCAGTGTTCTTGCCTGGAGAATCCGTGGACAGAGGAGCCTGGTGGACTGCAGTTCATAGGGTCACAAAGAGTCAGAAACGACTGAGTGACTAACACTTTCATATGAAGGAATAAGACGTTAATATGGTAGATTTAAACTTAGACTGTTTTATAGTTTTTTTCTTGTATTTTTTTGGCACCATGTACTGCTGGTATTTTCAACCCCTGTATAATAGCATTTCATGAGGATAATCTGTTGTCTATTAAAGCATATAGAAAGCAGTGTAAATGCATTTCTTTTTTTTTTAGATTCTTTACAGAGTTGGAAGCAAGACATCAGAATAATATCTTCATAGAGGACATAAGTGACATTGTGGAAAAGCACACAGCATCCACATTTGACCCATATGTGAAATACTGCACAAATGAAGTCTACCAACAGCGGACACTGCAGAAATTGTTGTAAGCAGTACTCAATGTTGCGGCTTTAATGACCTAATCATGTTTTAATTTGGTCACATTGATTGAAATTCATTGATCTCTTAAATTCAATGCCTTTTGGGAAGAGAGGTGCTTTTGGGCAGGGGTGTTAGATTAGAAAAACCCAGCCGTGGAGAATTTTCCTTAAAGCTCTTCTGAAATTATAGCTTGTTGAGTTTCCTTGTTTCTTTTTTTTAATTCCTGCAAGAATTTTTTTTTAATTCCTGTGGGATGGGGGAGGGTAATGATGATGGATGATCATCATTCTGAATGGTGAGAAGGTTGTTCTTTAAGCTGTTATCTATCTGGTCATTAAATATTTTGCCTGAGGCCAAGATAAAGTTCTTGAACTAGTGCCTAGGAGCCGAGTGGAGTGTCCTTTAGTATTCTAATCTTCCTCCATTCAAATAAAAACTCTGTATTTAGTTGTTTATGGGAATCACTCATCTTTTCCCTCTGGATGGTTAGGTGTGAGGAGAACAAGGATGGTCTGAAGGAAGGCTTTTTTTTTTTTTTTTTTTTTTTTGAGTTCTTAAAGGCTCTAATTGTGAAACAAAAAAGAAGTAAACCTTACATTTCCACACACACCTTTTCCGTTTGTTCTGTTTAGGTTGCTGAGAGTTTTGGTGTGATGGATGTGCCATCCCTAGCCGGAAAGGCATTCAGCAGTGGTTCAGCGATGTCTGCATTGCGTTATTGGGGCCGGGGCTTGTTTACCCCCAGGAGCTCCGCGTCTGGCAGTACAGTCGGACATCGCTGTAAACTCAGCTTGGGGGCTGACTGGCTGTGGTCATCCTTCTGTGAGCTGTGCTGTTTATGACTGAAGCGTGGCACGCTGGCCAGTCTCTAGACAATGTGAGAGACCCCTGGTGATGATGACCTCATGGCTCCTTAGAGAAGCAGCCCCCACGTGGGTGAGAAGGGCTGATGATGCCCCGTTCCCCCGCCACATCCTCCTTAAAATCTTGTACAGGCAGGGAGGAAACCCCACAGCTGCCAGCCCTAAATGAGGTTAGTAGCACAAAGCAGGATTTGTCCGCACTGCCGGACATTTTGTCCTGGACTAGTGTTTGCTGTGGAGACTGTTCTATACTTCGGAGCTCCCCAGGCTCCTGTCCACCAGCTGGAAGCCCAGCCTCACCTCAGCTGTGATAACCAGAAATGTCTCCAGACCTTACTGATGCCCTCATCACCCCTCATCCGCCATGGGAACTGCGATGTAAAGGTTACTCTTTAACTGTTGTAAAATCCAAGTGACAAGTATAAAAGCCAAAGCCAGGAATTAGAGCTAAATTAAGTTTTGTTTTGCCAGATTAAAAAAATAAAAATAAAAAAAACTTGAATAAGTACTGCTGTACTTTATGTAACTCTTTAAAACTAAAGGTTTTATTTAAATTAGCTCAATGATATCGTCATTTGAGCTTTCACATGGAAATTAGTAGTTGTGTTTTCAGAATGTAAATTTACCTTTGGGGCTGTGACTTTGAGCTTTACCTGCACTTTGGAATCTGAAAACCAGCAAACACACAATGCCCCGGGTCCATCATAGACTCAGAATCTTTGGAGGTGGCGGAAGTGATTTAAATATGCAACTGGTTTAAAGTTTAATTCTTTTTTAATTTCCTAAATTTTTTTTTCAAAGTTAGCAGGAAACTTAACTCCTCAAGTTTAAGAAAAGGAAATTGTAACATTTCTGAGTACTTTCTTTTAACTTGCTCTTCTGGGTATTTCCCGATTTCTTTCTAGCAGCCTTGAAGCAAATCATCTAAGTTTCAAAGTATAAATTTTTGGAAAAAGGTTTCAGTTGCCATTACCCTGCTTCTTGGCCTCCGTCACCCCTCACCAGGGGCTCACAGAATCTGGGGTCAACCCCTCCGCCGCGTCCCCCTCACAAGTCACACTGTAACGCCCCAGAGCTCCCCTTAGGGTGAAGTGAGGTGACAGAACAGGAGATGCCATGTCAGGGACCCGCTGAAAGTCGGAAGACCTTGGTTTGACTTCTGTCTTCACCGAATGCTAGATGTTTTATTTGGAAAGTTGGGGACCTTGCTGAGACTCCACATTCTTACTGGAATCCCCTTCAAAGTTACGTGGATGGTGCCACATGAGACCCTTCGTGTCCGTGTATCTTGCTAAATTCCGTAGAAATGTTGTGGCAGTGTTCCTGTTGTAGCATCACTGGGAGAGGAGGGATATTCTGGCTGACATAGTCAGAAGGCTTTCTGTCTTAGAAGCTTTGGAAAAGTCCAAAGGCCTCCTAGTAAGTAAATCCTGAGATTTCTTTCTTAGATTATTATCTCAGGCTAGAGACGTGGCTTAAAACATATGTGTCATTTTTTAGTGGAATGTTTGCAGATGATCAGATATGAGATGTAGTGTGTATACTAATTTTTAATGTATACATTCACCATTATGATACCACTGCTTTCTTCATTTGTTTACTTTCTACTTCTAAAAGTTTCTGGCACCTATATTTTCATCTTATTATTCTTATTACTACCTTAAACTTATATTCAGTCTTGACTGTCAAGCGATGAAGCCATCCATGTCCACCTATTATGTGTTTATGTTGTTTATATATTTAAAAATCATTGATAATCTATAAGTTTATCATAGTGTTTTATAATACATTTTGACTTGCCTCTTACCTTAAAGAGGAAATACTTTGAAGTTCTGTCTCTTTGTTTTCCCTCAGAGCCACCAACCCGTCCTTCAAGGAAGTTCTGTCCCGAATCGAGTCCCACGAAGACTGCAGGAACCTGCCCATGATCTCATTCCTCATCCTCCCCATGCAGAGGGTGACCCGCCTACCGCTGCTGATGGACGTAAGATGTGACCTGCTGTCTGCTTCCTCTGCCGGTAGCTGTTGCTGCAACAAATCCAATTAAGAAAATTATTCTTCTTCCGCTTAAATTATATCCTTTCTATAACATTTCCCAATTCAGTGAGAAGGTGCTGTTTGGCTAGAAAGTCCCACATGGGAAACGGTCTCCACTTTAGGCTTGTGTGGTCGCTCTAAAGAAGTTAGATTACAACCCTCACTTAACAGTTTCTGAAATGGGAAGAACCTTGACTTTGAAGTCAGGAGTACTGAATTCCTTTGCGGCTGAAACACCAGGTGTGAGACCTTGGCCTGTCACTTCACCTCTCTGGGCCTCAGTTTCCTTGTTGGGTCACTAGGATCCCTTTCTCTGTCATCTTCCAAGCTGCTACACGTGTGCTCACTGGCTTTAGTCATGTTCAACTCTTTGCAACCCCTCGGACGGTAGCCCACCAGGCTCCTCTGTTCGTGGGGTTTCCCAGCTAAGAGAACTGGAGTGGGTTGCCATGCCCTCCTCCAGGGGATCTTGCCGATCCAGGGATTGAGCCCGCATCTCTTCTTGCATTGGGAGACAGCTTCTTTACCGCCGGTGCCATGTGGGATGCCCCAAGCTGCCGAAGGGCTCCCATTTCACACGGGAAGAGTCTCTGCAGCGTCACAAGGCATAAACCTGCCCTCGTTTGCATTGCTCAGAGTGAGTGAGGAAAATCCAGACATCTGATCTTATCGCAGGGAGCACTCATGAAGAAAACACGTACTTGCTTGTGAGCAGTGCAGGACGTGACAGCGGGGAGAGCAGAGGCGGGCGGCGGGGAGCACGGCGGGGAGCACGGCGGGGAGGAGTGCCAGGCGGTGGCCCCGGAGGGCTGCATGCTGGCTGGGCCCAAACCGCCGCGGCAGCCGCAGGAGAAAGGGGTGACTGATGTGCCTCCCATCCGGCTGGTGTGCCCACAAGCACCTTTTTTTTTTTTTTTTTTTTTAAATAAAATTGACCTATAGTTGATTTTTGATATTGTGTTAGTTTCAGGTGTATAGCAAAGTGATTCAGATATACCATATGTATATATATTTTTTCAGATTATTTTCCATTATAGATTATTAGAAGATATTTACTTTTTCATACAGTAACTCCTTGTTCCTTATCTGTTTTATATGTAGTACTTTGTATCTGTTAATCCCAAACTCCTAATTTATCCCTCTCTTGCTTTCCTTTCTCCTTTGGTAACTTTAAGTTTTCTGCGTCTGTGAGGTTTTTTTTTTAATCTTTAGGTTCATTTGTATTCTTTTTTGGATTCCACATATGTGAAATCATATAGTATTTATCTTTCTCTTTCAGACTTCCTTCACTTAGTATGATAATCTCTAGGTCTATTCGTGTTGCTGCAAATGGCATGATTTCATCCTTTTTATGTCTAGTACTCCATTACATATACAAACCACACCTTAAATCAGTTGTCTGTTGATGGTCGTTTCGGCTGCTCCCATATCTTAGCTATTGTCAACAGTGCTGCTAGGAGTATCAGGTTGCATGTATCTTTTTGAATTAGAGTTTTTGTTTTTTCCGTGTATATGCCCAGGAGTGGGATTGCTAGATCATATGGTAGTTCAAAGAATATCTTTCTGATCAAGTTAAAATATCTTGGCATAGTTCAGCTTTAAATTTGGATGATAATATAATGTCAGCTTTGACATGCTTGCTTTTTATAAGTCAAAATAGAGGATAAAAATATAGCAAAAATTATGATTGTCTAAGATTACAAAATAAATTCCATTTTCTCTATTCCATTATAAATTCAAAGAAGCTGTGAAATTTACAAACTAGTAAAAGGGTAGGATTATGGTCACTTTCTTGGCCCAGCCGCACAGTGTTGAGGTTCAGCTGTCTTTTCAGAATTCACAGCACTTGCTGCTCTCCTAGGTCACCTCAGTCTACTAGTCTACTACCCTTGCACCCATCCTTGTCCATCTTGTGTGATTTAGGGACTTCTCTCCTTGTAAATATTGGGAAAATTGCAGTTTTGCAAATCTAGCTCTGATTTTTTGTTTCAATATTTATCATGTCTATCACACAGACTCTAAAAAGAAATGATACTTTTTGGGGTCAGAGACTCTTTTGAGATTGTAGATTAAGCTGTAGTCATTCTTCCTAAAAGAATGACTTCCTAGTGTGTGCAAAATTTTACATAAAATTAAAGTGTACAAAAGAAACTATGGCCTTCTCCCAGAAATAAAAACTAATATTTTTCAAACTGCTTTTGTACTCATAAGTGGGTCATGAAATTGACTTTTGAATCATGGGTAGTGTTTTTAGAAAATGAATATAGAGTAGAACACACAGTATGTGATATATACATTGTTCATAATGTGATTAAATATTATTTCATAAAAAACTTTCATTTTGTGTGCATGTGTACTAGTTGCAGCATAAAAATATTTCTTACAGTGGGGTCATAGTCAAAAAAATTTTGAGTACTTTAATATAAAACCACCAGTGGTCCGGTGTGTGCTTCTTACATGTCACACATAGCATTCCTGACACCTGACTTTCAGATTCACAGGCTTGGTGTTCCTCCGCGTGTAAGGTACCAGTGGTTTGCTAGTTTCTGGTGTCTTCCGCTTCCGCTGGATACCTGTTGCCCTCATCTGTGGCCCATGTGTGAGAATCGGGCCACCTGGGCAGAATCTCGATGTACTTAAAACATGATCTCTTCGATTTTACTTCATTTGGAGATTTAGTTACATTGTTAATTGAGGGTAACATTTTTAACAATTGGAATGGTTTTGTTGGCTTTGAACGGATATAGTTTCAAAAGTTATGTGTAATTCATTATGTCTTCAGTTGACGATTTTTGAACTCAATTTTACCATCACAAAAATTGCAGTATAAGCATATCAAGAAAAAACCCAGCAGCCATTTTTTCTTGATCTTTTTCTTCACATGATATCATCTGCAAATGTAATAACCTCTAATAATGATGATGATAACAGGGATCATTGAAGTAATTTTGTCATTGTTTGAAGACCTACTGTATGCAGGTTATTCATAAAGAACTTCCCATGCATTATCATTTAACTTTTTTAGCAGCCTTGTGGCTTTATAGGTGGCTTTATCCCAATTTTACAGATGAGGAAATTGAGGCTTATAGAAGCTTATAAGGGAAGGTGACTTGCCCAAGGTCGAATAGCTCATAAGGAGCAGATCTAGAATTAGAAACCAGATTCACCCACCTCTGAAGTCTATCCTCTTATTAAATCATCCTCTGGATGAACATGGATTCTATGCTTTTAAAGACTATTTCCTATTTTAATATTGTCTTTATACTCATCCATAGTATTGTCTTCAGCATTGTTAGGTTTGCTATGAGTAAGAGTACATGGCTGGACATTGGTTTTATTTTACTTAATAGAATAAATCAGCTGATTTTGTTCTTCTTTTATTTTATTGCAGACTATCTGTCAAAAGACACCTAAGGACTCTCCGAAATATGAAGTCTGCAAAAGAGCCTTAAAGGAAGTGAGCAAGGTAACTGTTGAGTAGCTAATCAGACAATAAAACACTCAGATCCCTCAGAAGAGAACCTGTCTGGATTTGATGCTAAAAACTGGTTGATTCTCACAGCCATTTGTGCACCATTCTTTAAGTAGTTGAAAAACAAAATTATGTTTTCTGTACTCAAGTGAAATTGGTATTTTTACTATTTCAGACAGTCTTAAGGGCCTTTAGAGATCTCATTTTCTTTTGGTGCCTGAATAGCTGTTTATCCATTCTCTCATTCAGGAAATATTTATTGCATATTCACTACAGTGCCAGGGGCAATGCCAGCCCCTGACAATGTGAGGATGAATAAGACATGTGTGGTTACTGCCCTCATGGAATGTGCTGCACAAAGGGGAAGGCAGACATGAAATAAGAGTTACAGTAAAGGGTGGTGAGTGACATGAGAGGAAGAACATAGAAATGTTGAGGCTGAAACCTGGAGCAAGAGCAGCTTTGAGCCAGGGTCTGGGGAGGGGTGTTTCAGGAACATGCAAAGACCCAAAGACTTGTTTGCAGAATTTGAACTAGAATGTTCTTCACGTGACTAAAGCCCAGTCCAGGAGAGAGAGCCCAGAGGACCCATGTTAAGGAATTGTGAACCTTATCCTAGGATGCTGTGGGAGCTACAGATTCATGTGCTGTGAAGTTGGCAGTGAGCATGGGCCCCAGTGATGAAGCCTTTACAGTTGCTTAGGTTACAACGACCAGAGCCTATACTGATATGATACTAGAAGGCAAAGAAGCAACACTGGGGAGGTAGGCGTGGAGATGACTTGGGTGGGTATATTTATGGACATGATTCAAGGAAAATCGTCCCTGTCTCAGGCAGCTAGATGGATGCTCTTACTTCCATAGTACGAGCATAGGGAGAAGCTGATGATTCCATCGTGGGTGTGTTGGAATTGAGATTCCTGTAGAATATCCAAGTCAGGAGCTCAGTGGAGAGACTTGAACTGGAGACATGGGTTTGTGGATCATCAGTATGGGCATGATTTTTGAAGCTGGGAAAGTGGGTGAAAAGTACCCAGGAGTGTGTAGAGTAAGAAGAGTGTTGAGGTTCAGCCATGAAGAACACCAGGCTTCACCTTGTGTAGGGGAAAGGAAACAGCAGAGGAAACTTGAAAAACAACAGAAGTACTAAAGTAGGAAAGTGAAAGTCGCTCAGTCATGTCCAACTCTTTGAGACCCCATGGACTATACAGTCCATGGAATTCTCCAGGCCAAAATTCTGGAGTGGGTAGCCTTTCCCTTCTCCAGGGCATCTTCCCAACCCAGGGATCGAACCCAGGTCTCTCTCATTGCAGCTGGATTCTTTACCAGCTGAGCCACAAGGAAAGCCCAAGAACACTGGAGTGGGTAGCCTGTCCCTTCTCCGGTGGATCTTCCTGATCCAAGAATTGAACTGGGGTCTCCTGCAATGCAGGCAGATTCTTTACCAACTGAGCTGTCAGGGAAGCCCTCTAATGGTCTGGCAAATGGCGTGTAATTTGGTGGAAGGAAGGGCAGCCCCGCTGGCTGCTCTGGAAAGACAAAGTGAGAGAGTGATCGCTGCGTTCCCCGGGTGTGTTTATTACCAGGTGAGTTGTGTCCTTGCGGGGTAGGTGTGGAAGCCAGGTTGGCGCATGTGGAGGATGAAATTGTGCGCCAGTGAGTGTAGCTGTTTCACCCACTGGGCTGTGAGGGTAAAATGAGTTGAAAGGGAAGTGAGGGAGGGTCTTCTTTTGTTTAAAGGTTAGAAAATTGTGGGTATGTTTAAATGCTCACAGGAATAGTTCGCTGAGAAAATGCAGCTGAAGGTTTGAGAATCAGTGAGGATATGAGATGAGCTAGACCCAGGAGAGCAAAGCCCGTGATCACAGAAACATCCTAAGCATCTCTAGGCTGCCTCGAGTTTTGTGCATCTTTGTGATACTTGACTGTGAAGCACTGTTTCTTTCAATCAACTTTGTCAATTGAACTTTATGTTGAATTTTACTGTTTCAACTTTATTTTTTAAATATTTTTATGTGGACCATTTTTAAAGTTTTTATTGAATTTGTTACCTTATTGCTTCTTTTTTATGTTTGGGGTTCTTGACCCCAAGGCTTGTGGGATCTTAGTTCCCTGACCAAGGATTGAACCCGCACCCCATGCTTTGGAAGGCAAAGAAAGACTCCACCACTGGACCATCAGGGGAGTCCCTCAGTCAACTTTAAACTGACTCCATTTTATTTATCCTCATCTTTGCCAATAAATTACTACAAAATCACGAGTTTTATAAGCTAGTTGTTCATTTTTCTAACACATTTTTATACTAAAAATTAGTTTATCTGTGTCTTAGCTCATTTGGGCTGCTAGAACAAAGTACCTCAGACTGATTGGCTTATAAACAGCAAATTTCTTTCTCAGTTCTGGAGGCTGGAAGTCTGAGATCAGGGAACCAGCAGAGTTGGCTGGGATCCCTCTTCCAGCCAGGTTGCAGACTTCTCGCAGCCTTGACAAGGCAGAAGGGAGCAAGGCGGCTCTTTGGGGCCTCTTGTATAAAGCACACCACCATTCATGAGGGCTCTATCCCATGACTTCTGAGCAACTCCCAAAGGTCCCCACTTCCTAGTACCATCGTCTTTGGGAGTTAAGATTTCAATAAGTATTTTGGGAGGATGTGAACATTTAAACTATAGTGATCTATAGTGATCTGCCAACCACTTGAATGCATCTCTTGCTCCATCAGAGAGGGAGATACACATATCCCACTTTGCAAAAACACTAAGTGAAGAAACTTAGCCTGACAGGTATGAAGTTGCCTATGATCCTGCTGCCCGTGGTCTCTCCTCCAGGACCCCAAATCCTGTAGTGGATGGGGGCATCTGTAGGAGAAGCTACTTGGAGAAGTTGAGTCTTGGATATGAAAGAGAGTGTCAGATTCTGTTTGGTTGTAACTGAGAAGCTGGAAAAAAATTCACAGAGAAAAAGGAGGAAGGTAGTAGTGATTGATTTGAATTAGGAATGATACCTAATTTTTTCGAGACTTTTACGTCCCAGTTTGAGTAGACTGCCATGTTCCTTTAGGCATCGCTGTTTGACTTGATTTGGCACTGGTGCTTTTAGGGCAGGCTGGCAAAAATTAATTGCCTTACCTTGATACAGGGCTTCCCAGGTGACGGTAGTGGTAAAGAACCCACCTGCCAGTGCAAGAGACTTAACAAACATGGGTTTGATTCCCGGGTTGGGAAGATCCCCTGGAGGAGAGCATGAGAACCCACTCCAGTGTTCTTGCCTGGAGAATCCCATGGGCAGAGGAGCTGGTGGGCTGCAGTCCGTGGGGTCGCCAGAGTCAGACACAACTGAAGCAACTAAGCATGCAGTACCTTGATACTTACTACGTGAAAGACCCTCTGTGAAGAATTGCTGTTTCAGTGACCTAAGCAAGTGTTTTCTCTAGGACAGCATTTTTCTCTCTTGCATAGGAGTCATGAACATCAGGATTATAACCTCAGTCTCTAGATGTAGGAAACTGAGGTCATCAGTACTGCCAGCTCAAGGATTCATCTTCTTTTTATTTGTGCAAGTTACCAGTGGGTTTTTATAGATGGGAAAACAACGTCAGTATTCTTAACCAAAAGATTATGCACACAGAGTGTTTATGGTTCGAAATCAAAATGCAGACTTTCACTTGCTTGCTCTTTCTGAAATGAGAGAAACTGAGAGTTCTCAATACTTACGTTACAGTGAAATTTTGTGTGTTGAGACCCAAATTTTTAGAAGCAGATTCCACCTAGGGCCCTTGGGCAAGTCTCTCTAAATCATTACTCATTCTTGGGGAAAAATGAGTAATATGTTTTTTGGTGATCAAAATGCTAATGAAATGTATTTGCCTAGTGCAAATAATACTTCAGTGAAATTGTTCATGTGTATTGATGAAATGATGGTGACAATTTTTCTGAATTGGGGCAGTTGGAGAGACTTCTTAGTCTGAAAACAACATGTTTCTATCAAGTGAAACATGTATGTACTTTCTGATTTTCTGCTTCTATGCGGGAGGTGGAGCTGGGAGGAGGGCAGTTTCCTGGGAACCTGATAGTTCAGCTGGTGCAGAGTCTAAGAGCTGGTCTGTGTCTAAGGAATGGTGGTCAAGAGATGGTTTCTGATGCCAATGAAATCTCCCCTGCTGTTGCCTTCTATTTACTCTCCCACAGAAAGAGAATAACTGCTTTAACTCACACCTCATAAAATTTCTACTTCTATTTGGAGATAGTATTAAGTTCTAAGCTCTTTTGCTAGTGGCAGAAGAGCCAAGTCCTCTTGAATCTTTTCCTGTAACTTGCCACTTCAGCTGTTTACAAAGAGGTAGATAGCTGTTAACACGAAAAGATCTCTAAGCTGTATTAAGTGAAGAACATGAAGTTGCAGAACAGAACAAATAGCATAATGAATCTAGATAATAAAATGCGTTTGTATACATATGTGTGTCAGAAATAGTATTGAGAATCACACTCAAACTTTCAACCGTGGTTGCTGATGGTGAAGAGACAGGAGTGTGGCAGGGAGGAATTTATTTTTTGTTTTGTTTTTTTCACTATTTAAGTATTGCTCTGAAAGAATGTATGTAAAGTTTACAAAGGTACATTTTTAAAAGTAGTAAGTGTCCATTATAGAAAATTTGAAAATTTGAAATAAGAGAAAACAAAATGTATTAGTAATCTTGTTGAAGGTAATGACTGTTGTCATTTTATGGTGTGTGCTTCCAGTGAATGTAAATGTACTTTTAAACATGGATTCATGCGGTGCCCATTCATTTACTGTTCTAAATAGTGCCGCATGGCCTTGCATAAATGGTTGTGCTCCTCTGATGATTTCTGTTGTAAAACGTTTCCGGAAGTGGGTTTATTGGGGGGGGAAAGCTTGGTATGTTTTAAGGGCCCCCAAGTACCTGTAAGAAAAATTGTCCCTGTGTCCATGACAACCGGAAGTATTTCTAAGTATCTTTCCCCCAGCATCGAATATTCTTTTCATCTTTGTGAATTTGACAAATTGAAAATATTTTGTTTTTATTTATACTTCATTAGAGAGATTGAGGTTTTTTCCCCCACACATAAGTTTTGCCTAAAGCAAAAAATTTAGTGAACTAAATTTAATAAAGCTTTGACAGATGTTGAAGGAAGGCACAGTTTCAATATGCAGAGGCTGATTTTACGGAAAATACGAGAGCACACATATCCAAATTAGTGCTTGTCCCTTAAAATAGTCACTAAACAGAGTCCACTGAGGATACCATTCCTTGGGGAACGATTTTGATTTTCATATGCCTTCAGAAGTGCTGGCTGATGAACTTGGTGTTTGGAAGTTTAGGAAATAAAGATGATGAATTTATTTTCCATTTTCCCTTTCATTTTAAAATGGGATAAAGGAATTGTCCCCCCCCCCCCCCACTCCTCTTTTTATTTTTTACTTTTTTTTACCTTTTGGAAAATTTTTCGCTATTAATTTGCCACCATTTCCCACCTGAAGAATATAAAGTTAACATTTATCCTTGTACTTTGAGGAAGAGGAACGTTGATCACGAGAATACACTACATAGGTATGTGAGCAAGGCTGAGACCATTTTCTAACGAGAAATTCTAGAACTGTGCTCTTCTCAGGGCTGGCGACTTCCCAGCACAAAAACAGCGGTGCAATCTCTTGCTCAAATGATACTGAAGACACTTGTAGAGTTGCACTGCCCGATGCAGAAGCCAGCAGCCAGTTGTTGCTCAGTCACTGAGTCATGTTCAGCTCTTTTCGACCCCGTGGACTGTGTCACGTCAGGCTCCTCTGTCCTCCATCATCTCCGAGAGGTGGCTCACATTCGTGTCCATCAAGTTGGTGATGCTATCTAACCACCTCATCCTCTGCCACTCTCTTCTCCTTTTGCCTTCAGTCTTCCCCGGCATCAGGGTCTTTTCCAATGAGTTTATCCCCCCACCTTTTTTATCCCCAAGCTTATTTGTTTTTAATTGAAGGAAAATTGCTTCACAATATCGTGTGGGCCTCTGCCATCCATCACCATGCGTCAGCCGTAGGTACACACGTGCCCCGCCCCCTTTAAATTCCCTCCCACCTCGCATCCTTTCTCACCCCTCTAGGTTGTTACAGAGCCCTGGTTTGAGTTCCTTGAGTCATAGAGCAAATTCCCATTGGTTACCTGTTTTATACACAGTAGGGTGTATGCTTCTGTGTCACTCTCTCCATTTGTCCTACCTTCACCTTCCTCCCCCGACCCACGTCCGTAAGTCTGTTCTCTATGACTGTATCTCCACTGTCGCCCTGTGAATAGGTTGGTCAGTACTGTCTTTCTAGATTCCGTAAATATGAGTAATATATTACGGTATTAGTTTTTCTGACTTACTTCATTCCGTATAATAGGCTATAGGTTCTTCCACCTCATTAGAACTGACTCAAATGGATTCATTTTTTATGGCTAAGTAATATTCTATTGTCTACATGTACCAAATTCTTTATCCATTCTTCTGATGTTGGATATCTAGGTGGCTACTGTGTATTAGGTATTATGTAAATAGTACTGCAGGGAATATTAGGGTACATGTGCCTTTTTCAGTTTTGGTTTCCTCAGGGTATATGCCCAGTAGTGGGATGTAGACTCTTTGATGATGGCCATTCTGACTGGCTTGAGGTGATACCTCATTGTAGTTTTGATTTACATTTGATGTTGAGCATCTTTTCATATGGTTGTTAGCCATTTGTAAGTCTTCTTTGGAGAAATGTCTGTTTAGGTCTTCTGCCCACTTTTTTGATTGAGTTTCTCTGGTATTCAGTTGTAGGAGCTGCTTATATATTTTGGAAATCAATCCTTTGTCAGTTATTTCATTTGCTAGTATTTTCTCCCATTCTAAGGGTTGTCTTTTCACCTTGTTTGTGGTTTTCTTTGCTGTGCAAGACCTTTTAAGCTTAATTAGGTCCTACTTGTCTATTTTTGTTTTTATTTTCAGTATTCTAGGAGGTGGGTCATAGAGGATCTTGCTATGATTTATGTTATACATTGTTCTGCCTGTGTTTTTCTCTAAAAGTTTTATAGTTTCTGGTCTTATATTTAGGTCTTAATTCATTTTGAGTTTATCTTTGTGTATAGGGTTAGGAAGTGTACTTTGTTCTATACGTAGCTGTCCAGTTTCCCCAGCACCACTTACTGAAGAGACTGTCTTTTCGCCATTTTATATTCTTGCCTCCTTTGTCAAAGGTGGGGTGCCCATAGATGCCTGGCTTTATCTCTGGGCTTTCTATCTTGTTCCATTGGTCTATATGTCCCCCTTTTTAAAGCACTTGTAAATGACCTCTGAAAGCAGCTTATGCATTGTTGTTCAGATGTGTCCTACTCTTTGCCACCCCATGGACTGCAGCACGCCGGGCTTCCTGTCCTTCACTGTCTCCAAGAGTTTGCTCAAACTCATGTCCATTGAGTTGATGATGCCATCCAACCATCTCATCCTCTGTTGCCCCTTGTCCTCCTGCCCCCAATCTTTCCCAGCATCACGGGCTTTTCCAATGAGTCAGCTCTTTGCATCAGGTGGCCAAAGTATTGGAGCTTCACCTTTAGCATCAGTCCTTCCGATGAATATTCAGGACTGATTTCCTTTAGGATCAACTGCTTGATCTCCTTGGAGTCCAAGGGACTCTCAAGAGTCTTCTCCAGCATCACAGATCAAAAGCATCAATTCTTTGGTGCTCAGCCTTCTTTATGGTCCAACTCTCACATCTGTACATGATACTGGAAAAAGTATAGCTTTGACTAGATGGACCTTTGTCAGCAAAGTGATGTTTCTGCTTTTAATACACTGTCTAGGTTTGTCGTAGTTTTTCTTCCAAGGAGCAAGTGTCTTTTCATTTCATGGCTGCAGTCACCATCTGCAGTGATTTTGGAGTCCCAAGAAAATAAAGTCTGTTGCTGTTTTCACTTTTTCCCTATCTATTCACCATGAAGTGATGGGATCAGATGCCATAATCTTAGTTTTTTGAATGTTGAGTTTCAAGCCAGCTTTTTCATTCTCTTTTTTCACCTTTATTAAGAGGCTCTTTAGTTCCTCTTCGCTTTCTGCCATTAGGGTGCTATTATCTGCATATCTGAGGTATTGATATTTCTCCCTGCATTCTTGATTCCAGCTTGTGCTTCATCCAGCCTGGAATTTCACATGATGTACTCTGCATGTAAGTTAAATAAGCAGGGTGAGAATATACAGCCTTGATGTACTGCTTTCCTGATTTGGAACCAGTCTGTTGTTCCATGTCCAGTTCTAACGGTTGCTTCTTGACCTGCATACAGGTTTTTTAAGAGGCAGGTAAGGTGATCTGGTATTCCCATCTCTTTAAGAATTCCTAAAGTTTATACATTATCATTTGCTATTTGCTGAGTGTTCCTTGTGTCTTGGGCACTGGGCCAGGCACTTAACTATCAGATATGGACATTTCAGTCTCTGTTCTCCAGTCTTTTAAGAAAAGTAATACCCAAGATGAGACCTGAAAGACAAACAGAGTGGTATAAATCTAGATAAGAAGGAGTCAGTTGGACAGAGTTGGGTGAAGGGCATTCAGGTGGAGGGAAACACATCAAAAGTGTGAAGGACGTGGCAGAGGGAGGACCTTTGGCCGGAAATTCAGTAGCACTGAGGCCCAGGGTAGAAGAAGTAGGGTCGGGCAAGTAGGTGCCAGAGCCTCATCTTGGTGAGATTTAATTCTGGAAGCTTCAAAGGGCCTTTTAAAGATTTCAAGCTGAGGAGTTTCATGATCAGATTTGAACTTACAAAGACTGGACATGTTTTTCTGGAGGTCACAGCATTAACGAGATACTATGAACTGCGCAGGCTTTGCTCGATGCAGCACATGGCATCTCTAGTTGTGGTGTGTGCGTGCTCAGTAGTGACTGTGAGCGGGCACTCTAGTTGCCCAAGGCATATAGGGTCTTAGTTGCCCGATCAGGGGTCGCACCTGTGTCCCCTGCATTGGAAGGCAGATTCTTTGGACCACCAGGGAAGTCCCTCGGCTCCTAGCTTTGAGCAGGTGGACCACCAGTCCTTGCATCAATAAACTCTTCATACCACTGGGACCTAAAGATATGCTGGAGATAGGCATACCCTTTAAACCCAGAAAATCCGTCAAGTGATTGGAAATCGTCCAAACGTCCATCAGTTGGGGATGGAATAGGTGCGCTGTGGAAGCACATGTGCTCACCGCGTATGTTGCATCCTGCTACTGCTTTGCTGAAAGCCTGCGGGTGGCTTCTCTTTGCACTTAGAACACAACCCACACGCCGAAAGAGCCTGCGTGCTTTGACCCTGGCCTGGCCCTTCAGTTTCCCCTTGTGCCATTTTCCTGTGTCGGATCTTATTCCTCAGGCACACGGCAGTCTGCTTCCCGTGTTCGCTCTGCCCGGCCCAGTGCTGCGCCTCGATTGCGCGCTACAACTCCCCTTGTTCCTTCGGCGCAGCTCAGAGGAACTCTAAGGAGAGGCCCCCGACTCTCTCCCCACCCTCTTCCTCCCTGGACCCCTGCCCACCCCGTTTTTTCCTTAAGATTTCAGTCTCTGATTATTGTGTCTGCCCTTCTTTTATGACAGTAGGGACTGTAGATCTCTTAAGTGTTGCAACCTTAGCACCTGACACATACCAGGTACAAAATAAACTTGTTTTTCAGTGAATGCTCTATTTATAAGGAGAAATATTGTCAAGTGGAAAAATTAAGTCCCAGACAAGCATTGGGTGATCCATTTACAAAAATAAAATAATTTTTACACATCACATGTGTGTATTTATATGTTCATATAATCATGGGAAAAAAGGAGGAAGTGTGTAACCCATCTTGTTTCCAGTTAACCTCCGTGAAGTAGGATTAGGTCAGAGCCTTTTCTGGCCTGATGTGCTAGCATTTCTTTTCAGAGTAGGAGCTACTTAGTAAAGCACCGATATTAAGTAAATCTAATCGGAATTTCTAGCTTCTGTTTTTAACAAGCACACTGTCTTTATGGCCGATGATCCTTGTTATGGGCATGTTTTACAGATTTTCCAGTTAATGAGAAATTAACAATACAAACTTTCTTGTGGCTCTTGGGTGGATCCTCTGCGCACATTACTCTACCCACAGAACGCTTCACTTCTGACCCTTGTGGTCTCCAATGTGTGCGGCTTTCCCCACGCTGAGCAACCTGCCCTCCCAGCTCGGTGGCTTTGCGCGTGTGTGCGTGCTAAATCACGTCCATCGTGTCCGACTCTGTGGCCCATGAACTGAGTGGCCCACCAGGCTCCTCTGTCCGTGGATTCTCCAGGCGAGAATACTGGGGTGGGTTGCCGTGCCCTCCTCCAGGGCATCTTCCCGACTCAAGGATCCAACGCGTGTCTCTTGTGTCTGCCTGCACTGGCAGGCCGGTTCTTCACCACTAGTGCCACCTGGGAAGCCCGTGTGGCTTCCTCTATTCAATTCAGTTTTCACTCCGCCTGGAGATAGCGCATCCCACTGGATAAGGGCTCAGGCCCCCCAGGCCACACCCCAGACTTCACTCTGGTTACTCTTCACGAGTCCAGGTTGTTACCTGTGCTTCTGACCCACTGGCTATAAATCGGAAGTTTCCACCACCTGCCCTCTGCTTAGGTTTGATTAATTTGCTCGAGGGGCTCATAGAACTCAGGAAAACAGTTTACTTACTAGATTGGTGGTTTGTTACAAAGGATGCTAAAGAATATGAGTGAGCAGCCAAAGGAAGAGATAGGGTGAGGTCCAGAAGGGTCCCAAGCTCCGAATGTCCTATCCTCAGAGTTTGAGATGCCATCTTCTTACCAACCTGGAATTTCTCCCATTCCAGAATTCAGCAGTTTTTCTGGAGGCTTCTTTACATGGGCATGATTTATTAAATCACTGCTCAGTAGTGATCAAGTCATATCTTGCCCCTCTTCCGTCCCTGCAGGTCAGATGGTAGGCCTGAAAGTTCCAGTCTTTCCTCTAATTATTTGAATGGTTCCCTTGGCAACCAACCCCATCTTTAGGAGCTTTCCGAAAATCGCCTCATTAATATAAATTCAGCAAGGTTGAAAGGGGCTTGTTATGAATAACAGAAGATACCCAGTTTACTTTTATGTCCTGGAGCTATTTCGGGAACTGGTAACAATACTAAATTATAGCCAAAGATGCCCCCAAGGCTCTTATATAGGAAATTACAAGGGTTTTAGGAGCCATGTGCCAGAAACAGTGGCTAGGAGACAAAATATCTGTTTTATTATAAATCACAGTATCACAGCTACTCGTCCAAGGACTGTTAGTCCATCTATTTGTAGATAACTCAGTAGTGCTAATTAAACCGCATTCCCCTCAGCTTGAAGAGTCACTGACTATTCGGTTCCAGCAGAAGGCTGTCCTCCTCTAGCATCCAGGTCACCCGCCACATGCCTGGAGCCTAGCATTCAGCTGAGAACTTGCCCTTGAAGTCCGGTATTCTGCCCTCAGTCTGCTCTGATTTGAATTGCCCTGGGCTTGGTGGGGCTCCCAGGGGTGAAGGCGAGGAGCGGGGGCAGAACGGACAGGTTGGACCACGCAGTGAACCTGCCTCGTGTATGTGAAGCGTGTGATGTGGTAACACGCATAACACGAGGACGTGTGTCCCTGAAAACTCTCAGGGCATTCTTCCTCTGTCTGCACATCCTAATGACACCACTTCCAACTGGGTACGGAGTCTTGACTGTGTGAGGCTGGAGATTCTTGAACTGTCTGGAGTTTTCCAAAGTGCTAATTATTTCCTGCAAGATCTGCATTTGATAGTGAGGTTTCTCTCCTTCACCTCTTAACCCTCCCTGATTCTTCTCTGTTTGCAGTTGGTGAGACTCTGCAATGAAGGAGCCCGGAAGATGGAAAGGACAGAAATGATGTACACAATTAACTCCCAGCTGGAATTTAAAATTAAGGTACTCTCTCATACTTCTTCATAAACAGATTTATTACTGCTTTTGCTGAGATCTTCAGTGAATAGGGAGATAGTGGAGAGTAGCAGAGTGTGGAGGAATTTGCTTGTCAAAGCAGGGCCGTAAATGGATTACACAGAGGCTGGCAGGCGGAGCAGCAGATTCTTTGTTGTGGGTAATTCTGCTCTTGCTTATCCCAGATAAAGTGACCTTTCTCTAAACCACTGAGTTAGGTATTATCTAACTAGAACTTTTTTTTCCCTCCGAGGAAGAGACCAAACTTGAGGAGACATAGTAAAATGACAGAATTTTTAGACTGGAAAGGAGATTGCTTTTGTATTCTCCAAAAAAAATAAAAGTGAAAGTGTTAGTTGCTCCGTTGTGGCCAGCTCTTTATTCCATGGGCTGTATGGACTGTAGCCCAGCAGGCCGCTCTGTCTGTGGAATTTTCCAGGCAAGCATACTGGAGTGGGTGGCCATTCCCTTCTGCAGGGGGTCTTCCTAACCCAGGGATCGAACCTGAGTCTCCTGCGTTGTAGGCAGATTCTTTACTGTCTGAGCCAAAGTGTCCGGCAAAACAGTGGTATCCCATGAGCTGGACTAGGGCATTTCTCCTCAGTCAAATGAGGGGACTCCTTTCCCAGCTGGCAAAAAGGATTATTAGTGGATTATTCTTTTCACGTTTGTTTTTCTTACGTAATTCTTTTTGTGCCTATGTGCTGCGTGTTGCTGCGTGTCCCTTCCTGCCCAGGGCCACATGACAGGATGAACAAGGAAATGACCATGGCCAGGCTTGGCCATTGTCAAGTCCTTTGTGGCTCACAGTTGAATCCTTAATGGATGTGAGTGCTCATGGTTGTGATTTTATTTCTTTTTATGCCTCTTGAATTTAATAAAGCACCTTAAAGTGACTGGTCATATTTTTTCATAGTGAACGGGTTCCCCATTTGAGCTGTGGAATTAGAGTGATGACGGCTCTATGCAGATAACGCTCTACTGTGTCATATGGTTTGAGGGTCAGTGATGCACCCTTTTATTTTATAAATGAGGAAAATACAGCCCAGAGAATAATTAATCACTAATAGGGTCGTTTGGCTTATGGTGGCAGAATCAGGACTAGGGTCTAGATATCCTGACTTGCAGCTCAGTGTAAACTATTCTGCTGTGACAACCTGACTGTAACATTTTAAATGCAGAAACATGACCCATGATTTTTCTTAGGAGATGATGAGTACTCGCTAAAAACAACACACACACTTCTGTTACAATGCCCTCTTCCTGTCATTCAGTATTGAATAGAGTTCCCTGTGCTATACGGTAGGTTCACATTAGTTATCCACTTTATGCATAGCAGTGTATATATGTCAGCTTCAGTCTCCCAGTTCATCCCACTCTCCCTTCACCCCTTGGTAACCGCAAGTTGGTTCTCTATGTCTGTGTGTCTATTCCTGCTTTGCACATGAGTTCATCTCTACCATTTTTCTAGATTCCACATATAAGCAATATTATACAGTATTTGTTTTTCTCCTTCTGACTTATTTCACCCTGTATGATAGCCTCTAGGCTCATCCCCGTTTCTGTAAATGGCCCTATTTCATTCCTATTTTTGGCTGAGTAATATTCCATTGCAGACATGCACCACATTTTCTTTATCCGTTCTTTGGTCGATGGGCATTTAGGCTTCTTCCATGGCCTGGCTATCAGCAGTGATGCTGCCGTGAGCATCAGGGCGCATGCACCCTCTCAGATTATGGTTTCTTCAGGGTATATGCCTGAAAATGGGATTACTGGTTCACATGACAGATCTGTTTTGATTTTTTAAGGAACCTCCATACTGTTCTCCATAGTGGCTGTACCAGTCTACATTCCCACTAACAGTGTAGAAGGATTCTCTCTCCCGTACACCCTTTCCAGCATTTGTTGTTTGTATAAATGTTGATGATGGCCATTCTGAGCAGTGTGAGTGATACCTCACTGTAGTTTTTTCTTTCTTTCTCTCTCTCTGGCTGCTCTGGGTCTTCATTGCCGTGTGTGAGCTTTCTGTGGTTGCAGTGTGGGAGCCAGTCTTGATTGCAATGCATGGGCTTCTCGTTTGCGTGGCTTCTCTCGTTGCAGATCACAGGCGCCGGGAGTGTGGGCTTTCGTAGCTGTGGCAGACAAGCTCAGTAGTTGGCCCCCGCAGGCTCGGCATCAGGGGTTGCAGCTCGCAGGCTCTAGAGCGCAGGCTCAGTAGCTGTGCGTGGGCTCAGCTGTTCCGCGGCGTGTGGGATCTCCCCAGATCAGGGATTGAACCTGTGTCCCCTGCGTTGGCAGATGGATTCCTGTCCACTGGACCACCATGGAGGTCCTCGTAGTTTTGATTTGCGTTTCTCTAGTGATTAGTGATGCTGAGCATGTTTTCATGTGTTTGTTGGCCGTCTCTATGTCTTCTTTGGAGAAAGCCACTGTCAATTTTAGATATACATTAGAAATTTATTTTTGCCTAGTGGATTATGAAGTGTCCATAAAACTCAATCTAAAAAATAAAACAAAAACTCAATCTATTTCAAGAACAAGGGTTTAAAAAACTTTTTATTCCCCTTGTCTTCTAAATAAGAATAGGCGTAGGGTGGCACGTACGTAATACTCTCATTGGTTTGTCCTTTATAATCTATGGCACGATTTCAGTGCTATCTTGTAATTATGGTCCTGTGGCAGGACCTAACCTGACTCTGGTTATTTGTGACCTCTCATGTTTGCTGGTGGGGGTCCTCCTAAATTATTGAAGTAACCTCTCTGTCACCTTTTAAGTCTCAGCCATAGACCGATTTGACTTTGGAGGCTGATAAGTATATGAACTCTTTTATTAGACATGTTTGAAATATTAAGATCAGCCATAATCTTTCATCTTCCTTTGTTAAATCTTCAGGAAAATATGGATTGGCCAAAACATTTGTTTGTTTTTTTCCGTAAGATAGCTCTAATAATGGTTAGTTGTCTTTAACTTAATTCAGGACAATTTTGTTAGATTGTACTGTGACAGCGGTCACATCAGTGTGCATTTAGAAAAAAAAATTATCAAAATTGATGAATTTTTGTGTAGCCATTTTAATATTGAAGATAGAAGAAAAAGCAACGTTTTCTGCATATTATGCCTTATTATTTCAGGAAAGGTAAAAGTGCGACTAAAATGCAAAAAAATAAAGAAAGATTTGTGTGGTATATGGAGAAGGTGCTGTGACTGATTGAATATATCAGATGTGGTTTGTGCAGTTTCTTGCTGGATGGTAGACCAGTTGAAATTGATAGTGATCAAATTAAGACATGAATTGAGAACACTCAATGCTACACCACATGGGGGATAGCAGACATACGCAAAATATCCAAATCAAGCATTAAAAATCATTTACAGCATCTTGATTACATTAATTGCTTTGATGTTTGGGTTCCACATAAGTTAAAACGAAAAAAACCTTCTTGACCGTCTTTCCCCGTGAAATTCTGTACTTAAACATAATGAAAATGTCCCGTTTTTGTGATGGGCGATGAACAGTGAATACTATGCATAATGTGGAATGGAAGAGATCACTGGACAAATGAAATGAACCACCACCAACCAAAGGCTGGTCTTCATTCAAAGAAGGTGATGCTGTGTATATGGTGGGGTTGGATTGGCTCACCTCTCTTATGCACTGCTTCCAAAAAACCAAAGGATTAATTCCAACAAGTCCTGCTCCCAGTTAGACCAACTGAAAGCTGCACTCGCCACAAAGTGCCCAGAGTTAGTCAACAGAAAGCAGATAATCTTTCATCAGGACAACGCAAGACCGCCTGTTTCCTTGATGACCAGGCAGAAACTGTTGGAGCTTGGCTGGGAGGTTCTGATTCATCTGCCGTATTCACCAGACATGGCACCTTTGAATTTCTATTTCATTCTTTACAAAATTCTCTTAATGGAAAAAAAATTCAATTTTCTGGAAGACTGTAAAAGGCACTTGAAACAGTTCTTTGGCTGAAAAGATTAAAAGTTTGGGGAAGATGAAATTATGAAGTTGCCTGAAAAATGGCAGATGATAGTAGAACAAAATGGTGGATATTCTGTTCAGTAAAGTTCTTGATGAAAATGAAAAATGTGTCTTTTATTTTTTACTTAAAAACTGAAGGAACTTTTTGGCCAACCAAAAAGTATGTGTTTGTGAGCAGACTTCTTAGAAATGTTCTTTATAAATTAAAAAAAAAAATGAAATCCTTTCTTAGCCTTTGAATTTCCTCCCTTATATCCTTAATTTCCTCTGGCTATTTTTAATCATTGTTCTCTGAAATGGATGACATTTGGTTGCACCACACTTACTAGGGTTATCTTTTGTGTGTCCAAGAACTTTTGCTTATATTATGGATGTCGTGTTTTAAATCAGATTTTTGGCAGTAAGCATTTCTGGTAATTTTTAAAAAAAGGAACTCTCAAGGGCAAGGATTATTCTGAGGTTTTGAGAGTTTTCCAGTTGGAAACTGTAAACTGAATAAAGAAAAGGCAATATGTAATTCCTTGAATATAGCCTTTTCTGTGAGATTAAGGTGGATTATTCTGGAAGAAGTTCATTTTCACAACCAGAAAGTGGCACGATGCTTTCAGGGACTAACTTCCATGAGGGAAACTACCGTAAACTTTCAAGAATAGGTGTTCTCCAGAATACAGCTAAGTAGATAATCTATAGACATAACATACATTTGCAGGGATTTTTTTTTTCTTTCCTTTTGAATAAAATCTTTTTAATTCATGAATTGAATGCAGACCTTTATCTCTTATTTTATGTTTGTCTCTTTTTAAGCACAGTTATCAATGTTTTTTGGTACATTTGGATTCTGATCTGTGGTATCTGAAATGGCTACAGTTGATACCAATAGATTTCATTTTGAGGTTTTCCAGTTTTAAGTGACTCCTTATCAGTCTTCTTTTTCAGAAAGTTGAGAGTTCATGGAAGGGTAACAATTTTTGGTTGACCTAGTAACATTTTCTGACTGAGTTTTAGTCTTTATATAGACAAGTTAATATTAACAGTTTTTTTCTGTTGGAAAATAGAAATAAACGATTCCTTTTGGTTCCTTTTGGTTTTCTCTTGAAGAGTGTGTTCTCCTCTGATTGTGTTTTTACCATTATGTACCTATTACATGAACTGTTATAGAGTAACGGCGTATCATTTGTTTGAATGTAAGTTGTATACTTTACTTCCGGTGGTCCTAAAAAGACGTGACTTTGGCTTTGGGTACTGAGCGTTTCTGTCTTTGCAGCCTTTCCCTCTGGTCTCCTCTTCCCGGTGGCTGGTAAAGAGAGGCGAGCTGACGGCATATGTGGAAGACACGGTGCTTTTCTCAAAAAGGACGTCCCGACAGCTAGTCTACTTCTTCCTGTTTAACGATGTGCTCATCATCACCAAGAAGAAGAGGTGAGCCTTTTTGTGGCATTGCCCTCTGCGCATCCAGTTTTAAAACTCTGTGGTGCAAGCAACTATTGGAGGTGATCATCTTTTAAAAGCTTCTGAGATGTTAAGTGTGACATTTCTTCACAGCGAATCATATGAACATCTGTGCTTCATTTTCTTTAAATTACCTCTGCAGCAAAGATTCAAATTGTTATCGGCATCATCATTCCAACCAACCGCTGCTGAGCTTTGATAGCCTGCAAACCTCTGTGCTAAGCATTTCACACGTTTATGCCCTTGGATTCTCTTGACATCCCTAGGGAGGCAATGGTATTATTCAATGGTGTTATTCTCCATCAGCGTTTTTCACACTTCTGCTGTAGGACCTTTGTATGAAACAGATAAACATCGCTCTGATTGAGAACAAGCTGAAGTGCAACTCGAGTGCTTCCTGTAGCTTAATTTACAAATTCAGTGTTCTTAAAAATGGTTAGTCCAAAAAAGTTTCCCTGTGATGGGGAGGACGTTAGCAGTGGTCCAGTACCCCACTCTTTGGGGAAGAAAGTCAGTCTCCTGGGTGGCAGAGTGTTTTTTCTTCTTAGTTTAGACTTCTGGTTGTGTAGGCAGGTCCTACTCTAGGGAAACTTCCAGGAGGACTAGTGTACAAGCCTTTTTTTCTGATATTTGTTCTAACTGTCCCCACTCAAAACACACAAACACACTCTGCTTAGCCCTCAGCGCTGCCTTTCTCTAGGGAGCATTCCTTTTTTTTTTAACTTTATTTGTGCTGTGCTGGGTCTTCACGGCTGCACAGGCTTTCCTCTAGTTGAGGCCAATGAGAGCTGCTCTCCAGTTGCCGTGTGCGGGCTTCTCCTTGCCGAGGCTTCTCTTCTTGCAGGGCAGGGCTCTGGGGCATGCGGGCTTCAGTAGTCGCAGCGTGAGGGCTCAGAAATTATGGTTCCCAGGCTCTAGAGCACAGGCTCAGTACTTGTAGCCCACGGGCTTAGTGGCTTCTTGAAATGTCAGATCTTCCCAGATCAGGGATCGAACCCATTATCTTCTGCATTGGCAGGTGGATTCTTTGCCACTGATGCACTAGGGAAGCCCTGGGGAGCATTCTTTAATAAATGTGCTCTACATAGATAGGATTATAAAAGATCTTCTTGTTATTTCTCTGTAAACAGTCTGGCTTTCCCAGAATATGAACTTAGCATTAAAATATAAATCTGTGGGTTTTTTGTTTCCGTGTGTGAAGGTGATAAAGGTAGGCTGACTTGATGGCATATAATAATAGCAATTGTTAGTTCACAGGGTACGATTTAGATAAGATAAAGGCAATCACGGAATTCTCCAGGCAAGAATACGGGAGTAGGTTGCCATTCCCTTCTGCAGGGGATCTCCCCGGCCCAGGCATAGAACCTGGGTCTCCTGCGTTGCAGGCAGATTCTTCACCTTCTGAGCCCCGTGGACAGAGGAGCCTGGCGGGCTGTAGTCTGTGGGGTCGCAAAGAGTCGGACACAACGGAGTGACTGACGCTACACACTACTGCCCAAAGGCAGTCATAGACACAGGCTTCTATGAATATGTAAATTCTATGTCTAAGTTATCATGAAATATTTTTTTGAATTCTCCTTTTTCAAACTGAATTGAAACAGAGGTTGAGCTTTTCTTTCTGCTCCTTCAAATCAGACTGCATTATGAATTACTTCAGCCGCTTCGTTGTCAACGTGACATGAAAATTTTGTGTGGTCTGCCCTGAAAAGCCATGTGTCTGTGATGACTACATTAAGATGCTGATGATTATTTTTCATACTTAGGAAAATCGTGTTCCCATAACTTCAAGAAGAAATTATCTCTATTATCTGGGGCGGTTTAAAAAGTTCAAGTAGCTCAGTAAATTTTATTTTACAGATTGGAGAGGAATTGTAATTTTTGTATTTTTGTGTTTTGCTGTTGGTTTCCTATGAGATAGCATGTTTCTTTGGCTTTCTTCATGATGTTTTGCTTTTAGAGGAGGGTAATTATATATGAATCTTCAAATGCCAGAATTCTTGACTTTTAACATTTTCCATCTGTTGGAATATTTGCTCTGTCTCAATGGACCAAAAGCTTTAACTAAACTTTTGATTTTGATGATAAAAGATACACTGAAAGTACCAAGCCAATTTTAAATGTAAATGTAGTTTTGATTATGGTGGTGGAAACATTCAGGGTATTTAAACCAGTATGGCACAACTTTTATCCTTGAACTTGCTTAGAACCCAATAAATACAGACTTCTCAAAGTTAGGATTAACATATGTGCTGTTCTACGTAGCGGTGTGCTCTGCCCTCCAAGGTAGACTTTGCCATTTAATGTTGCACTGCACGCTGTCCCACATTTATTTCCTTAGATATGTTTGAACTTCTTTGTCAGTAAAAGAAAATCATACAGCTTCAGCAGAGAGGGCAACCCTGAGTACCTGACTGTGCCTTTACCAAAACTGGGGTTTTCTTGCCTTTAGCAATTAGCTGATCCTATTTTTAAGGTGCTCTTGACTCCCAAGAATAGCACTGGAGGTTCAAGTTGTTTATGACCTGAATACATGGCGAGGGGGATGAGCAGACCACAGAGGCTTGATAAACAAGCTTGGTTAAAAATGTCCAGTATGCACAGCCGTATTTACATTATAGCTACAAGGAGGCAACTACAGATGCTTCGCATGCCAGAGGCAGCCACAGAGAAGATACAGCAGCTTGGAACGAGGCAGTATTTCAGGCTTGGCTACAAGGTTCAGATAAAAGATAACCTGACTACCTGTGCCAGCGCCGTGGGCCTGATCCAGCCACCCACTGCTGAATGTCTGATTCCAGGGTTCAGCCCGGGAGCTCCGCTGCTGGGTCTCCAGGGGTTGCTCAGCTTCAGGGAGGCTCCCCAGCTCCTGGGAGGGACTGCTGGGAGGACAGCTGCTGTTCCTCCTCCAGTCTCGTCTGGCAGAGGGCGTGCGCCGGCGGGCGGGGAGTGTGGGCGCCTGGGCCCTGCGGTGTGTGTACGTGTATCCCCGCTGGTGCTTTCAGAGCGGCATGGTCACTGGCTGCTTCTAGGACGGGAATTCTCACTCTTTGTAAGGATATCAAGGAGGACTTATGTTTCCATTAGCTCTGGGTTACTTGTGAATCACTGTATTAATAGTGATATTAATTTCGTGTCACATTTCAGGAGAATATGTGATCAGCTTGACTGCTGTGGATGAGAAAGTGCATCCTTGGTCCCTGAAGCTTGGCTGCAGGCCGTCGGGTGCTTCCAGAGCAGAGTTCTAGAAGCACAGTTGAGGCTGGACAGTTCTTTGTTGCGGGAATGGGGGGGGGGGGGGGTTGCTGTATTCTGTGAGGCTGTTTTAGCAGCCTCCCTGGCCTCTGCCTACTGCTTGCTAGTAGGACCTCCTTCGTACTCTGACAACCAAAAGCATCTCTAGACATTGTCATATGTCTCCCAGTTGAGAATCACTGTGCTAGAATGATGGTGGACTGTCAACCAGCTTTGCCTTCAGGGGAATGAATGTGTACAGATCTATCAGACTTGACACGGCAGCAGCAGTGATGTTATAATAAAAGAGGAAGGGGTTGCCATGGTGTGTTCATAGATTACTGAATAATCTACATAAATGTATGTAATATCTAATTTGTGCCTCGCAATAGCATGTTTATAATTACCCTTGACGGTGCAGAGACTGTACCCCCATGTGCGACTTTATGGATTAGGTACCGTTGCCCTCAGTTTTGAAATATAAAAACTGAATTCACGACCTAAGCGTTTGGGCCAGACTCCCCACACACTTAGTTTGCAGTGGCCTTGCTTGTCTCATTCATTGCCTTCTATCTGCCTTAGGCCTTCCTTTCCAGTTTCTTCTGAAGCTAAAACAAAGTCTTCCTCCCTGTAATACTTTCCACAGCTGCTGTAGTAAAGAACCATAAACTGGGTGGCTTAAAATAGGCGTTTAGTCTCTCACGGTCACGCCGGCAGCATTCTGAAATCAGGAAGCCGGCAGGGCCGCACACCTCCGAAGGATGCAGGAGCGAATCCTTCCTTGCCTCTGCTCCTGGTGGTCCCTGGGCTCGTGGGCTTGTGGCTCCAATCTCTGCCTTCACCTTCAACTGGCTTTCTTCTCTCCTGTGTGCCTTAAAGTCTCCCTCTCCTTGTAAGAACACCAGCTACTGGTTCCAGGCCCGCTCGAATCCAGAATGGTCTCATCTTAGCAGATTCCATCTGCAAAGACCTCATTTCCAAATCAGGGCATGTGCACAGAGCCAGGAGTTTAGGTTTCAGCGTATTTTTGAGGCCGGAGTTCAGCCTCCTGTGCTGCTTGGCCCATCACCACTGCCTCACTTAAACATAGAATGAAGAAGTGTGCTGTAATGTCTTAGCCAGTTCTAGAACATGTTTGCTTGTTTTTTTAACATTGGTGCCATTTTTCATGAGCTTCCCAGGTAGCGCTAGAGGTAAAGAACCCACCTGCCAATGCAGGAGACATCAGAGACTCAGGTTCGATCCCTGGGTCAGGACGATCTCCTGCAGGAGGGCACAGCAACCCACTCCAGTATTCTTGCCTGGAGAATCCGTGGACAGAGGTACCTGGGGGGCTACAGTTCATGGGGTTGCAAAGAGACATGACTGGAGCAGTTTAGCACGCACGCACGATGCCATTTTTCATTCGCTCCTGGATGTCATCACGGTGGTGTGACTTGAACAGCTCTTGGAGGTTTCACAGGTTGCCTTCATGTACAGATCTTCTGTTTCAAACTGTCCCCTCTCCAGGGTCTGTTCCCTCCTTAGTAAAAGGCCGCTCCATCCACGCGGTTACTCCTCAGGAAACCTGGACGGCCTCTTGGCCTTCTCCCACCCTGCTCCCCGTCTGTCCAGTCCTCAGTCTTCTGCCCGTGATGGAACAGCCATTGTCCTCACCTGTTGCCGCGCCCTTGCACCACCGCCTTGAACTCGCCCAGAACTGGATTCCTGCCACCATCCCCCCGCTTGTTTACATTCCGCAGCCACAGTGTGCCTTTTCAAAGACTCAGTCTGTGCTTTGCAAACAGCCCCTCCGTGATCTACCTTGCACTCAGCATAAATGCCTCACTGAATAATGTCCCCCTTTGCAGCCCCCCAGACCTGGCACACGCTTCTTTCTCTGCCTGAAATACTCCTCTCTACTCCATAACCCCATTCCACTCCAGATCTTTTCTAGGCAGAGTCCTTTTCATTCTTTAGGTTTTAGATGAATTGTCACATCCACGGGGAGCTCTTATCCTTTCCTCTGGAGTGGGTTTGTTTCCACTGCTCTGCGCTCCCATAGAGCCCTGCACTTTCTCTGTCATAATATTTGCGTTACTGTCTGCTCATGTCTGTCGAGATGACCTTTGCATCCTCAGTGCTGAGCCTCCGCCTGGCCCATAATGACCGGGTAATAAATATCTGTCAAATGTGAACCAGTCGTGAAGATGGTTAAGTATAAACAGAGTGACAGTATTGCTCAGTGGGCGGCCTTCCCCATTCCACACCCAAGCTAAAAGCTCTTTGGATTCTCTTTTATTTTTAAAAGATATGTGACTTTTGTGTTCTGTTCCGTTATAGATTCACTTTTTAATTAATCTGGGCAAAAACAAATCTGGGGCTTTATCATGCGACTTCTCACATCTTCTAGAATTTTACCTATAAACTTACCCCTAAATGACATATAACCTCAATCTGACAAACACTTTGGATTGTATTTGCAAAATTGTGCTCTGCAGAGGAAGGGTTTTTGTTTTAGTTTTTTTGGCTTGCTTTTATTTTGTACTGTTGAGTCAACGAATGTTTTGAGCTACCCATACAAAAAGGTTTAAGCAATAAAAATGTTCATTTATTACAGGCACATGCACACACAAACACACACATACATAAGAAGTCAGATGAGCTTGGAAGACCCTGCATACTCTTCCACTTTGGGGAATTTGCTATGAAGTTATTTAGGAAGGCGCTTGGCTATATGTAACTGGATACCCAAATTGCAGTGGCCCAAGCAATGAAGACCTTCACCTCTCTCACCAGCGTGGAGAGCCAGAGCGGGCACACCCGTGACCCAGCGCCTTCCATTCCTTGGCTGCACGTGCTCCACGCTCTGTTCATTTTGCAGCGCGTGCACGGAGCGCCGTTGCTGCAAGTCCAGGCATCGTGATTTCCTTCAAGGACATAGGAGGGGAGCAGCAAGGCATAGAGCCTGACCAAAAAGGGACTGTCTTCTCAAGTGCCTTTTCTTTTCATCAGCAGAGGAGAACCTTTCCCAGACAAGTCTTCAGAAGGCTTCTTGCGTTTTACCCATCTGTCTTGGGTCACAAGACTTGACCTTATAAAGGAGGCTGGGAAAGCCAGCATATAGCAGAGAGGAATAGGACAACCATGATTGTTTTAGTTTAGCCGTGAGGCAGGGGAAGATGGCAGAGGATTAGATAGTAGACAGTTAGGGCCACAACTGGGAAGCCTTCTTTGCCACAGAAGCTCAATTGACAATGGATAGTTTGGAAAAGAGGAAAAAAAATTTTTTTTTTTTTTTTTTTTTTTTTTTTTTTTTTGCCATTCTGTATGGCTTGCAGGATCTTAGTTCTCCGACCAGGGATTAAACTGTTGCCTCCTGCAGTGGAAGCACAGAGAGCTACCCCCTGGACAGCCAAGGAAGTCCCAAGAGCTCTTTATAAAAACTAACACATTGCCTTTGAGATAAATGGGGTTGGGGGTAGGTTCAAAAAAGACAGAAATGCCTGGAGAGGTAGAACGCACGTCCCTTTGGCTGGAGTCAGTCCTCCAGTGTGGGTCACTGAGCATATTGCTTATAGAGCCTCTTTGCTGCCACCAGCCCCGCCGTGCCCTTGAGCACGTTTAGAGCTGCAGACGGATTGACCTTGCGTGGGTGCTGGGCACAATCCCAAAAGACTGTAGCAATCTAGTCTAGACTTTATCAGACCGGTAAATGTAGTCATGTTGTGATGTGTTTCTTGCAGTTTCTCCTGAATTCTGTCCCCACAAATGATCTATCCATGATGGTTTGGGGTGGTCTCTACAGTCAGATGAGTAGTAATAGTGATAATGATGGTAAGAGCCTATATTGTTGAGCATTATAGTGTACCCTTCACTGTGCTCAGAGTGTTTCTGACTCTGTCATTGAGTTATCACAGGAATCAAGTATTATTTCCGTTTTACAGATGAGGACACTGAGGCAGAAAGAGATTAAAGTCTCAGCAAAGCCAGGATTCTCATCTGAGTCTGAACCTCGTCTAACAATTTATGTTCATTAATTCTTAATTTTGTTTTTCTGGAATATTTTTACCTTTCCACCATCCTGTAATGTTCTTGGAAAAGTAGCCTAGAAACTGGTACCTTTTTTATTTGCTTTGATAAACACATTTTTCAAAGCGGGTCTTTGCTTGAGTATTTTTATAGTTTTACTGGTTGTGAGAAGAAATTAGAAGGGGTCCCAAGGTGTACTTGTGAGCCTTCCTCTGCCTTTAGCCAATCTAGCATCAGAGTGTGGGGAAGAGCGTTTCCTTTTCGCATTTCCTTCCCTCAGATATTTAAGACCGGAGCTTTCCACTTCCTGATCCCCAGCTCCATAAATATTGTGTATATTGACATAACTTGAACTCCATGACGCATTACAGACTTCAAGTTTTAAAGAAAAGGATTTTCTATAATAGAATTCTACCTGATCATTATCAGGAGTTCAGAGATCTGCTAGAACTTGCCTTTTCCTAAGTAGTTCGAATGTCCATTAGCTTAAAGTGGGGTGGGCTCCCTGGAAAGGGTCATGGCCTAGTTTGGCCCCGTTTTGAGTTTTTCCATTTTGACAGCTTTGCCACTGTAGAAAGCTGAGGCTACCTGACATTGTCGCTCTGCCTCTGCAGAATAAACTCCTTGCTCGGGAAATTAACTTTTGAGTATCTTGGATAAAACAAAAGGCAATAAGGCTCTGGCACAAAGCCCTTTTATTCCTGGAATATACAGCTTGGTTGTTTGTGACCACTTGGATCGGATTCTAAGATCAAGATGGAGAGATGGGATGGGAGAGACGTGGGAACCCCCTCTCGTCTTCCTCCTCTTCTCTTTCTCTTGCTGCCCCACACATCCTTGATCCTCTGACGTGCAGGAGCTAAGAGTATTTTTTCTCTGCTTCTGTAAGAAGGGTCATTGTTGCCCCAAGTGCACAATATAAATACCCTGGTGTCAGACAGAACCGTGTCAAAACCCTGGCCGTGTAACCTTGGGCGAGTTGCCTTTGATCTCTCCGAGCCTCAGTGCCCTCATCCGTGCTATGAGGAAGCAATGTCACGGCCTCCCGGGAGCGTCTGTGAGAATCGCCATCGTGCTCAGTGAGTGCCTAATGCAGCGGATGGTCCCTGCTGCCGGACTGACACCTGCTGGCGTCATCATCATTCCCAGTCCTGGGTGTCCTTCGATGAAGATTTGGCACAAATCATATTACTGCCCTGTTACTTCTGGAACACTTTCTTATTTTAAAAAATGGTGTGAAACCTTAGAGTTAGTCGCTCAGTTGTGTCCAACTCTTTGTGACCCCATGGACTGTTGCCCACCAGGCTCCTCTGTCCATGGAATGCTCCAGGCAAGAATCCTAGAGGGGGTAGCCATTCCCTTCTCCAGAGGATCATCCCAACCCAGGGATTGAACCCGGTTCTCCTGCCTTGCAGGCGCGTTCTTAACCCTCTGAGCCACCAGGGAAGCCCTTGAAACCTTAAGCCGCTGCTGGAGAGCTGAGAGTCTGGTGCACCCCAAGGCCAAACCTGCATTGTTGTTGTTTAGTCGCTAAGTCACGTCCCACCCTTTCGCAACCTCCTGGACCACAGCCCGCCAGGCTTCTCTGTCTGTGTAATTTTCAAGCCAAGAATATTGGAGTGGGTTGCCATTTCCTTCTCCAAACCTGGATTATGGCCTCTGAAATATGGCCTTAGGAGTAAATGCATTTAACACCACACCTCTCCCTTCCTATCAAGAACCTGTGTCAGATGGCAAGTGACTGAGGGATAATCATTGATCAACTTTTACTCTTCGGTACGGTGATCTGGTTCATGGGTACGTGTTTGTATTAGCAGTTGTCTTGTAACATCCCTAGTATTTGATTAGGAGACTGTAACTTTGTGGCTGATAGAAGTGAGTTCAGTATGTTTTTCCCTTCATTTGGAGAGGTCAGTGATGATAAACCTGGATTGGGGGCTTTCTGATCCTGTGTGAATCATTGGCAGTCTTTTTGAGTGGCAGTAAATCATAACAGATCCTTACCAACAAACGTGACCCTCACCTCCACTGTTTGTTACGTTCTCAACAGTGAAACAGAAAGTGCGTGACATTTCTGGGTTTTCTGGAAGTCTGGTCTTTTTTGTTTTAAGGTTTACTTTTTTATTTTTGACTGCACTGCGTCTTCCTTGCTGTAAATGGGCTTTCTCTAGTTGTGGAGAGCGGGGGCTGCCCTTCACGGCGGTGGCTTCTCTTGTTGCGGAACACGGGCCCTGGGGTGGGAGGGCTTCATTCTGTGTGTGTCGTGTGGACTCAGGAGTTGTGGCTTATAGGCTCTAGAGCGCAGGTTCAGTAGCTGTGTGCACAGACTTAGTTGCGTATGGAATCTTCCCGGACCAGGAATCGAACCCATGTCCCCTGTGTTGGCAGGTGGAGTCTTAACCACGGGATTTCGTCTTTATTCTTTTAGAGCTGGCTGTGCTATAGAGTGGACCTGAACAATGAAGACCTGAAACTTAATAATAGAAAAAGAAAAACTAAGAAAATGGAATTTACAAACTTCTGACTGGGATAAAATATTTTCAAGCCATACTTGATATGGGACTTTTACCCTGATTACATAAAGAGATCTTGAACTCAAAAGTAAGACAACTCAATTTTTAAGTGGGCAGACATTTGAATAGACATTTCAGCCAAGAAGATATCCAAATGGCTTAGCGTTTGAAGAGATGCTCAGCATTACTCGCCAGTAGGGAAATGAAAGTTAAAACCAAAACCAGGTACCACTTGGCAGCCGCTAGGATGACTATAGCAAAGACAGAGATGGTGCTGAGAAGGGTGTGGAGAGACGGGGCCCTAACAGGCTGCTTATCGGAAGGTACGGTGATGCGACCACTTTGGACAGTGGCCCAGCACTTTCTCAAGAAGCTAAGCAATTTACCATATGACCCGGTAGTTCCATTCAGTGTTTCATTCTAAGAGAAATAAAATCTGTTCATAAAGACTTGTAGTAAATATTCATAACGTGTGTGTGGCGTGTTTGTTAGTCTTCAGAATTATTTTGAGGCATTGAGCACATAAGGCTGTTTGAAATCGGTTTTGGGGCAAATTTCATGCCTTGTTTTGCTGGTTGGAGCCTCTGACAAATAATGAATATTTTGACCACAGGTATTTGGCTCTAATTATGCTTAGTCCACTTGCTCATTTGCAAAGCACCTATAATTATTAGGCTTTTAACAAGATGTCAGGCAGTGTAAAGGCGTGATGTTCTACAGGAAGATTTTAAATACTAGCTAATAACATTTGCTGTAAGCCAGGCATGATTGTAAGAGCTTTACATGCAAAAAGATAATAAATGTATTATTTCATTTAATCCTCCCAACAATCCTAAGAGGTATTGTAATCCCCAGTTTACATAGGAGAAGACACAGAAAGGATCAGTAACTTGCTCAAAATCACAAAGTCCGTGAGTGATGAAATTGAGCCATTCACGCTCGGCCAAGCCTGTACTCTCATGTTACACTGTACTTCACAGCTTTAAAATTGTATATTATTCTAGTAAAAAAATTGTATATATAATTCTAATAACAAGATTTAAAATGAAAATCAACTTCAGCCACTGTGAAGAAAGTGTTTTAACCTCCTAACTTCAAAGTAGACTTCAGCATAATCCTGTCTCCTCCCTCCTAGAAATGTTTAACTAGGGTGTTCTTGTTCCAGTTAAGGACAAAGTCAAGTGTGGGGATTAGCAATCATGATTTCAGAAGGGAAAGAGAAACAAGTTGAAATCTTCAGAGGAAGAATTCTTGTACGTGTCTTGAAGGGAAGTGGGAAGAATCTCTTTGATTTTATTAAACACCAGGAACTTCTGTGAATCCACATACAGGGAGCAGGGCAGAGCCATTACAGATCCCTGAGGAAAGTAAGAAGGTCTAGGAGAGAAACTTGGAGTATGGCCACTACAAAAAAAAAAGGATGACCTAGGACTGTAGTGGAAGGCGTTAGGAGAGGAAGAGTTCCAGGTTGTCACGGGTGCTCAACCTCATTAAGGGCCGAGATGAGCAGTGGTGGCATGCAGGTCCGGGGTTTGTTGCGGCGATGGGCCATCATGACTTTGGAGAGCAATTTCATTGGTACATGGGCACAAGGATCTGAGAAAATGCCGGCAGCTGCTAGCTCAGTAGACATTTGTCTTTTCAGCAGCAGATTCAAGTGAAAATTTTTTTTCAGGACAGGGAAGCTGCCTGCATGTTTAAAAAAAAAAGCCTGTGGAAAGGGAGGTGTTGAATAGGTAAAAATAAATCTTATTCTTGATGATAGATGGCAGAAAATCCTTGTGTTTTGTTTTGGATAATCTTTGCTTGCATTTTCCTGTTAAATTTAATTCTTCTACAAAAGGAATAATCGGAAGTTCTCCTTCTGGTCTGTCAGATTTTGGCTCTGAAAGAAAGTTCCAGAGCAATGGAAGGTGGCAGGTGAGACAGTTAAGGCAGACTTGAGCAGGGCATGGGGAGAGCTGGTCTTTTAAAGTCTAACACTTCTTGCTTTCCCCATCTCTGTCTTTGCTTTTGTACTGCTGGTTCCATTTGGTCATCCAGCCTGGTCATTTCTCACTCCTGGTCATCCTTGTTATGTACCTAAGAGGTTTGCTCATAAGGGTTAAGGTGGAAACTCTTCCTATGGTATTTGCATGTGTAAAAGCTCATCTCTAATCACAAGGCTCTGTAGAAAGACCCGTTCCATTACCACCTCTTCTTCATGATGCTTACATAGCTTGGCTCCAAGGAAGTACCCTGATTAATGGAGTGAGGTTGGGATCCAGCTTCTTAAAACTTTTCAGGTGTTTCTCTAGATGTCCCAATATTATTTGTTGACTAAACTACCAATATTTCCACAGATTTGAAATGTCACTGATATCATGTAGTAAATTCCTAGACGTATTTAGGGTCAGTGCGGGAGACCCGGGTTCGATCCCTGGGTCGGGAAGATCCCCTGGAGAAGGAAATGGCACCCCGCTCCAGTACTCTTGCCTGGAAAATCCCATGGACGGAGGAGCCTGGTGGGCTGCAGTCCATGGGGTCGCCGAGTCGGACACCACTGAGCTACTTCCCTTTCCCTTTCCCTTTGTGAACCACTCTTGTTTCAGTACGCCCTCTGTCAGCTAATATCTATTCACCTCAGTCTTTGAATTACTGTAGCTTTAGAATATGTTTTTAATATGGCTAGTCACTCTCATTTTTCTCACAATCTGAATGTTATTTTCTGCATATTTTAGAATCAGCTTGACTATTCCCCCTCCTCTCTTCCCCTGCAAAACTGAGATTTTTCAAGGAAATTATGTTAAAATTATATATTAATTCAGGAAGAATTAATATCTCTTTAATATCAAACTTTTATATCCATTCAGGCCTTCTTCTAAAGTATTTCAAGGCTGTCTTCATATAGAAGAAGCTTCAATTTAAAATTCTAAACATTTGGTGGGTTTTGTGTCTATTATAAATAAGATCTTCTTCCATTATATTTTCTGAGTGTTATTCATATATGGAAAAGTCTTTTTCTTTTTTTTAGCCCACCCATTTTAGTGAATTCACTCTTACCTTGTGATATACTTCAGTTAATGATGTTATCTGCAAGTAATCAGTTGTTTGTAAGGCAAAAAATATTCCATTGCCCAAGAGTCCCTTCACCTGTACCCTCAGGCATCCACAGAAAACATGGAATGCTGACAGTCTTCACATCTATGCCTTTATTATTTAGATTTTTTTTTTTTTTTTTACCTTGAATTGCAAAATATTTCAAACATACAGAAAATTATCAAACACTGAATGGCAACCCACTGCAATATCCTTGCCTGGAGAATCCCATGGACAGAGGAGCCTGGCAAGCCACAGTCCACGGGGTTGCAAGAGTCGAACATGCCTTAGCGACGAAACCACCACCGCCACCAACATGCCTATCACCCAGGTTTAACAGATACAAGTTTTTTTTTTTCCCCCTGCTATATCACTGCCAGGTCTCTAAAAAAAAAAGTCCTGATATAATATTGCAGGTCTACCTAGAGCCTCTTCATCATCCCTTTTTTCTCCCCCTTTCCCAAAGTAAGTCCTATGTTGAGCTGGGTGCCTGTCATTATGCTCTCATTAATGTGTGTATACACATGCAGCTTTGGTATTCTAAATTTTGGTATTCTGAATATGTAGATTTTATTTGAAATATTCTAAGTATTTATTCTAAATATGTAAAATTTGGTATTCTAAAAATGTGTGTTGTATGCAACTGGCTTCCCCAGTGGCACAGTGGTAAAGAACCCACCTACAGTGCAAGAGACACAGGAGACGGGGGTTTGATCCTGGGTTGGGAAGATCTCCCTGGAGGAGGAAATGGCAACCCACTCCAGTATTCTTGCCTGGAGAATCCCTATGGACAGAGGAACCTAGTTGGCTAGAGTCCACAGAGTCACAAAGAGTCAGACATGACTGAGCGACTTAGCATGCATGCATGTATGTGGGCTTCTCTAGTAACTCAGCTGGTAAAGAATCTGCCTGCAATGCGGGAGACGGGTTCGATCCCTGGGTTGGGAAGATTCCCTGGAGAACAAAAAGGCCACCCACTCCAGTATTCTGGCCTGGAAAATTCCATGGACTGTATAGTCCATGGGGATGCAAAGCGTCGGACACGACTGAGCGACTTTCACTTCATGCATGTATGCAGTTTTAAATGTTGCCCTTATTTAAAAGTAATAAATATATGCCCAGGTCTTCCTGGGTAATGATAAAGACTCTGCCTGCAATGCGGGAGACCCAGGTTCGATTCCTGGGTAGGGAAGATCCCCTGGAGAAGGAAATGGAAACCCACTCCAGTGTTCTTGCCTGGGAAATCCCATGGACAGAAGAGTCTGGCAGGCTACAGTTCACAGGGTTACAGTCAGGCATAACTGAGCGACTAATACTTTTGCTTTATTTTTTCAAATATATGCCCATTATGAAAGCATTCCAACCTTTAGAGAAATTGACAGGAGAGAAAGTTAAAAGTGCTCCCTAATATTTACTTTAAGAATCAACTGTTCTCAGAAAAGGTGTATCATGGGCTGAAAAGTTTTTAGTGCATGCTGTTAGGTTGCATACAGAAGAACCAAACGGTATCTGAGCCGCTTAACAAAAGAATGCCTTCCGAGGGAAGAATAATTGACGTGTTTATTTACCACCATATTCTGTTCTCTACTGATAGTTTTTTTTTTATCATGTTAAAAAAAGAAAAGGCATCCCAAAGGTTACTAGGACTGTACGTTTCGACAGGGAGACCCATCGTTGTTTATGCCACAGAGCCACAGGCTTCCACTGGTCTGATTGCTGCGCCTGATAGGAGGCTGTGCGTGCACACAGCAGCTGCTCTTTGATGAGCAGCCGGCAAGCTTGGAGTGCGGCTAAGACAATCGGAGGAAGTCTACGTGTAAACTGCTGCGTGCAAGGAAAGGTGGTTTTTCCATTTGCCTTTTTCTGAGCAGTTTAACTTCCTAAATTCATGATCCAGATTGTTTCAGAGGCTATGTAAACCATATGTTTGCTAGATGAAAGAAACAAATATGGGGAAGTCTGATTAGCATCAACTTCCTGTAGGGAAGGGGGATCTTTCCCAACCCAGCTGAGCTTGTTTTATACTTGACTGGACACGGGTGGGTCAGCAGAAGGGGGAATGGGGTTGTGAATGGCTGCATCTGACTGTGGATTCCCCGCTCTTCTGCTTATGCACATATTTTTATTATTATTATTTATTTGGGGCTGCCCTGGGTCTTCCTTGCTGCCCACAGGCCTTCTCTAGTTGCGGCCAGCAGGGGCCAACTCTTCATTGCGGTGCCCAGGTTCTCCTTGCAGTGGCTCCTCTTGTCTTGGAGCACAGGCTCGAGGTATGTGGGCTGAGCTGCTCCAGGGCATGTGGAATCTTTCCGGACCAGGGATCAAGCCTGTGTCTCCTCCGCTGGCAGGCAGCGTATTATTCCCTGTGCTACCAGAGACATCCTTAAGCACGTATTTTAACAGTTATCCTTTTGTATTAGTGTGAGACAGTTAGTAGGTGCCGATTGTCATGAGGAGAAAGAACTTCACTCAGTATTCAGCAGATTTGGAGAGGGGGAGATAGTAACTTGAGCCTTTATGAGATTAACTGTGTGAGTGTGTATTTTGTGTGAGAGAGCTCGGACATGCTAGCGAGTTCCTTTTCCTTGTCGGTTCCGTTGGGTTTGAATAGTAGCCGACAAGGATAAATAGCTTACTTGACTACTGTTAAATCAAGTTTTTTTGTTTTTTTTTTTAAATATTAAGTGCGTTAAAGGAGTGGTGATGAAGTTGTGGACATTATTTTTTACATAATGAAGACGTTTGCAGGTCTAGATAAAATAATGATATTGGGTGACGGCTATTGAATCAGTTAAGAAACAGCACACTTGTTTCCTGTGTCCTATTTTGGATACAGAAGTTAAAACAGTGGGAAAGTTCAACGACCCGGATGTGTGGACACCAGCTATCTTGAGGTGAACTTGCACAACTATAAATGAGGTGGCCGCTCTTTGCCATCCCAGCTGAACGTTTGAGAGGACAACAGACATAAACCAGGACAAATGGTCACCCTAGGTCTTAACGGTATTGTAGTTGTCATGGCTTAAGAGAACAATTAAAAAATATATTCTATTAATTTTTCTACTTCTTCTGTCTCTAATTACCTTCCCCCTGAATTCAGAGATTCAACACATCAGTGAAACACACTAGCTGATATTGTTTGCATTTAGGCAAACACAGGGGGTAATAACTCCGAAAATTAAGGGGGGGGGGGAGATTTAAGTAGCTTATTCATGTCCATTTGCATGAGTTTCCTATGAACTCTTGGTTTGGAGTCCTGTTGGGGACCATCTAGCAAGTAAAGCCACTTTATGCTGAAGCCTTTTCGGAACTTGCCTCCATAGCATGCAGACTTCTTTGCCATTTATTTCTTTGGGAATACAGAGAATACCTGTGCAATGTCATAGCGTACGGCACTGCCTAAATACTCCATGCGCACACCGTTAGGGAGCTTGGAGTTCCCTGTCTGAAGCAGAATTATTTTTAATTGGAAATGATTTTAACTAAAAGATGATCTCTTTAAGCTTGTGAGTTGGACCAAGAGAGTGGCTCAGGGGTGCAGAGAGAGGACAGTACCAAAGGCTTCTTTTTTTTTTTTTTTTCCTTTCGTTTTTGCTGCTGCTGTTGAGGTTTTGCTTTCATTTTTATCCTTTTTCCTGAGTCCTGGATTTTGTTAAATCCGTGTCTGAGATGTCTGGACAGCATCATGAGCCTCACCTGCTCTATGGTCAGGCCACTCAGGATGGCCCTCCTCTTACTGTCTGTGCATGCCCAGCTGGATCCCTCCCTCACCTCTGCCCAACTCACAGGAACGTGCTTGTCCACTGCCCCAGCTGGTGATTGTTCTCATCCTTTGGCCAGAACAGCTTCACTTGCCAGTCTGTTAAGGGAAACATCTGCCTTCGTGATGACTGTTAACCAGAGGGGCTGTGAGGGACATTTTCCTGGAAGCCAGTGAGCCCACTTGATGTCACTTCCCCCTGTAAATGGTGGCTGCTTCTCCCCCGGGTGCTGAAGACTGCTGCCCCGGTCTACTTGCCGCCAGCAGCACACTTGTCACTCTGGGACCCTTTTGTTTCAGATGTAAGGTCCCCTCTCCCATAAACCACTGATGGCTCTGTTGTTGCGGGGTCTGTCTTGAGGCTGGGCAACTACAAGGCTTGTGGGCCTGCAGGCTGCAACCCCACACCTGCTTTGCCCAAAACTGACTGCTTTGGTTCTGGTTCGCAAGGTATAATATTGTTTGTTTGTAAAGTATATTACTCTGCTTCCTCCTTTTATGAAAATCACATGAACTTTGATAACCCTCATTTTGATATGAGAAATATTTTATATATTCTGAGCACAGTATGCTGGTCTGTATAAGCGAGGTCTCAGCAAGTTTCGGGGATGATGTTGCCATGTGTACTTCCAGTTAATACAGATTATTACCCTAGCAACAAACAGGCTTGATCAAAAGGCAGTTTTTTGCTTTTATGGATGATACAACTGTATTTGCTGGTTTGGGGTGGGGGAATGATCTATGAAACTAAATTTTAAAAAGATCATAAAGTTTTTAAAGGAGAGTTACAGGGAATGGTTGACAGATGCCCACTACCAGATGAAAAATTTTCTCAGAAATCTTGAGCAAAATGGCCTATTTTGAAATTTCCTAGTATAGTTGAGCACTAGGATTCTTCTTAGCTCTTCTTTTTTTTTTTTTCCTTAGCTCTTCTGAGTTCATAAATTTGCATTTTTTATTAGGTAAGTTAATTGTTCAATATGGTTCTTAGAATGCATTAGAATGTATTGCACGGTCATCCATTTATTCACCAGTTATTTTTGACCTCTGCCATGTTCACCTGCAGGACAGGTAGAGAATAGAGGAGAGCTGTATCTAACTAGAGTTGGGATTTGCCAAGAAAATGACTGTGTATACAAGGAGTGCTTATATACTTAGGTATTGGGAAATTCAAGTTGGATAATTGAATAAGGGTGAATGAGAGGACATGAAGGGTTCAAGGATGGAGGGAAAGGCAGTGGAATCAGTGGGGTTGTATCAGTGGAATAGTGGGTTGTAGGAATGGTGGGTTAAAATTGTTGGGGTTGAGGATTAGAAGAGATGAGTCAAAGAGACTAGCAGGGCTGGTTAGGAAGTGGGTTTGACATTGGGATTGCAGAGAGATTGCAATTGATGATAACAGGGTCGATCCTTGAAGGGGAAATCAAGGAACTGAGAGGCCAGAATCGTGGAAGGATTGCCACATGGAAATTCAAGAAAGGGGTGTTGGACAGCAGCAGGAAGCCAGCAGCTACACTCATGAATGAGGATGAGGCAGGATCCAGGGGCCTGGAGATGACTTTGATGATGAAATAGAGACTGAGGACATTCTGGGAGGAGGATGTGATTGTTGTCTAGAATAATGAAACTCAAGCCGGTGGAAAGCCTTCTAGCGAGGCGGTGCTCTCTAGGACGAGCCTAATATCTGTTAAGGCAAGAAGGTAAAGAGAGAGAGTTCAGAGAAGAGGCTGAGGATTTAGGAGATTTCGCTGGATTTCCAGAGGACGCAGTGGAAGGGTTTAGCAACCTGCTGAGGGGTTTGGGGAGGTGAGGCCCAGTTAGGCACGTGCTTAGGGCTGTGCAGGTCAGAGTCCATCCCGGGGAACGGAGACCACCAGGGGGTCAGTCTGGGGCACAAGCAGGGATGGAGGGAGTGGTGGGATCGGTGGGCGCTGTCTGAAGCTGGTGGGGAGGCTGTGCATGCTGGGAGGAAGGGCCGGGGGTCTTGCCAGAAGACCGACCTCTGAGGCTGTTCTTCCTCCTGTGCCTGGTGGTTTGGAGGCTGGTAGGGCAGCCTTGCCTCCCAGTGTGAGCAGATCTCATCCTGCAGATGGAGGTGAGGCTGGGGAGTAGCTGTTCAAGCAGTCCCATGATGTCTCTATGGTTACTTTTTGCAGCAATGCCAGGATAGTGTAAAGGGAAACTTGGAGGGTTTAATAATTGTTTTTAATATTGCTTCTCTTTTAAAAAATATTTGGCTGCACCAGGTCTTAGTTACAGCACTTGGGATCTTTAGTTGTGACATGTGCAGTCTAGTTCCCTGACCAGGGACTGAACCTGGGTCCCCTGCATCGAGACCATGAACTCTTAGCCACTGGCCCACCAGGGAAGTCTCGATATTGCTTTGATACCTAAGATACAGTTCGGTATACAACAGAAAAATAGTAATTAGGAGGTTTTCATTTTGGAGGGTTATACTGACTCATAGGGTTTCCCAGGTGGCTCAGTGGTAAAAAACCCGCCTGCCAATGCAGGAGATGTAAGAGATGTGGGTTCAACCCCTGGGTCGGGACGATCTCCAGAATCTTGCCTGAGGAGCCTGGCGGGCTCCGGTCCATGGGGTCACAAAGAGATGGACACAACGGAAGTGAATGAGCACACATGCTGACTCATAATCAGCAGGAATAATTCAGAGTTCAATTCGTATTTAAGGTAAATCCTTCTCTCCCTGTCCTCCTTCCCTTCCCCTCCACGTCCCCCAACGTGTGACTTGAAAATTGACGGCATCACAGTCTCATCCACTGAATTCCTGATCATGTTCTTTTCCCCTTTTCTTTACAGTGAAGAAAGTTACAATGTCAACGATTATTCTCTAAGAGATCAGCTACTGGTGGAGTCTTGTGACAGTGAAGAGCTTAATTCTTCTCCAGGGAAGAACAGCTCCACAATGCTTTATTCAAGACAGAACTCTGCCAGTCACCTCTTCACGCTGACTGTCCTTAGTAACCATGCCAACGAGAAAGTGGAGATGCTGCTGGGAGCGGAGACACAGTAAGTGTGTGCAGGGCGAGGGTTTCAGCATGTCTGCTGACGGTCTAATCACGCCTGGTCCACAGGCTGCCTAGAAACAGTAGAACGCCACCTCCTGTGTCTTTGTATTGCCTGCCTGTTATGCACCAAGCATAGCATCCGGGTGTTTTGTACAGACACTCGTCTTCTCACTCTGATCCTCTCAACGTACTGAGAGATGGGTATTGTTATTTTTGTCCCCATGAGTCCTGGTGGATGTGTAGTGAGCTTTTATACTTACAGAATGGCTTAAAAAATCAGTTTATTTTAATTATTGATAAAAATATGACCCAGGAGCCCTAGGAATATGACTTACTGGTAGTTTGAGTCTAGGCCCTGTGTTTCCTTAGCTACTGAAATTGAAGTCATTTTGCAGTCACCTGCCTTCAGCCAGGCAGCAGAAAGCCCAGTGATTGGTCAAAAGAGACACTGCGTTTAGGGAAATATCTTTATTGCAGGAAGGGGAACCCCTTGCAGGGCCTGAAAGCGGGCTCTCGTCTAGCAGTTGGAAATGAACCGTCCAAGGAGACACATGTGCCGACAAAGCAAGACTTTACAGGAAAGTGGCGCCCAGGCGGAGAGCCACAGGTGACGGAACCCAGCGGACCTCTCTGCCAGCGCCCGCGACCTCGGTTCCATAGTAGTGAGGAGTCATCTTGTTTGGCTCATGCCTGGTCTGACTCAGGGTCCTCCCTAGCGGCACGCACATCTCTCAGCCATGATGGATTCTGGCCTGACAGTTTCCGGGAGGTTGGCTCATATTATGGGGTGGCATCTCCTCCCTCCTTTCGGCCCCTCCCAAATTCTTCTGGTTAGTTTTGGGGGCAGCACCCCATTCCTTATCGGGATCCTCCCGTTGTGAGACAACTCATGCAAGTGGTTATCGCTTTGCCTGGTCAAGGTGGGTGGTTTTCTTCAGCGGTTCCCGAACATTCTGATGAACCCTCTCTCCTGTCCAGAGTCGATGCAGAGGCAGGACAGTCATCACGTTTGTGCCAACAGTTTCAGCGGCAGTTAGTAGGCAGCCCATTCTCACGTGGGATGAAGCCAGTACTGGTAGGGTTACTTGCTCAGTCATGGCTGACTCTTTGTGGCCCCGTGGACTGTAGCCCACCAGGCTCTTCTGTCCATGGGATTCTCCAGGCAAGAATACTGGAGTAGGTTGCTGTTCCCTTCTCCAGGGGATCTTCCCAACCCAGGCATTGAACCTGGATCTCCTGCATTGCAAGCAGATTCTTTACCATCTGAGCCACCAGGGAAGGCCATATGGGATGAAGTTAAGGGGCTTAATTGTCAAGTCTGCCTTTGCTCTTACTGAACCAAACTTGGGTCTGCTTGCCTGTGCGCTGTAAAGCTGATCTCCTGACACTGGGTTGTGATGAAGGGAAGTGCAGCCTTTATCGTGAAGGGGCCAACACAAGGAGGATGGGTGACTCGTGCTCTGAAAACCCCCAGATACCCAGATGGATGTCAGCAAAGCACGTTTAAAGGCCAGGTGCGGGAAGGGGTTACAGGGTATGTGGTGGGTGGTTTCCCTTATCAGTCCTTAGGTACCAGTAGGTCTGGGGGTGCATGGTCATCAAGCAGTATTTCTTCCATTTTGGTGGTGGTTTCAGCATCTGTGACACAGCTCAGGAATGTGCATCAGATACTGTTATTTAGGTGCCTCTGGAAGGAGCCGCAGCAGAGGACAGTGGGGGTGGGGGTTCTATCCCGAGAAGGCCCTGCAGGATCCTATTCGGTTACATTGCAATTTTGTCCATTTAGAGATAGTTGGCCAATTTGTTTGGAAACTGGAAGCCTCCTCTTAAACTAATCATCATAGGCAGGTATTATGTTGGGTCAGAGGTTGAAGCCGTGGAGGGAAAGGTCCCTAATCCTTGGTTCTCTGGGGTTCCTATACTCTTCTACTTGGCTCTTAACATGGTGTGATGAAAATGAATCAGGGTGAATAACCACCCTAAGACTGTAACAAAATCCCAAAGAGACAAGTCAACCCAAAGAGACAATCTCCATCTTCTAAGAATATTTAACAGGGACCCTGGTTTGTTAAAGAGAGACACAAGAAAAGAGAAGGAAGGGGAAGAGCCATCCACATGAAATGATCACGTCATGTTTTGGGCACTAGAAGCAACTTTTCAAAGGGCAAGGAGAACCAGGAGGGGGAGGGTGTGGAAAGCTATTTGAGGTTGAAAAACAGCAGAAAGGGATTCCAAATGCACTTCTCAAGCTAACAGAGGGAATGAGTAAGAAAAGGAGCGCCATCCCCTGTGTTTGTTTATAAAACAAAGAAATGCCTCTTCCTTAGGCCCCAGAATTCTTCCAGGAAAGGGCTGGAAAGCCCTGCGGCATTCCAAGGATGCTCCTCTGTTTGTGCCTCTGGGGAGGGCATCTCTGTTGGGTGTGGTGCTTACTGGGCTATGCAGGTGACCAGCAGGGACACACACCCAAGGCCAGGACTGAGGCATTTCTTGAAGGCATTTCTTCAACTCTTAAAAATGATAAAACCCCTTAGCGTGTAAAGACAGACCTAGATCTTCTCTGTTTGGGGAAGCCTCTCACAAAAGAGAATTTAGTACTTCTGAGCTTTAGATCTTAAAGAACTTTAAGGATGAAAATAAGTCTTAAAGACTTCAGAGATGACTGCTTGTCCAGACATTCTAAAGAATTATTCGGAGATGAAGACATTGGTTTGTCATTTTTAATAAGGGAGAAAGTGTTGTTGGTTTCACTCATGTTTTCATTTTCTCTGTGTTTATAAGGATTGTTTGTTCTTTATTCAGATCTTGCCAACATATCAACATATCTTTTCCTGACTGTCTCATCCATAATTTATGTCATCTCTGCTGCTGGTTTCTGAGATTATTCCAAGAGAGTAGGCAGTAAGCTGGCACGTTCAGTTTATACACCGACGCTCAATCCTTTTCTGGGACCTTCTGTAACCCGTGTTCCATCCTTTTTCTTGCTTTTTAATCTTGCTGTGGACTGAATGGATGTTCATTTCCTCAACAAGAAATTCTCAGAATATCTAGTTATGTCACCCGTAAACCCGTGGGTATGACTCATATTTGTAGCTCTTTAATTAACAGCAAGAGAACATTCCAGAAGATGTGAACGGGTAGCTGTATCCTTGGGTATGGAAGGAATGACTCCCTAACTCTCCCCTGCTCCCAGCTCAGTTACAGTCGCAAAGTAAAAATCTGGACAAATACTTGGGTGCTGAAAAAAAACAGGACAGTCAAAATGCACTTTCTTTTTTATTTTTTTTTCAAATCAGCTGTTTAAAACCCTGGCAAGCTGTTATATGATGCATTTGGAAATGTGCAGGTTGGCACGGGGCTACATGGTTTTGAACAGTCAAGAGTCTTGGTTTGTGTAGAATGTTTTCCTTGAATCTAAGGTTTGTGAAAGGTATAGGTGAGCAGGTTTTTTAGCTCTTATATGTGGTTAAAATAGTCCATCAGCAATCTAGTTGAGAAAACAAGGCTTTTATCACCATCCTGACCTTGAATAATTGCAGGATTTCAGATCAATTATTTACATTCTTTGGCTATTCTTTGGTTTGAAAAAGAATGAGGTCTGTACCTAAATATTTACCTTCTTTGAAAAACTGTTCTCAGTAGAGGCCACCTGGGAATGTAAAATCAGCAGCAGTAGGAAGGGGGTGGCTCTTTGGCACAGGGACAGTTAGGCTATCAGAAGACAGTGGAATTGTGGAAGAACAGATTAACAGCTTTGATTACACAAAGAATGCAGAAAAGCTCACGGAAAGGAAGTGGGGCAAACACGTGGCGAGCATCTGGGATGGGCCAGACGCTAAGCCAGCCAGAGAGCAGGAAGAAGGGAGCTGTGGGTGTTTCTCGAGGATGGTCCTTCAGGGTTTTGAGGTACGTAATAAGTAAGATGACCTCTAAGTAAGACAACATCTTGGTTTCTTCGGGATCAGTGTTATGTCTGTTGTTCTGGCAAAATTAAGAATAGGCCCCTCTTGGCTCTCCAGAGCATCTTTAGACAATATGTAGTGACCCTCATTATAAGTCTGATGTCCAGCTCCCTCAGCTTTCCCCCCAGATGTCAGATGAGATTCCAAAAGGTGAAGTGAATTGCCTGAAATGACACAGGAAATGGGTTACGGACAAGATGCGACTTGACCTTGACCTTTCTGATTCTAGCTTTCTAATAACTTTAAGCTTCTTCCTGAGAAGCTGCCAGCCAGGAGACTGTTCCACTCCCACCTGGCCTTACTCTGGATCTGAAGGGGAAACTCCAGGAAGCCAGTTACCATCAAATGTAAAAACTACTAAAATGTGGAGTATAAATCCATAGATTCAAAAAAGGAAAAGGTCTGTGGTAAATGTAGGGCATCATGTGATTTGAAATATTTTATAATGCTGAATAGATGTTGCACCCCCCAGGTTATTTTCCACTTAAAAACGTCCTTTTCTGTTCCTTTGCCCGTTTTCCCCTCTTTCTGGAATACCCTTCTTGGAACTCCTCAGATTAGCAGATGTCTCAGTCCTCGGGGCTCGCTCCAGGTGCCAGGTCTTTCCCCTGCAGGGAACCCTTCAGCGCGGCTCCTGGTGCTCTCGTTCCCGAGAATGCCGAGCGCTTGCCGCATGCACCACGCTTGTTGGTTCGTTTTTCTCCATCGGTTCTGTCTCGCCCACCCTCTGTTCTAGCACTCCTGACCACCGCCACCCCAACCAGAGTCTCCGGGACTCTAGAGCCCAGGCCCAGAAGTTGGGGCACACGGTCTTAGTTGCTCCGCAGCACGTGTGATCGTCCCAGACTAGGGAGCAAACCCATGTCTTCTGCATTGGCAGGTGGATTCTTTACCTCTGAGCTGCCAGGGAAGCCCTCTTCATCTAGTATTAAAGGTGAGTGGGGGAAAAAGTGCCGAGGCAACAGTAAAGTCAGGCAGCGTGTTCTGGCGTGAGCGTTAGGTGCTCGGGTGGAGAATGTCCTCCAATCAGATGGCGCAGAAAGACGTCTCCGGGCCGTTTGAACTGAGCCCTGAGGGATGAATGAGGATGCCTGGGGGAAAGGGCAGGGCCAGAACGGTCCACGCAGAGGGCACAGCGAGTCCCAGCTGCCGGGAAACTGGGCCAGAACGTCGCGAGAGTGAGTAGGCCACAGTAGGTCAGGGGAGGGTGGGTGCTTGAGACGCTGGCGGAGCCTGGAGCGTTTCAGCAGAGCTCTTCCAGTAGGGCCTGTGGGCTGCCAGTCCGCACATGAGCTCCTGGCCCGGCCTGAGGGAAACGGTTAAAGACATACAGCAATTTGACACTTCTGCAGCATCCTAGTGTGAGATTATTTCAACAGCAACTCATTCTCATTGTGTTTGAGAACAGTGGTCCACACTGAATTGGAACAGGGGTGGGGGTCCTGGGGTGGTGAAGACCAGTCCACCCCAGATATTTTGAGAAGCGCTGGTTTAGAACCACATAAGCTGGAGAGGCAGGTGTGGAGGCAGGGGATTCATCGGGGAGAGCAGTTAGGGTCCTATTATGTGAGTCCAGATGAATCAGATGGCAGCGTGCACTGTGGTCTGTGAGAGATGGAAACTACACTGTGGAGGCAGAGGCGACAGCGCCCGCGTCAGGACTGGCCGAGCTGGGGTGGCCGTGAGGGAGAGAGGAATCGATGGTGCCCTGGCTTGAGCAGCCGACGCTCTGTTCCGAGTCACTCCTCAACCATCTTCGGTACACAGTCTTCCTCTGCCGCCCAGGGAGGGCACTGCATCAGAAGATGAGCAAGGGCTTCCTGCGGACCACCCCCAGCAGCCCAGATTTCCTTTCTTTACTTCTAATGCCATTCCGTTAGCCATCCAGCTCTCTCATGCTGACCCCTCTTTTTTCAATTTTTCTCAACCTGTTATCTGTGCACTTTCATTTTTCCCCACATGTAACCTTTCCTCTCCCCTTCCCCTTCAGAAATGCAGCCTTTCTGAAACCAGTCGTCGCTGGTACCCTCTGCTTCCCCTAACATGTGCGTTTCTTTAATTTCACATTATCCAGTTGGGAGACTTGGTGGCATTTCTGATGCTTCGAGGTCTGAACAGATCCATCCTGGACTGGTTCTTCCTGAATGGAAGTGTATTGCATCTTCCTACATGTTTCCATCCCACCACCTCCCTCCCCCCAGGACCACCTGCATAGCCTCTATCTTTTGAGGCATCCTCAGAGCCTTTAACTCTTCTCCCCAGTTCTGCATGGTTTTACTACTAATCCCCACACTCAGCCTGTTTTGTCTGTTTCCCACTTTGTACATAGCAGGTTCCCAATGAGTATTTTTTGGAATTGCCCCATGATTAATCATTCATTTTCCTATATCCAAGCCAAGGTGGACTTGGAACGAAGTGCAGGGAAACACTGCTCCTCTGTCCGTCTCTGTTGACTGGGATTTTGTTGGTGGTGGTTTTGTGCTGCTAGAGCAAGTGTTATCTAAATCCCACCTGTTTTTCAACATGTGTTCTCAAGGATATGGTTAAACCGTTTTAAGGATGTACCTCGAAGCCATACGGTATTATATCTGTTTGCTTTTTAAAGATCTTAAGTCACTGTATTATTAATGAGACAACAGTCTGTGGGAAATACAGAAGCTTACCCTTGATAAAAGTACGAGGGAAGAGTGTTTTACTCCAGTCACTTCTTCCTCTGGCCTTTCAAGAAGAATGCTGGCGCCCGAGTGCCCCTTTGTCTGCCTTCATTAAAATGAAGCCCAGACAGCTGCAGCTGGCATGGAGTGAGGCTGTGGCAAGCGGTGTCCTTGGCTTCCTGTGTCCACAGTGGAATCTGGATGGCATTTGGGTCCAGCCTGTGCAGGACATGCTTAGTAATGAACACAAACTTTTATCTTCTATTTGGCTATAAGATATAATCACCTTAAGCTGTAATCAGAGGTCCTTCTCAAAATTTGTCTCACAAGATGAACTAGACGCCTAATGGATGTGGTTAGTTCTGTCAGCCATGCAGACAGCCCACTCCTGGGCCTCCTGATAAAGGGGCATTGTTTGCAGGCAGTCTTTTGCTCTCTTCCTGCTTCTGTTAATGACTTAATTAACAGGAAGTAAACAGGACGGAATAAAACTGTATATAGTATGTCTAACTTACTCTTCACCCTTTAAGAAAAATCCAGAGATGACACTTTGTATGGGAAAAATTTATTTTAGGGTGTATTTGTTGACTCTACGTCTAATAATCTTTTACATTTGTAGGTGCCCATCAGGATACTTAATCTTTGGTGATTCCTCATCATTGATATACAGGAAAAGGAGAGCACGTGATGGCGTTGGTCTTTTTTTTTTTAAGGAAGCAGGTAGTAGCTGACCCACTTCAAATTAACTCTAGGATTTGTGGACCAGACTAGGTCTCATGAGCTGTTTGATAGGACAGACAAGAAACAACTAATTTAACTATATAGCATGTCACAGAATATAAATTTTAAAAAACTCTTAGTGAGCAAGGGGAACTGGTTTGGTTAGACTTTTTTTTAAAATAAATTGAGCTGGTACAGCTTTATAAGCCTTTGTTGCATAGCATTCATGAGAATGTTTTCTGCCCTGTGGGTTTTCTCTGGATCACATATTGAATTCATCTCGTTGAACTGAATGTGTGAGAGAATGAACAGAAACAGCAGTCTCCATGATCACCTTAGGAAGGCTCAGGGGACTTTTTCTCCAAAGGTCATGGGTACAGGAGTTTCAAAAGGAACCGTAAGTAAATTTGTAGGCTGTGAGAAGGAGCACGAAAGGTGTCTGGTCAAATGCCATTTTAAGAGAGATAAAGGAAGGTCAAACAGCGGCTGAAGTCTCTGGGCTTCTATTGAAAGACCAGGATGACCCCCTCCAGTAGTGAAGCCCTCCGTGGGCGCATTCATTCCCTTCCACCTAAGCCACACTCCTGCCCGTTTCAAACTGTGCTTTCCATTTTCTCGGGATGTATCCATCTTTTTAGCAGATGCCTGATAGTCAATGGAAGTCCAGCTTGGCTGTATCTTTGACTCTTGTGCAATTAAGTTGAAACCTTCGCATAATCACGTAAGGGACAGGTCAAGGTGCTACGGTGGCTGACCCCTGAGTGGGGAGGAACTGGAGGTGCATCCTTTCATGCCATGCAGACAGAAAGGACTGCGTTTCCAGATATCTACGTCAAAGGGTTCCCTCCTCAGCTCGGTCTCCTTTCTCTCCCGGTCAGATGGGTTTTACGGAGAAGGTGCCATCCCAGCACAATGCAGGATGCGCTGGATTCTGTCTTTGGCTCCGATCCCTCACTGATGGCTGTGAAGAGCAAGACACCCCGTACCACTCACCTAGCAACCGCTGCCTGCCACAGGGCTCCCGCAAAGGCAGGGACTTGGTGAATGCTGGTTGAGAGGAGGGGTCAGAAGTGCCTTAAAAGTTGACCTGCCCTGGGTCTCCATTAGCAGGATTGGTTGTTGATTCTGGCACTTTGTTTGGGCAGAGGGAAATCTCAATGAACTAGGTGTGGTGTGGACTGTTAATTTGTGTTGTCTCATTGTCCCTAGAGAAAATAGCTGTCTGCTTGTGAGTGCCCTGGACCTCATATCTAAGTTTAATAATGGGTATGGCTATGCTCAGGGTTTTCTTGGTCCACGTAAAATGGAATTCTAAGAACAAGTCTCCTCCCAGTCTTAGAGATGCAGCGCCTTCCGCCTCACGACAGGCAGGAGCTCCTTGGCACAATTTGTGGAAGCCCCGGGTAATGTCGTGCGGTTTTGATGGCATCTCAGAGGGGGTGGGGCTGATCCCATTGAAGCCCTTTCAAGAAGCGGCTCCTTTCAGCAAGGCAACAAGGAGTGTCTTGTTCTGTGCCCTGGAGTCCCTGTGAGGGGCCGCTGTGTCTAAAGGATGCCATTAGCATCCAGGCAGTATGCCACAGGAGAAAGATTTCATCTGGACTTCTGGAAGCCGGCTGCAGGGTGAGGCTGCCGCTGGGACCAGTCACTCAGGGCCAGAGAAGGGTCCACGCTGAGGACTGCAGACGGCGGTAAGGGCCGTGTGAAGATGCCATGGTGAGCCAGATGGGAGACACAGATGGATCGTTTCAGGTTACGCTTGGCAAACAGCGCGCTTCCATCCTTAAGATACTGTAGTTTTCAGTTGCCTTTGTACTTCGGAAATTCTCGTTGAGCCTGAGTTAAAAAAAAAAAATCTTACCTAACAAAGGGATTATTTGAAAAGAGGTTGCGCTTTCCTGGCTCCTTATAAAACCTCCTGGGCCTGTATTAGAGAGAGATCAAGTTCTTGAAAGCAAGGCGGTGTCACGAGTTTCTATACGAACTGTGCGTATTACTACTTGACACATGAACTCAATCAGGGCCTGACCTCATGTTTTTCTTTTACGTAAGTCTGTCTGTCAGCAGACTACAGTTTCTACCCTTCCTGCCCCTCTGGTTATTTTGTGAGCACTTGCTAAGGAGCACCACCTCTCATGATCCCTGGCTTACAGTCTGACTGTACCCTTAGCAGTTTACTATGAGCAGGCGCTTAACACTCCAGACTTCAGCTTCATCCTCTGGGAAAAAAAAGAATGGTAACAGTTTTCAAAATTGCTGTAAAGATGAGATGGTATAACAGTTTTCAAAATTGCTGTAAAGATGAGATGGTACTCACTAAATACAAAAAAGCACCATACCTGGCATATACGCAATCCCTTACACTATTTATAGGATCCAGTTCCTGTCCTGGGGGAATCTGTGGCCCAGCTGAGAAACAGATGAGCCCCTAAAAGATGGGGTCAGTCTGCGATGAGTAGTACCAAGTTAGCAGAGGTCAGGGTTTACTAGTTCCTGTTACGTGCAGGCAGATACAGAGATAAGGCGCTTGCCTTCAGGAAGTATGTACCTGCCCAGCAGCGTGACAGGGCTGTGTGGAGGGGGGCCTAGGGACAGCATTATCAGAATGCGATGATGTCAGAAATGTGGTTCATGCTTCAGAGGAGGCCAACTTGGAGGAGATGAGCCTTGTGTTTTCAATATTGGGTGAATGTTTTGAACAAAAGGAGCCAGGTATCAAAGTGGACAACAATATAGCATTCCATTTTCATAAAGTTCAAGATAAGCAAAACTTTTCTGTGTGATGGAAATCAGAACAGCAGTTACCTTTGCAGGAGTTCATTGATTGGAAAAGAACAGAAAGGAACCTCCTGGCAGGTCTGTGTGTTGATCTGGGGGTGTGAGTACGTGGTTGTACCTAAGTAAACACTTACAGATCTGTATACACTTAAGAAGAGTGTAGTGTTTTATGTGTGTTCTTCAATAATGTGATCTTGTTTAGTCCAAAGCTTTTGTGACTACATGGACGGTAGCCTGCCAGGCACCTCTGTACGTGGGATTTTCCAGGCAATACTGGAAGGGGTAGCCATTTCCTTCTCCAGGGGATCTTCCCGACCCAGGGAACAAACCTGCGTCTCCTGCATTGCAGGCAGATTCTTTACTGTCTGAGCACCAGGGAAGCCCCGATAGTTAGTGAGGTTGAACATCTTTTCATGTGCCTACTAGTCATCTACGTCTTCCTTGGAGAAATGTGTAGGTCTTTTGCCCAGTTTTGATTGGGTCTTTTTAAACTGAGTTGTATGAAAGTGAGAATGTTAGTTGTTGAGTCTGACTCTCTGGCCCCTAGCCCACTCGGCTCCTCTGGCCATGGGATTCTGCAGGCAAGAGTACTG